>NC_082702.1:22611042-23211042 GCF_949987515.2 Delphinus delphis | reverse complement strand
TGTGAAAGTTCTTCTGCTCTCTCTCCTCTCCACTTGGCATCCACAGCCTTTTTATTCTTTGTGTGTCACCTCCTTCATGAAGCATTCTCTGATAACATCATATACACATGGATTCTTCCTTCAGTCAACAATTATGCATTAAGAACCATTATTCCAGAAGCTGAGAGGGCTCCTTCCTCCCAATTCTTTTTGTCCACCATTGTCTGTGACTTAGATTTAATAATGGTAATACTGTCCTGGTCTCCCAATAAGTCACTTTATTATATTTGTGGAAAAGCCTCTTAAATGTTTTATTTACTAGTTGGTTCTCGTGTGCAATCTCAATTTAACTGTAGGTGATTTTCCTCATACACATCTCGTATACCTTCCACAGCACACTCGGTAAAGGGCTAAATACCTTAATATTATTTGATGTTAAGTATGTTTTCACTTGCAAACCTTGTTAATACTTACTTTTGGAGGGATAGAAGGAAAGAGATATTTTCAGTTGCTGCAAATTGTCCTTAACTTCGTTAGACAAATATGTATGGAGTTCCTACTACGTGTCAGATACAGGCATAAATATTCTGTTATGATAGGGCCTCAATCACGGATATTTCCCCAGCACCCATCACTGTTTTCTGCACATAATTAATGCTCAATAAGTATGTGTTGAGGGGATATATGAATGTAGCCTCCTTGCCCTCAAGCAACTTATATTTTAATAGTGGGGGTAAATGAGATACAGGTGATGAACAAAAATAAACAAGTAGATAGGCAAGGTAATTTCAGAGCGTGATAATCACTATAGAGAAAATAAAACAGAATACCACGCAGTTGTTTGCAAATTTGGAGATTTGCTATCAGCGGAGTCAGGTGACCCCATCAGCATGGCTTGGTGGTAAAGAGGGCAGTCTCTGGAGGCAGATTTCTTGGGTTTACAGCCCTGCCTCCCTCTTTCACTGTGTGGCTCTGGACAAATGACTTAACCTTCCTGGCCTCCTTTTTCCCATCCTCCAACAGTACCTATCCCGCAGGAAGTGAATCGAGGATTACAGAATTGATATGGAAAATGTTTGGTGCTGTGCCTGGCAATCTGGGAAGCGGTCCGCAAATCTTAGTAATCATTACCGTTGGTCAGGTTAACTCCCTTGGCGCTAAACAGACCCGCTCTGCCCTGAGCCCCGCCCAGATCCGCGCCCCCTGCCGAGGCAGGTAGTAGAGAAGGGCTGAGCAGGGCAGAGTTTTGACCTTGAATTGAGGTCTTAAGAGGACATGGGATCGGTGCCCCCCTTCCGTCTGCGAGGGCGGACGGAGGTGGGCAGACGGACTAGGGCCGCCGAACCGGGTGGGTGGCGGGCCCCAGCCCTCCCTCAGGAGGCAGGCCTCGAGGGCTCGGACCCGCCCACCCCGCGGCCCGGATCTGCGGGGCGCAGGCCGGGCTCTCCCTCTGCGCCGGCCTCTCGGGGTGCGAGAGGGCGGCGCCCCGAACCTTCTCGCCCCGCCCCCAACAAAACGGTCGCCAGAGGGGAGCACCGCCCACCCAGGGTGCGAGGCCGCGGGCGGGCTCGCCAGGCGATTGGCCGGGAGAGTTGCGAGGGGCACGCGGGCGGGGGCGGGGGGCGGGCACATGCGCGCCGGCGGTGCGGCCGGCACGCGGCGCTAGCGCTCTCTGCTCAAATGAGCGTGGGCTCGCCGCGCCCGCCACTTCAGCGGGGCCTGCGCCGCGGCTGCAGGCGGACGGGCCCGCGGAGGTCCGATCCCTCGCGTCCGCGCTCCCCGGCAGCGAGGCGGTCGATGGGACGGAGCGCCGCGGAGCAGGAGGCGGCGCCCGTCGGGGGACTGGGGCAGCGCGAGAGCCCGCCTGGAGGTTGGGGCATGGCGGGCCGCAGGACCTGAGTCCTACCCTGCGGGTAGCAACCTGGTGGCGGGCGATGGGGACGGAGCGGGGCTGCCGCCGCGCTGAGCCGTGAGCGCCGCGCTTCCGCCGCCGCCTCTTCGTCGCCGCCTTGGCCCCTCGCGAAGAGCCGGGCAGCTCGAGAACATGGCCCTGGAGCAGCTCTGCTCGGTCCTCAAAGGTAAGCGCCCAGAGCTGCGGACGGCGCCCCCTGCGGGCGAAGCCGGCGTCTTCGTGTCCCTGCCCGGCGCCGGGCGTCCGACGCGCCCCTTTGTCTGGCGCGAGCGGATCGCGGAGCCCCCGCTCCCGCCGGGATCGACTCGCTCCCCGAGCGCTTCTCCCCAGCCTTCTGCGTGCCGTGGCGGGGGGAACCGGGGAGCTCAACGGGACGCGGCGGCTCGGCCGGCCCTCCGAGCTGTGCCCTCGCGCCTCTTCCTCGAAATTCCGCACATCGCTTTGCAAAGTTGTGGGGTTTGTGTGAGTGGAGCGTAGGCCGCTCTTTTTCAGCATTAGTAACAAAGTCATTCCGAGCAAACAATGAAAACCCCAGCTGAGGCGTCGCGGAGCTGTTCTTGAAAAGCCCCGCGGTGGCGTGCGGCGGAACGGCCTCCCCGCCGGCCGGGTCCCACCTGCTGCGGCCGCGGAGGCTGCGGCACCACTGCGGGCGCCGCTGCTCGGGGCTGTGCCTTGGCGCTTCCCGGGACCTCAGGATACCCTGCCGCCGGTATCTGGTTCTTTATGATTTGTTGTACCGGGAATTAAAACAGTCGGCTTGCCAAGTACACAAAGCTCCAAAACATACTACAGCTGCTTTGCATTTTCCAGGAGGTGTTATTTTAGATTAAAATTTATATACATAGATAATCAAGATGGTGATAGAAAGTTGTTTCTGAAAATCGGAATGAATAAATCCTGTTTTCGGTCCTCGGAGGAAAATCACCACCACCAATAAAGGGCTTCCCTTTTCCGCTACTGACTTCGATTGAAAACTGAATAGCTGTGTATTTGTAATGTTATGAAATATTCCCGTTTTTTAAATATTGGGTAAGGAGTTAAGGCATTGATTAGCGCTTTTCATTGTATCTTGATATTTGTACAGTGAAAAATGTTGGGTTTTTTCCCACTCCATATTAACACTTTTCAAATTTGTTTTACTGGAAAATTCTGTATAATTTTGCTTTAAATTTTAATTGCACAAATTATCTACTGTTCAGATATTCCTAAATTCATAATTGATATTTCAGCAATTTAACTACCCACTGTATACTTATATGTACAGTTTGTGCTAAGGTAACCTAAGACTTTCTATCTGGTGATTGTTTCGCAGTCACCCCATAAATTATTAATGATTTCCTCATTGTATTAAAATTTTATATCTCTGAAATCAATTTCTGTAGTCTTTCCTTTCTGTAACTCTCAATTTATATCGCCATTCCTTGGAAATTAAGATTTTGTTTTACTTTTTCAAAATAAATTCTATGCATAGTAGGGTTTCTGATAGTGCTCCTTATGTGAATTGCTTCGTTGTCCTCTTTGCCTTAGGGTGTTCAATAATAATGACATTCCATCTGAGTAGCCCCCTCTGGGGAGAAATCACGTAGATCTATTATACAGCTTTACCTGCAGAACTTGAAACTGAACTGGATAGGACGGAATCTCTGATACTCCTGGAATGGTGAAGGGTTTTGCAGCTTTTCTGCCTTTGCCTTTGTCGTTGGTACACACTGCCCTCTCTGGCCACCGTGGTGAAGCATTTAGTTGTTGCACCTTTCAGGAAAGGATTCTGTGGTTGATGGCAGAGCTACAGTGAAAACAATGTAGTATCTGGCTTTTCTTTTTTTAATTTTACCCAACCTACACTATTTTTACATGCTGGTGTATTTTTAAAAGCTCAAGCTAACTTGTTACTGTTAGGCTTACTAGAGAGAAAGCCAGCTATTTTTAAGTCTTCTAAAGTTTATGTATATGTGCTTATAAATATGGGGAATTGGTCTGGAAAGATTCAAGAAATTAACAAAAGTTGATTCTGAGAAAGGGATCTGGGAGACTGAGAAACAAGAGTAAAGGGAAGACTTCTGTTTCACTGCACACCCATTTGTATCACTTGATTTTTTTTTAAACCAAATGCATTTGTTACCTATATAAACATTGGTATTTTTAATTTTTAAAAATTACCTTTTAAAAAATATTGGCTTTTCCCAGTGCTACCATTCATTGTGTGCACCAATGCATGAAAAAGTAGCCCTTAAGTATGCTGTAAGGTGTAAATTGTTTCAACATTGAAGAGGTTCTTATCAGAAGCAGTTATTTAACATTTACATAATTATGGATATTACCTACCAAAAGCCGCCTTTGGAATATTATGGTCAGTTTCTACTAAAACAAATCAGCCATAATGACTGTGTGAAATTTTAAGCAGAAGGTAACTTTAAGATGCCATTGATTCTTTGTTTTACTTCCAGTAGTGAGAACAAAAGGATAACTCTGCTGGGCTTTTAAACCTTTCATATATTGTTAAATCTGAATAATTCACTTTTAACTGTTTATGATCACTCCAGGTCTTATAAAATTTGATTTGCCTTCTATCAAAGTTAAGTATCATAGTCACATGAAAATATTACATTAGTTTTATAAACCCGTTTTTCACTATTCATATTCATTCTGCACACTTGCTTCAGGAGAATCCTATTAGACGCAGTTACATTTAAATCTGTATAAACTGTGGTTAAATTTATGGTGTTACAGTGCATAACTATCCCTTGGCACTATATTTTAAAAATCTTATCTGAGACTGTGACAAATATTAACTCCTGTCCTTCATCCTTAAGCCTCTTACAAGAAATTAAACCGTACACAAATAAGTACCATAATGAGAACTTATCCCTTTAATAGGGAAGTTTTTAAACATAGCCTTGGGAAAAATTAACTTTTTGACTTTTTCCCCCCATTTGGAGAAAATATTTTAATACTGACAGTTGAAAAATTATCTGTGTTTTGAAACCAAACTCACCTTTTAGGAAAAACATGCAGCCCTGTAATACACGTACATGTGCATTACAAAACAAGTTCAAATCAAAGCCATTTTCAGTCCTTTTAGGAATAAGATAGAAAAAAGATAAACTATAAGTAAAGTTCATGTTTAAAATTCTAAAAAATAATCCAAGTTCTGCCCTTGGTTACTACCCATTCAGCACAATCTCCTGTCATTTTAAAATTTATGATCCTGCACAGTAATTTTTTTTTTTTTTTTTTTTTTTTTTGCCTGTGGCATGCGGGATCTTGGTTCCCCGACCAGGAATCAAACCCATGCCCCCTGCATTGGGAGTGTGGAGTCTTAACCACTGGACCTCCAGGGAAGTCCCTGTTGGTTTGGGGTTTTTTTTTAATGTGTCCCTGGGGCCCTTTGAGATCCTAGTTATTGTGGTGTTTGAGTTAGAAAGGGGAATCCTAAAAGGTGATCTAATCCAGTGGGTTTCCAAACTTTCCTTAACAGAACTCTCTCAGAGGAACTCTTATGAGTGGGTACTTAAAAACTAAACAAAGAACAGATAAGAACAAGGTTGCTCTGATTGCTGAGGGCCCTCACCCTCTCAGTCACTAATCAGAGTGGCCCCCGAAGAACTAACACTTTTTAGCATCTTTGTTAACAAAATTACAGGGTGTACTAATCTGAAAGTTCAATTCGTCCTAGTCAAAATGACATTAAAACATGTTGGTTTAAATATGCCTAGAGTAATGTATTGGAAGTTATAGCCTTAGTGGGTGAGAAGATATCAAATACTCTTCAAAATGTGACCTGGTCGTGTTAAAGTCTGATGATAGTTGTTGTGTATGTCTGAGGATTCCTGTATAATTAGAGCATACAAAACGGCCATCTCAAGAGCATTTGACTAACAAGAAGGTTGTCACATTCTGCAGGAAAGAGAAAACACTTCTGCAGTTACTCTTTCTTATAAGTGATTGGCAATGTGAGTAGTACGTGGAGGGTGGAGTGATCCCAAAGTTCACCAAGATCCATCTTCTTTCTTAACTACAAAGTAAAATTGAGTTTGATTAAATTAGGGTACTTCTCTGTTCTTTGGAACATAGCTAATGGAAAACAAGTTACTACTACCTCAAGTAGTATATGGACTCTAATTGAACTCCATTTTGCTTTCATTATAGAAAATAGGAGCAGGGAGACCAGTTAGGCGGTTCTTAAGTTATGGAGTCTCATGATAGGTTTACCAAACCTTATGTTTACTGCTTAGATGCTAAAAATAGGAAGGCTGAGAAAGAGGTACATTTAATTACTAACAAAGGTAAATTGAGTCAGCTTGAGAAAAGTAAGAGTAGTAGCATATCTGAAAAAGAAAAAAAAATTCTTTTTCTGTCCCCTGATTTATGCTCAGATAAGCTGGGTCATCTCTGTGCCTGCTGTTAACCAAGATGTGTGCTTGTTAATTTGTTAGTGGGGCTCTGTACTATATGTTATAGTTACAAAGAAAGTATAATCAGGATTTTGCTTAGTCACTTCATGTATTCATCTAATTTTTGTTGAGTGCTATTATGGGCCAGCCAGTCTTCTAGTCGCTAGAGATGCATCAGTGGTTCAGAGAGACAAGTCCCTCTTTCTAGTAGGAAAAGACAGATAATAAGCAAGAAAATAGCAGGTAATATAAGTAATAATTAAAATATTATTTGTATAATAAAACAAGATGAAGAAGAAAATGTAGAGCTTCTTTAGCAGTCAGAGAGGCCTCAGAAGACCTGAATAACAGGAAGGAACCAGCCATGCACAGAGAGTCTAGGCAGAAGGAATAACTAGTCCCTATGGCTAGAATTAGCTTGGTGTGTTAAAGTAATGGGAAGAAGACCTGTGTAGCCATAGATGGTCAGGTGCCACACCACATAGGACCTCTGAAGTCAGAATATGGAGTATGGATTTATTCTAGATGTAATGGGACTCTGTTGGAAGATTTTATGAAAGGCTGTGATGTGATCTGATTTATGTTTTGAAAGGATCTCTGGCTGCTGGGGACAGAGTAGGCTATAGGGGACTATGGCAGAAATAGCCAGTTTTCTTCCAGTATCCATTTTACCTTTCAGTGATTCTCTGAATTTTAACTAAGCACACAACCACCCAAAATAAATACTAGATTTTCCAGCTTTCCTTAGGATTAAGTGTGGCCATGTGACTAAATAAGTCTGACCAGTTAGATGTGGGTTCAACTTTGGGGAAGTGGTGGTATATCTGTTGTTCAGTTAAAATTTTTATTTTGATATCATTGTGGATTCTGGGCAAAAGTTTTTAAAGGAAGGAGGAATGCCCTGTGTCATTTCTTCATTCTTGCTGACTGTAATGCAGACATGGTAGCTGTAAAGAAGATATGGAACCTGGCACTCTAGCATCTATATTGGACCATAAGATGAGCCTGGAAATGAAAGTCACGCACAACTGAGCAATAAGACAGAAGGAGCTTAGGTCCCTAGTAATGGTATAGCCACCACTCTAGCCCTTGACTACTTACCTGCACAGTTTGTTTACTTGTCAGAGAAATATACTCTATCTTGTTTAAACTACTAGTTTGGGTTTTTTATTACTCATGCCAAACCTTATGCTAACATAATAGGAGTGTGCAAAATCAGTGAAAGAAACAAAACCATACAGAGATAGAGAGTTACAGAAGTGAAAAGTATGAATGCTATCTAATAAAACTAACCTTGGGAGAGTTCCTAGAAAAAGCAGGTTTTTAGCAGTGTGAACATTATTTTGTAGAAGCAGAGGGAGGTCCGTGGCAAGTGCAGATGTTCAGAAACAAGAGATATTTGTAGGGACATTATAAGAATACATATACATACATATATGTAGTAGAGCATTCACCAGCATTTCCAAAATCAACTCATCAACTCCTTGTGCCCACCCTCTGCCCCGCCCCATCCATCTTGGCCCACACGTGCTCCTACTGTCACCAAAGGAGAAAACAGGCAACTTGTTTCTGTTTCTTTCAGTGTACTGTCACTCTCCTGTTGTAGTGGTCTTCAAAGTGTTGTGCCAGGGCCAACAGCTTCAGCATCAGTAGGGAATTTGTTAAAATGCAAGTTTTCAAGCCCCACCCCCAGACCTACTGGATCAAAATCTCTGGAAGTAACCCCCCACCAAATCTATTTTAATAAGCCCTCCAGATGAATATGATGCACACTAAAGTCTGAGAACTACTGTCCCAATGATTCATTTCTCAGATCTGGAAGAACTGCTGAGTAGGATTTGTACATTTTTAAGCCTTGATATATATTACCAGATTAACCTCCCAAAAGCTGTGCCAGTTTACAATCCAGTGGCAGAATAAGAATAAGTCAGTTTCCTATATCCTGACCAACACTAGAATCTACATTCTTTTTAATATTAGTAAGGCAGAATTTCTGCATTTTTTTGGCACATTTTCCTGGTGGCATAATCTTTTATCCCATCTATTTGTAGTTTTTATTTATGTTCCTGTCTTTTGTAAATGAAGGTGTTCTCCCAAAAGTATAAATATAATGTTTTTTTCAATCTGCTATTTATTTTCCTACTTATTGATAGCTTGAAGTAGGGACCTACTTTTTTTTTCCAAATAATTAACAAGTTATCCCAGAACCATTCATTAAAACTGTCTTCTCACCAAGTGTTTCAAATATCACATATATTTTAATAAATTCTGGGATATGTATGTCTGTTTCTGAGCTTTTCCTCTTCCATTTTCTTATCTAAAGGCCCCTTGAGAATAAGGACCATGTCTTCTTGGTTCATTGTAGTTCCAGGGACTGACTCACTGCCTGAAATACAGTGGACGCTAGTAATGTTTGTTGACAGATCATCTATTTCTTCCTCTACCGTGGCTACATTTTATAATTACTGTAGCTTTATAGTAAGTATATTATTTTTATGTATTTTAGTCTTTTATTTTTATATTTTCCTTGGCCACTATAAAAAAGTATTTAAGATGACCATCAGAAGCATTTTAAGTACCAAAAAAACACACTAAGATTTTTATTAAAACATCATTAAATATTGTATGACTTACTGGGAAGAAATGTTACTTTTACATTGTTTTATTATCCAAAACATATTCTCCATTGTATTAAATTTATTTACTTACTTGTTTGTTTAATTTATTTTGGTCTTACTCTCTTCCTTTAATAGGTGTAATCATTTTCCAAGTAATTCTCTTGGGACTTCTAGGTTTTAAAATAACATTGTCTATAAATAATAATTTTATCTCCTTTCCAGTATTTATTGCATTGGCCAGAGTTGCCACTATTAAGTAACAGTGGAAAGAATAAACCTGACCTTGATTTTTAGTTGATTGGAAAGTACGGCCTTAAACTGGAAGGTCTGGGGACAGGATTGCAGTAGAGAACTCTGATAACCATGATTCAGGGTTAAAAGGAGTACCTTGGAGGATTTGTATTTAATACCTTGACTATCACCTGTCTTTATCATTTAAGCCTTCATTTTTAAGTCAGATCTGTACACTGGTTATTAAACTACACTACATTAAACTCCAGAACCAGAGGTGAGGTCATAAGTGGTGGACAGTACCTTTTTCCAAGCATCAGATCACAGGCGGTTCTCTGCATAACCAAACTCTGTGGTTGTGGAGTTTAGAATTTTTATTTTGGCATATATTTCTGCCTTAAAGAATTAGTGCCTTCCTGGGTACATTGTCTTTGAATTCAAAGTGTGAGGTATCTCTGGATTTGAGAAATTATTGACCCTTTTGGTAAGAGAAAGAAGGGAACAAGTGGCACATAGATTGGGATTAAGGACAGAACAGAGCACGACAGCACTGTTTCATGTACTAGATAATTCCAATGTTTGGCATCAGTAGAGTTTGTTTTACTGTCTCAGCCTGATTATAGCAAGCAGCTTACAAAGATCCTGTTATACAACTAAGCGAAAACTGTTTCTTATGACACCGAATTTAGAATGATTAATAGTCACCACTATATCACCATAGCTATCACTAAATATTTCTGTCCCTAACTGTTGTGCAAATTTGCCTTATTTATATATCATTTTTTTTAATTCAGTGGCAACAGTTCATTTGGTTGATAAGAGTTGTGAATAGCTGTTTTAAACATTTGGCAGGGGGAAATTGTGAGCAACACTCTAAATAAAGTAGAGAAGATTTAATAGGGTTATTTGGTCTTGTAATTTTATTTTTAATGTGATTTTTTCTACCTCAGTTGTATATTCTGTGTAAATTCCATAAATCAAGTGTTTTACAAAGCCAAATTTTTATTAGTCATTATGTAGAATAATTTTCTAGGCACAATTCATCTTTTTACCGTAGTTTTACTGTTGCTCTCCTGGTTTCAGTTTGTTGATTTCTTACTTTCCCTTTCTGCCTGGTTTTGTATTACTTGCTTAAATACTGTGAATTATAAATTTAAAAATTGGTAAATTGTTATGCCCGTGAATCAGGAGGAAAGGTATAATCACAAAATTTTGACCAGTTCTGTATCACCTGACTGGGATGATATGCGTTGGGGAATAGTGTCCTCTATCAAGATACATTGGTACAGATGGTTGTGATATTTGCTGAATTGTCAAATATCTAACGTTACCCTAGATTTTTGTTGTTGTTTTTGCGGTACGCGGGCCTCTCACTGTTGTGGCCTCTCCCGTTGCGGAGCACAGGCTCCGGACTTGCAGACTCAGCGGCCATGGCTCACGGGCCTAGCCGCTCTGCGGCACGTGGGGTCTTCCCGGACCGGGGCACGAACCTGTGTCCCCTGCATTGTCAGGTGGACTCTCAACCACTGCGCCACCAGGGAAGCCTTTTTTTTTTTTTTTTTGGCTGTGCCTTATGGCTTGCAGGATCTTAGTTCCCCAACCAGGGATTGAACCCAGGCCCTTGGCAGTGAAAGCACAGAGTCCTAACCGTTGGTCTGCCAGGGAATTCCCTAGTTTTTCTTTTCTTTTTTTTTAATGTATTTTATTTATCTTTATTTTTGGCCGTGTTGGGTCTTCATTGCTGCGGGCAGGCTTTCTCTAGTTGTGATGGGCGGGGGCTACTCTTTGTTGCGGTGTGTGGGCTTCTTATTGCTGTGGCTTCTCTTGTTGCGGAGCATGGGCTCTAGATGTGCAGGCTTCAGTAGTTGTGGCTCGTAGGCTCAGTAGTTATGGCTCGCAGGCTCCAGAGCACAGGCTCAGTAGTTGTGGCACATGGGCTTAGTTGCTCCACGTCATGTGGGATCTTCCTGGACCAGAGCTCGAACCCGTGTCCCCTGTACTAGCAGGTGGATTCCCAACCACTGCGCCACCAGAGAAGTCCCTAGTTTTTCTTTTTGATCAGAAATCTTCTGGGTTTTTTGTTTTTTAAAAACGGTTCAAAATCCATTCCTCTAACTCTGATCCAGTGCCAGGATGTTAAGAGTTTGAAGGAAGGATTGTTCCTACATAGCATGAGATCTTCAACACTGCTAGCAACCAAGGAAAGGGAGGGGAAATTAAAGTTGTTGAGAGAAGACAGGAAACAAAGGTCAACAAGGATACAGGAAACCAAAGATGAAGATGTATGATTAGATTATAAGATGTAAACAGCGTAAGATGACAAGAACTCTTTGTATATTGGTGACTTTGGGTAGTAGATGCTGGGTACATGCTACTGAGTGAACAATGGCTTGACCATCTACCAGTCACTTAACTAGCAATCTCTTTAGTGCCTCCATCTCCCTCACCCCTAGACATCCTTTAAGTCACCAATTGCAGTTGACTTTATATCTGAATCATGTTATAAGTATCTCCTCCTTCCCATTTACACTACCACTGCTCTGCTTCAAGACCATATCATCTTTGCTTCCTAAATGACCTCTCTTTTTAAAAATTTAGACTCCACACAGCCATGAAGATTAGTGGTCTGAAACACAGATGTGATAATGTCACTCTCTAGTTTAAAAACTCACAGTGATTTCTCCTTGTAGTCAAAGGTCCAAACTCTTTAGCATGGTATTCAAGGCTTTTTACAGTTGGATCTCATCCTACTATTTCTAACCTGATGTACCACTTTCCCCTCCACATGCTAACTGTACTATTGTACTCAGAATTTCACTAATATCACCTATAGATAAGTGCTCATGGCTCCATGTTTTTGTCTAAGCTGTTTCTTTCTCCCTCTCCTGGGTAGAAGTTCTATCCAGTCCCACTAGAATATACCTTTTTTTTCTAAAGCTTTCCTCTATTCCTCTTAACCCCCAGCTGAATGAATGGTTCCCTTTTCTGCTTCAATTGTGCTTTCTGTTATGACCCCTGTTAAACTCCTTTCACCTTGTATTGTGGGTTGTCTTTGACAATAGGTTGACTCCTTAAGGATGGCAGTTTGTCCTAAAATCTATCATTTATTTAGCAGAATGCCTGGCACATATAAAGGGCTTTGTGCAGTGTGCATCACCTCATTTAATCTTCGCAACAACCTTGTGATATTGGTGTTATTAGCACAACATCCCCGTTTTACAAATAAGTAAACTGAGTTGGAAAGGCCTCACAGCTGGTACAGAGCAAAACTTGAACCCCAACCTGGATCCACCTAACTCCTTAAGTCCATTCTCTTTTAACTGTTTTGCTGTATTTCTCCCCTGCCTCAATCTGTGTATCCTCAGTGCCTGGTATCCAGTAGGTACTCTGTATGTGCTTGCTGACCGAATGAATAATAAAAACTCCAGTTTACACAGGAGGCTGATAGTGTGGTTTCCATTGAAAGGGAGAGTAAAAGATATCAGTGCATCATTCTTAAAAATAACATGTAATCTTCAAAACACAAACATATACAAAACAATATATTGTTCATTGGGTATCAGAAATGTTAAACTTGGGGGCGGGGGGTGGGGAGAAGCTCCATTTTCTAAATAATGCTAGCTTTCGTAATGCAGGACACAGCGCTGTACCGCACAGCTATAGAGTGTCTTAAATTGATTTCTAGGAAACTGCTGCCCCCTTACTTCTGTCTTTATTATGAGTGTTCTCACAAGTCAAATAATCTAATTGAACTTTTACTGGCATAATACATTGCAAAGCTAGCCATTATGCATGTAAAGTCTTTGAGGAGACAGTAAAATAAATACGGGATAATTGGGGTCAGCTTAGTTTGTTGTTAAAAAAAAGTATGTGTTTTTTAATCCATCATAAATTGAAAATGTACTATTAGTGCTTGTATAAATGAGTATAATACCAATTACATTTTTTCTTGGGTTCTCTTAAGTGTCAAATAGTAACTCAACATAACATTTAACACTTAAAAATCTTGAGAGTGAATGTTAGTAAGAAATAGGGAGTTTTAGTTCATCTTTTTTTGTCACCTGATTTTTCTTATAAACTTGGTAAAATCTAATGTAGATTCAACTTTTTAACTTCTCTTCTCTTTTATTTCTCTAGTGTTGTTAATAACAATACTTGTAGTGGAAGGGATTGCTGTGGCCCAAAAGACCCAAGGTAAAGACCTTACAGTGCTAATTTACTGCATGTTCAGGACAGTGGGATGGCTTATTTGGAAGGATTTCAACTTTTGAGTACTATTTCCATAATCCCGCTGGGGTGTTCCAGTGACCTGAGGCTTTCCATCAACCTGTCAGCCTCAGTTCGGCTAGGTTCAGCTGCAGTTAGCCAGAGTAAATTGTTAACATAAAGTCTTGCATTGATAAATTTAAAAAATTGGCATAACTAGTGACTCCTAGAACACTATGGATTATGTCCAAAAATCAAATGAGATTCATGCTTTATCACTAAGCAAAAATTAAAATCCCTTTTTCCAGTGTAGACAAATGAAACGTTTCCATCAATAGCTTATTCAAAGCCCTGGGGACCTGTTCTAATTGTCCTTGTTTATGAAAGAGGATTAGCTAGTGTGAGTTTTGAGCCAGATATTCATGTCAGAGTTTAGTACATTTCCTAAATAACCTGACTTATTTTTATTTTCATCAAAGTTATACATACACATGACAAAAGTCAAAGCATTCTATAAAGTTAATTAGGAAAAATCAGTCCCCCAGCCTATCACCCCATTTTTCCATGGAGATAGCCACTCATAGCTGATTCTTTTGGTATTTTCCTGCATACTTCTAAATAACATACCATACAGCTCTTCTTGGTTATTTCAGTTTCAGGTAGTAGAAAATAATTTTCCCACCATGCGGGATGAGAATTGATCTGTTTCATGCACCTCCTCTTCACCACCTACCACATACAAGTGTTCTTTTAACTTTGTGCCACAGCACCCGCATCAGTATTGTTATAATTCTGGTTACATCTCTTCAGGGTTTACGTCAATTCACCCGTTGGGCTTTTTCAATATGAAAATTTTGTCTTTGGATGTAGGAAATTTTTCTTTCCCTTTTTTCTTGTTTAATTTTTAAAATTCCCTTTTCTCCATTTTTCTCTCTTCTGTCTTCAAGGAACTCTTATTATTAAGTTACTTTTTTAAAAAATCTTTTCTGTTTTCCATTTCTCTTTTAACTGTTTTCTTCTCAGTAGTCTACACTGAGACTTCCTCAACTTTATCTGCTAAACCAAGAATTGGAAAACTTTTTTCTATAAAGGGCCAGATAGTAATCATTTAAGGTTTTGAAGACCTTTGTAGTCGAAGGAGCACCTATTCAGATCTGTAGTTGTAGGGTGAAAACAGCCATAGACAGTACAGTACGCACATGAATGGGCATGGATATAGTCCAGTGAACTTGATTTACAATAACAGGCAGCAGGCCAGATTTGGTCCAGGGCCATAGTTTATGGACCTCTGCTCCAAACGTGATATTTTTTTCATTTCTTCTATTTTTAAAAGCTTTCATTTGTTTTCTAAATATTCTGTTTTTTAGAGTATGCCTTGTTCTTGTCTTATCGATATACATTTGACCCTTGAACAATGCAGGGCTGAGTGGTGTTGATCCCCACATAGTCAAAACCTGCCTCTGTATTCGCAGTTCCGCATCCTCACATTCAGGTGACTGCAGACCAAGTAGTGAGCGCACCCACGCGGTTCAATCCCATGTTGTTCAAGGGTCAACTGTACTCTCTTGTTCTCTGAGGAGATTAAATGATCGTTTTGTTTAGTGCTTTTTTTTAATATTCTATAATCTTTGTATCCTCAGAGTTGCTTTTTTGTTTGTTTTTAATCTGTTTTTCATATTAGAGGCTTTCGTCAAATGTCTGGTGCTCCTTGAATGCCTTTCATAGTTATGAGAGGAGCATGCAGATCTGCTCGTTAGCTGTCTGCAAGTGTAGACAGGGCTTCTTTGCTGCCACCCTCCCTGGTGAGTGACCAAGTCCACATCCTTGAGTCTTTTTCTTTGGGCTTATTAGATTCCCCAGAAAAGATTAAGATTCCATTTCCTGCTTAGAGGCTCTACATCTGATCAAGAGGCCTTTGGGAAGTTGAGTGGGGGAAGAGACGGGAGGTGTGGTTCAGCATGTTAACATTCACCTCATCTCCCTGTTTTCAGGTTGGTATTTTTACCCTCAGCTGTGCCTGGTGTCCCCTGGTCCAGCAACCCTGTTGTACCTTCTCCAAAGAAATAGTCTCATTTTCTGATATGGTGATAGAGCAGCAGCTACTTAGATTTGTGGAGTAGGGGAGGGTATTAGAAATCAAATTGATTCCAAAGAGACTTTTAACCAAGCCTCATGTTTTTAAAAAGCCCAACTTCACCACCTCCTCGCCCACTGCCAGAGATACCTAGTGCTGCCAGTTGTTATTATTGCATCCACCTCTTTGTACTTATGGGTTTACGCCCTTAAAAAAATTGTTTACTGTCGTTTAAGTGGACTTTGAAGAAGGAGCAGAGCCAAATGCATGTGTTCAATCTACAACCTTTAACTAAAATAAAATCCCTTGGTAATCTTTGAATCTTATTTGACTTCGTCCTAAACTAAATGTAGAGGTACCACACCAGAGATAAATTCCTGGGGTCCTTTTATTTTTATGTCAGAATTGAATTTTATAGAGTTTTACTGATTTATCAGATTCTCCCACATGGTTTTGCCCTTGTAAAATCTACGCATTTTATTTCCCTGTTCTTATACATGGCAAACTTGTCCTCTAGAGCAAATGCTTCTAGCCAGCACAGCATACCATCTTCACCTTCATTTCACTTCTATATTCAATTTGTTATGCTGAATTTGTCAGTGGTTCTTAAAAATTATATATATGTGTGTGTAACAGAGTGGGCAGTTGTTTGGGGAAGCTGTGGGGGGAACTATAAGTGATGTTTTACATGTTTCCCTAAGATGGACAAAATATTGGAATCAAGCACATTCCTGCAACCCAGTGTGGCATTTGGGTTCGAACCAGCAATGGAGGTCATTTTGCTTCACCAAATTATCCTGACTCATATCCACCAAACAAGGAATGTATCTACATTTTGGAAGGTATTTGACCAATTTCTGTCTTTCGTTGGATGAATTTTTACTTATTGTAAAACTAAATATATTGGTTAAGTGCCCTGGTTAAACCAGTTTGAACAGAATTTAAATATGTATTTTAATTAAACTGTAGTCATTATAAATATTTCTTAATACTGACATTAAAAAAATAATGGTTGAAATTTTATAGGAATTTTGGATCTCCTAAAATATAATTTAACTAGATGCATCAGTATATATGAGAAACTTCTCTGATAAGAAACCTAAGCTTACTGGTATCTCTTATTAGCCTTTCTGCAAATTTATGTCCATAGTTACATTATATGTTTCTTTCATTTCTTCTGTTTTTCTATTCATCATGGTACATTGTATCTCATGAACTAAGCATTAGCTTCTCAACTCTAATTTTAATCAATTAAGTACATTCAATTTAATAAATAACATTATGCCAAAGGGAAAGATTACTATAGTTCTACGGAGTAGCATTATGATTATATTATTAATATACAATGTAACATTTATCATGAATTTTATATATAACAGTTCTCATTATGATCCTCATCTATGAAACAGTAACAGAGCAGTTGTTGTGCTTTTCTCACTTGTGTCAGGCCATTTTTACTTTTTCTTGTTTGCGTTGCCCTAATTTGCTTACTCTTATTTTCTAGCTGCTCCACGTCAAAGAATAGAGTTGACCTTTGATGAACATTATTATATAGAACCATCATTTGAATGTCGGTTTGATAACTTGGAAGTTCGAGATGGGCCGTTTGGTTTCTCTCCACTTGTAGATCGTTACTGTGGTGTGAAAAGCCCTCCATTAATTAGATCAACAGGGAGATTCATGTGGATTAAGTTCAGTTCTGATGAAGAACTTGAAGGACTAGGATTTCGAGCAAAATATTCGTTTATTCCAGGTAAAGAAGTTATTATTTCAGTGGCTAGGTCTCACTCTGGTTTTAGAATCTTAAGGCTAGAAAAGAGATAATTCAGTCAAGGTAATCAAATCAAGGCTTTAAAGAAGTTAGAAAGGTCAAAGGGAAATCAGTCCATGAATAAATAAAAACTTAACAAAAAATTAGAACTAAAACTATGTCACTTGAATTTTGAAGTATATCATAGATGGTGTCTCATTATTTCTTAGATTTCTGTATGTTTTAAAGCATATATCAAATGCCAAAGATATCACAAATAAATACATTTAAAAAATAATTCAACAAATTGTCTTATTTTCATGATCTATACCAAAAATTATTTTGGCAGGTTTTTTCCATTGGAATGTTTCAATTACTCATTTGAATAAACAGTCTCTAGAAAATACTGAGCAATAGAAAGAATAGCGCTCTGCACTTGGAGGCAAAAGATCTGGGTGTGAATCCTTTCTCTGCCACCTACTAGCTATAAAATTTACTATTAAGCACAGAGCTGTGCCTAAGAGTTGCTGTTGCTAAGATGGGAATATCTTCCTGAGGCCACCATAACTAATTCCCAGAAACTGGGCAGCTGAAGACAACAGTACTTTATTTTCTCAGAGTTCTGGAGGCCAGAATCCAGCAGGGTCATGTTCCCTGTGGGAACTCCAGGGGAGAATCCATTCCTAGCCTCTTGCAGCTTCTTGTGGCTGCCCCAGCATTCCTGGACGTGTAGCCTCATCACTCCAATGTCTGCCTCCATCTTCACATTCCCTGTCTTCTCAGAATCCTTAGCTTAATCACATCCTTTGCCTTAAAATGTAATATTGACTTTTTTTAATCTTATAAGGTAGTATTCATAGGTTATGATGATTAGGATGTGGACATATATTTGGGTGGTGGGAGAGCACGCCCACCTATCAGCATACTCTATCTTACCTACCACACGGTTATGTGGGAACACTTTATAGTCCTCAAAGCCTGTCTACTGTAAAGATATGCATATCCCTAATGTGGCAGCACAAAGATACACTAGTTATTGCTCCTGTCTTCCAAGAGTTTACAAACTTAATAAGATGAAAAAGTAACTTAATGTAACAATTATATAATTATAAAATTATATAATCTTTTTGCTTTTATTTATGTAAAGATTATATAATTATATAATCTTTTTGCTTTTATTTATGTTTTCGTGCAAGAAATTTGCTAACTTAAAAAAATTAAATCATATCCAAATGAAAATATCCATAACCTTATCACCCTATAAATAAAAAACCGGTATTAACAATATGGTGTGTATCCCTTCAGATGTTTTTCTATATCTGTTTATTTTGTTTATTTTATATAACAGAGATCATGCTATTCTTTCAGCTAGGTTACCAGCTTTTTTGCCTGAACAATGTAGTCACCTTTTTTTTCCCTGTTAGTAAATGTGTTAATGGTATTTTTAAGTGTTACTTAAGTATTTATGTTCTCAATGTCAAAACGATAACATTTTCAAAAAGTAAAATTTATTCTTTTTTTTTTTTTAGAACAGTTTTTAGGCTCACAGCAAAACTGAGCAGAAAGTGCAGAGTTACCATATACCTCCTAACCACCCCCCCCCACACACAGCTACCTCCAAAACCTAAAATGAACATTCTGCACTAGGGGTACATTTGTTACAACTGATGAACCTGCATTGACACATCATCACCGAAGTCCATATTTTACATTAGGGTTCACTCTTTTTTTGGGGTTTTTTTTTTTCAGCCATCCGTATACATATATCCTCTCCTTTTTGGATTTCCTTCCCATTTGGGTCACCACAGAGCATTGAGTAGAGTTCCCTGTATTATACAGCAGGCTCTCGTTAGTTATCTATTTTACACATAGTATCAATAATGTATATATGTCAATCCCCATCTCCCAATTCATCCCACCACCCTCCCCCCTTGGTATCCATACCTCTGTTCTCTAGGGTTCACTCTTAGTGTCGTACATTCTATGGGTTTGGACAAATGTATAGTGACATATGTCTGCCATTACAGTATTATACAGAGTATTCCCACTGCTCTAAAAATCCTGTGGGCTCCACCTATTCATCCCTCCCATCCCAACCCCGACAACCACAGATCTTTTTACTGTCTCCATAGTTTTGCCCTTTCCAGAACGTCATAGGGTTGGAATCATACAGTATGTAGGCTTTTCAGATTGGCTTCTTTCACTTAATAATATTTACTTAACGTTCCTCCATGTTTTTTCATGGCTTGGTAGCTTGTTTCTTTTTAGTGCAGAATAATATTTCGTTGTATGGAGGTACTACAGTTTGTTTATCCATTCTGTTGAAGGATATCTTGGCTGCTTCCAGGTTTTAGCAACCACAGATAAACCTGCTGTAGACATCCATATGCAGGTATTTGTGTGGACAAGTTTTTAACTCATTTGGCTAAGTACCGTGGAGTGCAATTGCTGGATCATATTAAAATTTGTCTTTAGTTTTTATTTAAATGGATTGTGCTGGTGGTGGCAGAACATTGTGAATGTACTTAATGCCACTGAATTGTACACTTAAAAATGAGTAAAAGGATAAATATTATGTTATATGTTTTACTACAATAAAAATAAATTTTAAAAATTACAAACAGGAGTCTAAAAAAGCTTAATTTGAAAATTCAGATAGAAGACATATATATCAACCCACCAGAATGAAAAAATTGCTAGTCTAAAAGATCTCAGAATTTTTAATTAGCCTGTTTAAACCTATTTTAATTCACAGTTTATTGTATGTAACTGGTTGCTCAATTCTTGTTAAAATTGTTTTCTTTGTTGTTTTGGCCACGCCATGTGGCATGCGGGATCTTCCCAACCAGGGATCGAACCTGTGTCCCCTGCAGTGGAAGCGCAGAATCTTAACCACTGACTTTCTGCATGGTTATCAAAGTACATGTTGAAAAAAAGTAAGAGTAAAATTTTTAGCTTAATCTAGCATACATCACAGAGACTGTTCTTTTTTAACTTAATAATCTAAACCCAACCTCCCTAAATAAAAGGGAGTGACGACACTTCAGCAATTTTGCAGAGAAATGTCAAAGAGAAATCTAAATTTAAACAGCATTAGAGTAGAAAGTCATAGCAACTGTCTGGCAGGTGAATCAGAATTTCTTCACAGGTAGGAAAGAATTCTAGGACATTGTCATTATTGCACTAAAATTTCCAGAATTATCCCAGTTACTTCCAGGACGTAGCAATCCATTAAGAGCCTCTCCCTCAACAAATATCACCAGTAGCTCAGATAATTTCATTTATTTAGAAGATACTAATTTCTCATCATCGTTAGTAAGTTTCATCCCTATTTACAAATACCTAGACAAAATTTACTTTATATGACTTTAAATAACTAGACAGCCATGATTTAGCTATTTACGAATTGTCTATTTATTTTGACTTGTTTTTTCTTTTAGTGGTAAAATTGTGGTATCATCACCCACACTATAAAGGCAAGAAAGAGTAAGAAAGAAAAATGTTACAGTAAGAAAAACTGTCTAGAGAATTAGAATCTAGTCCTGACGTTGCCATTATATGGTCTAAAAAAGTCATAATCTCTCTGATTCAGTTTCCTCATCTATAAAACAGAATAGTACATGATCTTGATGTTATTGTCATTAACATAATATTAAACATAAGGTCTGTAGAAACTCTGAAGTACTATAAAATGCAAATATAAGGTAATATAGTATAGAAATCCTTAGCATTTTATTATAATTTATATTTTAACCATAAGCCATATGAAGTTGCTCTCATGATACATAAAACTAATAGAAGAAAAAGAATTGCATTTCTTCAAACAATCTTTACATATAAAGTTGCCTGGCTTTGTTTTTTAATATTTTTAAAAGCATTAAAGCATTATTCAAATGATTAAGATGTTTGTTTTTTCTTTCAGGCAGTCTAAACTTATTTGCAAAAATCTGACTCTATATAGGACTTTGTAATGTCTTTTGATACTAAAGTGTCAATCAATTCAGTTAATTGATTTAGTTCATAAAAATCAAATACCTGGCCAGCTTCATTAAATCAGTTATTTTGATATAAACTATTGGTTGTCAGTTTTCTATGAACTATTTCATAGGGCAGACTATCCTATATATCATCTAGTCATCTCTCTTTTTCCTGCCATTGTGAAAAAAACAACTTACTAGCTGCTACTGTGGTGGGATAAATTATATGTAACATAAAATTCACTATCTTAAACCTTTTAAGTGTACAAGTCAGTGGCATTAAGTACACTTACAATGTTGTGCAACCATCACACCGTGCATTTCCAGAACTTTTTTTGTCATCTCAAGCTGAAACTCTGTCCCCATTAAACACTTAACTCCCTATCCCTCCCTCCCTACAGCCCTGTGAAAACAGTCTCTGAATTCGACTAATCTAGGGACCTCAGTTAAGGGAATCATATAGTGTCCTTAACTGTCTGGCTTATTTTACTTAGCATAATGTTTCCACACACATCCATGTTGTAGCGTGTGTCAGAATTTCATTCCTTTTTAAGGTTGGATAATATTCCATTGTATTATTTATACTACATTTTGTTTACTCATTCATCCATCAATGGACTAGCTACTGCAGTTGACATAGAGTTGTGAGTTTTCAGGTAGCATAAATAAGTTTTTAGTTCATAATTGGATCAAAAGTATAAAGGTTATCATTTTTACAATATCGATCCTATAAATGAGCACCTCAATATGCTCATAAATAGCCAGTGGTCTGTAGTTTACACAAATGAAAGCTTTCTCTTGCTTTGTTAAGTATAGCATTAGACATAACGTAAGATATTAAGCCTTAAAGTAACTCTAAACTACCTCAATGCCAATGACTTTCTTCTTTTCTCTGTTACAGATCCAGACTTTACTTACCTAGGAGGTATTTTAAATCCCATCCCAGGTTTAGTATATTACCTCTTTTTCCTCATGGCATCTTTGATCAGTCTTATTTTCCTTTGAACATCATTCATCTGTTCTTTCTAGATTGCCAGTTTGAGCTGTCAGGAGCTGACGGAATAATACGTTCTAGTCAGGTAGAACAAGAGGAAAAAACAAAACCTGGCCAAGCAGTTGATTGCATCTGGACGATTAAAGCTACTCCAAAAGCTAAGGTAGTATTAAGTATGCAGTCACTTCTAAGAAGAACATAATAAGATGTGATTTGTATAATGTATTATTTTGGTTCATGCAGATACTTATTATTTACACTGACGTTACAACTTCTTAAAAATTTTATTTCAGTCACATTATTGAACACCTAGCATCTCAGCATTGTTGTAGTTAAATAAACTACAACGTAAACTTCAGGAATGTCACGCATACATTAATATTCTTATTTTAAGATTCTTAAAATCTGTGTGTTCCTATTTGGAGAGTATAGGTATTGATCAGTGTGATCATAGATTCATAAACACCTCTATGAGGAGGTAAAATAGGCCATAGACATTAAAGTTAAGTATCATCTTAGTTCTGTTCTTACCATGCTGTCCTCTGCTAATCATATAGAGTTTTTATTGGAAAGTACCACAGGGAAGGATGTTTTTAAATAACTCTGACAGGTTGAGACTGGTTGCTGACTACTTCTGCTTTTTGCTTTTAGTTTGTACTTCTAGGAATAGTAACAGTTAAAATTATATTTATTGTTTATATATGTAAACAGAAAAGAAAGAGGGTAGGAGAATTTAAAGAATTAAGAAAATCAAATTTAAAGTTTCTGGTAATATGATGGTTGAGATAACCTGAAAACCTACCTATTACAAAACACTTAGAAACATTGGATAAAATATAACAGATATCCTTTTAAAACCATAGATAAGCTCCAAAAAAGAAGATAATTCTTATGAACTAGAATGAAAGAGCTATAAATCAGAGCAGTAAACTGAAATCGATGGTACAAATGCCCCTTGCTGATTTCAGTAACCTATGACTACTCAAGGGTAGATATTGCAGGAGCTTGGCATCACCCACACTGAGACAAATAAAAGGCCTAGGGTTCGTGTGGCCTTTGAGAGGACTGCCACATGAAGCTGGAACCCTCAAAGGGAGATTATTGCCATGAAATGGTAGATTAGAAAAACTCTTCCACTAGCGCAAATTGGTAAAAAAGAAGCTTATCCTGGGCTCAGTCTTAAGATGCGGGTGAGGCTGAGGTCTCCCCTAACCGTTTATACCTATATCTTTATTACAGCTTGGGATGTGAATTTACATTCCATGCTCAGCCCAGGAACCACTTAGCCCCAAAATGAACAAAATGGTCCTGGGCTTATTAAACCTTTTGAGGCACCTGAAAAGATAAATACAAAATAACCATGTAGGCTACAGGATTGCTATAGCTAAAACACTGCTGAAGTAAGCTTACAACCTAAAATTAGAAAACATAGGTGAACAACCCACCATGAGTGAGTTAACAGGCATAACAACAGAAGTTTCTTAGATCCCCAAGAACTGAAGTCTTAAATATCCTACATTAGTAATCAAAAGAATGAGAAAGAAAAGTATCAAGTATGCTTTAAAAATAACCAAATGGAACTTACTCAAGTAAAAATTATAGTATTGAAAGACAGATTTGAGAAAATTACCCAGAAAGTAGTTTGAGGATGGGAGACAGTGGCAATTTATTAAGAAACTTGGAAGAAATGACAATAGAATTATGTTTTCAAAGTGCTAAGGAAAAAAAATTAACTGGCAATCTAAAATTTGAAAATTCCATGTCCAACTAATCTGTCTTTCAAGAATGAGGGCGAGGGTTCAAAATGGCGGAGTAAAAGGACGTGCTGTCACTCCCTCTTTTGAGAGCACCAGAATCACAACTAACTGCTGAACAGTCATCAACAGGAAGACACTGGAACTCACCAAAAAAGATACCCCACATCCAAAGACAAAGGAGAAGCTGCACTGAGATGGTCGGAGGGGCGCAATCACAATAAAATCAAATCCCATAACTGCTGGGTGGGTGACTCAGAAACTGGAGAACACTTACACCTCAGAAGTCCACCCACTGGAGTGAAGGTTCTGAGCCCCATGTCAGGCTTCCTAACCTGGGAGTCTGGCAATGGGAGGAGGAATTCCTAGAGAATCAGACTTTGAAGGCTAGCACGATTTGATTGCAGGACTTCAGCAGGACTGGGGGAAACAGAGACGCCACTCTTGGAGGGCACACACAAAGTAGTGTACACGTCGGGACCCAGGGGAAGGAGCAGTGACCCCATAAGAGACTGAACCACACCTACCTGCTAGTGTTGGAGGGTCTCCT
This sequence comes from Delphinus delphis, assembly GCF_949987515.2. Taxonomy (NCBI): domain Eukaryota; kingdom Metazoa; phylum Chordata; class Mammalia; order Artiodactyla; family Delphinidae; genus Delphinus; species Delphinus delphis. The sequence continues at coordinate 23,186,603 of NC_082702.1, read as the reverse complement.
GCAGAGACGGGGGGTAGCAGTGTCTCACAGTGACACAAGGACACTGGCAGCAGAAGTTCTGGGAAGTGTTCCATGGCGTAAGCCCTCCCAGAGTCCACCATTAGCCCCACCAAGGAGCCTGGGTAGGCTTCAGTGTTGGGTCGCCTCAGGCAAAACAACCAACAGGGAAGGAGCCCAGACCGAACCATCAGCAGACAAGTGGATTAAAGTTTTACTGAGCTCTGCCCACCAGAGCAACAGAGAGCTCTACCCACCACCAGTCCCTCCCAGCAGGAAACTTTCACAAGCCTCTTAGATAGCCTCATTCACCAGAGGGCAGATACCAGAAGCAAGAAGAACTACAATCCTGCAGCCTGTGGAACAAAAACCACATTCACAGAAAGATAGACAAGACGAAAAGGCAGAGGGCTATGTACCAGATGAAGGAACAAAATAAAACCCCAGAAAAACAACTAAATGAAGTGGAGATAGGCAACCTCCCAGAAAAAGAATTCAGAATAATGGTAGTGAAGATGATCCAGGACCTCGGAAAAAGAATGGAGGCAGAGATCGAGAAGATGCAATAAATGTTTAACAAAGACCTAGAAGTATTAAAGAAAAAACAACTAGAAGAGTTAAAGAACAAACCAACAGAGATGAACAGTACAATAACTGAAATGAAAAATACACTAGAAGGAATCAATACCAGAATAACTGAGGCAGAAGAACAGATAAGTGACCTGGAAGACAGAATGGTGGACTTCACTGCTGCAGGAGAAAATAAAGAAAAAAGAATGAAAAAAATGAAGACAGCCTAAGAGACCTCTGGGACAACATTAGATGCAACAACATTCACATCATAGGGGTCCAAGAAGGAGAAGAGAGAGAGAAAAGACCCGATAAAGTATTTGAAGAGATTATAGTTGAAAACTTCCCTAACATGAGAAGGGAAATAGCCATCCAAGTCCACGAAATGCAGAGAGTCCCAGGCAGGATAAACCCAAGGAGAAACGCCGAGACACATAGTAATCAAATTGGCAAAAATTAAAGACAAAGAAAAATTATTGAAAGCAAGGGAAAAACGACAAATAACATACAAGAGAACTCCCATAAGGTTAACAGCTGATTTCTCAGCAGAAACTCTACAAGCCAGAAGGGAGTAGCATGACATATTTAAAGCAATGAAAGGGAAGAACCTACAACCAAGATTACCCAGCAAGGATCTCATTCAGATTCGATAGAGAAATCAGAAGCTTTACAGACAAGCAAAAGCTAAGAGAATTCAGCACCACCAAACCAGCTAAAGGAACATTTAAACAAATGCTAAAGGAACTTCTCTACATGGGAAACACAAGAGAAGAAAAGGACCTACAAAAACAAACCCATAACAAGAAAATGGTAATAGGAACATACATATCGATAATTACCTTAAACGTGAATGGATTAAATGATCCAACGAAAAGACACAGGCTCGCTGAATGGATACAAAAACAAGACCCATATATATGCTGTCTACAAGAGACCCACTTCAGACCAAGGGACACATACAGACTGAAAGTGAGTGGATGGAAAAAGATACTCCATGGAAATGGAAATCAAAAGAAAGCTGGAGTAGCAGTACTCATATCAGATAAAATAGACCTAAAAATAAAGAATGTTACAAGAGACAAGGAAGGACACTACATAATGATGAAGGGATCAATCCAAGAAGATACAAAAATTATAAATATATATGCACCCAACATAGGAGCACCACAATGCATAAGGCAGATGCTAACAACTATAAAACAGGAAATTGACAGTAACACAATAATACTAAAGGACTTTAACACCTCACTTACACCAATGGACAGATCATCAAAACAGAAAATTAATAAGGAAACCCAAGCTTTAAATGACACAATAGACCAGATAGATTTACTTGATATTTATAGGACTTTCCGTCCAAAAACAGCAGATTACACTTTCTTCTCAAGTTCAGATGGAACATTCTCCAGGAAAGATCACATCTTGCATCACAAATCAAGCCTCAGTAAATGTAAGAAAGTTGAAATCATATCAGTCATCTTTTCTGACCACAACACTGAGATTAGAAATCAGTTACAGGGGAAAAAAACTTTAAAAACACAAACACGTGGAGGCTAAACAATACGTTACTACATAACCAAGAGATCACTGAAGAAATCAAAGAGGAAATCAAAAAATACCTAGAGACAAATGACAATGAAAACATGACGATCCAAAGCCTATGGGATGCAACACAAGCAGTTCTAAGAGGGAAGTTTATAGCAATACAAGCCTATCTAAAGAAACAAGAAAAATCTCAAATCTAACCTTACACCTAAAAGAACCAGAGAAAGAAGAAGAAATAAAACCCAAAGTTAGTAGAAGGAAAGAAATCATAAAGATCAGAGCAGAAATAAATGAAATAGAAAAAAGGAAAACAATAAAACTAAAAGGTCAATAAAACTAAAAGCTGGTTCTTTGAGAAGATAAACAAAATTGATAAAACATTAGCCAGACTCATCAAGAAAAAGAGGGAGAGGACTCAAATCAATAAAACTAGAAATGAAAAAGGAGAAGTTACAACAGACACCATCAAAATACAAAGCATCCTAAGAGACTACTACAAGCAACGCTATGCCAATAAAATGGACAACCTGGAAGAAATGGAAAAATGCTTAGAAACGTATAACCTTCCAAGACAGAACCAGGAAGAAATAGAAAATATGAACAGTCCAATCACAAGTAATGAAATTAAAACTGTGATTAAAAATCTCCCAACAAACAAAAGTCCAGGACCAGATGGCTTCACAGGTGAATTCTATCAAACATTTGGAGAAGAGCTAATACCCATCCTTCTCAAACTCATCCAAAAAATAGCAGAGGAAGGAACACTCCCAAACTCATTCTACGAGGCCACCATCACCCTGATACCAAAAGCAGACAAAGATGTCACAAAGAAAGAAAACTACAGGCCGATATCACTGATGAACATAGATGCAAAAATCCTCAACAAAATACTAGCAAACAGAATCCAACATACACATTAAAAGGATCATATGCAATGATCAAGTGAGATTTATCCCAGGGATGCAAAGATTCTTCATTATACACAAATCAATCAGTGTGATACACCATATTAACAAATTGAAGAATAAGAACCATATGATCATCTCAAGAGATGCAGAAAAAGCTTTTGACAAAATTCAACACCCATTTATGATAAAAACTCTCCTGGAAGTGGGCATAGAGGGAACCTATCTCAACATAATAAAGCCCATATATGACAAACCTACAGCAAACCTCATTCTCAAGGGTGAAAAACTGAAAGCATTTCTTCTAAGATCACAAACAAGACAAGGATGTCCACTCTCGCCACTGTTATTCAACATAGTTTTGGAAGTCCTAGCTGTGGCAATCAGAGAAGAAAAACAAATAAAAGGAATACAAATTGTAGAAGTAAAACTGTCACTGTTTGCAGATGACATGATACTATACATAGAGAATCCTAAAGATGCCACCAGAAAAGTACTAGAGCTAATCAGTGAATTTGGTGAAACTACAAGGTACAAAATTAATGCACAGAAATATCTTGCATTCCTATACACTAATGATGAAAAATCTGAAAGAAATTAAAGAAATTCTCCCATTTACCATTGCAACAAAAAGAATAAAATACCTAGGAGTAAACCTACCTAGGGAGACAAAAGACCTGTATGCAGAAAACTATAATACACTGATGAAAGAAATTAAAGATGATACAAACAGATGGAGTGATGTGTACCATGTTCTTGGGTTGGAAGAATCAATATTGTGAAAATGACTGTACTACCCAAAACAATCTGCAGATTCAGTGCAATCCCTATCAAATTACCAATGGCATTTTTTACAGAACTAGAACAAAAAAATCTTAAAACATGTATGGAGACACAAAAGACCGCGAATAGCCACAGCAGTATTGAGGGAAAGAAATGAGCTGGAGGAATCAGACTCCCTGACTTCAGACTATACTACAAAGCTACAGTAATCAAGAGAGTATGGTACTGGCATAAAAACAGAAATATAGATCAATGGATCAGGATAGAAAGCCCAGAGATAAACCCACACACCTGTGGTCATCTGATCTATGACAAAGGATGCAAGGATATACAGTGGAGAAAAGACAGTCTCTTCAATAAGTGGTGCTGGGAATACTGGACAGCTACATGTAAAAGAATGAAATTAGAACACTCCCTAACACCATACACAAAAATAAACTCAAATGGATTAGAGAACTAAATGTAAGGCTGGAAACTATAAAGCTCTTAGAAGAAAATGTGGGAAGAACACTCTGACGTAAATCACAGCAAGATCTTTTTTTGACCCACCTCTTAGAGTAATGGAAATAAAAACAAAAATAAACATATGGAACCTAATGAAAGTTAAAAGCTTTTGCACAGCAAAGGAAACTACAAACAAGATGAAAAGACAACCCTCAGAATGGGAGAAAATATTTGCAAATGAATCAACGGACAAAGGATTAATCTCCAAAATATGTAAACAGCTCATGAAGCTCAATATTAAAAAAACAAACAAGACAATCAAAAAATGGGCAGAAGGCCTAAATAGACATTTCTCCAAAGAAGACATACAGATGGCAAAGAAGCACATGAAAAGCTGCTCAACATCACTAATTATTAGAGAAATGCAAATCAAAACTACAATGAGGTATCACCTCACACCAGTTAGAATGGGCATCATCAGAAAATCTACAGACAACAAATGCTGGAGAGGGTGTGGAGAAAAGGGAACCCTCTTTCACTGTTGGTGGGAATATAAATTCATACAGCCACTATGGAGAACGGTTTGGAGGCTCCTTAAAGAACTAAAAATAGAATTACCCTATGACCCAGCAATCCCACTACTGGGCATATACCCAGAGAAAACCATAATTCAAAAACACACATGCAGCCTAATGCTCATTGCAGCACTATTTACAATAGCCAGGTTATGGAAGCAGCCTAAATGCCCATCGACAGACGAATGGATCAAGAAGTTGTGGTACATATATACAATGGAATATTCCTCAGCCATAAAAAGGAATGAAATTGGGTCATTTGGAGAGATGTGGATGGATCTAGAGACTGTCATACAGAATGAAGTAAGGCAAAGAGAGAAAAACAAATATCATATATTAACGCATATATGTGGAATCTAAAAAAATGGTACAGATGAACCGGTTTGCAGGGTAGAAATTGAGACACAGATGCAGAGAACAAAAGTATGGACACCAATGGTGGAAAGTGGGGTGGAGGGGGTGGTGTGATGAATTGGGAATTGGGATTGACATATATACACTAATATGTGTAAAATGGATGACTAAGAAGAACATGCTGTGTAAAAAAATAAATTCAAATAAAATGAATAAAATAAAATTCAAAAAAAAAACAATTAAAATGCTTCAACAATGACAGTGTAACATTCAAAAGGTCATTTACATATATCCAGATATGTATCACAAAATTATGTTAAAATTTGAGGAGTTATGGTTCCCTCACAGAAAAGCATTAATACAGCCATAAAACATAATTTATTCCAAAATAAATGTTCAAATGGTAAAATTGAAATAAAAACTGGAAACAGCGTGTGGATAAAAAAAAAATGAGGGCAAAATTAAGGTATTTGGGGGCAAAAATAATAATTGGACCAACTGCTATATGTAAAATCCAAGTAAATCCTGTTTCAGGTTAACTAAAGGAAATTTTGAAAATACACAAATAGGAATAAAATAGATACTAAAAGAGCTGATACAGCTATTAAAATTGAAATCAAGATCGTCACGAATTCACAAGGAAGATGTATTTTAAATTTTATGTATTAATATAGCCTCAAAATGTACAAAACATGAATTGACAGTTTCTGAGGAAAACTGACAAATCCACAATTATAGCATGTAATTTTTTTTGCCTCTCAGTAATTAATCAAGCATGCAAAAAAAAAAAATGTCAAGGCTTAGAAGATTTAAACAACACAGTTTGCCTAATGGAACATGATATCTTGACTTGCAACATCCAGAGAATTTTCATTCTCTACAAGCATGCCTGAAACATTTATGGAAACTGATCCATACACTGAATGGAAAAAGGAAGTCTGCTGTACATACCAGTGCTTAGTATCATGCAGAGCATCCTCTGACAAAAATGCAATTAAATTAGGAACCAGCAACCAAACATAACTTTAAGACCCCATATGTTGCTAGGAAAGTTGGGCAGCTGCTTGTAAATCAGTGACGTTAGAACACACCCTCACACCATACATACACACAAAAAAGCTCAAAATGGCTTAAAGACTTAAACATAAGACATGACTCCATGAAACTACTAGAAGACATCATAGGCAAAGCGTTGTGTGACATAAATCATATGAATGTGTTCTCAGGTCAGTCTCCCAAGGCAATAGAAATAAAAACAAAAATAAACAAATGGGACCTAATCAAACTTACAAGCTTTTGCACAGCAAAGGAAACCATAAACAAAATGAAAAGACAACCTACAGAATAGAAGAAAATCTGTGCAAACGAAGCAACTGACAAGGGCTTAATTTCCAAAACATACGAACAGCTCATGCAACTCAACAAAAAAACAAGCAACCCAATTGAAAAATGGGCAGAACACATAAATAGACATTTCTCTAAAGAAAAAATACAGATGGCCAATAGGCATATGAAAAGATGCTCAACATTGCTAATTATTGGAGAAATGCCAAGCAAAACTACAATGAGGTACCACCTCACACTGGTCAGAATGGCCAACGAAAAGTCTACAAATAACAAAGGCTGAATAGGGTGTGGAGGAAATGGAACTCTCCTACACTGTTGGTGGGAACGTGAGTTGGTGCAGCCACTATGGAGAACAGTATGGAGATTCCTCAAAAAACTAAGAATTACCATATGATCCAGCAGCCCCACTCCTGGGCATATATCCAGGCAAAGCTGTAGTCTGAAAAGATACATGCATTCCTATGCTCATAGTAGCACTATTTACAATAGCGAAGACATGGAAATACCTAAATGTCAGTCGACAGATGAATGGTTAAAGAATATGTGGTACATATGTACAATGGACTACTACTCAGCCATAAAGAATAGGATAATGCCATTTGCAGCAACATGAATGGAACTAGAGATTATCATACTAAGGGAAGTAAGTCAGAAAAAGACAAGTACCATATGGTATCACTTTTATGTGGAATCTAAAATATGACACAATAAACCTATCTACGAAACAGAAACACACTCACAGACATAGAGAAAGACTTGTGGTTGCCAAGGGGGAGGTAGGGTGGGGGAGGGATGGATTGGGAGTTTGGGATTAACAGATGCAAACTATTACATATAGAATGGATAAACAATAAGGTCCTACTCTATACCACAGGGAACTATATGCAATGTCCTGAGATAAACCATAATGGAAAAGAATATAGTTTTCTTTATTTTAATATTTTAGGTTTATTTAGATTTTCAATCTCTTTTTGAGTTTAAAGTTATTTTTCTAGAATATTGCTCATGCTTTCTGGTTCCACATTTATTGGTATAATATTTTACATGGTATTCTTTTACAGTTTTTAAAACCTCAATTCTATTTGCCATTTTAAATTTGGGCCTTTGCTCTTTTTTTTTCTTTATCAGTTTGCCAGAGGTTTGTTTTCAAGAACTGCTTTTTTAAAAAATCAACTCTTGTTTCTTTGCTTCCCATTTTCTCAATTTGTGCTTTTATTTCTTCTGCTTTCTTTGGATTTACCTTGTGATTCTTTTTGCAGCTCCTTGTATTGAATTCTTTGGTAATTAATTTTCAGATGTTCTTCTTTCTCTAACAGGTACTTAGGGCTATCAGTATGCTACGAAGTATTTCCTTAGATGTTTCATGAGTTTTGATATGTAGTGTCTTCATTGTTGTTGATCTCTAACTATTTTACAATTTAAAACCGTTTTAAACGTTTTATTTTTTATCTTTTTGTTTTTAACATCTTTTTGGACTATAATTGCTTTACAATGGTGTGTTAGTTTCTGCTGTATAACAAAGTGAATCAGCTATACATATACATATATCCCCATATCTCCTCCCTCTTGCATCTCCCTCCCACCCTCCCTATCCCACCCCTCTAGGTGGACACAAAGCATCGAGGTGATCTCCCCGTGCTATGCATCCGCTTCCCACTAGCTAGCTATTTTACATTCGGTAGTGTATATATGTCCATGCCACTCTCACTTCATCCCAGCTTACTCTCCCCCATCCCGTGTCCTCACATCCATTCTCTACTTCTGCGTCTTTATTCCTGTCCTGCCCCTAGGTTCTTCAGAACCACTGGAAAAGAATATTTTTAAATGTGTGTGTATGTCTATACACACACACACGTATAACTGAATCACTTTGCTCTACAGCAGAAATTAACATTATAAATCAACTAAACTTCAACTTTAAAAAACCCATATGTTTAGAAATTTAATAATATACCACCTTGTAATTGATAGGTCACATAAAAAATCAGGATGGAAATTTGTACACATTTATAAAAAACTTAGCAATAGTGAAAATACTACATATCAAAACTTGTGGGATACTCCTAAAAGTACTTTAGGGAATTTATGATCATAAATGCATCTTTTAGGAGAAGAAAAAGATTTAAACTTAATGGCTAAAATTCAACTCAAGAAGCTGAAAGAATGACCAAAAAATCCAAAGAACGGGCAGTAATAAAAGAGCAGAAATAAGTGAATTTAAAAATTCACAAAAAGAGGGCTTCCCTGGTGGCACAGTGGTTGAGAGTCTGCCTGCCGGTGCGGGGGACGTGGGTTCGTGCCCCAGGCTGGGAAGATCCCACATGCTGCAGAGCAGCTGGGCCCATGAGCCATAGCCGCTGAGCCTGTGCATCCAGAGCCTGTGTTCCGCAGCGGGAGAGGCTGCAACAGTGAGACGCCCGTGTACCACAAAAAAAAAAAAAAGTTCACAAAAAGAAAGAGTCAACAAAAGCTAAAGCTGGCCCTTTGTTTAAAAATAATAATAACAATGGACATACTTCTGGCAAGATTGACCTAGAAAAAAAAGACATAAATTATGTTAGAAGTGGAAAAGGTGGTAAATCAACTACAGCTGAGATTAGAAACCATTATAAGACAAACTATGAAGAAGACCTGCTGAACAAAAGAAAAAAAAAAGCATTTCCTCAATAAATAAATTACAAAGGGAAAAAGAAAACCAGCAGGGGACCCTACAGATTAAAAAATGTAAGTCAAATGATTAAAAAATGTAAGTCGAGTGAGTGAGTTTGGACTCAAACAAACTAGAAAAGGGTGGGAACATTAAGAGACAATTAGAAGTCTGAACACTGGTATTTTATATTAGGAAATTATTCATTTGTTTGGTGTGATAATATGAGGTTATTTTTTAAAGTCGTCTTTAACAGTACATATGGAACTATTTACATGTGAAATGATATCTCTGGAATTTGTCTCAAAATAATACATGAGAGGCAGAAGTGGGGAGAGGTATAGATAAAGCTAAAGTTAGGGGATGGGAAATGGGTTTATGATACTCTTTTTTCTGCTTATGCATGTTTGAAATTTTCCATAATCAAAGTGCTTCAGACTTCTTTGTTAATACATTTGTAAACAGTCTAAGTGGACAATTTCCTGAAATATATAATGTATGTGTATATATATACAATTCATCAAAATTAAATCAAAGAAATAGAAAACCTAAATAAACTCTTACCAAATTGATGAAATTGATTTTGTACTTAAAGTATGTTAACAGAAAAACTAGCCAAATTATTGAAAAACTAGCCAAATTATAGAAAAACTAGCCAAATTGAAAACAAACAAAGAATTCAGCTGCTCCGCGGCATGTGGGATACTCAAGGAACATGTTATATAAACTGTTTTAGAAAACTGAAGAAGAAAGAACTTTCCCCAGCCTGTTTTATCAAAACTAAATAAATAGGATGAGAGAATTTTAAGCCAGAGAATTATAAAATGAAGGAGGGGAAAAAAAAAGACCCAAAAGACTAAACAGTAACAAACTAAACCTACCAAATATTTTTTAGAAATCATAACCAAAGATGGGCTTATCTTAAAAATTTTTGGACAGTTTAATATGAGAAAATCAAATGATGTAGTTTACCACATATGTAATTCCAACATAGGATGTATCTTCAGCATGATGAGGAATATCTACTGAAATCCTTTAAAGCAAACGTCATAGTTGATGGTGAAACCTTAAAATCATTTTCTTTAGACTTATGTCTATTGCTAGTATTTTATTGGTGGTGGTCAATGCAACAAGATGAGAGAAAGAAAAAATGTTCATGAGCTAGAAAAATAAATTGGTTTTCTGTACAACAGCCAAAAGCAGTTTGAAAGTAAAACTTAAAAAAAAAACTGAAAAGAACAAATCATAAGGTACCAGGAAGTAAATTTTTAAATTATATTGAAATACACAAAAGAAGGCCTACAGAAATGGGGGAAGAGAGAGACATGCACCATTTTCATGGATGGGAAGATGGAAGTGTTTTTTGTTCCCTAATTAATCTATCAATTTAAAATTCCAGTCCAGATCCCAGCACGGCTTTCTGGGGAACTTGGCAAGCTAATTCTAAAATTCACAAAGAAGAGGAAAGGGTCCAGAAGAACCACGACAATTTTGAATAAAAACAAAGTGGAGTACTTACCCTTCGAGATAAAGTTGGGGTAGTTGGACAGAATGCATTTATCACTGGGGTATGCAAACTGATAAAACTGAGTAAGGTTTCTAAAAGTAGGACTACACACGTATGGAAGCTTGGTATATAATGTATAACATGCCAGATCAAAAGGAGACACTTGATAATTGATGTTACAACAGTTGACTATTGATGTGAGATCCCTGTCTTGCACTTGACATAAAATTCATTCCTAAATGTTAAAACTAAAACGTTTAGAAGAAAATACAGGAGTATAGTTCTAAATATAACCTTTGGTTAGGAAATGTTTTATTAAAAACAAGACACAAAGTGTAAACCATAAAGATAAGATTTATCAATTATACTACATTAAAATAAATGACTTCCAGAACCAGCCAAGATAGAGTAAGCCTACTACAGCTTATTGCTCTTAACTTATTATAACTGAGAACTCTGGATAGAACACAAAAAGCAACTGCATAAGGATTCTGAAAAGTAACCATTAGAAGATGGGTTTGGGAAGGAAGTAAAAACTTTAATAATCACCCCAAAAGGGTAAGAATCACAGTTTTTTTTCCTTCTCCTTTGTCTTTTGGGCTGGTTTGTGGAACTGAAAGCAGGTACAGACAGAAGAAAGCGCTCTAGCCAGAAGACTGAGAAAGGGGCCCTTACAAACTGAGGGCAGAGGGGCGTCCCTGGTTGGTTTTTTCCCCTTTACTAGCTCTGCCCAAGGTCAGCACCAGTCACAGCAGCTACAGCAGCAACTGAAACCCCATCTCCTTAACCAGTAGAACTTGGAAAAGGATATGGTGATGTCTGGAGAGTACGGAGGGAATCCCCATTATTTTTTTTTCTCTTTGTTCTTGGTCACTCAGGACTCATAACAGGTTAAGAGACTAAAAACTCTGAGGAAAACTTATCTTTCTGGCCACCAGAGGAACTGAGAAGAGGAAACCGTGTTACCCAGAGAATGAGAAGTCTTGGAGAACAGGGAGGTAGAGACAGGTGCTAATTCTGGCTTCCTCCTGAGCTGCATATGCATGGAACAGGCCCACAGAAACATGGCAAAGGTGTTGAGGACCAAATTACATTATAAACACTATCCAAGTGCCTGAGTAGGGCATGTCCTGGGCAAGTCTACATAGCACAGCAAAGGCCTTCAAACTGAACCAACACTGGAACCCACACCCACAAAAAGAGGCAGTACATGCAGTCTGAACGTTTCTGGGTAGGTTGCCTGATAAAACAAGCAACAGAACTCAGCATTGTCCACAGATTTTTAAGAGGACCCAGAGTTTCAGTGTTATATCCAAAATGTGCAGGATATAATTTTAAAATTACTGGCAATATAAAGAACCAGGGAAATGTGATTAATTCTGAAAGGAGAAAGCAGCAGATCCCAACCCTAACAGGACTCAGATGAATTGTAGATTTTAAAGCAACAATATAACCATGTTCCATAAGGTAAAGATAAACATTCCTGAAATGAGTGAAAAGATAGATCTTTTTTTTCTTTTTCTTTTTGCGGTATGCGGGCCTCTCACTGCTGTGGCCTCTCCCATTGCGGAGCACAGGCTCCGGACGCGCAGGCTCAGCAGCCATGGCTCACAGGCTCAGCTGCTCCGCGGCATGTGGGATCCTCCCGGACCGGGGCACGAACCCGTGTCCCCTGCATCGGCAGGCGGACTCTCAACCACTGCGCCACCAGGGAAGCCTGAAAAGATAGATCTTAGCAGAGAAATAGAAACTATAAAAATGAACCAAGTGAAAATTTTAGAATGGAAAAAATATATCTTAAACTTCTAAAATATATTCACTGTATGGGCCAATAGGAGAGTGGAGATTATAGAGGAAAGTCAGTAAACTTGAAGGTGACTCAGTAGGAACTACCTAATTTGAAGTACTGAGAAAAAAAGATTGAAAACAAATTATACTAAAGCCTCAGGGACCTGTGGAACAGTTTCTAAAGGCCTAAAATTTATGTCACTTAAGTACCAGAAAGAGAAAAGTTTGTTGTAGAAAAAAAATTTGAAGAAATAACTGCAAAAAAATTGCTGAAAGACAAATTTACAGATTCAAGAAGCATAGCAAACACCAAACAGGATAAAAACAAACATAAAACAAAGCCTATTCATATCAAATCAAGCTACTTGAAACCTAAGATTGAAAGCTTTGAGCTGTGACACAGAAAAATGATGTATTTTGTATAAAGAAACAATTTGAATGACTATGGATTTCTCTTCAGAAATCATAAAAGCCAAGCATCAAAACCTTTAAGTGCTGAAAAAAGGAACTGTGAACTTAAGAATTTTTTTTTTTTTTTTGCGGTACGCGGGCCTCTCACTGTTGTGGCCTCTCCCGTGGCGGAGCACAGGCTCCGGACGTGCAGGCCCAGCGGCCATGGCTCACGGGCCCAGCCGCTCCGCGGCATGTGGGATCTTCCCGGACCGGGGCACGAACCCGTGTTCTCTGCATTGGCAGGCGGACTCTCAACCACTGCACCACCAGGGAAGCCCTGAACTTAAGAATTTTATATCCAGCAAAAATATCCTTTCAGGAATGAGGGCAAAGTAAGTACATACCCTAATGAAAACAAACAAAGAATTCATTGCCTGCAGACCTGCTATAAAAGAAATGCTAAAGGAAGTTCTTTAGATAAAAGAGAAATGGCAGTAGAAAGAATCTTGGAATTTCATGAAAGGGTACAGAAATGGTAAATATCTGGATGAATATAAACCATTTTACCAACGTCAGGAATAAAACAGAGGACCTCGCTATAGACCCTCCAATAAAACAATGGACTTTTCTGTGCCCCAAAATCAGATGACTCAAACGAACTGGACAAATTCCTTAAAAACCACAAGCTGCCCAAACACATCTAAGAAGAAATATGTAACCTGAATGGCCATATATTTATGAAATAAATTGAATTCATAGTTAAAAACCTTCTTACAAAGAAAGCTCCTAAATGGATACACTGACAAATTACAACAAACATTTAAAGGAGAAATAATACCAGTTCTTTGCAATCTCTTACAGGAAGTACAAGGGGAGGAACACTTCTAAACTCAAGACAAGCATCACCCTGATACCACCGAACACATTATAAGGAAATGACTGATCAGTATTCCCCCTGTGAGGTTTTGCTCTGTAATAAGAAATATATATATATTTGGTCTTCATGCACATTTCTGGCTCAGAGCTCGCAAAACCCTTGGAATTTCCTGAGTGATAAGAGCAATGAGAGCATCTATTGTTACAATATTTGGTCTCTTGTCCCCAGTTCCTGAAAATGTTTCAGAGCCATAAAGTTGATATGGGTGTCTTGTTATTCATAACAAGCCCCTTTCAACCACAAGTGAGTTTATGTTAATGAGGTGACTTCTGGAAATCCCCAAGAGATGGAGGCTTTTTACCAGGGTAACAAATAATCTAGTAAGTAAACTGGTTTTCTGAGTCCTGTAAGCCACCTAGCAAATTAAAGGAACCCAAGAATGAGATCTTAGGAACGTCAGATTTATAGCCAGTCAGTCAGAATCATGTGACAACCTGGACTCGTGTTTGGCATCTGAAGTGGAGGCCAGTCCCCTGGGAGCCCTCAACCTTCAGAATCGGATGCTGTCTCTGGGTAGATGGTGTCATAATTGAATTGAATTGTAGGACACCCAGCTGATGTTTGAGAATTACTGGTGGTGTGGGGGGCAAAAAAGACCCACATGTTGGAATTGGTATCATAATTGTTATTCCAGAAAATAGTTGCAGGGGACTTCCCTGGTGGTCCAGTGGTTAAGACTTTGCTTCCCAATGCATGGGGTGCAGGTTTGATCCCTGGTCACGGAGCTAAGATCCCACGTGTCTTGCAGCCAAAAAAACAAAATATAAAGCAGAAGCAATATTGTAACAAATTCAATAAAGACTTTAAAAATGGTCCACGTCAAAAAAAATTTTTGATAAGAAAATAGATGCAAAAATCCTTCAAGTATTAGCCAGTCTAATCCAGCAATATATGAAAAGTATAATACACTTAAATAATCACAGCCAAGTGTGGTTTATCCCAGGAATGCAAGGCCAATTCAACATTTGAAAAATCAATGTAATTCATTATATAAATTAAGAAGGAAAGCTACATGATTATCTCAGTCTGTTAAAAACTCAACACCCAGGGGCTTCCCTGGTGGCGCAGTGGTTGAGAGTCCATCTGCTGATGCAGGGGACACGGGTTCATGCCCCAGTCCGAGAGGATCCCACATGCCATGGAGCAACTGGGCCCGTGAGCCGTGGCCGCTGAGCCTGCGCATCCGGAGCCTGTGCTCCGCAACGGGAGAGGCCGCAGCGGTGAGAGGCCTGCATACTGCAAAAAAAAAAAAAAAAAAAAAATTTGACCTATACTTATATCTTAATATCTTATATAAAAACAAGTATATTGCAAAACTTTTAGAAGAAAACATAGGCAAAATCTCTGGGTTAGGGAAAGAGTTCTTAGGTATGACATCAAAGGAGAATCCATAAAAGAAAATCTTATAAATTGGACTTCATTAAAATTAAAGCTTTTTCTCTGTGAAGGACATTGTTGAGTGAAAAAAAAAGGCACTAAGAGAAAATATTTGTAAATCATTTGTCAAAAGACTTCTTTAACCCAGAACTCAAAACGCAACCATAAGAAAAGTACCCAGTTTAAAAATGGGCAGAAGGTTGGAACAGACAGCTCACCAAAGAAGATTTAGACATTTCAAAACTGCAAATTAAAACCACAATGGGATAGCTCTATACCTCTATTAAAATAAAAACAATACCAGATGCTGGGAACTATGTAGAGCAACTGAGAATCTAATAACATTCCTGGTAGGAATGCAAAATGATATAGCCACTTTGGAAAACAGCTTGATGGTTTCCTATAAAGTTACCATGTTTTTCAGCAGTCTCCTGACTGGGTACCCAGGAGAAGGAAAAATATGTTTACACACAAAGAACATGAATGTGAATGTTTATGGTAGCTTTATCCATAATGAACAAAAACTGGGAACAGTTTTAAGTGTTCCTCAGTTGTTAATAAGGTTTGGTACATCTATGTAGTGAAATGTATTCAGGAATAAAAAGAGACGAACTATTGGTGATGCAGTAGCATAGAAGAATCTCAAATGCATTGTGCTAATCAAGGAATCCAGACTCAGCATACTGTGATTTTATTTATATAAAATTTTTACTTAGGACTTCCCTGGTGGTCCAGTGGTTAAGAATCCGCCTGCCAATGCAGGGGACATGGGTTTGATCCCTGGTCCGGGAAGATCCCACATGCCGCAGGGCAACTAAGCCTGTGTGCCACAACTACTGAAGCCTGTGAACTCTGGGGCCCACAACAAGAGAAGCCCACGCATCGCAGCGAAGAGTAGCCCCTGCTCACTGCAACTAGAGAAAAGCCCATGTGCAGCAATGAAGACCCAGCACAGCCAAAAAAAAAAAAATTTTTATTTATATGGGAAAGGTGGAACGACAGCAAAAGGTCATTGGTTGCCAGGAAACAAGATTGAAGATGGATTTTGACTGCTGAGGAGCAGCAGGAGGGAATTTGGGGGGTGATGGAACTTCTTGATTGTGGTGGCTGTCGCTTGACTCTGCATTTGTCAGAGGATTTTATTATATATTACTTGAGACATGACTGAATGTCTTGTGACCAAGTGTCAGCAAGGATTGAGGAACTGAAATTCTCTTAACTTACTTTGGAAGAATAAATTGCTACAGCCACCTTGGAAAGTCATTTGGTATGCTCTGGTAAAGCTGAAAATTGTTATGTAGTACAATACAGCAACCCTGCTTCTAGATAAATACCCATATACTCATCGTATGAGAGCATAACGAGAATACAAGAATGTTTACAGCAGTATTTAATATTTTAAAAAGTGGAAGCAAGCTAAATGTCCAAAAGGAAAAGGGATAGTGACTCATTTCTACAGTTGATCCAAGATTTTAAAATATACAAAAAAGTAAATAAAATATACAAAAAATACTATATATTTTTATAGATACATAAATTTAAAAATCTAAAACTGTACCTAGGAATTATAAAAATTATACTTAGGATGGGATGTGTAGAAAAGATAATGGGAACATAGAAGGCTTTGGCTGTACAGTTGACACTTGAACAACACAGGGGATAGGGCTACCAACCTGCTTGCAGTTGAAATTCTGAGTATAACTTTATAGTCAGCCCTCTGTATCTGAGGTTCCGCATCCTCAGATTCAACCAACTACAGACTGTGTAGTACTGTAGTATATATTTATTGAATAAAATCCATATAAGTGGACCTGCACAGTTCAAACCCACGTTGTTCAAGGGTCAGTTGTACACAGAATTGAACTGCACAGGTTCACTTATATACTGATTTTTTTCAATAAATATTATAGTACTACACAATCTGCAGTTGGTTGGATCTATAGATGCAGAAGCACAAATACAGAGGGCTGACTATTGGACTTGAGCATCTGCAGATTTTGGTATCCAGATCAGGTCCTTTCTAGGACCAGTTCCCCATGGATACTGAGGGATGAATGTACAGAGGTGGGGGGTTTTGACCATATTTAATAGTTAAGTATTTAAATGCTTAAGTGAAGTTAATACTTTAGATCTTGCTCTTTCTTGAAATACTTAATGAAGAAATGATTCTATATTCGTAAATTTTTTAGGAATGTGACCTAGAATGTTGAATAGTGGAGAATGTTACTCTTTATTAATAAAAGTAAGTCGATTTTTTAAAGTTAACATAAAAAGTACTGTTCACAGTTGACATGGAAAGTGGATCAAGGGACTTCCCTGGTGGCGCAGTGGTTAAGAATCTGCCTGCCAGTGCAGGGGACATGGGTCGAGCCCTGGTCTGGGAAGATCCCACGTGCCACAGAGCAACTAAGCCCGTGTGCCACGACTACTGAGCCTGTGCTCTAGAGCCCACAAGCCACAATTACTGAGCCCGCATGCTCTAGGGCCCGTGAGCCACAACTGCTGAGCCTGTGTGCTACAACTACTGAAGCCCACACACCTAGAGCCTGTGCTCTGCAACAAGAGAAGCCACTGCAGTGAGAAGCCCTCGCACCGCAACGAAGAGTAGCCCCCTCTCACTGCAACTAGAGGATGCCCACGTGCCACAACGAAGACCCAGTGCAGCCAAAAATAAATAAATTTATTTTGTAAAAAGTGGGTCAAATTTTTAAAATTGTGTTAAATAAGAAAGTAAGCAGATGATTTTATTTGAGTACTTTAAAAGAAAAAATATGAAAGACCACCATAACCCTTGAGTACTCAAAATGGGGTAAAGTACTTCATGGGTGATGTTGAAGAAATATTCACTTATATATACAAAAGAAGTCATTGGTGTTGAGTATGTAAGTAGTGTTTTAGTCTATTTTTATCAGTGGCCTTTCCATAAAAATAACAGCTTTCTGAGGATTTCATTGCATTTCTTTTGGGCCTTTGGGGGCTCTAGTAAAAAGCGTTTTTTTCCCCACTAGAGTTACGAACCAATTGAGAACATGGAGATTCAGACTAGCCCCTTTATTACACTAAAGGCTAGGGGAAGCAACTTAGTGAGAGAATCAAACTAGACTTGCTTATTCCCTACCCACTAGATCCACCTCCTACCTCAGTCAAGACTGAACCGTCCCATCCAGGGAAAGTGCATCTGCAGAAGAGACCCACTTACCCAGGTCACTGTTTCTCGTACTCGCTGGTCCAGGGAAAGAGGGAAGGAAAAAGGGACCAAATTCCCCCCCCATCCAAGTGACTCTCTCCACTTCCCTGGGGAGGGTATAGGAGTGGGTAAGAGGCCAAGAGTGCTTATGTTTACTAAAACATCTCGTCTCCTGTAATTTAGGTGAGAGTAGAGTAGTTTGTGTCCCCCTCCACCCATTGCAATTTGTCAGCCTCATATTGTTAGAAATATTTTCTGAAGATCAGTTGAATTAAACTATTAACCAGTATTTAACTGTATTCACAATAGAAAAGAATGTCATTCTTGTCATATAACTTGCCTTAAAACCTTGACTTTTAAAAGTTATCTATTTAAAGAGCATTTACTATGGCCTTATACAAGTACCATGTTTCTTCAGTTAAAAAAAAAAAAAAGTAAATACTTCAGACTTCCTGATTATTTTCTTGGTATTTAGCTCTACCAAACTAGGTTTTATAAACCTAGTCACTTTTTCATTAATTGCTGTCAGCAAGAATTGTACTGGATAGAATTAGCATGTGATACACTCATTAGAAGACCGTACAATCTAATGGAGAAGACAAATAATTACAGTAGTAGTGATACTGCCAGAGAACCATGGGCAGTATGTTTTGGTTATATGAATGAAGAAGAAAGTAATGAAAACAAATGGTATATTTTAAGCAAACACATTGCTTCTGTGTTAAAATATATTTTTGGAGGTTTTATGAAATTTTGAAATGGAAATCCATTACTGGTGATTTTCCACCAGTCTCTTGAAAGTGGCTAATTGGTCATTTCAAATAAGCCAAAGTTACTAGTCAAAATTTAACTCTGAGCTGTATTTTTGAGTTTTTGTTCTTAGTTTTATGTCCTCAAGGTATTTTAAGGGGAAAAATATCTGACATTTTTGTTTTATGAAGCCCTTTAAAATAAAGAATGGGTGTGGCATCATACTACTACCTCCAGGATAGCAACCAGCAGGTGAATACCCACTAGATGTCTCCAAAGGCAATCAAAGAAGTCTTCATTCTTCATTCACTAAAATATTATTGTATTTAATTGTAGAGTTACCTATGAACAAGTAGAGCCAAAAGGTGAACTGTGTATGAGAGAGTATGTGTGTGTGTGTGCCTGCACACATAGAAGGCATCCCAGGGAATGGGAAGAACGTACAGTTTAAGAGTCAGAGCAACCTAGGTTCAAATCCTCGCCCTAAGTAACCTTGGGCAAATTCCTTAATCCCTGTGAGCCTTAATTTCCTTCCAGCCCATAAAGAATAATACCTATTTCATTCTGTTCTTTTGGAGATTATGCTCAAGGTCTTTCTAAGCCTACAATCCAATGGAACTCTTCAAATAAGAATGGGTCAGGCACATTTTAAGAGTAACTTAGTGCCAGGTAGCAAGCTGCCTATAAAATTTGAGGAAGGGGGATACTAAGCAAAATAGAAAACTATAATAGTGCGTATTTTGAAACTCCAGTTTAAATCTCTCTGACTGAAAGTGTAGAAATTGTTAATTTATGGAGTAAAATCTTAAAACCACTTAAATGTGCAACAGTGAGATAGTGGGTAAATAAATGACAAGACATGGGAACGATTACAGTTATGAAGAGTATAGGTAAGTTTTGATGTGTTGCAGCAAAAGCAGGATGTGTGTATCTTACAATTAAACTTAGGTTTTGAAAATGTGAAGAGCAACTTCCCTGGTGGTGCAGTGGTTAAGAATCCACCTGCCAATGCAGGGGACATGGGTTCGATCCCTGGTGCGGGAAGATCCCACATGCCGCGGAGCAACTAAGCCCGTGCACCACAACTGCTGAAGCCCGCACATCTAGAGCCCATGCTCCACAGCAAGAGAAGCCACCACAATGAGAAGCACGGGCCCTGCAACGAGAGTAGCCCCTGCTCGCCGCAACTAGAGAAAGCGCGCGCAGCAACGAAGACCCAACACAGCCAAAAATAAATAAAATAAATTTTTATTAGATGTGAAGAAAAAAAAGTTTATCACAATAATTGTTAGAGTAATAGAATTATGTTTCTTTTATTTTCCCAGTTTCTCAGTACCACGAGTTTGCTTTTATAACAAGGAAAACATGTAAGATAGTCATGGAGCAAAAAATTTCTCTTTACAGACACAACACAAACTAGGTTCCTTAATGCTTGGTTTCATTATTAAGACAACCAAAGAAACAGACCATTAGTCTTAGTTCTTTTATCTACTTAGGCATCATCCTTTTAGCTATTGTTTTTCTGTCAGGTGTTATAACTCAATGCAGTTTTAACTTACATACTGATTGGATAATAGAACTAGAAAATTTAATGTATCTTTTTAAAAGCACTTTTTCTTTGTTTTCATGTTACAGATTTATTTGAGGTTCCTAGATTATCAGATGGAGCACTCAAATGAATGCAAGAGAAATTTCGTTGCAGTCTACGATGGGAGCAGTTCTATTGAAAATCTGAAGGCCAAGTTTTGCAGCACTGTGGCCAACGATGTAATGCTTAAAACAGGAGTTGGGGTGATACGGATGTGGGCTGATGAAGGTAGTCGGCTTAGCAGGTTCAGAATGCTCTTTACTTCCTTTGTGGAGCGTAAGTAAATAATTCCTATAGCATTGAGATCTTTTACTTAATCATTTATTCAGAATACAATTACAGAGCATTTCCTTTAGACAAAGACTGCTAGTCACAGAATGTAGAAGTAACTAGGTCTTAGTATGTATTCTTAAGGAACTGACTGTCAGGCGTGAAAAAAGACATGGTAATGCATAAGTTGAAACACTACCTATTATAAACATATGATAGTGCAAAAAGTAGAGACCTCTCAAGATTTTCAAAATTAAAAATAATTATCAGTAGTATGAATTCAGCTTGGTGAATAATGTGAATCCACCAAACCATGTTCCCCAGAGATTTAGATTGACTGGTTTTTTTTTTAAACTTTTAAAGTAATTTTAAGCTTATAGAAAGTTGTAAAAATAGTAGAGTTCTCCTGTGCCCTTCACTCAGATTCCCTTAATGTTAACATCTTACAAAACCGTTGGAAAACTGAATATTAACACTGATGGAATATTATTAACCAATATAGAGATCTTACTGAGAAATCAGTAGTTTTCCCATTAATGTCCTTTTCTGATCCAAGATCCCACATTGCCTTTAATTGTCATGTCTCCTTTAGTCTCTTCCATTTGTGACACTTCGTCAGTCTTTAATGACCTGGATGCATTTGAAGAGCACTGACCAGCTACTTAGAATGCCCATTGATTTAGGTTTGTCCGATGTTCTCTCATGGATTCAATTGAGGTTATGCATTTCTGTCAAGAATACCATAGAAATCACATTCCACCTTTCTCAGTACATCATACCAGTGAGGTAGGGTACGTAATGTGGTTTGCCTTACACTAACTTGGATCACTTCCTTAAGGTACTGTCTGCCACATTTCTCCGCTATAAACAATAATTTTTCCTTTCTAATTAATAAGTTTCTTTGAGAGTATGCAAATATCCTTTTGCTCACTAATTTTAGCATCTGTTAATGATTTCTGCCTGTAATAGTTATTGCTGCAGTATTTACCTAATGGTGGTTTTCTGTTTCCATCATTCCTTCTACACTTAATTATAATTCTGTGAAGAAGAGCTGTTCTTTTTCCTTCATTGATTTATTCAGTTATTTGTGTCAGTATGAGCTCATTTTACTCTATTATTTTATATATAATATATATATGTTACTCTATAATAAAAGTTACTTTATTGCTCAGAGTCCTGGCTTTGGCCATTGGGAGCTCCTTCAGGTTGCCTCCTGTATGCTTTGGATAATAAGCCCATTATTTTTTTTAATCACTTCCTTACTTTCTGTTCCGCAGGCTGAACCAGGCTCAACTTGTGTTTTCCTTGCCCAAGCCTTAGAACCAACCATGTTTCCAAAAAGCCCTTTCCTTCTCTTCTAGTGAGAAATCTGGCTCTAATTATCCATGGTATATTTATTTGTTCAATCCTAGGATACACATAAAGTAATTTTAGGATTGCTAACCCATATCCCTGTTAGAAATTTCCTAACAGAGTACACTATTTGTGTGCAGTTCTTTTTATCTTGAGCCATGCTGTCAAAATATGGTGTTCCATTTACTTAGGTTAGTTGTCTTCCTCTCTCCTTTGCGTGTGGTTCATCTGTAGTACACTTAGGTTCATTTGTGACTGTTGTGACTGTTTATATTTTGTTTTGTGTCCCCCCCACCCTCATCATGGTTACTTTAAATTGTTTTTATTTTCAGAGTACCTGGAATATTGCCATTATTCAAAGAGAGCTCTACAAAAAGATACACTCAAATATTGTACCTTTCTCACCTCTCCTGTGCCAGTCCCACCCCCAATTCTTTGCACTCCATTCCTACCAACTCTCTGCTGGTAACTAATTACATTAGTCCCTGGTGTATCCATCATGCATTTCTTTTTACACAAAAGAGCTGATACATGTGTATTTTCTCATAGCTTCTTTTTTCTTACATAACAAGCATATTATACTCTTTGCACTTTGCTTCTTTCACTTAACAGTATATCCTGGAAATCACTCCATATCAGTTCATAGAGATCATCTTTATTATTTACAACTCCATAGTTATTGGGTTGGCCAAAAAGTGCCTTTGGTTTTTAAGTAAAAATAAAAGACATATTTTTCATTTTCACCAAGAACTTTATTGAACAACATATTCATCCTTTTGTTCCACTACCTTCTGCCATTTTTCAGGCAACTTCATAATTCTATCTTCCCAAAATTTTTATCTTTTTGAGCAAAGAACTGTACCTGCTGCCTTTTACAGTCTTCCAGGGAATTGAAAGTTTTTCTATTAAGAGAATTTTGTAAAGACCTAAATAAATGGAAATCCGGAGGTGCAATGTCTGATGAATGCGGTGGATGAATCAGAACTTCCTAGCTAGGCTGTAACAGTTTTTGCCTGGTCATCAAAGAAACACGTGGCCTTGCATTATCATGATGGAAGATTATGCATTTTCTGTTGACTAATTCTGGATGCTTTTTCGTCGAGTGCTGCTTTCATTTGCTCTAATTGGGAGCAGTACTTGTTGGAATTAATCGTTTGGTTTTCTGGAAGAAGTTCATAATAGAGGACTCCCTTCCAATCCTACCATATACTCAACATCACCCTCTTTGGATGAAGACCAGCCTTTGCTGTGGTTGGTAGTGGTTCATTTCTCTTGCCCCACGATCTCTTCTGTTCCACATTATTGTACAGTATCCACTTTTCATCGGCCATCACAATTTGTTTTAAAAACGGAACGTTTTCATTACATTCAA
Source organism: Delphinus delphis (assembly GCF_949987515.2). Taxonomy (NCBI): domain Eukaryota; kingdom Metazoa; phylum Chordata; class Mammalia; order Artiodactyla; family Delphinidae; genus Delphinus; species Delphinus delphis. The sequence goes on along the minus strand of NC_082702.1, from coordinate 23,162,914 downwards.
GTACAGAATCACATGTGGAAATACAGTCAAGAAGGGTTTTTTCGCTTAGCTTATGTAGAACCCAAATGTCAGAGAAATTAATATAACCAGGCTGGTGCAAATGATTTTCAGTGCTTGATTTAGATATTTTGAATATGTTGGCTATCTCCCACGTTGTATAACATTGATTGTTCTCAATTAATCTCTCAATTTGATCACTACAACTGGTCTACCGACTGTGGAGCATCGTCCAGTGAGAAATCTCCAGCACAAAACTTCACAAACCGCTTTTGACATGTTTGATCAGTCACAGCACCTTCTCCATACACTGGCACAAATCTTTTTTTGCGTTTCAGTTGCGTTTTTACATTTCTTGAAATAATAAAGCATAATATGCCAAAAATGTTGCTTTTTTTCTTTCATCTTCAATATTAAAATGGCTACACAAAAATTCACCAATTTTGTTAAGTCTTTTTTTAAATGCACACTGATATGACAGCTGTCACAATCTAACAAAATTGTTTCAAATGAAGTTAAAGACACCTAAGTGCTACTAGAGCCATCTTACAGAAAAAAATGAACCTTTTGGCCAACCCTGTAGTACATTGTATGTACATACTTTATTCAGTCTTTCAGTTTATGGGCATATGGGTTATTTACAGTATTTTGCAATTACAAGCATACTGTTACAATGAATAATGTTATGCATATGTATTTTCATATTCTTGGAGGTATATCCTCTGGATAGATTCCTAGAAGTGGGATTACTGATGTAAAAGGATGTAAATCTTTCATAGTTTGCCAAATACCCTTCCAGAATGGTTGTATATTTTTTAAAATTATGATAAAATGCACTCTCAGCCATTTTTAAGTGTACAATTCAGTGGCACTAAGTACATTCACAACATCATACAACCATCACTACTATCCATCTCTGGAACTTATGTAACATCCCAAATTGAAATTCCATACCCATTAAATAATAATTCCCATGCCCCTATTCCCCCACCCCCAGGTAACCTCTAGTCTGCTTTCTATCTCCATGAATTTCCCTATTCTGGGTACCTCATATAAATGGAATATTTGTCCTTTTGTATCTGACTTATTTTACTTAGCATAACGTTTCTAATAATTTCAGTCCTTTTCAAGGCTGAATAATATTCCATATGCGTATAATACCACATTTTTGTTTATCCTTTCATCTGTTGATGAACAATTGAGTTGTTTCTACTTTTAGGCTATTATGAATAAAGCTGCTATGAACATTAGTATACAGTTATCTCTTTGAGTCTCTGCTTTCGGTTCTTTGCTGTATATACTATGCCTAGAAGTAGAATTGCTAGATCATATGGATATTCTATATTTAAATTTTTAAGGATCACCAACCGTTTTCACAGCTGTGCCATTTTACATTCCCTCCAGCAATGCAGCAGGGTTGGTCCCCATCCTCACCAAAACTTTATTTTTTGTTTTTTTGATAATAACCATCCTAATGGCTATAAAGTGTGATTTTTTTTTCATTGTGATTCCAATTTGTATTTCCCTAATGATGAGTGATGTTGAGCATCTTTTCACGCTTCTTGGCCACTTGTATACCTTCTTTGGTGAAATGTCTACAGGCATACATCATTTTATTGCACTTTATTGCACTTCACAGATACTACAGTTTCTACACGTTGAAGGTCTGTGGGTACCCTGCGTTGAGCAAGTCTATCAACGCCATTTTTTCAACAGCATTTTCTCACTTCGTGTTTCTGTGTTACATTTTAGTAATTCTCATAACATTACAAACTTTTTCATTATGTTTATTATGGTGATCTGTGATCAGTGATCTTTGATGTTACTGTTGCAAAAAGATTATGACTTGCTAAAGGATCAGATTAGCATTTTTTAGCAATAAAATATTTCTAATTTATGTACATTGTTTTCTTAGACATAATGCTATTACATAGTATAATACAGCATAGTGTAAAAGTAACTTTTATATGCAGTGGGAAACCAAAAACTTAATATAACTCGCTTTATTGCAATATTTGCTTTATTGTGGTGGTCTGGAAGTGTGGTATGCCTGTATTTAGTCCTTTACTCAGTTTTTGACTTGGTAGTTGTTTTTTTGTTAAGTTGTAGAAGTTCTTTATGTATTCTGATTATTAATCTCTCATCAGATACATGATTAGCAAGTATTTTTTTCACATTCTGTGCATTATCTTTTCACTGTCTTGATTGTGTACTTTGAGATACAAAAGTTTGATGTAGTTTGTCTATTTTTTCTTTTTTTGTCTGTGCTTTGAGTGTCATAATCCAGAAATCATTGCCAAAGACAACGTTATGAAGCTTTTCCTCTATGTTTTTTAATTTGGTAACAATTTTTTTATTGATTTATAACATATGTTTCATGTGTACAGTGTTAATATTTTGATTTCTGTATACCCTACAGCATACTCACCACCAAAGTTTAGTTTCCATCTGTCACCATACAGTTGACCCCCTTTACCCATTTGCCCTCCCTACCCCCCATTAACTACTCTGTTCTCTGTATCTGTGGTTTTGGTTTGGTTTGGTTTGATCTGTTCTTTGTGTGTTTCTTTGTTTTTAATCCACATATGAGTGAAATCATATGGTATTTGTCTTTATTCATCTGACTTATTTCACTTAGCGTAATACCCTCAAGGTCTATCCATGTTGTTGCAAATGTTAAGATTTCATCTTTTCTTATGGTTGAGTAGTATTCAATTGAATATATATATATATGCCACATCTTCTTTATCCATTCATCCATCAGTAGGGCTTTAGGTTCTTTCCATATCTTGGCTATTGTAAATAATGACGTGATGAACACAGGTGCATAAATCTTTTCAAATTAGTCTTATTCTTTGGATAAATACCCAGAAGTGGAATAGCTGGATCATATGGTAGTTCTGGTTCTTAATTTTTTGACAAATCTCCATACTTTTTTCCATAATGGTTGCAACAATTTACATTTCTTCCAACACTGTATGAGGGTTCCCTTTTCTTCACATCTTCTCTAACATTTATTATCTCTTGTCTTTTTGATAATAGCCATTCTGATTGGTGTGAGTGATATCTCATTGTTTTGATTTGCATTTCCCTAATAATTAGTAATGTTGAGCATTTTTTCATGTGCTTGTTGGCCATTTGTATATCTTCTTTGGGAAAATGTCTGTTCAATACCTCTGCCCATTTTTTTAATCCAGTTGTTTGTTTTTTGTTGTTGAGTTGTATGAATTATTTCTATTATTTTGGATATTAACCCCTTCTTGGATATATGATTTGCAAATATCTTCTATTCAGTAAGTTGTATTTTCATGTTGTTGATGGTTTTCTCTCCTGTACAAAAGCTTTTTAGTTTGATTTAGTCTCACTTTATATATATTTATATATATATATATATATATATATATTTTTTTTTTTTTTTAAGGTACGCGGGCCTCTCACTGCTGTGGCCTCTCCCGTCGCGGAGCACAGGCTCCAGACGCGCAGGCTCAGCAGCCATGGCTCACGGGCCCAGCCGCTCCGTGGCATGTGGGATCCTCCCTGACCGGGGCATGAACCCGTGTCCCCTGCATCGGTAGGCGGACTCTCAACCACTGCACCACCAGGGAAGCCCTCACTTTATATTTTTGCTTTTATTTCCCTTGCCTGAGGAGACATATCCAGAAAAATGTTGCTAAGACCAAGATGAAAGAGTGTACTGCTTATTTTCATCAAGGAGTTTTATGGTTTCAGGTCTTACATTCGAGTATTTAATCCATTTGGAGTTGATTTGTGTGTGTGGTGTGAGGTAGTGGTCTAGTTTCATTCTTTTGCATGTGGCTGTCCAGTTTTCCCAGTGCCATTTATTGAAGAGACTATTCTTTCTCCATTGTGTATTCTTTGCTTCTTTGTTGTAAATTACTTGTTCATATATGTGTGGGTTTATTTCTGGGCTCTCAGTTCTGTTCCATTAACCTCTGTGTCTGTTTTCTACAAATAACATGCTATTTTGAATACTACAGCTTTGTAATATAATTTGAAATCAGGGAGTGTGATACCTCCAGCTTTGTTCTTTTTTCTCAGCATAGCTTTGACTATTCAGGGTCTTCTGTGTTTCCATATAAATTTTAGAATTTTTTGTTCTGTTTCTGTGAAAATGTTCTTGGGGCATTTGATAGGGATTGCATTGAATCTGTAGCTTGCTTTATGTAATGTGGACATTTTAACAATATTAATTCTTCCAGTCCATGAGCACAGAATATATTTCCATTTATTTGTGTCTTCAGTTTCTTTCAACAGGTCTTATGGTTTTCACTGTAGAGGTCTTACACCTCCTTAGTTAAGTTTACACTTAAGTATTATATTCTTTTTGTTGTGATTGTAAATGGGATTCTTTTCTTAACTGCTCTGTTAGTTTGTTATTAGTGTATAGAAATGCACCAGATGGTTGAATATTAATTTTATACCCTGCAACTTCACTATATTCATTTATTATTTCCAAAAGTTTTTTGGTGAATTTTTAAAAATATATTTATTTTTTATTTGGTTGCACTGGGTCTTAGTTGTGGCTTGCCAGCTCCTTAGTTGCAGCATGCATGTGGGATCTAGTTCCCTGACCAGGAATCGACCCAGGCCCCATGCTTGGGAGCGTGGAGTCTTAACCCCTGTGCCACCAGGGAAGTCCCTGAATTTTATTTATTTATTTGTTTGGCTGCATTGGGTCTTCGTTGCTGTATGTGGGCTTTCTCTAGTTGCGGTGAGCAGGGGCTACTCTTCATTGAGGTGCATGGACTTATTGCCGTGGCTTCCCTTGTTGCGGAGCATGGACTCTAGGCACGCAGGCTTCAGTCGTTGCAGCATGAGGGCTCAGTAGTTGTGGCACATGGGCCCTAGAGCATATGGGCTCAGTAGTTGTGACTTATGGGCTCTAGAGTGCATGGGCCTCAGTAGTTGCAGTGCATGGGCTCTAGGGCATGCGGGTTTCAGTAGTTGTGGTGCGTGGGCTCAGTAGTTGTGGCTCGTGGGCTCTAGAGTGCAGGCTCAGTAGTTGTGGTGCACGGGCTTAGTTGCTCCACGGCATGTGGGATCTTCCCAAACCAGGGCTCGAACCCATGTCCCCTGCATTGGCAGGTGGATTCTTAACCACTGTGCCACCAGGGAAGTCCCTAGTGAATTTTTTGGAGTATTCTATATATAAAATCATGTCATCCACAAATAGTTACAGTTTTACCTCTTCTTTTCCAATATGGATACCTTTTATTTTTTTTCTTGACTAATTGCTCTGGCTAGGACTTCCAATACTATGTTGAATAAGAGTAGCGAGATTGGGCATCCTTGCCTTGTTCCTGGTATTAGAGGAATAGCTTTAAGTTTTCATCATTGAGCATGATGTTAGATGTGCATTTGTCATATATGGCCTTTATTATGTTTTCGGTACATGCCTTCTATACCTATTTTATTGAGAGTTTTTTGTCATAAATGGGTATTAAATCTTGTCAGATGCTTCTTCATCTATTGAGATAATCATGGTTTTTATCCTTCATTTTGTTCATGAGGTGTATCACATTAATTTATGGATGCATCCCTAGGGTAAATCCCACTTGATCATGGTATATGATCCTTTTAATGTATGGTTTGCTAATATTTTATTGAGTATTTTTGCATCTGTGTTCATCAGAGATGAACCTATAATTTTTTTGTGGTGTCCTTGCCTGGTTTTGATATCAGGGTAATGCTGACCTAGTAGAATGAGTAGGAAGTATTCCCTCTTCTTTAATTTGTTAGAAGAGATTGAGAGATAGGTATTAAATCTTTGAATGATTGGTAGAATTCACATTGTAAAGCCGTCTCGTCCTGGACTTCTGTTTTGGGGGAATTTTTGTTTACTGTTTCAACCACTTTACTGGAGATGAGTCTATTAAAATTTTCTACTTCTTTATGGTTCAGTCTTGGAAGGTTGGATATTCTAAGAATTTGTCCATTTCTTCTAGGTTGTCCAATTTGTTGTCATACAGCTATTCATAATATTCTCTTATAATCCTTTATATTTCTGTGGTATCCTTGTTATTTCTCCTTTTATCAGAGCCTTCTCTCTTTTTTTCATAGTCTAGCAAACAGTTTGTTAATTTTATCTTTTCAAAGGACAAGCTGTTAGTTTCATTGATCTTTTCTATTGTCTTTTTGGTCTCTGTTTCACTTATTTCTGCTTTGATCTTCATTAGTTCTTTCCTTCTACTGACTTTGGGCTTTGGTCATTCTTCTTTTTCTAGTTCCTTTAGATGTAAGTTTAGATTTATTTGAGAATTTTCATGTTTCTCAGGGCAGGCCTGTATCACTATAACCTTCCCTCTTAGTATTGCTTTTGCTGCATCCCTATAGATTTGGTATGTCGTATTTTCATTTTCATTTATTTTCAGGTATTTTTAAATTTTTCCTTTGATTTTTTTGCTGATCTAATTCTTGTTCAGTAGCATTTGTTCTTCACAAATTTATGATTTTTCCAGCTTTCTTCTTCTGGTTGATACCTAATTTCATAGTGTTGTGCTCAGAAAAGATACTTGATATGATTTCATTCTTAAATTTGCTGAGATTTGTTTGTGTCCCAACATATGGTCTATCCTTGAGAATATTTCATGTGCACTTGAGAAGAATGCATTTGGATAGAATGTTTTGTACAAATCTATCAAGTCCTTCTGGTCTAACTTTTCATTTAAGTGTACTTTTCCTTGTTGACTTTTTGTCTGGATGACCTATCCTTTGATGTATGTGGGGTGTTAAAATCCCCTATTATGGTGTTGCTGTCAATTTCTCCCTTTAGGTCTGTTAATTGCTTTATATAATTTGGTGCTCCTATGTTAGCATATATATGAATAACTTACATCTTCTTGATGAATTGTCCCCTTTATCATTACATAATGTCCATCTTTGTCTCTTGTTACCTTTTTTGGCTTGAAGTCTGTTTTATCTGATATGAGTATGGCTACACCTGATTTCCATGGCTGTCATTTGCTTGGAGTATCATCTTCTATCCCTTCACTTTGAGCCTATGTTTGTCTTTAAAGCTGAGTGAGTCTCCTGGAGGCAGCATATGGTTGGGTCTTGCTTTTTAATTCGTCCAGCCACTCTGCTTTTTGATTGGTGAATTCAGTCCATTTACATTTAGGGTGATTATTGATAAATCAGGACATAGTACTGCCATTTTATTTTTTGTTTTCTGGTTGGTCTGTATCTCCGTTGTGGTTTTTTTCCTTGTGTTTCTGTCTGCTATTTTAGTTTGGTCATTTTCTAGTATGTTTTCTCAGTTTCCTCTGTTTTTATGTTTTGTTGTTCCTATAAGGTTTGTATAAAAATATCACATAGTTAAAATACTCTTTTTTTCTGTTGATAACATCTTGTTTTCATTTGCCTATATGAGTCCTGACCTTTTCCTTCTCCCCTTTTGTGTTTTAGATGTCCCAATTATTTCTTTTTATGTTGTCAGTTTGTTACCAAATTGAAGTAGCTATAGTTATTTTTACAGTTTTTTTTCCTTTAAGCCTTATGTTATGATCAAGTATTTAACAACCTATTCTGATACAGAGTTGCAATTTTCTGATTCTGTCTATCACCTTACTCAAAGTTTTGTATACTTTTGCCTTTTCATTTCAGGTAGAAGAGTTCCTTTCAACATTTTTGTAAAGCATGTCTAGAGTTGATCAACTCCCTTAGGTTTTGTTTGTCTGGGGAAAAGCCTATATTTCTCCTTCATATCTGAATGATAATTTTGCTGGAAAGACTATTCTTGACTGACAGTTTTTGTCTTTCAATATTTTGAGTGGGTCATAACACCCTCCTGGCCTGTAGAGTTTCTACTGAGAAATCTGCTGATAGCTTGCTTAATGGGAGTTCCTTTATAGGTTACCATCTTTTTTTCCCTTTGGCTGCCTTTAAAATTCTTTCTTTGTCATTGAGTTTCAACAGTTTTAATACAATGTGTCTTGGAGAAGATCTTTCTGTATTGAGGTAATTAGATGTTCTTTTAGCTTCATGGACTTGTATGTACAGTTCCTTCTCCAGGTTTGGAAAGTTCTCAGCTATTATTTAAATAAACTCTCTGACTCCTTCTCCTTCTGGGATACCCATTATCTTAACGTTGCCCTTCCTAATAGGGTTAGATAGTTCTCATAGAATTTCCTCATTTTTTGGTCTTAATTCTCTCCTTTTCTACCTGTTTCATTTCTAGATTCCTATCTTCGAGCTTCCATATGGTCTGCTGTCTTTCCAGTGCTTTCTTCATCTGATTTATTAAGTTCTTCAACTCCAGAATTTCTGTTTGGTTTTTTTTAGAGTTTCAGTCACTTTGATACAGTATTACCTCTGTTCATTAGTTTATTCCTGAGTACATTGAGCTGCCTTTCTGAGTTTTCTTGTAGCTGGTTGAGTTTCTTTGTGACGGCTAATTTGGATCCTCTGTCAGATCACATTATTTTGATACTTTAAGTTTGGTTTCTGGAGGACTTTCGTTTTCTTTTTGTGATATGGTGTTACCGTGATTCGTCATTGTGCTTGATGAGTTGTTCCTCTGATCGCACATTTGAAGTAACAAAGCTTCCCCCCCCCACACTTGATTCTTTTTTTTTTTTTTTAATATTTATTTATTTAGCCTGCACCGGGTCTTAGTTGCAGCACGCAGGACCCTCGTTGCTGCATGTGGGATCTTTTAGTTGCGGCATGCAGGCTTTTTTGCGGACTTCTTAGTTGAGGCATGCGGACTCCGAGTTGCAGCGTGCATGCAGGATCCAGCTCCCTGACCAGGGATCAAACCCAGGCCTCCTGCATTGGGAGTGCAGAGCCTTGCCCACTGGACCCCGCCCCCCACCCCACTTGATTCTAAGGGTTCAACAGTTTAGTAATTTGAGGCCTTTCTTTAGTTTTCCAGTAGGTGGCACTATAACACAAGTTTTTGGTTTCTTTTACTGGAGCTGCCTCCGGTTATACATTTGAGGATCGGCAGTTTGTTCGTTGGCATCTTCTTTATTGTCATCGCTTGTGCCCCCAGGGTTGTTGGTGCCTTGCTGCTGTTGGCATCGCCACCTGGGACACTGGGATTGCGGGCACCTCCAGCACGTCCAGGGTCTACTGAGTTGCAGGCTCTGCTACCATGGGAGTAGGGGGAGGGGAAGAAGGGAGCTGGGGTTGCAGGTCCCAGTAACGTTGGTTCCCTGTGGCTGCAGGTACCACTGCAGCCAGGAGGCGGGTGTTGTATGGCCGCCTCCCCTGCCGCTACCAGGTTCTCTGGGGTTGCAGGCTCAGCCATAGAAACAAAGTGGCAGAGATCACAGGCAGTGACTCTGCTGTTCCCTGAGTGCTGCCTCCTCTTTGTGTTCCAGTCCACCCACCTTTAGATATACAGATGTCTGCAATTCTCCAGCATCTGGTCTATTGGGCAGAGCTGAGTTAGGGTTGTTTTACTGGTTGTAGACTGAAGGGGAGAGACAAAGGGAGAACTTGCACCATCATCTTGCTGACGTCACTCCTTTTCTCTGTTTTCTTTTAAAAGCTTTATAGTTTTCACTCTTACATTTAGGACTTTGATCCATTTCATGTTAATTTTTAAATATGGTATAAGATAAGGGCCCAGCTTCATTCTTTTGCATGTGAATATACAGTTTTCCCAGGACCATTTCTTGAAAAGACTGTTCTTTCCCCTTTTAATAGTCTAGTTATCCTTGTCAAAAATCAATTGACTGTATATATGTGAGGGTTTATTTGAGGGGCTCTTTACTCTATTCCGTTGGTCTATTTGTCTGTTCTAATGCCAGTACCACCTGTTTTGATTACTGTAGCTTTGTAGTAAGTTTTGAAATTAGGAAGAGTCTTCCAAATTTGTTCTTTTTCAAGATTGTTTTGACTATTCAGTGTCCTTTGAGATTCCATGAATCTTAGAATAAGTTTTTCTATGCTGCAAAAAATACTTTTGGAATTTTGATGGGAATCACAATGAATCTGTGGATTGCTTTGAGTAGTACTGTCGTCTTAACAATATTAAGTCTTCAATCCATGAACCCAGGATATCTTCCCACTTATTTGTCTTCTTTAATTTCTTTTAGCAACATTTTGTACTTTTCATCGTACATTTTATATCTCCCTGGTTAAATTTATTCCTAAGAATTTTCTTCTTTTCAATGTGTTGTAAATGTTCCATTTGTTCCTTGTTAGTGTGTAGAGATGTAACTAATTTTTGTTGATTTTGTATGCTACAACTTTGCTAAATTAGTTTATGTGCTCTGAATCTGTGTGTGTGTGTGTGTGTGTGTGTGTGTGTGTGTGTGTGTGGTCTTTTAGGGTTTTACTTGTAAGATCATATCATCTGCAAATGGAGATAACTTTATCATTTGGATTTCCAATTCCAATTTCCAATTTGGATGCTTTTATTTCCTTTTCTTGCCTAATTGTTCTGGCTAGCACTTCTAGTACACTATATTGAATAGAAGTGAAAGTGGACATTTTTGTCTTGTTCCTAATCTTAGGGAGAAAGCTTTCAACCTTTCACCATTGAGTATGATACTAGCTGTGGGGTTTTCATATATAGCCTTTATCATGTTGAAGAAGTGTTCTTCTATTCCTACTTTATTGAGTGTTTTTATCATGAAATGGTGTTCAGTTTTGTCAAATGCTTTTTCTGATTCACTTGAGATGATCATGTGGATTTTTCCCCTTCATTCTGTTATTGCAGTGTATTACATTGATTGATTTTTGTATGTTGAACCATCCTTATGTCCCACTTGGTTATCATATTAAAATGTTGCTGAATTCAGTGCCAGTATTTTGTTGAATATTTTTGCATTGATATTCATAAGGGATATTGGTCTACAGTTTTATTTTCTTCTAGTATCTTTGTCTGGCTTTGATATCAGAGTAATGCTGGCCAATAAGTGAGTAAGAAGTGATCTCTCCTCCAACTTTTTGGAAGAGTTTGAGGATTGGTGTTAATTTTTCTAACGTGTTTGGTAGAATTCACCAGAGAAGCCATCTGGTCCAGGGCTTTTCTTTGTTGAATGGTTTTTGATTACTGATTCAGTCTCCTTGCTAGTTAGAGATCTATTGAGATTTTTTTCTTTTTGTTCAGTTTCAGTAGTTTGTGTGTTTCTAGGAATTTGTCTGTTTCATCTAGGTTAGCCTTTTTTTTTTGGTATACAAATTGTTCTTAGTATTCTTTTCTAATCCTTTGTATATGTGTAAAATGTACACTAATGTCCCAACTTACATGTCTGATTTTAGTAATTTGAGTCTTTTTAATCTCTTTTTTCTCTTTTTCGTAGTCATTGTATCTAAAAGTCTGCCTATTTTGTTGATCTTTTCAAAGAACCAAGTTTGGTGGTTTTTATTTTCTCTGGTGTCTTTTTTCCTCTGTTTTATTTATCTCTGCTCTAATCTTTATTATTTTAATGCTTCTGACAAAGGCATGGAACTTTTAATTTAGTTTGCTCTTCTTTTTCTAGTTCTTTAAGTTATTGATTTGAGGTCTTTCTCCCTTTTTTGTCTCCTTTTTTTAATGTAGGCATTTATAGCTATAAATTTCCTTCTTAGCACTGCTTTCGCTGCTTCCTGTAAGTTTTGGTATGTTGTGTTTTCATTTTCATTTGTCTCTAGGTGTTTTCTAATTTCCCTTGTGATATATTCTTTGACCTATTGGTTGGTTAAGAGTGTGTAGTTTATTTTCCACATATTTGTGAATTTTCCAGTTTTCCTTCTATTATTGATTTCTAGTTTCATTTCACTGTTATTGGAAAAGACATTTTGTATTATGACCATCTTTTACAATTAAGATTTTCTTTTTTTTTTTTTTTTGGCCTAATATATGGTCTGTCCTGGAGAATGTTCAATGCGCACTTGAGAAAAATATATTCTGTTGTTGTTGGGTGGGGTTTTCTATACATGTCTGTTAGGTCCAATTGGTTTATAGTATTGTTCAAGTCCTTTATTTCCTTACTGGCCTTTTTTTTTTGGCCATCCTGCTTGGCTTGTGGGATCTTAGTTCCCCAACCAGGGATTGAACCCAGGCCCTTGGCAGTGAGAGTGCAGAGTCCTAACCACTGGACCGCCAGGGAATTCCATCCTTATTGATCTTCTGTGTGGTTTTATTCATTATTGAAAGTGGAGTATTGATGTCTCCAACTGTTATCATAGAACTGTCTAATTTTCCCTTAAATTCTAACAATGTTTGCTTCTTATATTTTGGGACTCTGATTTTTGGTCCATATACATTTATAATTATTATATCTTGGTGAATTGACCCTTTTATCAATGTACAGTGTCCTTTGTCACTTGTAACAGTTTTGACTTAAAGTCTGTTTTTGTCTGATAATAGGCATACCTTGTTTTATTGCACGGCACTTTATTGCGTTTTATAGGTACTGTATTTTTCACAAATTGAAGGTTTGTGGCAACCCTGTGTTGAACAAGTCTATTGGCACCATTTTTCTAACATTTGCTCACTTTATTTCTCTCTGTCATGTTTTGATAATTCTCACAATATTTCAAATATTTTCATTATTATTGCATTTGTTATGGTCATCAGTGATCTTTGATGTTACTATTGCAAAAAGACTTGCTCAGATGGTGGTTAGCATTTTTTAGCAATAAAGTGTTTTTTAATTAAGGTATGTACATTGTGTTTTTTAGATATAATGCTACTTGCGCACTTAACAGACTACAGTAAAATGTAAATGTAACTTTTATATGCACTAGGAAACCAAAAAATTCATGTGAGTACTTGAATACCCACTTCATTGTAGTAGCCTGTAGCCAAACCAGCAATATCTCCAACATATGCCTGTATTTGTATCACCAGCCCAGCTCTCTTTTGGTAACTATATGTATGGAATATCTTTCTCCATCCTTTTACTTTCAACTTAATTATGTCTCTGGATCTAAAGTGAATCTCTTATAGAATATCATATAGTTGGATCTTGGTTTTTTTAATCTTTTCTGCTAATCTCTGCCTTTTGAATGGAGAGTTTAATCCATTTACATTTAAAGTAATTACTAATAAAGAAGGACTTCTGCAATTTTGCTGTTTGATTTCTATATGTCTTAACAGTTTTGTTATCCCTTATTTCCTTCATTACAGCCTTCTTTTGTGCTTGGTTGATTTTTGTAGTGACACATTTAGATTTCCTTCTGTGCATATCCTTTAGACATCTTCCTTGTGGTTACAATGGGGATTTTGTCTTTTTCTGATTGCCTAAGTCTTTAAAGGTATCTTTACTGTTTTATGAGCATGTGGGAACTTTTTAGTATTAAAGGATGTTGTAGCTCATGTGTAGACACACTGACCCAGCTTATAGGTGGAGAAACTTTGAGAACAGATTTTAGAATTCTTCCCTTAAACCCTTGGTAATTCAAGTGAACAAATCCTCACAAGGCGAAATGGTTCACTGCTTTTGTCTCTCCTATAAAAGTACAAGTGACTTGTCAGTATTTCCTAATTATTTTGTTGATTTTGCTTATTGTAAGTGCAGATCATATTGCATTAGCTTGACAAAAAACTGCTTTTACACCATCATGTTTTTGACTTGGTTTTGAATGGCCCTTAACTTTAATCTACATTTGGGTAGGGCTGATTAGCCTGTTTAATGGGTTCCTTTCCTCACAGTCATCTCCTATATGAAGAAAACTACCATTTAAAGACTCACCCAGACTTCCTGGATACACTTGCATGTGTATGTTCCCATCACATATATTTGAAAAAATAAGTGGTATATAATATCTATTGTCCTCATGAGACAAATGTTTTAGCTTTTATGTCCTGACTGATGAGTATGGTATAATGATAAGCTATATGATTTTTGCAAATCCAAAGTTAGTAAATATTTCAATATAACAGTAAGATATTATCAGATATTTTTCTTGAGAAATTTGGAAATTACTAATTTTACCCTTTATTTATAATTTCAAAGTATTATATTATTATTCCTTGGCTTCTATATTAAAATTGTGGTTGTATGTGACCATATACAGTCTTTACTGTAGCTGAACTCTTCTATCTTTAATTTTAAAGATCTTTTTGAATTGCCAGATGGTCAGTTGGGTTATGAAGTTAATTTTAGCCAACCAGTCTTCCTACCTGCCTTCCATTCATTTATTTAACTTTTACAATATGAAGTGTTTGCTATGAAGATACGAAAATGGATGATACAGTCCCTGTCCTAAAGGATCTTACAGTCACTTAAGTGAGGTGGCATATATGCAAATGAAGTAAATACAGGATTGACTATGACAAAGACCATTTAAGACAGAAAACAAAGTGCTTTCTTATTAAATATCAAAGTTACTTCTAGTGGGCAGCATTGTTTATGAAGCAAGTAGTCCTTGAAGGAAGGTCCTTTGGGTTTATCCTTGAGGGTAGGTAGATTTTAGAAGGTAGAAATGTTAATTGAGGTTATTATTCCAGCAGAGGTACTATAATGAAAAAGGTATAGAATCAGAGTTAATTTGGCCCACAAGAAGTAGTGGAAAGGAGAACAGAGAGAAATGAACTAGGAAAGGTAGATTAAAGCTAGAATTTGAAGACCTTTAAACTAAAGGCTTTATTTAGACAGGCATTGGGGAGTTTTGAAGCATGTTATACTACAAAATGATATAATCAGAGCTGTACTTTTATTGGGGCATGGAGGCTACTTAGGAGGTTACTTCCATGATTGAGGTGGGAAACCAGGAAGGTCTGAACCAAACAAGTGACAGTGAGGAGAAAGAAGAGTTGTGGAGACAGACTCCACAAGGATGCAAAGTGACAGTCACTTTCTGGGGCCCGACTGACTTGGAAAATGAAAACTGAATGGATAAAAGAAAGTGTTGAGTTATTTTGGGTGTAGTGAATTCCTCGAGCATTGGGAAATGTCAAGAGTTCAGCAGTGGTATTTGCCACAAGTAGACTGTGCTGTTGCTTTTTATCGATCTATAGATATAACCTCAGTTTGTTTCTAAAAATTGTTTTATTTTGAAAACTTTTCAAACTTGAAAAATAAAAAACAACCCTACAAAGGCTGTTTTACTGTTTCAAATAATTCAAATCAGCGCTTGATACAAAGATGCAGTTAGCAAGAAAGCCTTTTAGGCTTCTTACTTTTTTCCTCAGTACATTTACTCCCAACATCTGTACTACCCATGCTGCCCAGTACAGGGTCCATCAGCCACATGTAGCTGGTGAGCACTTAACAATGCAGCCAGTCTACATTGAAATGTGCTATAATTACAAAAATAGATCCCAGATTTCAAAGACTTGGTATGAAATAAAGAATGTAAAATATCTCATTAATAATGTTTTATATTGATTACATGTTAAAATGATACCATTTTGGATATTGTTTCAGGGCTCCCCAACACCATCCACATGATAGGTGATTTGCTAGGACCAACATACATTCGTCCTAACAGCTAAGATTATTACAGTGAAAGGATCAGTAAGGGAAAAAGATTGTCTGAATCTGGAGAAGTCCTTTCACAGGCTTCATTATGCTCTCTCCTTCCCAAGTGGGGCACACTGAGTATGTTCATTTCTCCAGCAACCAGAAAATGCAGTAATATGTAAAATGTTTCTGCCCAGAAAAGCCCATTTAGAGATTCAGCACCCAAGGTTTTATATTGGGGGCTGTTCACATCGGCACTGTCTGCCTTGCATATACCGAAATTCTAGATTCACAGAAGGAAAGCAAGTATTTGGCATAGATGACATTGTTAACACAAACTCTAGGCACCGTGAACCACCTTATCAGTCAGGTAATAGAGGAAAGCCAAGTTCCCAGATGCCAGCTAAGGGCCAGCCTTGCACACGGACCCTTCTAAAGGTAGCAGCCTTGGTCCTGCTGCATTAACTTTTTGCACAGATATATTAGGTTAAGTAAACTATCAGCAGAATTAATTCCACCAGTTTATTTTTAAAGACTTTTAAATATGGCTACTTGTTCACATTCTTAACTCACATTATATTTATTTTGGCAGTGGTCTAAACTTATATGTAAAATTCTTCTCTAACGTGTTTTAGCTGTTTTCTCTATAAACACTAATGATTTCTCTTTAATACAAATCTGATAAGTAAACAGGTGACAAGCCTCCTTCAAGTGATATCTTTACACTAGTCACTAAAGGTCAGACTAATTGAAGGCTGCAGTAGACTTAGCTCCATATCCTAAATGTAGCTTTTATTACCCAAGAAGAAAAAGAAAACCTCCCCTCCAAAAAAAGTGTGTGATCAAAATAAAGGATTTTGTGAATTTTTATAAAACAAAAGTCCCAGTTTAAGAATGTCCATTTGATAAGCACATTTGAGAGCTCCAAACAGTACATTTTTACATGCTTATCATTAATTCAAATTGTTAAACTCTTTTGTTCTCTAAAATGTTAATGATTTGTAATTATTATTAATCCATCCATGAAAATATTTCTGAGGAGGTTTATATAAATGGACTAATTCTGCATGAGAGATTCACTTCATTTCTACTCATTGTAGATTGCAGATGTGACTAAAATAGTATAACTTGGCTAAAATGAATGATATAGAATAGCAACCAGGATATGTTTGACTTCTTCCCAAGCACTGAATACTAATATATACCTCACTCTTTAAGAAAGGGAATGGTTTTAGGAAAGTAATTTCCAGGACTAGAACTGTGAAAGCAGCAGAAGATATTTTTGTTAGAATAAATCCATAGTGTGATTTTCAGTGACTTACTGCCCTACGGGTCCCCTGCAGACCTAATTGAAGGAGAGAACCATCTTTCACCATCATTGACACATCTCATCAGAAGTAGAGGGAAGCTAAAATCCTAACCCCCTCTTCTCTCCCACACCATGACCCATAGTGAGTAAAGGGGAAAGGAGAAAGTCCTCAGGCTTTAAGTAGAGAGTAGTTCATAACAGCAGTATTTTTGCTGTTATCTTTGTCCCTTATTTATAAAGACTTATAATTCAGCCATTTTATATAGTTTTGAATTGAAGCATGTCATTAGCAACCCATGTCAATAACTCATACATTGATTCTCATTATAAACAGCTATGCTTGTCCTTTGAAAATCCATAAAGCTTAATACATTTGTAATTTTAAATATACTTCACATTTCTACAAAACGAAATCTGACAATATCAGTGCTGCTCTCTAATTGCTTTAAATAATGTGGAGAACAGTTATAAAGAACTCTATGGGGGCTTCCCTGGTGGCGCAGTGGTTGAGAATCCGCCTGCCGATGCAGGGGACACGGGTTCGTGCCCCTGTCCGGGAAGATCCCACATGCCGCGGAGCAGCTGGGCGCGTGAGCCATGGCCGCTGAGCCTGCGCATCCGGAGCCTGTGCTCTGCAACGGGAGAGGCCACAACAGTGAGAGGCCCGCGTACCGGAAAAAAAAAAAAAAAAGAACTCTATGATAAAAAACTAAGGGTATTTTCCACTCACTGTTCAATCAATAAGAAACACTGCAGAAAACCTGTCTTTTTTGCCACTTTTGGAACTATGAAGAGCCATCAAAGTACTGTCATATAATGTTCTGTTGATAAACGTTAAGAGCTGATGATAGTTTCACTCAGAAAATCAGAATACCTAGAAGCCACAGTGCTGTTTATAACTTCACTCACCCTGTCTTGAAAATAGCTTCTCTTCCCTGTATCCCCATTTGTGAACTGGATAAAATAGGTAAAATAAGAATTCAGCATGTAATATGATATAGTATATAATAGAATTATGGTATGATATATAAACAAAAAACAAAACTCCAGTTTTTAGAAATGAGGAATTCAAAAATGTTATATGTTCTCTAGGACACTGGTTCTATTTTAAAGTACACACATTTGTGTAATATGATTTTGTGATATATATGACACAACAGAAGTGGGTACACTAGCTAATTTTGTACTTGAATAAAATATCACCATACGTCTTCCTTGGCTTTTCTATCCTTAATCTAACAGCTTATGTTATGTAACTAATACTTATTGTCCTTATGATGAGCTTTGAGACCATTAAGGTTTTTTTAAGAATTATATCAAATATGAAATTCAATGGCATATATTCCATATATCTTTACTGTTTAAAACATTTTTTTTGAAATTCCGAAGAGTGTTTTTTCTCCTTTTTGTCTGTGGTAATCCATTCATCCATCAACAGACATTTGGGTTGCTTTAACCTTTTGGCTCTTGTGTATAATGCTGCTATGAACAGCAAGTATCTGTTCGAGTCTCTGCCTTCAATTCTTAAGAGTATATACCTAGAAGGAGAATTGCTGGAGCTTATGGTAACCTATATGAATTTTTGAGGAACTGCCATACTATTTACCACAGCAGCTGCACCATTTTACATTTCTACCAGCAATGCACAAGGGTTCAGTGTCTCCACGTCTTTGCTAACATTTTCTTTTAACATTTTGAAAAAATGTACCAGGCTATGGCGCAGTGGTTGAGAATCCACCTGCCAGTACAGGGGACATGGGTTCGAGCCCTGGTCTGGGAAGATCCCACATGCCATGGAGCAACTAAGCCCGTGCGCCACAACTACTGAGCCTGCGCTCTATAGCCCGCAAGCCACAACTACTGAGCCCACATGCCGCAGCTACTGAAGCCTGAGCGCCTAGAGCCCGTGCTCCACAAGAGAAGCCACCAAAATGAGAAGCCCGCACACCGCAAAGAAGAGTAGCCCCCGCTCGCCACAGCTAGATAAAGCCCATGCACAGCAACAAAGACCCAACACAGCCAAAAAAAAAAAAAATATATATATATATATATATACCGGGCTATATACTAGTTTCATAAGAACCATGGGAAATACAGTTGACCCCTGAGTAACAGAGGTTTGAACTGTGCAAGTCCACTTATACATGGATTTTTTTCAGTAGCAAATACTACAGTACTACATGATCTATGGTTGGTTGAATCCACAGATGAGGAACTGGATATGGAGAGGCCTACTATGGGACATGAGCATTTGCACGTTTTGGTGTCTGCAGCGGGTCCTGGAACCAATCCCCCTCAGATACCAAGGGATGACCGTATATTCATATTGTCATTACACTAAAAACAGTCTTTTGATGCCAAAACTAAGTTCAGGTTTACATGAGTCAGCAATAGAGAATATTGGCCTTTGTCTTATTGTTTGTGTAGTACAGAGTGTGTTCACAGAAAAGCCTTTGAGGTAAGATATTGACTTTATAAGAGTAAATGTAAAATAAATCAGGATGAGTTGTAATCTGTATGCTTTCAGTTCTTAGCAACAAAGTTTCCTTTTTTCCTACAGCTCCCTGCACAGGCAGCACTTTCTTTTGCCATAGCAACATGTGCATCAATAATTCTTTAGTCTGTAATGGGGTTCAAAACTGTGCATACCCTTGGGATGAAAATCATTGTAAAGGTGAGTCTATTGGCAAAGGCCAGCCTTTTTGAGAGAGGAGTGTCCATTGCCTTTCATTAAGAAAAAATTAAAATGTCTTTTTCTACAACTGTGCTTGGCATAACTGCTTTGGCTGGAATAAACACATATAAAATAAATGTTCTCCTTAATGGATCATAGACTTCTGGGATGTGGTAAAAGTGAAGAAAAATATTTATTCTCACCAAAAGCATTTTTTTTATAGACTATGTTTTTTACCTTAAAGTTGTTCAAAAGTCAATCATGGTATTTCCTGCCCTTATTTTCTTGGTCATTTCTATTGTAAAGATACCTTATTCTCATAATAATTTAGATTGTAACCTAGAGTATTCTTATTTTTTAAATTAAATGAAAATACTATTTAATAAAAATCAACTGATGGATTCAGTCTTACAATGTAAAAACAGAATCATTATAAGGACTGCTTTTTTTATTCCATGAATTTCCTACACTATATTTCCAGTATATACTCCCTGGAAGATAAATATGGCTTGTGGTAATACTAGTTGAATGTCTACAAACTGGTTATCAAATCACTGTTTCAGTACTAAAGTTTATCTCCCTTTTATTCTCCCAAGAGTTCAATAAATATCTTACTATGGAAAGTTAATGTAATCTGATATGGGTATCTGAAGTACTTGAGAGAAAGTATTTTCAGGTAATCATTCAAAAACAGTAGACCATGATAACATACCTGAGTGGGTTAGTCAGATCATTCTCTTGCTTATGGCCATCAGTAGAAATACTATGGGTATACTCAAAACTACCACAGAACAGAAAGCTAAACTTGATAGAACAAGGGTATTTTGTTCTGGTGTTTTCTGTATTCATGTATTACTTTGATCTGCAAGCTATGTATTCACGTACCTTCTGAGTAAAGAACCAAGTCCTTTTCCTTTTTCGTAGTCTGTCTAGCTGCGTTATGATTGGTTAGTTTAACCAGAAGTCGTAATGGGATTATTTTGTTTTAAAACCTAATTTTAAATTGCATTTTCTGTGTTGTATTTGAAAAAAAATACAGAAGTGTTCTGCTTTACTTAAAAATACTTTACCAATTTGTGACAGGACTCATGAACAAATTTTAAAAGCCTCATCGTTTTTCTTTCTCTTTTCTGCAGAAAAGAAAAAAGCAGGACTGTTTGAACAAATCACTAAAACTCACGGAACAATTATTGGCATTACGTCAGGGATTGTCTTGGTCCTTCTCATTATTTCTATTTTAGTACAAGTGAAACAGCCTCGAAAAAAGGTCATGGCTTGCAAAACTGCTTTTAATAAAACTGGATTCCAAGAAGTGTTTGATCCTCCTCATTATGAACTGTTTTCACTGAGAGACAAGGAGATGTCTGCGGACCTGGCCGACCTGTCGGAGGAACTGGACAGCTACCAGAAGGCGCGGTGCTCCTCCACGGCGTCGCGGTGCATCCACGACCATCACTGTGGATCGCAGGCACCCAGCATCAAACAAAGCAGGACCAACCTCAGTTCCATGGAACTTCCCTTCCGAAATGATTTTGCACAACCGCAGCCAATGAAAACATTTAATAGCACCTTCAAAAAGAGTAGCTACACTTTCAAGCAGGCACACGAGTGCCCTGAACAGGCCCTAGAAGACAGAGTAATGGAAGAGATTCCCTGTGAAATTTATGTCAGAGGGCGGGAAGATTCTGCACAAGCATCCATATCCATCGATTTTTAATCTTCTACTGAAGGTGACATTAATTATTAAGTATGTACGTATGTAGCCTACAGAGCACCCATACTGTTTTCAGCAGCCACCCCTTTTCTCCTGTCAGAGCCAGGAAGATCTTCATTTCCCATTAACCTAATGTAATGGTGAAGTTTTTATTATCTCAGGCAGTCTATATATGTTAACCCAACCTGGGAACTTATTCCATTCAGTAAAAAACAAAAAATAAGCCTCTATTGCTCAGTGTCCTACAAACAAAGCACCAGTTACATAGTAGCATTTGGAGAGATGAGGGGTGGTGTTGCGCCAGGCTCAGCTGCCTGCGGGTCTTAGCAGCAGGAAGACCGCTCCTGATTGATACAGCTCTGTCAATGTTTTGATCCCACAATAAGTTTAAAAGTAAGATTTTTCTTCACATTCCTTTTATTTTTTTCTTTTCTCTAAATTTAATTTGTTTTATAAGCCAGTAATTTTACCCTTTCAGTTTCTTATATAAGTGGTTCATGTATCACACGTATTTCAATATAGGCATTTGTTCTAGAATTTGTCAAAATATAACTAGTTACTGTGATAAGTGCCAATTAAGACACAGAGTTGTGTTTTGTCCATCTTTCTTCTTGACTAGTTTCTATACTGCTGCCTTTTAATTACTGGATCCTTAGTCTTTATTTTCTGTGATATGATTTAGCACCTTTAAGTCATATTTTGTCTTAGTTATACGAAAAAGTTTCATAATCCTGGGATGTATGCACCATTGCCAGTTATACCTAAAAACTTGACAAAGATTAAAATTTTTAGAAATGCTTTGAAATTTCCCAAGTTTTATTACATTCAGTGATAGCACATTCATTCCTGTGAGCAAAAAGTCATTTAATGCATTTGGGGGGAGGCCTATCATTATATTTATTTCCAGTGTTTCTCATTACTAGATCTGTGTTTTGTATTATTTTTATAAAAAGATTATTTCACTCCCTTTGTATTGGTTTATCTTGTAGGATATGGTAACCAAGGTTGTTTGAGAGTTAAAGGAAAATGCCTAAGAAACTGTATAAGCCTTTAGATTGCTTCTTACTTGGGACAGTACGTTTTTCTAGTTCTTACCAAGAATAACAATTCCCACTTTTTTTTAAACTGCACTTTTGACCTTATTTTTTTTTAATGGTATATAAACAATAATTTATAAACATGATATAAAAACTCATTGTGTTTTTTTAGACTTTTGATATTATTTGATACTGTACAAACTTTATTAAATCAAGATTAAAGAGCTACATGACAGATTTCTTTCAATGTTTGCGTTAGTGACTTTGTATACAAATATGCTGTGATGGAACTGTACACTATAATTTATTGTAAAGACCTTGGTAATGTGTACATAAGCATTTGTTTCCTCTTGTTATTGCATTTAGTTTATGATAAATTTTTCACTGTGTGATATTTATTGTTCTAAATCACCACACAAATCTGATATTAAAATATACATTGTTACATGATTCTTCAATCATGTTATTTATGGCACTGAGATTTTCGATCTTAAGATATATATGGAAAGGAATCCATTTATTGAATTATAACTAAAAGATAAATTCTCATTTTTGATATTTTTTGTAGTTAAATTCTCAATGAAATGAGAAATTAAAGTTTCACTGGATTTCACTGATTTTCTTAAAGTATCACATCTGTATGTTTTCTCAGATTAATGAAAACTGTGACCTTAAACATGATACATGTATAATACTCCTTCAAAATGCTTATTATATCACATTTTTTATTTTTAAAAAAGTATATACCATCCAGAAGATAGGAAAGCCTACAAATAGTATTGTCTTGATTTAAGTTTTTTTAAAGTCAGCATAATTTCCTGTTTTAAAAATATAACTTGGGAAGGTAAAAAGACTTAACGAATGTAGTGTTCAATGAACTAATGAACCAGAGCCAGATTAGGTAGCTAAATTCTTTCAGTAGCTGAAAAGGCATTTTAGTAGGTAACACACCAGACAGTATTTAGTAAATCCTTAATAAAATAATAACTGTGATCTCATTCTTAATGAAAGGAAAATTATCATATTTTCTATGTAAAATTATATCCATTAAAAAAAAACTATTAAATCGTCTTTAACATCTATAGTAGAAAATAATACAATATGCTTAACTAGTCACTTGTAACTGTATTTTTTTTTTTTTTTTTTTTTTTAGTGGTACACGGGCCTCTCACTGTTGTGGCCCCTCCCGCTGCGGAGCGCAGGCTCCGGATGCGCAGGCCCAGCGGCCACGGCTCACGGGCCCAGCCGCTCCGCGGCATGCGGAATCCTCCCGGACCGGGGCACGAACCCGCTTCCCCTGCATCAGCAGGCGGACCCTCAACCACTGCACCACCAAGGAAGCCCCTGTATTTTTATTTTTGAAATTTGTATCTTGCTGTCTCTTAAAAGGGTATGAAGAGGCCTACAAAATACAAAGCCTTTAAAGAAGACATTTAACATTTAAAAAAGCACAGAAGTACATGATTTCAGGCAACTCAGCAAAGCTTGGACAACAAATTTGATTCTAAATTTTCTTGCTGCTAAAACAAATGAAATCTTTGTTTTTCATGGTAGAAAACTCAAACTTATCTGCAAGAGGCTAGTTTTCTCTTAAACTAAAGAAAGGAGGGTCTTCATATTGACCGACATTTCCTCATAATTTAAAGAAAATGCAAAATACAGAGAGAGGCCATAATGGTAAATCTTAACCCAGTGAAGACACATCATCTCAGTGTAGGCTAGGAACTAAAGAACCAGACGATCAATAGCTAAGCTAGCCTGAGACTGGCTTATTATTTTATGCTATTTTGAATTTTATTTTATTTTTTTATACAGCAGGTTCTTATCAGTTATCTATTTTATGCACATCAGTGTATACATGTCAATCCCAATTTCCCAGTTCATCACACCACACCACCACCCCCTCCACTTTCCCACTTTGGTGTCCATATGTTAGTTCTCTACACCTGTGAGACTGGCTTATTATTATTCATTGAACTATAGGTGGGTATTAGATCTCATTTATTTCTTAGTTAAACATTTGGCAGTATATGATATGAAGAGAAGAGAATGAAACTAATAAATTTTAGGCATTATTTCCAGAATAATGCTAATTGCTGTATATATAGTCTTTCATCTTTGAGGTAATGAGAAAACTTTGCAAATTGTTTACTAATGTGAAAGCCATAAATTTTAGTAATTTAAGAAGAAATTTAGCCATCTTGTGGAAGTTATTACACCCTTCACAGAGAATATAATACCCAGTGTTAAACATAGAACAAAAAAGGCAAATCTGGAGGAGAGAATATCTTCAATTCAGAAGCAGCATTAGGTGCACTTGTACAGCACTGTCATTTGTGACACCATTGATCCCAAATTTAACACAAGGTATTAATCCTCAAGTGCCCTCAAATTTCAGGAAACCTACTAATCCCAACATCTGAAGTGTGTAGGAATAAAGTATGATGTACCTTTTGTGAGGGGAGATGTTCACCCCAAAGGTTTAACAAAAAGCAAAGGATTTTCCACATTTCAAATCACAAAAGAGATCAAAAACACTCCTTTTATTTTGACTTGTTAATAGCTTGTGTCAGTGTCTTTGTCACTTTTCATATGATTATTAGGCATTAAAAGAACCTCCTAAATGCCTGAACATTTTTATAGTTCTGCTATTGTCTGGTGAGGACGCTTCCTTGTTTCAGGAGTGTGTCAACTGATGAACAGGATAGGAAAAGCCTAGTTGTGACTACAGGAATAATTCTCAATCAGAGAAGAGTATGCTCTCTTACAAAATGGTGTCTGCTGTATTGTTCATGATCAGAAGGAACCTTGAGATTTTGGTTTTTTTGAAGATACAAGAAAGATTATCTGCTCCAACTTTATTAATGAGAAGACTGAAGCACAGAGAAGAGAATGCAGCGCCCACATCTCAGAGCTAGTCCAGCGCCCTTTCCTTGCTTTCTGCTCTCTCCCTGCTTTAGCTGGCTATATGTTTTAAAAGCCACTCTAAACAGCAGCCCAGATGTTTCATGTAAGGCTGTCAGTTATTCTGATTTAAAATGTAATTTATTCTACAACAATTTCTTTCAAAGCATTATATTTTACTTTTTTTTTTCCTTATGTAACACTTTGTTATTCTACAATTTTGTTGCCACGATTTCTTGGCACCTGCAAATTCTACAAGACAGTTACTGTGAATTCTTAATAAACAACGTTTGTTAACAATTTATATCCTTGACACTGGACAGAAAGAGCTTTCAGTGTTTTGCTTTTGTGATCTTTTTTAAATCTAAAGGGGAAAACTTATACTCTAGAAATTAAAACACTTGTGTGTGCTGTATCTCTTGAATTTGGAGAATGATTTGAGTTCTGAGCTAAATAATATGACAAGTTGACCTTGGATATCTTTTTTTTAGCTTTCTGCAAAATCAGTTGTCCATGTTTTATATACCTCTACTAATAACAAACTCGTAATTCTGAATTTGCTTTTTTTAAAGCAACTTTTCCATATATTTCTGTGATTGGTTTAATGACTACAAAAGCCCAGGAAGCTAATGACTGGGGTGCATGTTTAGTATGTACTGTCTTGAGTATATTCTTTTGAAGCAATGATTTTTCTTTTAGAGGTGAACTTCCAGACCATATAAGACTTCTCATATGCTTAATACTCGATTTGATATATCACAGTAAAGAATTTGACCCTTGAACTGGGAATAAAACTTGTGTTTTGATTTCCTTGCTTGCCTCAATTTCCAAAGTCTCTAGAAGTCGCAAAGAATCCTAAATTCCTTCCCAGGCAAAGTTGGCATTTCCTATCTGGTCACTTCCAAACTAAAATAATCATAGTTACGATAAAAAATAAAAGCTTCCTCAGGCTATTACACCATTTTAAGTTTTCAAATAAATCTTCAAGTGAGGAACTTAAAAAAAAAAAAAAAGAACAAGATGGTCTTAGGTTGCCTGCAGTATCCAGGCTGCTGCCTCTGGTCACTGAAGTGGCCCTGAGATCTTCCACAGAGTGGGCTGTCAGAACACGTTGTCCTTTTGAGGTACACAGCCAAGCTTAGTAAGGGTGGGTGGGTAGACCTCATGAAAGGTGTATCCTGAGGAGAAAGCAAAGAAAGCCAAAAACTCTTGAGTCTTTCAGTCACACAGATCAAGGAGCAAAAGGAGAAGAAAAGAAAGGTAGCTACCACTGGTCTGTCTCCGCAAATAGTTACAGAGCAATTTTACTTTTTGTGTTATTTAGGATCAAGAAATAGCTTTTATCTAAAAGTGGTCTCACCCTCCAAGCTTTGTCATACTCTGTAACATCTGGTGCTAGCAGGCCACTTGAGCCGGTACCTTCTTTATTGAAACATTTTGAGTACCTGCTGATTGCTAGAAGGAATTTCCATCAAAAAATCTAGGTTTTGAACATGCTTTTCAAATCTTGTTCTATTCTTCCATTGATGACATTGTCTAGGATTTGTATTAAGCTTTGTATTAAGTGGTGTTTCAGAGAAGCATTCACAAATTTTGAACCCAAAAATAGTCATGTGAATCGTAGGGGAGTTTTCTCTACCTTTGAGTAACTATCAGTCTGTTACGTGTAACGCCTCAGGAGACAATTTAGCTCTGAAAATGTGCACAAGTAACTTGCTGCAACTGACTCAAATATGTGGCCTCTGCCTGTCACATTCAGCGTCTGAAGGTAACCTTACTTTCTCAGTCATTAGTTTTTAATATAAAAAAAGAAAGAATAACGCTTTAAATAAGTGGTAGGAGGCTTCCAAGATGGCTCCCAGCAATTCCTACCTCCCAGTATTCACAATCCTCTATCATCCCCTGACCTTGAATGTGAGCTGGACCTAGTGACCTGCTTCTAATGAACAGAATACGGCAAAAAGGACACGTCCCTCCTGAGACTAGGCGACAGAAAGACTCTGTCTTCTATCTGGCTCACTATTACTCTTGTGCTTTCCTGCTCTGATGGAAGCCAGTTGCCATGTTCTGAGATGCCCTATGGAGAGGCCTATGTGACAAGAAACCAGGGTTTCCAGGCAACAGCACAGAGGCCCCCAGTACAACCACCTGCAAAGAACTGAATCCTGCCAGCAACACGTGACTGGGTCTGGAAGAGGTTCCTCCCCCCACTGGAGCCATGAGATGACCACAGACAACACCTTGATTATAGTTTGTGAGGGACCTTGAGCCACACCCAGATTACTGACTCAGAAACCCAAGATAGTATATATTACATTAAGCTGCTAAACTTAGGGGTAATTTGTTATGCAGCCATAGATAATACGAAGCTAGAAAAGACAGTGGCATGTCCCTGTTTCACTCCTGGGGTAAACGTATTGATGGAATCTAACACGATGTTATATGTTTGCAGAACTATCAGTGCAGTGGGCACATCTTGAACCTGGCAGCATGGAATGAGGAGAGCTAATCTTCCCCTTACATGAGTACCTGTCAGCTATTTTAGCCTCCCCAGCCACAAATAAAGACACTTAACTAAATCCGTTCTCTCTCAAGTATGGCAAAAGATACTGAAATTTGATTCTGCATTTGAAATGTAAATAAGATTACAATTAAATCCTAACTCTCTAATAGTGCCCCTTTTAAATCACTTATCAAGTCTCCTTTGAGTAAGATAAAATTATCTTAAAATGAATAAAGGATAAAATTCTATTCAAATTCTATATAGTATTCCCATAATTCAGTCAAAATCTTTCATATTTCCAATCACACTAACACCCAGTTTCCTAGACTGCAGAGCTAGTTATAGCTCTATCATTACTCCACTTGAAAAGGTGATTCTTGGGAAAGCTGATTAAGAAAGCAATAGAGCACACCCCCACCCGCAAAAAAAAGAAGGTTGAGGGGACTGCACTGAGAAATACAAATCTTTCATGTCCAGAACCACTCTACCCCCAAAATGAGAAATGTAGCCAAAACATTTCAATACAGAGATTTTTCTGTTGTGATGAAAAATAATAGATTTCCTGGAAGAGAATGCTCTTTTTTCCTTTTTTTTTTTGCTTTGCTTTGCTTTGCCTTGGTTCGCTTTGCTCTGCTTTGGTCAAAATGATCGAAAAACCAACTCTGCGGTTTTTTTTTCTGAAATTGTTTTCAGCAGCTGACTGACAGCCACAGCTACCTGCTACAAAGATAAACTGTATCTTTCATTGTATCTGTGTATAAATATTTCCTTTGAATTTGAAGCTGCTATTGCTGACATTGTTTTGCCCTGTGGGTAGAACTGTGTCCTAAATCCTTTTCTAATATGAATGCGTCAAACCTTAGCCTCTAGAAGTAGGATAGTACCTGTTGCTTTGGCAGCTCCACCTTAATACCCTGATCTCTGCAAGAGAGGCGCCGAATGAATCTCTAGTCTTCCCATCCTGCCATTTTTAATTGCTAGATGGCAGGCAGTGACTATACTGCTTGAAGCTTTACGTTGTTTTCCTGCGGGATTGGGAGAAGTGCCTGCCTTTCCACTAGGAGCCTTGTGGATAACCTCTCTGTCATTTAAAATAAGCATACCCACACATGCACTGTCCAAAAACTGTCCTCTCGTGCTATCGCTACCTTCTTTCATGAGGATCCAGTGTTTTGTTTTGTTTTCCCATTACTCACAAATGTTCACACATTTCTTAAGGAAATTCTACAACACCAAACCAGGTTCTCTGAAGAAACTCCCAAAGTTTGTCTGTGAAAATGAGGGACCTTCCCTGACCAGTGCTGGTCAGTGCTAGGCTGAGAGGTGTACAGAGAAACTGTCTATCAAAAGCTATGTCTTAAAGGATGTGCCAGGGAATGCTTCTGTTTTAAGCTGACACTTTCACCTCTCCACCCTAGAAAAACAACTCGCTTCTCTTCCCCGCATCAGATAAGCAAAGAAAGTGATTGCCCACTTTTTAATTGTAGGTTTACATAAACGCAGAATTCTAGAGCACTGATTTTTTGGGGCCATAATCCACACTTTAACACACTGAGCTGCATTTGGCGGCATGCCAGGTGTGTAAAGTTGGAATTTAATGACATTTCAGTAGCAGCCCCAGAATTTAGTACAGTACCACTGTCGAATACTAATGTGCCAGTAGCAAGAAAACAAGAACAGAAACAGCTTCTTTCTCAGGTACCTTTTTTGCCTTTCTTGGAGATGGGGAAACTGAAAGCAATTAACAATTTGGTGGAAACTTCAATCTCATAAAGAAACTCCAGTCAAAAGCAGCCCATGTCTAGTAAGGCTATGGGGAGGGGGAAGGGTAAACGGTGACAAAGCGATAAAGAGGCATGGACATATATACACTACTAAACGTAAGGTAGATAGCTAGTGGGAAGCAGCCGCATAGCACAGGGAGATCAGCTCGGTGCTTTGTGACCGCCTGGAGGGGTGGGAGGGAGGGAGACGCAAGCGGGAAGAGATATGGGAACATATGTGTATATATAACTGATTCATTTTGTTGTGAAGCTGAAACTAACATACCATTGTAAAGCAATTATACTCCAATAAAGATGTTTAAAAAAAAAAAAAAAAGCAGCCCATGGTAGTCGCTATGTTCGGGGAACTTTATCAGTGAACCAAAGGTAAGTTCATTTTTAATACTTTACAATGTTAATTATACTACCTATATATGAAGTTTGTGTTTTTCCTGAAGATGTTATCAAGCACTTTTACTTTCTGAAAATAATTATGGACATCAGAAGTATTGTGACTGGCATCACCATGCGATAACATCATTTCTGCTTCTTATGACTTACAAAATGGAGTTCCATTTCCTTTTAATTAGAGGGGAGAGTGAGAAAATCTAATTTTGAAAAAATGAATTTTCTTATCCTAGAGAATGGGATTTCTCGAGCTCAGCACTGTTAACATTTTGGGCCGCATGATACTTCGTTACAGGGAGACCACTTTGTGTATTGTAGGATGTTTAGCAGTGTCCCTGACCTATACTCCAGTAGCACCACCCCCATTTGTGACAGCCAAAAGTGTCTCCAGATATGGCCAAATGTCCCCTGGAGGGAGGGGTCAGAATCAGCCCAGGTAAGAACCACTGCTATAACGCGATTAAAGGGTTCCCAAAGGGCTTCTCTGGTGGCGCAGTGGTTGAGAATCTGCCTGCCAATGCAGGGGACACGGGTTCGAGCCCTGGTCTGGGAAGATCCCACATGCCGCGGAGCAACTAAGCCCGTGCGCCACAACTACTGAGCCTGCGCGTCTGGAGTCCGTGCTCCGCAACAAGAGAGGCCGCGATAGTGAGAGGCCCGTGCACCGCGATGAAGAGTAGCTCCCGCTCGCCACAACTAGAGAAAGCCCTTGCACAGCAACGAAGACCCAACACAACCAAAAATAAATAAATTAATTTAAAAAAAGGGGTTTCCAAAAAAAACACCAACCAAAAGCTGTTGAATTCTATTTTAAAGAAATACTTCAACTACTCAGCCATAAAAAAGAATGAAATTTTGCCATTTGCAATGACACGGATGGACCTGGAAGGTATTATGATTGGTGAAATAAGTCATATAGAGAAAGACAAATACTCTGTGTTATCACTTATATGTGGAATCTAAAAAATAAAGCTACTGAATAGGGACTTCCCTAGTGGCGCAGTGGTTAGGAATCCACCTGCCAATGCAGGGGACACGGGTTTGATCCCTGGTCTGGGAAGATCCCACGTGCCACGGAACAACTAAGCCCATGCTCCACAACTACTGAGCCCATGCGTCACAACTACTGAAGCCTGCACATCTAGAGCCCATGCTCCGCAACAAGAGAAGCCACCACAATGAGAAGCCCATGCACCCCAATGAAGAGTAGCCCCAGAGTGCCACAATTAGAGAAAACCCATGCACAGCAACGAAGACCCAATGCAGCCAAAAATAAATAAATAAATAAAAACTGAATATAACAAAACAGAAACAAGACCCACAGATATAGAGAGCAAACTAGTGGTTACCTGTGGGAAGAGGGATGAGGGAGGGGCATAATAGGGGTAGGGGATTAAGAGGTACAAGCTACTATGTATAAAATAAATAAGCTACAAGAATATATTGTACAGTATAGGGAATATAGCCAATATTTTATAATAACTTTAAATGGAGTATAATCTATAAAAATTTTGAATCACTATGTTGTACACATGAAACTAATATTGTAAATCCACTGTGCTTCAATTCAAAATAAAGAGGGACTTCCCTGGTGGCACAGTGGTTAAGACTCTGCACTCCCAATGCAGGGGGCGCAGGTTTGATCCCTGGTCAGGGAACTAGATCCCACATACATGCTGCAACTAAGGAGCCCTCCTGCCACAACTAAGGAGCCAGCAAGCCACAACTAAGGAGCCTGGCTGCCTCAACTAAGTAAATGCAGTTGATTTTTGTGCATTAACTTTATACACAAACTTTCTAAACTTACTTATTCTAGTGGCATTTTATAGATTCCTCTAGATTTTTTATATATGCAAACATAACATCTACGAATAAAAGCAGTTGTACATTATGTATGCATTTTATTTCTTTTTCTTGCCTTGTTACACTGGCTAGGACTGTCAGTATGATGTTAAATAGCAATGGTGAGAGTGGATATCCTTTTATTGTTTTTTTTATTGTTATTTTATTGTTTTTCATCTCAGGGGAGAAAGCATTTAGTCTTTCACCATTTAGTATTATTTAGGTACACATTTTTCATAGATGCTTTTTATCAAGTTGAGGAAATTCCCTGTTATACCTAGTTTGCTAAGAGATTTTATTTTGTACAGGTGTTGAATTTTATCCAGTACTCTCTCAGCATCTATTGAGGTAATCATATAGTTTTCCTCTTTTTTATATGATAAATGACATTGACTGATTTTTCAAATGTTAAATCAACCTTGCATCCCTGGGATAAATTTACTTGGTTGCAATGTATTACACTTTGTATATACTGCTAGATTTAATTTCTAATACTTGCTAAGAATTTTTTGCATCTACATTTATCAGGAATATTTGTTTGTAAGCCTCATGATATGAGTTGGGAGGTAATTTACTTTCTCCTGCATTTTCTAATTTTGCATAGAATTGGTATTTCATCCTTAAATGTTTGATAAAATTCACCAGTGGAGCCATCTAAGCCTGATATCTTATTTGTCTGAAGATTTTTAATGGGAAATTTATTTTTTTAAATTGAGATAAGGCTGTTTAGTTTTCTGTTTCTTCTTGAGTCCATTCTGGAATGCAAGGAATTTGGGCACTTCATTTAGGTTGTTGATTTTTTAAAAATTTAATTAATTAATTAATTTTTAAATTTTTGGCTGCATTGGGTCTTCGTTGCTGTGCATGGCTTTCTCTAGTTGTGGCGAATGGGGGCTACTCTTCGTTGTGGTGCACAGGCTTCTCATTGTGGTGGCTTCTCTTGTTGCAGAACACGGGCTCTAGGTGCATGGGCTCAGTAGTTGTGGCACACAGGCTCAGTTGCTCCGCGGCATGTGGGATCTTCCTGGACCAGGGATCGAACCCGTGTCCCCTGCGTTGGCAGGTGGATTCTTAACCACTGCACCACCAGGGAAGCCCTAGGTTGTTGATTTTATTGACATAATATTTTCTTATTATTCTTTAAATATATGTAGAATCTGCTGTGATGTCTCTGCCTTCATTTTTGATAATAGTAATCTGCATCTTTTCTCCTTTTTTTAAAATCAGTCCAGCTGAAATTTACAACTTTACTGATCTTTACCAAGGCCCAGCCTTTGGTTTATTTGATTTTCTCTATTATTTGTCCATTTAAAAAATTTTATTGATTTCTACTTCTGTCGTTTTGTTTTCTTCTTTCTACTTAATTTGGGTTTATTGTTCTTTCTAGCTTCTTAAGGTGGAAGATTTATCATTGGCTTTAGACTTTTCTGTTATTAGCAATGTTTCTATTACTGATTTCTAATTTAATTCTTTTGTGGTTAAAAAACACATCCTATATGATCTCTGTCATTTTAATTTATTAAAACTCATTTTGTGACCCAGCATATGGTCTCTCTTGGTAAACATTTCATGTGATATTTAAAAGAATATATGTTCTGAAGTTGCATGTAGTATTTTAAATCTTAAAAACAATCAGAAAAATAGGCAGATTTTATACATATATGTGTAATATTCTAAACAAATATCATTAAATGGTTATAATCTTCATTACATTATTTAAATCTTTTACATATCTGTTGCTTTTCAGTCAGTTATTAAGACAAGTGTTTTGAAATCTCAAACTATAACTTTAGACTTATCTATTTCTCCATTCATGTAGTTTGAAGTTCTGTTGTAAGCATACTCATTTAAGATTGTCTTCTTGTTGAATCATTATAAAACTACCCAGTTTGTGCCTGACAGCATAACCATGATAGACCTGTACATTATAACCCTGACAATGTAGACCATTTACATTTAATATAATTATTTTTAAATTAGGTTTCAATTTACCATCTTGCTAGTTTTTCCTGTGTGGTCCATCTGTCCCATATGCTCTTTATTACTTTTCTCTTTTCCTGACTTTTCTGTATTAGGCTTTTTCCCCCCATCATTCCATTTTTATCTTGACTTAATGGCTTATTAACTATGACAGCTTTGCTTCTTTTTTAAGTGGTTTGCTCTAAGGTTTTCAATATACATCCTTAACTTATACAGTCTATCTTCAAATAATTTTATTTCACTTCAGATGTAATGTCAGAACCTTACACCAGTAGGTTTCATCTTGTCTACTATTATTGTTATACATTTTAACTCTACTTAGGCCATAAAGTCCACAATACATTGTTATCACTTTCACTTTAAGAAATCAATTATCTTTTTCTTTTTTTTTTTTTTGCGGTACGCGGGCCTCTCACTGTTGTGGCCTCTCCCGTTGCGGAGCACAGGCTCCGGACGCGCAGGCTCAGCGGCCATGGCTCACGGGCCCAGCCGCTCCACGGCATGTGGGATCTTCCTGGACCGGGGCACGAACCCGTGTGCCCTGCATCGGCAGGCGGACTCTCAACCACTGCGCCACCAGGGAAGCCTGAAATCAATTACCTTTTAAAAATTTTTCACGGCTTCCCTGGTGGTGCAGTGGTTGAGAGTCCGCCTGCCGATGCAGGGGATATGGGTTCGTGCCCCGGTCCGGGACGGAGCGGCTGGGTCCGTGAGCCATGGACGCTGAGTGTGAGCGTCCGGGGCCTGTGCTCCGCAACGGGAGAGGCCACAACAGTGAGAGGCCCGCATACCACAAATATATAAATAAATAAATAAATAAATAAAAATTTTTCAGTGAAGGGAAATCTCTTATATTTACCCACATATTTACTATTTCCTGCACTCTTTCTTCCTTTTTAAAGATCCAAATGTCTGATATCATTTTCCTTCTGCCTGAAGAATTTCCTGTGCCATTTGTACTACAGGTCTTATGGCATTTGTTTGTCTAAAAAAAGTATTTTTGGAAAACATGTTTGCTGGCTATGTAATAATTCTAAGTTGACAGATTTTCCTTGTCTTTTAGCATTTTAAAGATGGATTATTATTGTCTTCTGGCTTGCATTGTTTCAGACAGAAGTCTGTGGTCATTCATTGTTTCTGTTATATAATGAGCCTCTTTTTCTGACTGCTTTTAAGATTTTTCTCTTTATCACTTTATCATTGCATTCTGGTGGGGTCCACCACCTCTGCTGACCCTATGGAGCTCCAGAGAGGCCCAGCAGAGCATCAGTTGGAAGTCTTGGTTACTTTTTTGTTTAAATATGACTAATGACTCATCTGTGGTAAAGTTGTCACAGCATCATTTACATTTGCAAATGCCAACAAATCGAGTCAAAAGTCTGTGTGGGCACCTGCACATTATTGTTTATTTATGTGAATATTAAAAAAATCCTCTGCCCAATGTTAAAGAAACACAGAGTCTGACAATTGTTAAAGCAGTAAACACACATTTTATTCAGGGACTACTGCAATAGAGGAAAAGAGACTTCAGTGTAGAACTGGGCTCAACTCCAAATACAGCATGGAATAGTGGAGATTTATAACCAAGGAGCAGGTTGGGGTTCAGTGGATGAAAAATTACTAAAAGGAAACATCAAGGGTAAGGGGAAGTCCTAGTCAACAGACTTAAACAGTATTCTTGGTGAAGGCAGGGCAAGGTGATCGGACATTGCCTGGGGAATGGTGGGGATGTGAGGAATTTGATCAGAGATTGAGGGTGATCAGATATCAAGGATGGAGGAATTCTCTCTAAACTAGCTGGTAGTGATTCTTGCTATAACTGGGTGATGCAGGCCCAAAAAGTACAGATGCCAAGGTCAGGGTCTAGAGATCTTAGAGGAGACTGAGTAAAGTTTAGTCGAGGAAGGAGCCTCTGTCTCCAACAAGAGCAGATACACATCTCCTCAAGTGCACACAGAACTTTCTCCAGGATAGACCACGTGCTAGGCCACAAAACAATTCTTAACAAATTTAAGAAGATTGAGGTCATACAAACAATCTTTTCCAACTGCAATAGAATGAAACTAAAAATAAATAGCTGAAGGAAAACTGGAAAATCCACAGAAATAGGCAAATTAAATAATACACTGTTAAATAACCAATGGGTCAAAGAAGAAATCACAGGATAAATTATAAAATATCTTGAGACAAATGAAAATGAGAATATAACCTACCAAAACTTATGGGATGCAGCAGAAGTGGTGCTAAGAGGGAAGCTTATAGCCATAAAAGCTTACATTAAAAAAGACCTCAGGGCTTCCCTGGTGGCGCAGTGGTTGAGAGTCTGCCAGCTGATGCAGGGGACACGGGTTCATGCCCCGGTCCGGGAAGATCCCACATGCCGCGGAGCGGCTGGGCCCGTGAGCCATGGCTGCTGAGCCTGCGCGTCCGGAGCCTCTGCTCCGCAGTGGGAGGGGCCACAACAGTGAGAGGCCCGCGTACCACAAAAAATAAAAAAGATCTCAAATCAACTATCTAACTTTATACCTCAAGAAGCTAGAAAAAGAAGAACAAACTAAACCCAAAGGTAGCAGAAAGAAGTTAATAATGAAGATTAGAGCAAAGGTAAATGAAATAGTAGCGAAAAAAATCCTCTTTTATTTCTTCTTATGAATTTTGTGAAACTAAAAACCTTAAATTGGTCACCCCTCTCTCAGTCCTTCTATCCTAGAAAGTACACACCACAAAGTATATTCCTTCCAGTTCTATTTCCTCAAATTGATGATGAAATGCTAGACATGCCCCAGCATCTTTAAACTGCCCTTGAGCCCCTTATTCCTTGTTTTTTCTATGATGTTCTTAAAGGAAATCTCAGCATACACTGTTCTTGTCCCCAAGTACTATACTGAGAACTCAAAGAAATAA
The DNA here is from genome assembly GCF_949987515.2 of Delphinus delphis. Taxonomy (NCBI): domain Eukaryota; kingdom Metazoa; phylum Chordata; class Mammalia; order Artiodactyla; family Delphinidae; genus Delphinus; species Delphinus delphis. The sequence continues at coordinate 23,126,514 of NC_082702.1, read as the reverse complement.
AAGGGCACATGTAAGAAACAACGAATGCTGGATTTACTGTCACTGAAAGGAACTAAGCCAGAAGACCTCCTGAAGTGTTCTGGGCACTTTTCAGAAGGAGGAGAGAGACAACCTGATGAGAAAGTGAGCAGACTTCCCAAACAAAGGGAAGACTCAGATTGCAGGGGCACTCATGAAGCTGACAATAAACTGGGAGCCTGTTGTGTGTCTGAGTAACCGTGAGCAGCTCTCTTCTTGCACCCCACCAGGCAGAGAGGACTGCATGGGCCTCCCTGGAAGGTTTCACCGATCTGGGCACGTTTTTTTAAAAAATTATATGATGATGAAGGGAGTAGAGTGTGGGTGCCACATTATTAATCCTGATTGCTCAGAATATGTCTGTATACTTTCACATACATCCAGAGTCCAGGATTGCACAACATCACACCTTTTCATAGTGCTGAGCTGGAGATGAAAGGGAATAGAACAAGCGCCAAAGAAAATAGAAGAGAATTCTGTATTTCTTCAAATAACTCTGAAGACCTGAGAGACTCAAATTCTGCTCGATGGAGTGAATGCTGCAGATCACATCAGCAACCAGTAAGACCAAGTATATCTCCAGAGAGCTTTGAATAGGAAATCGATGAGCCCTAACCCCAAAAGACTGGGGTTCCCGTGATCTTGGTCAGTATGATGGGAATGCTACCCACTTGGGGAGAATGTGCCTTCTCATCAGAGTCAGAGTGGACAAAGTTATGAATGATCACACAACCACCTTCCCACCTTTAGAAACAAAGCGTTTGTATTAGTCAGAACTCTGACTTGGAAACAACAGCCTAATACAATTCAGTTAAGTGAAAACTGGAAATTTATGTGGCTCACATGGGAAGAATACTGGGAAAACTCACATAATACAGAAGTTCTGCAGGAACCAGGGCTTCAGAGGCTGTAACTTGGGACCTGACACTTCCAGGTTCATCTCTGCACACATCTGCTTCTCAGTGTTGAACTCATTCTCTCTCCCTGCAGGCAGGCTTCTTGCACATGGCAAGTACATGCTTACATTCTCCAAGCATCTTTGTTCCAAAGATCAAAAATATTCAAGGGAGAAATCACATGGGCTGATTACCATACCACTTCCTGAGGCCACTGGGTCGGCATATTATGATGGGCTAGGCCTGGGTCACTTCCCTCCCCCTTGGCTTTGATGGACAGCCCCATTTAAATCACCCAGAGTAGGAGAAGTCTTTCCCAAAGGAAAAGGGGGTGAGGGTGCTATTACTGGGAGAGGAGAGCAGACACAGCTGAGTGGCTGTGGTCCAACATGGCACTCTATCTGCTCCTACGTGCGTTTTGTCTTTTATGCTCCCCACACTTCCCACCCAAATTGCTCAATATAACGTCCTAGATGTTTGATTTACTTTTTAGGGCAGGCAGTGGGTAAAAAAATTATTCCCAAGATAAATGGATGGTATCCCAGAAGCCCAGAATTGAGATGAGAAGTTGCCTAAGGAATTCAGGAGAAAAGTTGGGACAGACAGATGGCAGCATGGAAAGGGCATAAGATATTAACAAACTTTAATATTTATTGAGCACTTACTAAGATTTATTAAGTACTTACTGTGTTATAAACTTTGCTCTGCCTTTTCTTCACAACACCTCTATTTTACAGGTGATATAACTGAAGCTTAGAGAGGTTAATCAACATTCAAAAGTCACACAGCTCCTAACTGGCCATGCAAGAGTTCCAGAGCCCATTCTCTCAATCAGTTTTCCGTATTGCCTCCCCAGGTGAACTAGATGTCAAAAGAGGTTTAAACTATAAATGGGTGGGTTATTGGGGTGAGTGCTTTTTACTTTCATATATTTTCTAGATTTCATTTCATGCATGTATATTACTTCTATAATTAAAAACAAAAATACCTTGTACAGAAAACAGAGAAACCTGGGCTATAGTTGTGAATCTGCTCTTAACTCACTCCCCACCCCTAACAACCTTTCTTTTCCCCCCGCTCTGGGCCTCTGAGTTCTCGATCATATCTATGGCTGCTGACAGCTCAGATTTCCTGAGATCCTTGTCTGATCTCCCCTCCCAGGCAAGCAAGGGGACCAGTTTCTGGAACTAAGTTAGGTGAGAAGCCTGGACCCATGGATGCAAAATGCCAAACAAAGAGGAACCAGGTCAGGGCGGCCCAGGAAACCAAAAAGTTCCAGGCATAGACTCCAAGGCACGGGGAAAGGATAACCAGCTGGTGTTGAAGGAAGGGCTGACAGGGACCAGGTGAGACAGCCCAGCCGGTGCAGGAGAGGCTCCCACTCAGCTGAGCTGAGGCTGAGAGTGCAAACATCCGTGGACACTGCCTTCCCTCTATCTGCACCCTTTCCTCTGGGGAACCACCCTTTGCCCACTGCATGCAGTCTTGATGGGGCCTGTCCCTCCTGAGCAGCGTGTTAGAAGGACTGAGGACAGATGAAGCACATGCTTCCTGGTGGGGACACCTCACTGTTTCTGATGTCACATCCCCAGAGCTGTGCTGATTCCCATCTGCCCCAAAGATTGCTTCTTCCACTTTTCCTTCAGTTAAGTGTTTGCTTAAGTTCACCGAAGTCAGTTTCTCTCGCTTGTAACCAGAGAACCCTAATAGATACAACTCTCTTTCTCTGTTTGGATGACCTGCTGAGCTGCAGGACCTGGATGGCATCCAGATGACCTACCTGTCTTGCACTTTGGGTCGTGGGAGCGCTTGCTGCTCTGTGCAAACACCCTCCCAGCCAGACCCAACCCAGTGCCCAGGATCCCATAACCTCAGCCCCAGGGGCCGTCCTCATTACATTCTCTCGAATGTGAAACAGACACATTCAGGCCTATCATCCAGGATGTCCCAAGCCAGCTGGAGAGGTGAGTATGACCCCTGCGGAACAAGAGAAGCTTCCTGGGGGATGATAGTCTCGTGCTTTGCTTGGTGGTGCCTCAAGGTGTTAGAGAAGGGTCAGATGAGCTGTCAAAGAAACCTTCATCCAGCACCAAGCAAACAAGAAGGGGGTGGTAAACGTTTGTTGATAGATGATTGTTCCCAGAGCTGGGCCACCAAAATAGACAGTATCTTGACTATGCCAGGCTTCACCCGAGCCAGCCAGCCCTCAAGGAGCACTGGGTCAAAGAAAGGGGTGAGATGCCCAGACTGAGAAGGTGGAACTCGAGGGGCCACCCTGGCACGTGAACTCTGCTTAGACGTTCATCCACCTCCCTCTCTCCCCCTGGCCTGGTTTTAACTTCCATTAGCCAATTTGTCTCCTGTTTCTTTCCGCCCCTCTCCCCTCAGGGCCCAGTCTTTTCTCTTTATGAGGATGTTGATCCTGCATCCTCCTGGCTCCCTAGAAGAGAGACCCAGCCCTAGGCTCTCCCCGAGTCCTTCCCTTAAGGGTGGTGCTACCTCCATGCTCACCTGAGCCCTCCAGGAGAGCCTTGGGCCACAAGGAGGGGGGTTCTGAGGAAGTGTTAAGTCTTCCACGGGAAGCATTTAAATGTAATCTTCCCTGTAAACTTGTATTGCTGAGAAAACTTGTTCAGACCAAAAGCAATGTGACGAGAGGGAAAAAGCTTTTTTTTTTTTTTTTTTTTTTTTGCAGTACGTGGGCTTCTCACCGTTGTGGCCTCTCCCGTTGCGGAACACAGGCTCCGGACGCGCAGGCTCAGCGACCATGGCTCACGGGTCCAGACGCTCCGCGGCATGTGGGATCTTCCCAGACCGGGGCACGAACCCGTGTCCCGTGCATCAGCAGGCGAACTCCCAACCACCGCGCCACCAGGGAAGCCCAAGTGTTTTTTTTTAAAAGGTTACAAAAATATCAGAACTGATATTTGCACAATGACACTCAAGAGGAATGGAAATTTCAATCTGAGATGTAACTCAGAGTAATACTCATAAGTTTCCCCCATGCCAACACAGCGCTGGAAAATGAAAATAGCATGTGGCTAGTGGCCAGAGACAGACTCTGGCTGCCCTGAACCTGCAACCAGGCCAGCACATCCACAAGTAGGCCAGCCCCATCTGGTACCCAGTGGTCATCTCCCAACAAATGATCTCATTTCTCAAGCCAATATCATTTCAGCCTGAGGCTGAAACAGCCAATGGAGGAAGGGACACTATTGAGATTTTAATCTCACTTGCTGGGGGTGGCGTGTGGAGGAGTTAGCCCCCTTCTCCAGACCACTGCCCTCCTGGACCAGGGGGAGGCCCACCTTTACCTCTACCATAGGCCTTTATGCATTGTTTTAATAATCTTTTATTACAGAAGCAAAACATGTGAGTTTTAGAAAATGAAAAAATCCTGACAAGCAAAAATGAAAAGAACACATTTCCAACCACTCAGAGAATACCACTCTAGCTCCTTAGTATATAGCCTTCCAGATTTTTTCCATGTACAGATTTGTACATGTATTGTTGTTACCAAAATGAAGTCATATTGCACATTGGGTTTTCTTCTCTCAACATTTATTTTGAAAATTTTTAAACCTACAGTAACTTGAAGCACTAGTATAATGAGCATCCGTAAACATTTTCCCTAGAATCGTAAGTTGGTACCATTTTGTCCCATTTGTTTTGTCTCTGTCTCCCTCTGTCCCCCAATATATAAATTTCTATATATCTCTATCCAGATATAGATATGTATATATCTCTATCCAGATATCTATATAGATAATATAGCAATATAGATCTATAAATACATGTTAAGCATGTGGAGTATGTTGCACATAGCATGGCCCTTTCCCCCTAAATTCCTTAGCATTTCTCCTAAGAACAAGGACAGTAACCTATACCCCCACCATACAACCACCACACTCAAAAAATTTAACGCTGATACAATGCTATTAACTAATATACAGACCATAGTTCCCTAATCGCCCAATACTGACCTTTATAGTTATTGTCGCAGGTTGTGTTCTTTGGAAGCCAACACATATCGACATGGAGTTTGGGGTGCAAGATGCTTATCAGGCATCTACGCCTGTAAAAGGGAGCAGGTGGAAGCAGGATTGGGCAGAGGAAGAAGTGGAACCACACAGGCCTGGCAAAGTCTTGGTCTACCGAGTGGGGAAGCTCTGGAAGGAGAATTGCCCATCAGAGTATCCTGTATGAAGTCAACACGGCTCCACAGCCCCTCCTGGGTCAGTCACTGCACGGGGCTGCCCTGGGAAGGGCCTGACCTGGGGTGAGGCAGCTCTCTCAGTGGAGCAGATCTGAAGGCACTGGCTGCTGGCCACTCTCTATGGCTGGGCAGCATGAGGGGTTAGGGTTAGTCTTAGGCTTAGGGGGTCTGCGAGGCACGCCTCCTGATCTTCCGGAGATGGACTTGTAGTGCCCTTCAAATCCTGGATCTAATCAAGGGTCACTTGTTACACTAAGCTGTCATGTCTCTTAAGTGTCCTTCAAATGGTAACATTTCCCCTGCTTTTCTTTTGTCCTTTAGGATATTAACACTTTGACTGGCCCAGTCAGTTGTTTTGTGGAATGTTCAATTTGGATTTGTCTGATACAGAGTTTCCCAGCCTCCTTTGTTCAGCCAATAGTCTCCCTTCCATTTTAATAAATTTCATGTTGTGTAATACCCAAACATCAAGATTTCCCAACTGATCAGCCACTTCATCCAATCAGTGTCCAATCCTGGATCACAAATTGCATCTGGTAGTTACGTTCCTTAGGTCCCTTTCCATCTAACACAGTATCCTTGTCGTGTGGAGGTGATGTCTGGTGGAGGGACCAGACCACCTGTCTTGCAGACCCTGGGCTCTGAGCTCTCTGAACGCTTTCGTGTGGGTGCTCTACTTGATGACTTCCAGGTAATCATGTTGGGCTATAATTCATCGTAGGTGGTTATCTATACTTTGTGGAACGCATATTAGCTGATCAATAGGCACTCCGGGGCTTCCCTGGTGGCACAGTGGTTGAGAGTCCACCTGCCAATGCAGGGGACACGGGTTTGTGCCCCGGTCCGGGAAGATCCCACATGCCGCGGAGCGGCTGGGCCCGTGAGCCATGGCCGCTGAGCCTGCGCGTCCGGAGCCTGTGCTCCGCAACGGGAGAGACCACAACAGCGAGAGGCCCGTGTACAGAAGAAAAAAAAAAAAATAGGCACTCTGAGTCTTGAGACATGGGTCTCTCACCGAGTCGCCAATGCTCACTCTCCCCTCTCCTGTTTTCACAGCTCCCTGTCCTTCTTCAGGTACTTATAGAAGTGGATGTGCTCTGTCACACCTGTGCTCCCAGCAGGGCGCATCAGAGCGGGAATGAGGGAGGAGGGCAGCAAGGCCAGCACGGGGGGCAGAGCCTGTGTTCCCACCCTGACTGTGTTCTCACCTTTCTGTGTGACTTCAGGTAATGCCCCTTGACCTCTCCTCTTACCGAACACACAAATACAACATTCCTTGCCCTGCCCAGATTAAGGCAACTCTCAGAGAAGTTCACACAACCAGTCTGCTTCTGCCACCCCTGCCCAACTCGCCCTCCATTCAGTGACAGGCAGGCCTGAGCTCAAAGACTCAGCTGATGTGGCTCAGGAGGGCAGCCAGGTCTCTCAGGCACCACTTCAGACCCAGCACCGAGGCTGAGGTGGAGTGAGGGTACAGGAAGGGCCCACCTCTGCCTTGTGCCTGGCCCAGAAGGAGTCACCAAGAGCTCCCTACTCCCAGTTCTGGGACCCCAGTCAGCAAAGACGCACACACACACACATGCATGTATGCACTCATGCAAGCACACACGCACGCACACACATGCACACACACGCATGCAGGTATACACACCAGCCCCTGCCATCATCACTTCTCAGCAGCTGCAATACAATTAGGGCAGCATTCTGGGAATCAGGCACTCCTTGAAAAGGAAAACAGCTATAAATGATTGAGAGCAATTTTCTTGATAAGAACTCATCAGGAGGCAGAGATGTCAGTTAATTAAAAGAATAGAGTGGAGCCTTCTCTGAGCTCAAGCCAAACCCAGTGTGGCATAAACAGTGAGATTCCCAGAGCCCTTTGCAGGCTCTTACTTTCTGGAAGGAAGGGAGAGCTGTGCTCCCATGGCCGGGGTTACGGAGGGGGGGAGTTAAAGACAGACAGACAGACAGAGGCAGAGATGAAACCGTGCAACTCAGATCGGGACTTGAACCCACGGTCTTTTAACCGAGATCACACACCTGGTTTCAGGACTTAATGAAGCTCAGGTTCTTGATGTCTCATCGCAGAAAGAATTCAGTGAGAGACAAAGTGATAGGTAAGAAGTGGATTTATTTAGAGAGAAACACACTCCACAGACAGAGTGTGGGCTATCTCAGAAGGTGAGAAGGCACCAGGGTATGGGGTTGTCAATTTTTATAGGGGTGGGTAATTTCACAGGCTAATGAGTGGGAGGAGTATTCCAGCTATTTTGGGAAGGGGCGGGGATTCCCAGGAATTGGGCCACCACCCACTTTTTGATCCTTATGGTGGGCCTGGGAACTGTCATGGCACCTGTGGGTGTGTCATTTAGCCTTCTGATGTGAGCATATACTGAGGCTCAAGGTCTAGTAGAAGTTATCCGGCATATTGGACCCATTTGGTTCTAATTAGTTTATGCCATGTCCTCGGGCTACGTCATTCTTTCAAAAGTTGTTCCCTGCCCCCTTCCCTCCTGTTTCAACACCACCTGATCCCAGGACTTCATGTTGCCTAAGGAGGGCAGCCTGAGACAGGGACATCAAGGAGGGGTGTGGGGCTCCCAAAGGGAAGGCCAGCCAAAGGCCCCCACACCCCAGGATGCCATAGCTGTGGCCTCACCTCTCTCCCAGCAGCATGGCCCGAGTTTCCCCACCAGGCCCAGTCACGGCTTCAGCTGGCTGCCCACATCCCTGCAAGCAAGCAATATGCCTGCTGTGCACAGGGAGGGAGTAGGGAGAGACCCCATCCGTCACAAGTGTGCTCCCCATTCCCTCCCAACTACAGGAAGGCAGGGACTGTGTGCTATTCATTTCTACGCCAAGTGGGGCAGGGGGGTGCACGGTGGGTGAAGTAGGGTGCCCCTAAAGACCTGAAAGCAAGGAGGAAGGTCACTTTCTGAGACTTAAAACTATGAAATTAGCTCAGAGCAAAGCAGAACTATGCATTGTCACCCTAGAGAGATAGATGGACCCTCAGTCCACAAGACCAACCATAGCCTGGTTACAAGTACTAATAACCTGTCTAAAGACAGACTGTCTCTATCACAGGGCTTGGCCAGCTCTGAAAGCATAGGAAAGGGGAATCACCAACAGACAGACCAGGCCCTCCTGAGCAGTGCCCAAGGGAAATGGTGGCCCCATTTCAGTTGATCAAAGAAAGAAATGCCTTTTGGAGGAAAACAGGGCCACATTAGGAATGGAAGTTGCCTCAGACCACCATTTCCCAATGCACAAATCATCGCTGTGCGCCCACCATTGTAAACGCAAGTTCTTGTGCCTGATGCACAGTGAGGCCAAACAAACCAAAATGTCAGAGTTTAGAGCAGAGAAAGGTTTATTGCAAGGCCGTGCAAGGAGACGAGGTGGCTCATGCCCTAAAATGCCCTGAGCTCCTCGAAGCGTTTCGGCAAAGCATTTTAAAAAGCCAGGTGAAGGTGGGGTGGGGGGGCGGTCGCAGGGCATGTGATCAGCTCATGCACAGTTCTCTGATTGGCTGATGGTGAGGTAACAGGCCGGTGTCACAGCAATTAACATTTTCGGTCCTTAGGCTCCAGGAGACCTGGGATTATGTGCTCATGGTTATCAAGTAGTTAATACCTTGCATTTGGTGGGGTGTTTTCACATCTGCAAAACAGCTCAGGAAATGCACATCAAATACTATTATCTAGGTACTTCAGAGAGGAGCTAAAGCAGAGGGTATGGGGGAAGGCCTCTCCCAGGAAGGCACCATAGGGTCCTGCTTGGTTACACCAAGACCCCTTCTGATAACCAGGCCTGCCACATGACTGGCCAGCAGGAGGAAAGGCACTGGTCAGGCCACACAAACCTCTGCCCAGCAGTTAGAATTCTCACTGTCAATTCATCAATGGATGTATGATTCTGCCTCAGTCTTCCATGTCTTTGGAGGTGTGGGTTGGCTTCCCTGAGTCCCATGGGCTTGAAGATACTGACCAGGTGCAGACTAAGAACTGCCTTACAGATTCAGCCTCTCCCCCAGTATCTGCATGCACTTTCTCTACCCAAAGTGGGTATTTGGTTTTAGATAGATGAGGTGTGACCGAGTCCAAGCTCACTCCCTCTGCTCGCCACTCAACAGGCCAGTAAATCGGGAGATGAGGTGTTGAGGCAAGAAATAGCAACTTCATTCGTAAAGCCAAGTGTCTGAGAAGATGTCCTAGAGTACCATCTTATCGGGGTCTTGATACTAGTTTCTTTTATAGAGCAGAGAGGGTGAGGAGGTGAGGAAGTAAAGTAAAAAGGCCATAAGTCCTGCAAAACATCTCCTGGTTTGGCCAACCTTGGGGAGGGGATGTGTTAATTTCTTTTTCTCTTGCAGCCGTTCACAGTTGGGCAGGTTCAGAATGCTTCCCTGTGAGCTGAACAAAGGCACTTTAACATTTAGGCAGAGAGGCAGGGTTCCCCAAGGGAGGCCGTTATATATGCCAATAGCTATAGACAACATCCTTTTAGTGATTATAGTAACAAAAAGTAATGGAGAGCTAAGGTTAAAGTAAAAGAAACAGATCCGACATGGAGTCAGATTTTGTTCTTCTCTGTTACAGAGGGACAGATTGACACACAGGTAACAGAAGAGTTACTGCAAGATTAACCCTAATTTACTGGCCTTGAGAGCTGAGCCTTGCTCACCATGATGGACATCTCTTTGGCTGTATATTCATTCTTTCCTCTCCCAGCCATGCCTGGCCCAAGCTCCCGCTAACATTTATAGAAGTTTTGCAACAAAGGAGTCAAGCCGCAGGGATGGGGCCAGTGAGCTTCATGCAGTGGAGGAGGGGGTCCTGTCCTCCTCACTGGGGGACACTTCCTCACCCCTGCCAGCTCTAGAAAGTAGGAGGGGGTGGGATGCAGTACCCGTTCCTCAAGACAGTACCACATTCCATGGACAGCCATCTTCTGGGGCCATCTGTGGCTTGTGACACAGGAGATGGGAGTGTTTTAGAGTTTGTTTGTTTTAGTAAACAGCATAAAAAGGTCTCCACCGAGCTCTGGACATTGGCTGGGCAGTCAGGGTGGGCAAACAGCTGAGAAGTGTTTCCTCCTCAGGGCAGTGCTCGGTGTGTACCTGACAGCACCTCCTCCAGAGCTAACCAGGCACCCCCAGGACCAGAGGGCAGAGGATCAAACTTCTCAAACCACATTCACCTTCATGCTTATCGTGATGTTCTGACCCTCCCTACTGCCCCTTCATTGTTCCTGGGCTGCTCTAGGGGTGGAAGGAACTGGGATTTTGGAGTTCAGAGACCATGGTTCCAGTCCAGCCAGGGCTGTGAGTACAGTTGTATGACTTGTACACCAAGATAACTGGTAGATGGAGTTCTGCTGCCAGCTGTGTGCCTACAGGACTGAGTTCACCCAGAGGTGTTGATACAGAGCAGGGCCCTGTGGGGCTCCTGGGCACAAAAGCCTTTCTGTGTCTCCCATTTCTTGATTGCAGGAAATAGCCTTCATTCAGCCTCCAGGACCTTCCCTAGGCTCCTATGAGCAGGTTCAAACAGTTGCTAATCAGGGAAGGGAGGGGCTGCCGAGACAAGGGAGGGACAGTCAAACGAAACAGTAGTGCATCTTTGGGGCAGGGTCCTGGTTCCACCTCAAGGAATACACTTAATATCTTTGAGCTGTTTTGAAGATACTGAAACCTGTACCAGGTGGGAGAAGTTAAGGGTATGCTGCCCACAAGCACGTAGACCCCAGACCGGCTGGAATAAGAAGGTTGATGATGCGGACTCCCACTCACCACCACCGAGTCAGAAGAATGTCCACGAGCTGATCACGCCCTCTTTGAACCATTACTATGAAACCCCTCACTACACCCTCCAAGTAGGGACACACAGTTTTGTCGGGTTTTGTTTTATTTTTAATTAATTATTTATTTATTTGGCTGCGCTGGGTCCTAGTTGTGGCATGTGGGATCTTCGTTGTGGCGTGCGGAATCTAGTTCCCTGATCAGGGATCGAACCCAGCCCACTGGCCTTGGGAGTGTGGAGTTTTAACCACTGGACCACCAGGGAAGTCTGAGACACACAGTTTTAAGAGCATTAGTGTGCTGTGGCCCCCTTTGCCTGGCAAAGCAATTAAGTTATTCTTTTATGCTTCACCCAAAACTCCGTCTCTGAGAATTAATTTGGTGTCAGGGTACAGAGGCTGGCTTCAGCTTCAGTGCTGGGCTTGTAGGGGCCCCAGTCAAGGCCCTGCCATTACTCAGCTGTGTGAGCTTAGGAAAGTCATCGCATCTCCTCCAGGCCTTGGTTTTCATACCTGTAAATTGGGGGGAGTAGTGATACTTGTTCTGCCCACTTGGCAGGTGTGGGTCAGTGACACATGGGACCTAATAGTGCTTTGTGAACCATGAAGATATTGGCCCTCCTCCAAGTGTCCCCCGTGGCCCTGCCCTGGCCTCCTAGTGTGCCAGTGTAACAGAGCAGGACCGTGTGGGGCCTTCCCCGGGACAGGCCTTCCCCGGGACAGGCCTTCCCCCATGTCCTCTGCTTTAGCTCCTCTCTGAAGTAACTAGATAGTAGTATTTGATGCATATTTCCTGAGTTGTTTTACAGGTGTGAAACCCCCTCACCAAATGGAAGATGTTAACTATTTGATGACCGTGAGCACATAGCCCCAGGCCTCCTGGAGCTTAAGGACTGATAATGTTAACCCCATGACACTACCCTGTTCCCTAACCAACAGCCAATCACAGACTTGTGCATGAGCTGATCTCATACCCTGCAACGCCCCTCCCACACCTGGCTTTTAAAAATACTTTGCCACAACCCTTCCGGGAGCTCGGGGCTTTTTAGGGCATGAGCCAGCTGCCTCCTTGCAGGGCCCTGCAATAAATCGTCCTCTGCTCCAAACCCCCATCCTGCCCCACTCACCGAAGTCGGCTTGCACACGCACACTCAGCGGATGTTGGCGGGGAAGGGAGGGGTGGAGTGCATACCACAACGCCCTCAGCATGGAATTCGGGGAGCCCTCGGTCGCCTCTGGGCAGCAAGGTGACCGGCATTTGCTGGGCGCCTGAGGCTCCTGCTCACGCCCCACCACCGGGGGATGTAGGTGGGAGCCTCCTGGTGCTGTGCCTGTGAGGGAGCTGCTGACTGGGGTGCGCTGACAGCTTTTTCTGAAATGCCAATAAATCACCAATCTCTGTCTGACTCACCAGGATAGATTCAATCACTTTATAAACTCTAACCCTCAGAAGCACATCACCCCCTTCCCAGTGTCATTATCTTCCCATGGCAGTTGACAAATATAACACCTCGGTTGGGGGTGTTGACTAAAAAAATATATGCACAACCTAAAAGTTGAGAGTTATGTTTTATTCGGGGGACATACTGAGGACTTCAAGCCCGGGAGGCAGCATCTCAAGTGATCATGAGAGAACTCCTCCCAGGAGGCGAGGTGGGCAGCTAGGATTCATAGAAGTTTTGCAGCAAAGGGCAGGTAGTAGGAACAAAGGATTACTGTTAATTAAAGAAAACCAGACATCTCAAGTTAAGGAATTTAGCGCTTTTCTGTGTCTGGGAAGATGCAAGTCTGGGCTCACTGAAATCATTCCTTTGATATGCACCTCGGCTATCTGGGGCTGGTATCCTGTGTTTTCACACCCTGAGTTTCCTCAGGGTTCACCAGCTCACCATTGTGATTGTGGCGGCTACTATCGCTGATGACTGTGACATCCTTTGTTTACTGATATGGCAGGCAATATTCCATTTCTCAGGGGCATGGCAGGGCTCCGGGTGTGGGAGGTGAGTGCACTGTCTCTGGGTCTTTCCAGGAGGTAACTGCTGGTCAGAGGCGCCTGGCTTCTGGTCCCAGCCTGTCCTGGCTGCAGTGCGACCTTGGGCAAATTGCTTTCCCTCTCTTTACCTCAGTTTCCCCATCTTTACTAATCAGCATTGATTGAATTCACTGGCTTTACTTGTAAATGCACTTTATTTGTACTGTTTTTGAGTCCTAACACTCATTCCTTAAGGCAGGTACTTACTTTGTCATTGCCCTTTTTTTGTTGCAAATTAAGACACCTGAGGCATGGAGAGGTCAAAGGACAGCCCTACAGGGCACAAGACCAGCAGGTGTTAGAGCCAAGGTTTGAGCAGTCTAAGTGCAACTCCCACACCCCTGGGCTGCCCACTCAGGAGGCCAGAAAGGGGATCCTTCAGCCCAGCAGGAGCCCAGGGCCTTCTTTTCACAAGGGGCTTGGGGGATGGGGAGGAGAGAGCCTGAAAAGCACCTGCTGGATTCATTCAGGGAGGCCCAGGAGTGGGCAGGGGAAGGCAGAGGACACTCCAGGCTGATTGGTGGAGTGAGAGCCCCCAGGGGCTTTCAGAGGCAACACAGGCTGGGCCCAGAGCAAGGACCAGACAGAGGCTGCTTCATGGACAACTTCACCTCCCGCACCCCTCATCCCAAGATGGCCGTGGCTTCCTCTCTCTGAAAATCTCAAAGCCCCAAAAGGCTAGCTCTACCAGCTGCCCAAGCATGGGGGTGGTGTGAATGAGCCCTGTGCCACCCTCGTGCAGTGATTTGGGGTTTCAGCCGAGGACTCAGCCTCAGCTCACTAGCCCTTCCCTGGGGCTCCTCTACAGGCAAGGGACCCACAGGCCCCACTGCCAGGGGACACCAAGAACTAGTGGCCTGCCTGGGCTGTCCCCATCCCCCTAGACATGTCCTGAGAGGAGAGGCCCAGGACGCACTGGACACTCTGGTGCAGAGGGAACGTGACTTCATTCCCTGCCACACACATGCTTCCTGGGGGACCCTGGGCAAGCTTAGGACTTGTGGTTTCAAGAGAGAGAAACCTGAATCCAACCAGCTCCAGAAAAAGGAGGTTATCAGGAGGATACTGGGCCTTCTCACCACCCATGTTCCTCAGGGACAACTAGAATAAAGGACTCAAATACCACAGGGTGCTGCTCACCCCTCCCTGCCCTGTCACTACCTGTCATCTGCCTTCTTGACTCCCTCCACATGGGAAGAATAGGGCTGCCATGGCTCCAGCCATCACCAGAGGGGGACTGCTCCCTTGCCTTACTTCCAGCCTGTCAAGTCCCAGAGAGGGGCTTTGATTGGCCAAGCTTGTGTCAGTAGCCCATTCCTAGCCCAGTCAGGTTTGCCAAAGGGGCAGGGCAACATGACAAAGTCAGAGCCATTGACCACCTGTGTGTCCAGATCATTCCCAGAGAAGGAGACTCACTGAGGGCCTGGAAGCCAATCCAGTTGGTGTCTGTTGCACCTCTGTGAGACAATTTCCTCACCAGTGAATTGATGCTGTTGTTGGTTACCACTCCATGGGTGGCTGTGAGTTATTGATGAGAGAGTGCATAAGTAAATCGTTTGGTGCCTGGAAGTAATCCACAAATATTAGCTTTATTATCGTTGCTATTGTTAATAGGATTTGCTTTAGCCAAGTGAGGACTGAGGTTCCCACTGAGAAGGCTGTGGATGGAGCAGGGCCTCAGCTATTGGTCCTGCCTGAGCCCTGGTCCTCCTAAGGTCACTCACTGGCCCATGAACATGCCAAGGCAGCAGAGAGGAAGGGCTCCCTCCCTAGCTGCACCCCACCCCACCCCCATCTCGGTTTCAAATGGACGATAATTCTTTGCTACAGTTGGGAGGAACATGCAAGAAAAAGTGAGAAGAGAGAACTGCAAAGTCTTATTAGCACTTTATTGCTGTTGTTATTAATTATCATCTCCAGAAAACTGCTGGGATTATGAGCCTGTGTTTTCCTCACGTTTCCTCTAATGGCCATTACAATGAGGGAAGCCAAGCAGACTTAATGTGCTAATGCCAACTACTAAATTATGCAAAACCAGATCTGCTAATGAATCTCTCCCCTCTGGCTGCTGGTGCTGATTAGTTTGGGGTGCGTTATTGGAGGGAGAAGCGGGGAAGGGGCCCGGTACTCACTGGCCCTCTTCCATACCCAGCAGCCATCCGCCTGTGCATGCCCCCAGATGAGGGCCTCCGAAGATGTGGCTCTCTGTCCCAAGAGGCCTTGAGGGGGCTGAATAGATTCTTTGGTTTTTGATTAATCTTAATTCAAGATGGTTTTTGATTTTTTCAGTTTGAAAAGAATCAAATAGCTTATCTCAGAAGGAAGAAAAAGGACACCTCTGAATTAAATGTAAGCCCACGAATGACTTCTCTTTCTCTGCTCTATTTCTGATGACTATTTATAGATCTGAGTCCCGTCACTGAAAATGAGGGAACTTTTCCTCCTCCCCCAGCCCCTACTGCTTCCATACCAGCTCCCTGAGGGTGATGGTCATTCGGGCATCTCAGCTGAGGCTTCCCTCCTGACAAGGAGCTCCTCCAGGACAGCGGCTGGGTCTGCATGCCCAGGGCCAGGCTGAAGCTGGGCACAGGGCCGGCCTCATATCCATCTGTTAATTGGGTAAGTCACGGCAAGCTAAGGGATTTACGCCAAAGAAGGTAGTTTACCAGAAGCATGTAGGCAGCTCACAGATGAAGAGGAAGACTTGAGTGAACTTTTCCAGCCTTGGAAAGGGCAAGAGCTGGGGCAGCCTGGGGTGCCAGGTGACAGGAACTGTATTTTTAGGGCACAAATCCTGTCCAGGTGTTCTTAGCCAAGGTGGTTGAAATCTCTCAGTACCAACCCACTGTGTGATCGTGGACAAGTTTCTGAATCTCTCCGGGGCTAATTTATTCTGTGAAATGGGGCGTGCAGAGCCTTCCTCCCCATCTCTCACAGTTGCTGTGTGTGTAGCCCAGATGCCAGCTGCAGTCATGCTCTTCTTTGAAATTTAAATTAAATTGGCTGGGACCTCCATCCCTTGTGAACAGGAAATCCAACGTTTTCCCCCCAGATTTCTGTGACTCCCTGGGGATGGCTGCGCTCAGGGCCACCTCCAGCCCCTGCTGGTGTCTCCAGGTCACCTGTGTCTCACCCCCGTGGCTGCTGTGGTGTCTACTCAGTGCTGATCTCAGCATGCAACGCAGCCCTCCCTAGAGGCTCCCGGGAGACATTTATGTGGAAGAGTCTTTACTGAAAATGGGGCGGGGGAAGAGGGGGGTTGCACTGCCAATCACAAACAAACAGAAAAAGAGAAATCAGCCTCCTGGCATCTTGCCCTACTGTTGATGAACATTTGGGTAGTTTCCACTTCTTTGGACATCCTAGTAGATGTTTTCAGCACACATATGGATGTATTCCTGTTGGGTATCTACCTCGGAGTAAAACTGCTGGTTCATAAGGTATTCTTGTGTTCATTGAAAATAGAAATTGCCAAATATTTTTCTTCCCACTGTCTCCTCTGAGTGTCTACTACTCTCAGGTCACATTCTGCAGGTCACATGCCTATGGAACACGCTACACAGCAGTGCTGGGATTTGAGCTTATGCTCAGAGTCTGACCTCCTCACCACTAGGCAACACAGCTTTCCTGTGTTTCTGAGAACAAAGACTCTAGTATACAATAGAAAGTTGTGTGTATTTTGCAATGTAAACCTCCAAAAGAGGAACCTGGAACTTAGGGGAACAGAACATTCTATAATGTGCAATGGGCACATCTTTACTCCAGAAGGAAACGCTATCACTCACTTGCCGTACGTGGGCCTTTCACTGTTGTGGCCTCTCCCGTTGCAGAGCACAGGCTCCGGACGTGCAGGCTCAGCGGCCATGGCTCACGGGCTCAGCTGCTCCGCGGCGGCATGTGGGATCCTCCCGGACCAGGGCACGAACCCGTGTCCCCTGCATTGGCAGGTGGACTCTCAACCACTTCGCCACCAGGGAAACCCACACTATCACTCACTTCTAAGGTTGTTTGCTATTCAAACATCCTAGAAATGGTCATCTGGAATAAAGGCAGTCAGTGCCTCTGTTCACAAAAGGTGCAAAAGTGCGAGAGACCCTAGAGGATCGTCTCCTAACACCCAGCTGCTCGGCCTGGAGACTGGGCTCTGGCCACCTGTGGCATCTCTCACCTCCATCACCAGCAGAGGTGCTGGGGCTGAAGAGGGTCTGGGAGGCTGGCCTGGAGGGGGGGACTGCGGTGCCATCTGGTGGCAGCCTGTGAGCAGTGGCGAGGCCAATCTGGGCCGGCCTCGCTGCGGGCTCTGAGGACACCAGCTGCTACCACCCTGGGGGTCACACAAAGGCCTCAGTCCAGGCCCCGCAGGGCTCACCTCCATCTCTCTGCCCTTTGCCTCTTCCTCCTTCACCTCTGCTCCCCTGGACCCTCTCTATCTCCCTGTACTTTATCCTCTCTTCTTTGCTTCTTCTCCTTTCCTCCTTCTTGCCTTTCGTGTATCTCTCCTACTTTCCTTCTCTTGCTTCCTCTCTTGATGATTTTATCTCAGGGGCTGTGGACAAACTTTAAAAAAAACAAATTAAACAAATACGAACCACAAATGTGAGGAAACAAGCAAGTGAGGCCCACCCACAATCCCCCACCCAGAGATAACCACCGTGAACAACATCCCCAGAGTTTTATACGCACACGTGTCCACACATATCAGCACGCTTCCCACCAGAGTGGGATCCTACAAAGCTCACACTTCCCAGCTACTCCAGAGACAGGGAGGCCTGTGGAGGGGGCCTGGAGGAAGACTTTCTTCCTTTGAGAAAAGGAATGAGAAGAAGCCCAGGACCACTGCTGGCTGCCCAGGGCCTTGAACTTCCAGGACGCAAACGATCCTGAGTCCCCTTCCTAGCCCATCCCTGTCAGCAGGGTGAGGCAGAGGGGCAAGTCAGGCAAGTCAGGCCTTGGCAGTGAGGGTCCTTGGGGACGGGGCCTGGGGCAGAGACTACCTGGGCACCCCCAGCCCTGAGCAGTGGCCAGATTGGAGGCTGTGTGTGTCGGGCAGGAAGGTAACATGGCTGGTACATGTGTGCATGCACTCACACAGCAGCCACGGGGGGCCCTGACACGGACGCACAACTCTCTTTCCTTTGACTCAACTCTGGACTGATTCTCATTCTTGGATGTGCCTCAGCCTCCAACCCCATCCCAGGCTGGGCTGAGAGGGCAGCCTGACTAGGTGGACTAGGAAGACCTACAGGGTTGGTGGGGGGCATTTGTGTTGTTTCTACATTTTTACTGTTACGAACATTACATTTCCAAGGTTTTTAAAGGATAAGGCTTGTTACAAGAAACTCAGACAGCAGCCAATATCAAAGAGTAATGTCAGACGTTCTCCCTAACCTCCCCTACTCCAATTCCACTCCCTGCAGGTGACCACTGGAGATGGTGGCTAGTATCCTCTCAGAGTTATCCCTCATATAAACAAAAATATGAGCCCACATATTTTGTTCTTAGTGCACTGGTCTGCAGAGTTCCACGACTTCCTTTTGCACTCACTCAAGGCCTCGTGGGCATTCTGCCAGGTCAGTACACACTGAGCTGCCTCGCACTTGGGAGGGCTGCCCAGAGAGAACCAGTCAGGACCCGGCAGGGTAAGAACCCGTCGGCCTTTCCACAAACACCGTGAACACCCACAGGCACTGAGCACTGTTCACAGGCTGAGCAAGAGTCAGAGAGACCTGCACTCAGAGCCCTCACCCCCCCAGCTGTGTGGCCCTGGGGAGGTGTCTCAACCTCCCTGAGCACTTGCCTGTGCTGCTGCTGTGGGGATTAAGTGATCATCTGTGTGGGAGGCTTGGCAGAGTGGCAGAGCACAAAGGGCCCACAGTTGTGGAAGCCACCATGATTACCTCAAAAACAGACAAGCAAGGGGAGCAGTAGCTCAGCCTCCCGTGGGCCGGAGGCACAGAGCCTCTTCAGTTTTCCACAGTTCTCTCATTTATTCCACAAACAAGACCACTTTCTCCTGATATGTTTATCAAATCACTACATTTATACAGTTTTAGTCTGAAAAGAGGCTGTTAGTCTGACCACTCTCTGTGGTCACCTGGAGCAATGCTTGGGGTCTCTGGACCTTGCCTCCTGTCTCTAAAATGGAGAAAAATCAATCCCATCCCTCGGCTGCCTAGAGGACAAACGAGAAACTTCCTGTAAAAGTGCTTTGTAAACCAAGGTGATGCAGACCCTCGAGGGAATTGTGTGGGGTACAGGTGGTGCCCCACTAGAAGTTTCCCTCCTTTGAGGACGGAAACATGGGCTCAGTAAATGCTTGCTGTATAATGAATGAATCTTTTCACCTGAAATAAGAAAATTAAAGCCCTGGGTCCCTAGAATGTTTAGCAAGGGGACAGGAGGGAAGAGGAAATGCTGACCACACCCAGAGTGTGTCTCCTGTCTTCTCTCCTCTCCCTCCTTCCCTCCCTTCCTTTTCCTTTGATTCAATACAAATTCTCTCTCCTGACTTTTTAGGGGGAGGAGAGAGTAACAATGACACTGACAACAGCTCCTCATTTCTTTCTTTTTTTTAACATCTTTATTGGAGTATAATTGCTTTACAATGGTGTGTTAGTTTCTGCTTTATAACAAAGTGAATCAGTTGTACATATACATATGTTCCCATATCTTTTCCCTCTCAACCACTGTGCCACCAGGGAAGCCCCTGCATGACTCTTTTTGAATCATGGTTTTCTCAGGGTATATGCCCAGTAGTGGGATTGCTGGGTCATATGGTAATTCTATTTTTAGTTTTTTGAGGAACCTCCATACTGTTCTCCATAGTGGCTGTATCAATTTACATTCCCACCAACAGTGCAAGAGGCTTCCCTTTTCTCCACACCCTCTCCAGCATTTATTGTTTGTAGATTTTTTGATGATGGCCATTCTGACCGGTGTGAGATGATACCTCATTGTAGTTTTGATTTGCATTTCTCTAGTGATTAATGATGTTGAGCATTCTTTCCTGTGTTTGTTGGCAATCTGTACATCTTCTTTGGCAGCTCCTCATTTTTGCACACACCTCACAGTTTACAAAGCACTGTCACATGATCACATCTGTTTTCTCTTTTGATCACTGAAATTCAAATTTAACTAGGCTGTCCTGTATTTCGTCTGGCAACCTAATACGCAGCCCCTGGGAGACCTCCCTCAGCACCCGCAGGCCCACGGCCCAGGCCCTCCCAGGGACTCCTGGTTCCTGGTTTATCTGGAATTCATTGATCCAGGCTTCAGAAATGGCCTGAGCGTCCGTCCCCCGCCCCCTGCCCCCCTCCCCCCTCCCCCACCAGCCCCGTGAAGAGAGTCCTGTGCCAGACTCTCTCGGGGTGAGATGACTTGGCAGGAGAACCCCCCAGTTCCGGTTCCGTAGCAGAGCAACACTGTTACAAGGTAGGAAGTTCCTAAAAAGGAGGTTACACGATCTCTCTAAGTGTGAAAGCTGTGGTATTCCTCCACCGCTTGCACCAACCCCCTCTCTTCCTGAAGTGTTTCCCTTCCTTCCTGTGCCCTCCTACCCCTTCTCCTTCCCAGATTTCCCTTTAGACCAACCATCAGTACCCTGAATGTCTGGAAGGAAAAGTCTCTCAGTGCTTCCCTTCCTGGGGGCCATTCATTCTCTCAACCAGTATTTCGTCGGGTCTTTTGTGTGGCAAGCTCTGGGCTGGACGCACTGAGGTCACCATGTGGGTCCTGCAGGTCCCGGGCCAGCAAGGATGGCACTCCCCCTCTCCTCCACCCCGCCTTCATCTTTCCTCCCTCCCCCCTCCCCCCATACTCCCTGCCCACCGTCTGAGCAGGCCTCCCACTCGGTGCTCGGTGCTCGAGACACACCTCTGACCTCCTAGCTCTCACGGGGCTTTCAGAAAGACCCTCGCTGTCACAGAGGAGGGGATGTGCCCACGGTTTTCTCTCCTCTTTGATTTAGTTTCAGAGCAAAGAAAGAGAACCTCCAACCTGAGGGAAACGCGGGTTGTCTTCCTCCTGGTGGTGGAGGAAAATCATTTCACAAGCCAGTCCGCCCTCTGGTGGCCAGCGTCGGGGACCGGCCGTGTTTGCGTTACCCCGACGAGCTCGGGAGGCTGGGACCCCCGCGGCGTCGCTGGGCCCTAGCTCCCCCCTCGCTCTCCCGGCCACCTGGTGCAGCCCTCCCTCTGAGTCCCCCTCCGAGACCCCCTGCTTCTGGAACCTTCCTTGTAACAGTGTTGCTCTGCTATGGAACCGGGACCGGGGGTTCTCCGGGGCACACCTTGCCAGGTCACCTCACCCCCGGAGAGTCTGGCACAGGGCTGTCTTCACGGGGGGCGCTCAGGCATTTCTGAAGCCTGGATCAATGAATTCCAGATAAACCCGGAATCAGGCGTCACGGGGAGGGCCTGGGCCGAGGGCCTGCGGGTGCTGAGGGAGGTCTCCCAGGGGCTGCGTTATTACTTAGTTTGTCAGATGAAACACAGGATATTCCAGTTAAATTTTAATTTCAGATATACAATAAATGAAAAAACACATTTTGTTTTTTTGGTATAAGTATGTCCCAAATACGGCAGGGTGCATACATACTTAAGCTAAAAAATGTTTTTGTTGTTTCTCTGAAATTTGAATTTAACTGATGTCCTGTATTTTATTTGCTAAATCTGGCAACCTTACTGAGTGGAGTAATGGCCATAGGAGCCCATCTGGACAAGGTGGGGGTGGGCCGGAAGGAGGCTGGGCAGGCAGGTCCCCAGAGAGGCTGGGGAAGGGCAGGGGGTCTGGGTCTAAATCCAGCTTGGGGCCACAGAGAAGAGAACAGTAATGCAAAATTCAAAGCATTTTTACCTGGAATTTACATGCACATCATGGTGGTGAGGTGAGGGTGAAACAAGGAGATCCTTGCCTGTCCTCAAGTCTCTGCTCAAATGCTGATCCCACCCCACCCAACTACTCCACCCGCCTTCCCTAGGGCTGCAACCATACATCCATTAACAGCATTGTTACAAGGCTAAATACGAATACATTTTACAGATGTGGAACCTGAGGCCTAAAAAAAAGTTATACAATACCTGTAAAGTCATACACCACAGTTGAAAGCCATGGTACCATTCCTCCACCACTTTGGCCATTCCACTCTCTTCCAGAAGTGTTTCCCCTCCTTCCTGTCCCCTCCTACCAGTGGCCCTCCCTCCAATGTCTTCAAACTTGAGTCTGCAGGACATACCAGCATATACCACACCCTTAAGGACGGAACTTGGCCTCCTCCATGTTTCCCCCAAGGCACCTAGAAGGTATCAATAATTGCTGTGAAACGAATGGATTTAAAGAGGAAAAGTCTGGGACTTCCCAGACTTTTTGATGGTCCACATCAAAAAAAAAAAAAAAAACTTTAAAAATAAATAAATAAAGAGGAAAAGTCTAACTTGGGAGCGGCTGCCTCCAAGCCTAACTTATAAGGTAGTTAATTGGTGTAAAGTCCCTAGAATGAGGCCTAGCAACAGTGTCAGGGCTCTGTAAATGTCAGCGCTTTCCCTTGTGACAACTGCTGAAACACTGCTTCCTGGGAGGTGTCTCCACTGATTTTTCTCCTGGAATGGTATTGCATTCCAGTTCTTTCCCACATGTGATGGCGCCCTTGACAATCACAAGACATTTTGGGGAGATTTCCTTTGCTTTCTGAAAAAGGGTTCAGGTGGGTGTCGAGAGTGGGATGTGATGTCATATTCCCTCAGAGAAACTATCTCTTGGCCTCATTTCCCTGTGACCATAGCTGTGCATCTATGTTTCTAGCAATATTAGCACCCATTTATAATGATTTATGGTAATTACACTGGACAGGAGTTTGATGGCTATTAGGCCTCTTTATTTGGCTGAAAAACATTTGAAGCGTGAAGCTGCGTGAGACAATCAGTGCCAGCACCATCACGAAGCATCCTTGTGTTTGGAACAAATTTAGAGTGTCATTTTTGCTATCACAGATTATCCATCTTCAGATTCCAAGTCCTTAGGATGTGTGTTCTCCTGCTCTGGTATCAGGAGGACAGCCAGCGGCAGCAGGCCTGCCCTGGGAGTGGGCAGCCAGGCTGGCACCAGCCCTAGGAATTGAATTCCCAGGGGACGCTGGGTCACCTAACACTCAGTTTTTTCACCAGCATCATTCCACCTCCTGCTTGCAGCAAGATCCTAGGACAAATGGAAACACCGTCTAGTGTGTTGCCTCAGCATGCCCGCCTCTTTGCTTCACTCACAGAATGAAAAGGCTAGCTAGGACTGCTTAGGCCAGCACACACCAGTGCCGGCTGTTTGGGGCCAGCATTCATGCCAGACCTGATGTTCAGGGTTTGAGTATCACTCCTGAGTAGAACAGCCATGGAATTATAATAAATAAGAATCTCTCAAGCTGTGACTGTGTCATGCCAAAATAGCTGGATTAAAAAGTAGAAAATTCATCAACAGGCCAGATGTTTAATTTTCCACAATGACAAATAGAACACATTCCATCTAAATGTTTTCATGTAGATATATACTCTGGCTTTTTTTCAGATCACTGTAACCTGCCCACACCAACACCTAGGAGATGGTTTCATATATGTACATTTTTATAAGCATGGGAAAAGTAGAGTCTGCCCAGGAAGAACTGAAATAAGGCCATGAAAGTGCAAGACTGACCCACAGCCACTGCTGCTGTCCTGACTCCCTCACTGTTTCCAGGGCCCCCTGGGAAGATGTCTCTCTCTAAAAGCAAGAACAGCAGGTGCCATGTGACTTGTCTGACCATCGTTTTAATGAGGAAGAACAATAAGGGAGCAATTACTAGGCTGAGGAGCCCAGGGCTGCCTGGGCCTGGCAGGTCTGATTCATTTATCCTCCTCTTTGTTGGGAAACTTGGATTGACTTTAATGATGAGAAATAAAGCGGCTTTCAGGGGCTCTCTGGACACTAATGGATCCTGGGAACCCTTTCTTTAAATAGACATTGAAATATGCAAGAACACCAATGTCATCTGAATGCCCACTGACCAAAATTTGTACATTTCAACTGCTCTTGGTAATTGGATTCTGTAAAACTCCAGCCATTTCTGTCTCCATCTGGTGGCGGGGGTGGTGGGGCATGGGGGGTGGAGGCTGGGGGGGTGGGGGCGCGGGGGGGGGGGGGGGGGGGTTGGGGGTTGGGGGGGGCTGGGGGGGGCGGAATTCATTGTTTTAATATCCACTGGTAAACTTAGGGTTTTATTTGCACAGAGAAAACCCATGAAACAGAAACTGAAGATAAGGATGGGAAAACTACTTCAGTGTTTGTGCAGGTGACTTTAGAACTTCCCTCTCCCTCTCTTTCTGCCTCTGCCCTGGCTGGGGGAATGCGCACGGGACCATCAGACACTGATGGTTTTAGGCCATCTGCTCTCTGCTTCTGCTAAGGCTGGGACAGGAAGCCTTTTACAGTAGCCTGGGGAGGGTGATGATTCCAGCTTCCCTCCAGAGAGATGACACAAACCTGGAGGCAGGTGTCCACCTGAGTGCCCTGGTCTAGAGGCTGGGTTCTGAGGAGCAAGAGCTGAGGGAGCACCTTTCTGCTTTAGTCACTAAGCACCCTCTGTGCTGGCCTGTGCCCTGGCCCCAGCTGTGCAGTGGGTGCCTGGCGTTCTAGAGCCCTCTGCTCTCCCTCCCTGGTACTTCCATCCCCACCCGCAGCCAGACATTTCCTCTGAGCCTAAGAGCCAAAACTCCTACTGCCTTCTTGACATCTCCACGTGGATGAGTCAAGCTCAACACATTCAAACCAAACTCCAGTGCTTCCCCTACCTACTCCCATTCCAGTGCTCCCTGTCTCCAGGAAGGGCACTCTGACCTTCCAATACATAAGCCAGAAACCTAGAAGGCACCTGTGTCCCCTTGGAATTATCCTTGTCTGACCCATGTCCGTCAGTGGCACTGGCATACTTCCAACCTCCAGGAGCTGCATAAAGAAGTCAGGGGAAGCCATTCTAGGCAAGGCAGTCTGGAAATGCCAGGAAGCTAGAATTCTCTAGGAGCAGCCTTTGACCAGTGACTGATGGCTCCCTCATTCCGCTGAGATGCGTGTTTTATCTCATTTCACCAAGTTTCCTGCAGGATTAAGCTCCATTTGCCCAAGGCAGGATGGGCTACATGGGCTTGCGATGTGTACAGCTGCGTGGGGCCCCATTGCTTAAAGGGCCCTGTGCTTGGCTGAATACTCTGCTATTGTCGTTCTGAATTTCTCAATAATTTATAAGCACAAGGATTTTCATTTTCATTTTGTACCAACCCTGCAAATTGCGCAGCTGGTCCTGCCCAAGGGGTAGCTGGTTTGAGAAGACACTGGCTGCCTTCCCTCCTTCCTTCCCTGTCTCTCTTCCCCACTTGCCTGCTGTTATTTCCTGACCTCAAATAAACTACTTGAACTCAGATCCTCGTCTCAGGGTCTGCTTCTGGGGGAAGCTGACCCGTGACCCCAACATATCCATTTCTCCAGAATCTGTCCACCGCCTTTGGTTTATCCTCACCTCGCCATGACACTCTCTCTCCTGGACCACTGCGATGGCCTCCCAGCTGTTATTTGCATGTCCACTTTGTTCCCTTCAATTCCTTCTCCACAGTAGCCAGAAGGTTGGTTGGTTTGAATATAATCATGTCACTTTCCTGCTTGAAACATTTCAAGGGTTAATTACTGAAGCTGAGTGATGGTATGTAGGGATCTGTGATCTTTTTCTTTCTACTTCTGCATATATTTTTAAATTCTATAATAAAAGCTAAATTAAAAACAAAGTCTCAATCACTTCCCAAAGCTGTTATGAGAACAGACAAAATCACGGTGGCCCATGAGACCTGCAGGAGCTGGCGGCCCTTGTTTTTTTGCTGTCTGTACATTAGCTATAATGGCCTTTCTTTTCCTTAGATGCACTGTGCTCCTTTTGGCCTCAGGGCTGCTGCACATGTTGTGCCCTCTGCCAGGAATGCCTTCTCTCATACTCTTACTCCCTCCCAACTTAATCTCTCTGTTTCTCAGTTTTTCCTCATCTGTAAAACAAAGATGATACTAGTACCTACTACACAGTGTTTTCTCATAGAATTGTTATTAGGATAAAAGTGCCTGGCACAAAGCAAACACTCAAAGAACACCAGCTATTGATACTGTAAATATAACACTGCTGGGCTTCCCTGGTGGCCCAGTGGTTAAGAATCCGCCTGCCAATGCAGGGGACACGGGTTCAATGCCTGGTCCGGGAAGATCCCACATGCCACAAAGCAACGAAGACAGTGTGCCACAACTACTGAGTCTGCGCTCTAGAGCCCACGTGCCACAACTACTGAGCCTGCACACCTAAAGCCCGTGCTCCGCAACAAGAGAAGCCACTGCAATGAGAAGCCCGAGCACAGCAACAAAGAGCAGCCCTCGCTCACTACAACTAGAGAAAGCCTGTGCACAGCAACAAAGACCCAACGCAACCAAAAATAAATAAATAAATTTATTAAAAAAAAAACAACACTGCTTCCTCCAGGATTTGAATAAAATTGACAATCCAGGAAGCCTGGCCATGTTTTTTCTGAGTTCCCTCGGTGCCTGTGCCTCAGGAAGATCCTAAGCCAGCCAGTTGCTGTCTACCCTCCACTTGTTATGGTGAGAATCAAATGAACCTTAAAGATATCGAGGGCCTGCAGGCATGAAGCACGATTATTGCATGCTTGGGGGACCCAAGAGGAGCAATGTGGCTCAGTGAATCAGAAGCCCTGAGGCTCTGCCAGCCTGCTTAACTGGTTCCTTCTAGCTGATGTTGGCCTTTGATTGGGCAGCCACACATTCAATCAAATTCAACCTGAGGTTATCAGAATTAACCAGATGTCAAACACTTCCTCTCTGATTCAGCCAGCTTCTTGACCTGCTATGTGGCCATCTGATTATGGTTTAAGTGGGTATCATCATGTTCACAGGAATCCCAGAAGGCATGAGGTGCTGGAGTTAGGGAGGAGAGGGCAGCCCACGGTTCCTATGGTAGACTGAATATCTGTGTCCCCACAAAATTCACATGTTAAGATCCTAATTCCCAATGTGATGGTATTTGGGAGGTGATTAAGTCATGAGGATGGAGCCCTCGTGAATAAGACTGCTGCCCTCATAAAAAGCACCCCAGAGAGCTCCCTTGCCCCTATGGCCATGTGTGGTTATACTGAGAGGACTGCTGTCCATGAACCAGGAAGCAAACCCTCACCAGACACCAAATCTGCCAATACTTTAATCTTGAACTTCCCAGGCTCCAGAACTGTGGAAATAAATGTTTATTGTTTAAGCCAGCTAGTTTCTGGTATTTTTGTTATAGCAGCCCGAATGGACAGATTACCAAATGCCCAATAATGTCCAGTCTCTGTGGCAACCTTTTGAGACTCCTCATTGATTCATCCCAAAGTTACTCTTCTTAGGGGTTCTAAGGTTCAGAAGAGTCTGGAAACTTGCTAAAGGTCACACAGGGAAGATTCAAAACCAGATTTGCCTGGCCCTAAGCCTGAACTCTTTCTTCAAGGTTCAGCATTTCCCAAACTCAAGATTCCTAGGCCCCATCCTCCCACTGCTAATTCAGTAAATCCAAGGGCAGGCCTGAGAATTTGTATTTTAAAAGCGACTCTGAAGATCATCTAGGTTTGAGAACCATTTATAGGGAGCCACTGTATTTCCCCAAATCCAAACAAAATGGCCCCATGAGGCTCAATTTGTGAGCCGGGCCCAATTTCACCACTTGCTTTAAACAATTAGTTAACCAGTCCATTTTACATCATGCCTGTCTTATTTCAAATCAAGCCTTTTAACATCTAAACATATAAAGTCCTTTATTTATTGACCAAATCTCTGTCCCAAGACAGCATTTATTCTGTGACTATGTGCACTGTAGACCCCTCTGGTCCTCTGCCCTTTCTTGTAGTGTAACCTCCTAGAAACAGAAATTGAGTATCTATCATTTCATCCTGCATAGAAAGACACATAATACATGCCTCAGCCCAGCACACGTGGCTTGATAGGAAAAGATGTCCGCCTTGTCATCCTCCAATTTTAGTTCCTGGAGTTCTATAGCCTCCTTTCTGGCAGGAAAATTAGACCAAGAGCTGCTTTAAAGATACAGTTCTATGCCCTCCAAGGCATTAATAAACTGGAATCATGTAGGAGCTTTCTAGAGCAGAACCATCTCTGCAGTCAGAGCTGAGAGTCTGAACTAATTCAGGAGAGAAGTTGCTGCTTATGAAAAGGAGATTTGCTGAGCTTATAAATGGATTTTTTATGAACTTCTTGTCCTGCCTCTGATTTCGGCACTGGATCATGCTAGATTATGCTTCTAATGCCTTTCCCAATTCAAAAATTAGGCTTACAATAGCAACCACTTTTAATAAGTCAGGGAATTTATCTAAAGAATGGCTTATTTCATGCAGACTGTATTTCTCTCTATTCAAACACTATAACCCTCTTGTTCCACTACCATCAACAGAAAGCCTCAGGGAGCAATAGCTAACTTAATGGCTAAAATAAATGTTTAAATTTTCTGTGCAAAAAATAATAATGTAGCTAAACTTAAACATTAAAACATAAATTATTGGCTTTCCTTCAGAGTTGGCCAGAAAATGTATTAAAAATGCCCCACAAAGAATTTTTTTAAGAAATGCTGGGAAAGGCAGAGAAATGATTATGACAGTATAAATGATGACAAAACTTTTTAATGAAGAGCAAAACTTAGTCAGTTAACTCTTGTCTACACCATGTCAGGAAATGTGTTTAATCTTTCCCCACTGAACTGTGTTTCTTCTTACTAAACTGATTCAATTTGCCTGACTGGCATCAAGACTATACGTGCAATTCACTTCTGTTAGGGCAGTTAACTCAGTCCCTGCATGTATGGCAGAGACGAATACTGTGTGGAGTGTGGTGGCCTTGCTTGTCTGGACATCTCATCACTTGGACTTGGGGACCAAAGACATGCCAGGTGACAGCCCCAGGATTTAGCCACTGTGACCCTTTCATTAGGGTCCCTAGACAGACACTATATGGACATAAACCAAAGGCACACTGAGGAAGGGGCACAACTGAGCCTGGGATGGAGACAGGTAGAGAGGTTTCACCAAGAGGGGACTTTGCAGCCATGTCTTGAAGGATGAATAGGAGAACAACTAGCAGATCACATTGTCTCGGAGACCCAATAACCAGCTAACTGCTGCATAATCACTTCATTACCTGCTGCAGAGCCGGTGCGGTGCTGAGTCCTCTCTCCTTGCAAACATCCTCTCCTCTTAAAGAAAGTGTTACTGGCAGGAGATTTCTGCTGGCGCACATGCTCAACTTTCCATTTCTCAGTTTCCATGATTTCCTTTGCTAACCCAGTGGACTGGCTCGGGCAGCACATCCGCGGCTGTGGTGATAGGGAACACCTCCTTCCGCTCCTCCTAATGGGGGTCCATCAGCACAATCAGCCCATGGTCGGTGCAGTACTACTCAGGCTACTGTCTTGTCAGCTTGACTGTGTCCCTCTGTCCAGCACTCATTTTCAGCTATTCTAATCTTTCCTATATCAACCTACAACCTTTTAATCCCATGTCCTACGCAGACCAGGGAGAAAAGACATCCAGAGGGCCACCAAGGCTTGGGGCTCTGGGGGTACAATGAGGGATCCTTCAGGGTAAAAGGAGTTTCAGTGGCCTGAGTCTTTGTGGTCAGGGCTGCCCAAAACCATTCCCAAAGGGCACTCTTTGTGCATGATGGGCTCCACTTTAAGAACACTCAAATTATGAAAACCTGAATTGACAAATACCTCAAGGGCACATGTGTTTCACTCAGCATTAGGGGTGCTTCTTCAATCTGAGATTCATGTACTTCATCAAGTCTGACTATTCTTTTTTTTTTTTTTTGCGGTACGCAGGCCTCTCACTGTTGTGGCCTCTCCCGTTGCGGAGCACAGGCTCCGGACGCGCAGGCTCAGCGGCCATGGCTCATGGGCCCAGCCGCTCTGTGGCATGTGGGATCTTCCCAGACCGGGGCACGAACCCGTGTCCCCTGCATTGGCAGGCGGCCTCTCAACCACTGTGCCACCAGGGAAGCCCCAAGTCTGACTATTCTTTTTCTGTAGGGTCATTTCTCATGTTGCTTAACTATCTCAAATTCTCAGGGGCTCTAATTTTTTTGTGGCTGTGTCTGCTGATATTCTCTAATGGTCTATGAATTTTGCATGAGCTCATTTTTCCTGGGGGCACATACGTGTGTGTGTGTGTGTGTGTGTGTGTGTATGCCCTCACACATGTGTTCTGTGAACTCTGGAATGTGGAAATGTCCCCACAGAGCAGGTCTGAGTTCCCCTCTGCCGAATAACCAAGTATTTTACCTGTGATTAGTTTTCCTCTTAATTTATTGGCTCTCGACTGCTACAACAAACAGGAAGAGTAAATTTGCGTTCCACATCCTTGCATGGAATAGGTTTGGGGTTTCAACTTCTCAAGAAGGTCTTTTTTTTTCCACGCAGAGTCCTGATGAGATAAACTCCCATGCTAGGGTCGGTGTGCACCTAATCACAGAGGCGCAGCCATTCCAGAACCCAGGTTTATGCAGGTGTCAATTCCAGCTCCCCACCACTCGTGGCTGAAGGCCATGTGTCCTATCCCACTGTGGCCAATAAACTGTTGGGGTCAGTATCAAGGTCTGCTGTCCCTGGCCCACCATGGCACTGACTTTCATGGGCACAAATGTGGTGTGAAGTCCTCTTCATTGCTGGCACATGGGGAAATCTGTTTATTTTGAGCTTGTCATTGAATTTGAACTTTTCAAAAAACATTTTACTCTACTGTTTAAAGCAAGAGGGAGGTTCACATCAGTTCATCATACTATATTCTGAAACCCAAAGTAGAGTTAATATTTTAAAAGTAAGATAATCCAACAAACAAAATACCAGGACCAGATAGCTTCACTGGTGAATTCTACTAAACACTCAAAGAAAAATTAATACTAATCCTTCGCAAACTCTTCCAAAAAATAGAAGAGGAGGGAACACTTCCAAACTCATTTCACAAGGCCAGCATCACTCTGATACCTAAAGCAGTACTCACAAGGAAAAAAGAAATTAAAGGCCAATATCCCTCATGAACATAGATCCAAAAATCCTCTGCAAAATATTATCAAACCGAATTCAACAGTACATTAAAAGGATCATACAGGGCTTCCCTGGTGGCGCAGTGGTTGAGAGTCCACCTGCCGATGCAGGGAACACAGGTTCGTGCCCTGGTCCGGGAAGATCCCACATGCCGTGGAGCGGCTGGGCCCGTGAGCCATGGCCACCGAGCCTGCGTGTCCGGAGCCTGTGCTCCGCAACGGGAGAGGCCACAACAGTGAGAGGCCCGCGTACCGCAAAAAAAAAAAAGAATCATACACTTAAGATCACGTGGGATTTATTCATGAGATGCAAGGATGGTTTAACATTTGCAAATCAATCAATATGATACACCATATTGTGAAAATGTAGGATAAAAATTATACAATCATCTTAATAGATGCAGAAAAAGCTTTTGACAAAATTCAACATCCATTTATGATAAAAACTCTGAATAAGTGGGTATAGAGAAAAGGTACTGCCACATGATAAAGGCCGTGTAAGACAAACCTACAGCTAACATCAAACTCAATGGTGAGAAGCTGAAACTTTTTCCTCGAAGATCAAGAATAAGACAAGGGGGCTTCCCTGGTGGCACAGTGGTTGAGAGTCCGCCTGCCAATGCAGGGTACATGGGTTCGTGCCCCAGTCCGGGAAGATCCCACATGCCGCGGAGTGGCTGGGCCCATGAGCCATGGCCACTGAGCCTGCGCGTCCGGAGCCTGTGCTCCGCAACGGGAGAGGCCACAACAGTGAGAGGCCTGCGTATCGCAAAAAAAAAAAAAAAAGAGTAAGACAAGGATGCCCACTCTCACCACTTTTATTCAACAAAGTATTGGAAGCCCTAGCCATAGCAATCAGAAAAGAAAAAGAAATAGAAAGCATACAAATTGGAAAGGAAGAAGTAAAATTGTCACTATTTGCAGATGATATGATACTATACACAGAAAATCCTAAAGATGCCACCAAAAACTACTAGTGATCATCAATGAAGCCAGTAAAGTTGCAGAATACAAAATTAATATACAGAAATCTGCTGCATTTCTATACACTACAACAAACTATCAGAAAGAGAACTTAAGAAAACAATCCCACTTACAATCATATCAAAAAGAATAAAATACCTAGGAATAAACCTACCTAAGGAGGTAAAAACCTGTACTTGGAAAATATTAAGACACTGATGAAAGAAACTGAAGATGCCACAAACAGATGGAAAGATAGACTGTGTTCATGAATTGGAATAATTAATATTGTCAAAATGACCACACTACCCAAGGCAATCTACAGATTCAATACAATCCTTATCAAAATACCAATGGTATTTTTCACAAAACTAGAAAAAATAATTTTAAAATTTGTATGGAAACACAAAAGACTTTGAATAGCCAAAACAATCTTGAGAAAGAAAAACAGAGCTGGTGGCATCATACTCCCTGACTTCAGACTACAACACAAAGCTACTGTAATCAAAACAGCATACTACTGGCACAAAAACAGACACATAGATCAAAGGACCAGAATAGAGAGCCCAGAAATAAATCCACACTCTTATGGTCAATTAATCTACAGCTAAGGAGGCAAGAATACACCAGTCTCTTCAATAAGTGGTGCTGGGAAAACTTGACAGACAGATGGAAAAGAATTAAATTAGAACATTTTCTAACACCATATACACAAATAAACTCAAAATGGATTGAAGACATAATGTAAGACCATAAACCATAAAACTCCTAGAAGAAAACATGGGCAGAACACTCTTTGACATAAATCATAGCAATATTTTTTTGGATCTGTCTCCTAAGGCAAAGGAAACAGAAGCAAAAATAAACAAATGGGTCCTAATTAAACTTAAAGTCTTTTTCACAGCAAAGGAAACCACTGACAAAATGAAAAGACAGCCTACTGAATGGGAGAAAACGTTTGCAAATGATATGGCTGACAAGGGGTTAATATCCAAAATATGTAAACAGCTCATACAACTCAATATCAAAACAAACAAACAAAAACCCAGTCAAAAAATGGGCAGAAGACCTGAATAGACATTTTTCCAAAGAAGACATACAGATGGCTAACAGGCACGTGAAGAGATGCTCAACATCACTAATTATTAAAGAAATGCAAATTGAAACCACCATGAGGTATCACTTCACACCTGTCAGAATGGCTATCATCAAAAAGTCTACAAATAACAAATGTTGGTGAGGATGTGGAGAAAAGGGAACCCTGTTTCACTGTTGGTGGGAATGTAAGTTGGTGCAGCCATTATGGAAAATAGTATGCAGGTTCCTCAAAAAACTAAAAATAGAACTACTATATGACCCAGCAATTCCAATCTTGCGTATATATCCAGAAAAACCCCACTAATTTGAAAAGATATATGCACCTCAGTGTTTTGGCTATTCAGGGTCTTTTGTGTTTCTATACAAATTTTACAATTATATGTTCTAGTTCTGTGAAAAAAAAGCCATTGGTATTTTCATAGGGCTTGCATTTAATCTGTAGATTGCCTTGAGGAGTATGGTCATTTCAACAATATTAATTAATCCAATCCATGAACACAGTATATCTTTCCATTTGTTTGTGTCATCTTCAATTCTTTTATCATGTATAGCTTTCCAAGTATAGGTCTTTTACCTACTTGGCTAGATTTATTCCTAGGTATTTTATTCTTTTTGATGTGATTATAAATGGGATTATTTTCTTAATTTCTCTTTCTGATAGTTCATTGTTAGTGTACAGAAACACAACAGATTTCTTTATACTAATTTTGTATCCTGCAACTTTATTGAATTCCTTTAGTTCTAATAGCTTTTTTGATGGTGTCTTTATGATTTTCTATATATATTATCATGTCATTTGCAAACAGTAACAGTTTTACTTCTTCATTTCCAAATTAGATGCTTTTTATTTCTCTTTCTTGTCTGACTACTGTGTCTAGGATTTCCAATACTATGTTGAATAAAAGGGATGAGAGGGCATCCTTGTGCTCTTCCTGATCTTAGAGAAAATGTTTTCAGCTTTTCATCATCAAATATGTCAGCTGTGGTTTTGTTGTATATATGGCATTTATTATTTTGAGGTATGTTCCCTCTACACTGGCTCTGTTGAAAGTTTTCATCATAAATGGATGTAGAATTTTGTCAAAATATTTTCTGTATCTGTTGAGATGATCATATGATTTTTATTCTTTAATTTGTTAATGTGGTGTGTCACATTGATTGATTTGTAGAACCATCCTTGCACCCCTGGGATAAATCCCACTTGATCACGGTGTATGATCCTTTTAATGTATTGTTGAATTCATTTGCTAATATTTTGTTGAGGATTTTTGCATCTATGTTCAGAGATATTGGCCTGTAATTTTCTTTTTTTTTTTTTTTGAGGTGTACGGTTTTGGTATTAAGGTGATGGTGGTCTCAAAAAATGAGTTTTGAAGTGCTCCTTCCTCTTCTATTTTTCAGAAGAGTTTGAGAGTATAGTTATTAACTCTTTAAATACTTAGTAGAATTCACCAGTGAAGCTATCTGGTCCTAGAATTTTGTTTGTTGGGAGTTTTCTTACTACTGATTTGACTTCATTATTGGTAATTGGTTTGTTCATATTTTCGATTTCTTCTGATTCAGTTTTGGGAGAATGTATGTTTCTAGGAACTTATCCCTTTCTTCCAGGTTTTCCATTTTATTGGAATATAATTGTTCATAGTCGTTTCTTATGATACTTTGTATTTCTGTGTCAGTTGTAACTTCTCATTTTTCATTTCTGACTTTATTGAATTTTCTTGATGAGTGTTGCTAAAGGTTTATCAATTTGGTTTATCTTTTCAGGAACTAGCTCTTAGTTTTCCTTGATATTTTTTATTTTTATTTTTATTTAGGCTCTTTAGGCTGCTTATTTGCGATTTTTCTTGTTTCCTGAGATAAGCCTGTGTCACTATAAACTTCCCTCTTAGAAATGCTTTTTCTGCATCCTATAGATTTTGGGTTGTTGTATTTTCATTTTCATTTGTCTCCAGATACTTTTTATTTCCTCTTTTATTTCTTCAGTGATCCATTGGTCGTTTAGTAGCATATTGGCTAACCTCAACCTGTTTCTGTTTTTTTTTTATTTTTATTTTTATTTATTTATTTATTTTTGGCTGCATTGGGTCTTCATTGCTGTGCACGGGCTTTCTCTAGTTGCAGTGAGCGGGGGCTACTCTTTGTTGTGGTGCACAGGCTTCTCATTGCGGTGGCTTCTCTTGTCGTGGAGCATGGGCTCTAGGCACCCGGGCTTCAGTAGTTGTGGCACACGGGCTTAGTTGCTCCGTGGCATGTGGGATCTTCCTGGACCAGGGATCGAACCTGTGTTCCCTGCATTGGCAGGCAGATTCTTATCCACTGCACCACCAGGGAAGCCCCTGTTTCTGTTTTTGCAGTTTTTTTTTTTCCTGTAGTTGATTTCTAGTCTCATAGCTTTGTAGTCAGAAAATATACTTGATACGATTTCAATTTTCTTAAATTTACCAAGTCTTGTTTCGTGAGATAGCAAGTGATCTATACTGGAGAATGTTCCATGTGCATTTGAAAAGAATATGTATTCTGCTGCTTTTGGATAGAATGTTCTATATGTGTATAAAGTCCATCCGATCTAATGTGTCATTTAAGGCCAGTGTTTCCTTATGATTTTCTGTCTGTTGGTCTAAGTGAGGTGTTAAAGTCTCCTAGTATTATTGTGTTGTTGTCAATATCTCCCTTTATGTTTGTTAATATTTGCTTTATGTATTTTAGGTGCTCCTATGTTGGGTGCATATATATTTACAATTGTTATATCTTCTTCTTTAATTGAACCCTATATCACTATGAAATGTCCTTCTTTGTCTCTTGTTTATTTGCCTGATATAAGTATTGACACCCACACTCCCCTCCAGCTTTCTTTTCATTTTCATTTGCATGTAATACCTTTTTCCATCCCCTTCACCTTCAGTCTGTATGTGTCTTTAAAGTGAGTCTCTTGTAGACTGCATATATAAGGGTCTTGTTTTTTTTAATCCATTCAGCCACTCTATGTCTTTTTATTACAGCATTTAGTCCATTTACATTTAAAGTAATTATTGATATGTATGTTTTTATTGCCATTTTGTTAATTGTTTGGGGATTGTTTTTGTAGTTCTTTTTTGTTCTTTTTGTCTTCTTTTGCTCTCTTCCTCTGATTTGATGACTATCTTTAGTGTTATGTTTGGATTCCTTTCCCTTTTTGTGTGTGATTATTATAGATTTTTGGGCTTTGGTTACTATGATATTTATAAATAGCAATATACATATATAATTATAATTTTATAATATATATGATTATTTTAAGTTGATCTCTTAAGTCTGAATGCATCCTAACAACCCTGCATTTGTACTTCTTCTGACTCAAACTTTTAATGTTTTTGAGATCACATTTTACATCTAATTGTTTTGTGTATCCCTAACAACTTATTGTGGGTATAGATAATTGTACTTATTTTATTGTTTAATATTTTTACTACCTTTATAAGTGATAGATCTACTACCTTCACTGTATGTTTGTCTTTACCAATGAGATTTTTCCTTTCTTAATTTTCATACTTCTGTTGGGTCTTTTCTTCTTAGAGAAGTCCCTTTAACATTTCTTGTAAAGCCAATTTAGTGGTGCTGAACACTTTTAGCTTTTTCTTGTCTGTTAAAATATTTATCTTCCCTTGAAATCTGAATGATAGCCTTGCTGGGTAGAGTATTCTGTTTTAGGCTTTCTCCTTTCATCACTTTGAGTATATCATACCACTCCCTTCTGGCCTGCAAAGTTTCTACAGAAAAGTCAACAGATAGTGTTTGGGAGTTCCCTTGTACATAGTTAGTTGCTTTTCTCTCCTGTTTTAAAGATTCTTTATCTTTAATTTTTGCCATTTTAATTTTAAAGTGTCTTGGTGTGGACCTCTTTGGATTCATCTCGTTTGGGACTCTCTGTTCTTCCTGGACATAGATGTCTGTTTACTTTCCCTGGTAGGAAGTTTTCAGCTATTATTTCTTCAAATAAGTTCTCTGCCCCTTTCTTTCTTTTTTCTCCTTCTGGGACCCCCATGTGAATGCTAGTATGCTTTATGTTGTCTCAGAGGTCTCTTAAATTACCTTCATTTTTTTAAATTCTTTTTTTTTTTTTTCTTTTCTGTTCAGCTTGGGTGGTTTCCACTACTCTGTCTTCCAGTTTGCTCATCTGTTCCTCAGTATCACCTAGTCTACTGTTGATACTTCTAGTGCATTTTTACCTCAGTTACTGTATTCTTTATTGCTGTTTAGTTCTTCTTTATATTTTCTAAATCTTTGCTTAACTTCTCACTATGTCCATTTGTCTCTTAGTTCATTGAATATTTTTATGATCACTACCTTGAACTCTTTGCTGGGTAGATTTTTTATCTCCACTTCACTTAGTTCTTCTTCCAGGGTTTTGTCTTTTTCCTTCATTTCTAAAATATTCCTCTGTTGACTCATTTTGCCTGGTTCTCTATGTTTACTTCTATGAATTAGGTAGGTCAGTTACATTTCCTGATCTTGGAGAAGTGGTCTTAGTAGGAGACATCCTATAGGGCCCAAGGGCACTCTTCCCTCTAGTCACCAGAGCTATACGCTCTAGGGGTGACACCTATGGGGGCTGCATAGGCCCTTCTGTTATGGTGGCTCTACCTACTGTGAGTGTGCTGGTAGACAGGACTGGCCACTGGCCCAGTTGGCTGCCAGGCCCTGCCTTGTGTGGTGGCTGCTGGCCCGCTAGTGGGCAAGACCAGGTTCCAGCGCAGCTGACTGTATAATCCAGTGTCTTGGGGCTGATGCCGGCCCACTGGTGGATGGGACCAGGTTTCAGGGTGGCTGGCTGAGAAGCCTGTGAGGTCCCAGGGCTGGTGCCAGTCCACACATGGGCAGGGCTGGGTCTTGGGGCACCTGGATGTGGGGAGGCCAAAGGAGTCCTGGGCTAGTGCCAGCCCACTAGTGGGCAGGGCTAGGTGTCAGGGTGGCTGGCTGTGGGAGCTGGGGTCCAGGGATGGTGCTAGCCCACTGGTAGGTGGGGCTGGATCCCACGGCTGCTGTTGGCCCACTGGTAGCAGGGCTGGGCTCTGGCGGCTCATGTAGGCCCACTGGAAGGTGTGTAAGCCCCTGGAGATAATAGGCTAGAGGGAAGACTGCAAAATGGTATTTGCTAGTACAGTGCTCTCATGGTAGATCAAGCTCCCCCAAATGGCTGCTGCCAGCATCTGTGTCCCTGGGGTGAGTCCCAGTTACCTCCTGCGTCTCCAGGAGGCTCTCTAAGATCAGCAAGTGGGTCTGACCCAGGCTCCTTTCAAATTACTGCCTCTGTGCTGGGACTCAAAATGTGTGAGATTTTGTGAGTATCCTTCAAGAGCAGTCTGTTTCTTACAGCCCTCCTGCTCTCCCACACACTCCCACTGACCTTCAAAGTCAGATGTTCTGGGGGCTTATTTTCCTGCTGCAGGACCCCTGGGCTGGGGAGCCCAATATGAGGCTTGGACCCCTCACTTCTTGGAAAGAACCTCTGCAATTGTGATGATCCTATTTGTGGGTCGCCTACCTGTGGGTTTGGGTCTTGACTATGCTGAGTCTCTGTTCCTCCTACCTGTCTCACATTTCCTTCTTTATATTTTTAGTTATGGAAAATCTTTTCTGCTAGTCTTCAGGTAGTTCTCATAGAGAGTTGCTCTGTAAATAGTTGTAATTTTGGTGTGTCTGTGGGAGGAGGTGAGCTCAGGCCCTTCCTACTCTGTCATCTTTGTGATGCCTCTGTTGTATCCTTTTCTAAAAGATATTTTCCCCCATGTACAAATTCTTTTAGTGCAAATTTTTGCTCTATTCTTATTCTCTGAAGAAAGGTGTCAAAATTTTCACTATTTGGAGGGAGCTTTAATTTCTCACTCTCATGGATTAAAAATATTTCTCTAATGTCTGTATTAATTTGGCAGAAATCTGCCAAGATCTTGCTTATAGAGTGTCACAGTTTAATTTTTATAATAGAAGTAATATAAACCAGAAAGTCAAAAATAGAAGTTGCAACCAAATCTGGCATGCACGTTTGTCTTGGTAGGTCCCATATAGCTCAAAAAAAACAATCCATTTCCCATGAAAACTTGGATTTTCACATTGTCTTGAAACAGCAGTTCTGTCAACATGGGACTCACATTTTTTTTTCTTTCTTTCTCTTTCTCCTTCTTCCTTCCCCCCTTCCTTCCTTCCTTCCTTTCTTTCTTTCTCTTTCTCTTTCTTTCTTCCTTCCTTCCTTCCTTCCTTTCTATCTTTCTTTCTTTCTTTCCTTCCTTCTTTCTTTTTTTCTGCACAGCATGCGGGATCTTACTTCTCCTACCAGGGATCGAAC
The DNA here is from genome assembly GCF_949987515.2 of Delphinus delphis. NCBI lineage: Eukaryota > Metazoa > Chordata > Mammalia > Artiodactyla > Delphinidae > Delphinus > Delphinus delphis. The sequence goes on along the minus strand of NC_082702.1, from coordinate 23,087,029 downwards.
CCATGTCCCATGCAGTGGAAGCATGGAGTCTTAACCACTGGATCACCAGGGAAGTCCCAGGACTCACATTTCTATTTTCTATCTATCTGGCTACAATTAGCTGGACCTGAAAAGGGGCTTCTTCATTTAGTTGACATATGAGTCCTTCAGAAAACCACAATCCTCATCGATCCAAACTGTAGTACCCTCAGCTTACCCCATTTGTGCCCCTCTGCAGCTAATTAAATTTCCAAGTCCTGATCTAGAATATCAAATGCCTTCTTTGTCTAAATGATTTTCTTTTAAGTGTCATAAAGAGAGAGAAAATAACTAAATATATGAAGCAAAATGAACCTGGTACAAATGCTATAAAACCCTATAGAACCAGCTTAAAATCAGCTGCTTACAATTTTTAGAATAAAGTAATAAAGAAATTAACAATTTATTATAAATGTACTAATTTTCGGATAGTATTATTGAAGCTGCCAATCAAAATTTGGGGTTCTTGGTACACAAGGCAAGAAGCAAAGTCAGTTCCCAATCAGTACCCACCTTTGCAATTGCTGTGGAATTCTATGCAGTCCTAATGACTTTAAATTACATGCTGAGTGTTTTTCTAAATTTGAAGTGTAATTGTGACTGGCAAACATCAGTTCACAGATGATGAAGCATGATCAATGGTGTTGAAAGAGGGAAAGAGATGAATGCCTTTCTGCATCTTTTACCATAGTGACAGCACAGTTAGAGACTTTGCTGCTGACACAGCCTGCTCAGGGCAGAGCAGCACAAACACAACAGAGATGCATGCTATCATTCCAACTTCTCAGATAATGTTGGACATTGACTTTTTAATGTCTATGCCATGAACAAAACTATACATATTTTCACTTTTTTCCTAAAAGCTTCATCTATGATAATACTGTATATTAAAAAAGGAAAAAAAGAACTGATTTATTTTTTTTCAGCCTAATAGAATGTATATACTGCTTTTCCTGTTTATTATAATTCATTTTGTCTTAAGCATTTCTAAATATTCTGCCACATCTTAGAGCTCTGAATCAAGAGTCATATACACTATGTATTGGACTCCCTCTCTCTAAAGCAGGAGTTGGTAGAGATGCATCTGGAAAGTTGGCTTGAAGGCAGGAAACCACAAAGTCCAGTTGTCCCAAAGGTAGACAGGACCAATGTGAGCTGGAAAGACATAGGTGGCTGCACCACCCCCACCCAAATTATTCATCTCCTGGGACCAAGCTTGATCCAGCCCACTTTCTGGGCCTTCTCAGCTGTTCCCTTAGGGCTTCTCTCATCAGGAGCAGACAAAGAACAGATTCTACTGCCCTCTGGTTCAGGTTTGCCAAATACCCTGCCCCCTTTTAACCCTATGAAGTGGGATACAAAGGGGAAGACGGAACTTTAACAAATAGAGCCCTCTGGAAAATTAAATGCCAACCAGGTGGAGCACTTCTAATGGATTTTCCTTTACATGATGTAACAGGAGGAGGCTGATATGCTGGGGCTGGATGGGATGGGGCCAGATGTAGGTGGAGGGGAGGGACAACTGGGCATTTTCCCAGAATAGAAACCTAAAAGAAATGCTAAGAGATTTTACTGTAGCAGTATAATTCTAGCTCTTTGCTCTTCATCTCTTCCCCATCTTCATCCATTCCAGACTAAAACAAAAGACACCCTGATTGAGGGCTGGTAGACTGGTGGGGAGAAAAGAGAGGTGGAGAGAAAGTGATGAAGGCTTAATCACAGGTGAAAACTGGGTAAACGGGAATGAATGCTGTCCGGTGGACAATGACACAAAGAAACACTAAAACCCGAGAGTCTGAGAGCAAATAGGTTTGTGTCCCCTTGCATGGGGAAAACTGCAAAACCCCAGGGAGGAAATGAATACGTAGGAGGCTAGGCAGATGTGGCTGCAGAGAGACACAGTTACTTCTCAAAGCCTAAGCACAGCAATGGAAGCAGCAGCAGCGATGCCATTCACAAGTGTGGACCCAGCTACATGACCTAAAGGGTTCAGGCAGATTCAGGGAGGGACGGCTTCATGGACACTTGATAGGCAACAAAGAGGACACACCTCAACTTCCTGGTATGACAAAAGCCCCTAGAGCTTAGACATAACCACAGGAAAGGGAGGAGCTCCAAGTTTCCACAGCCTTAGTCAAATAGGGGTCTTAGATAGAAATTGAGTTATAGAACAACAGAAAAAGTTCTATTTCTTGCCTACCTCAGTTGTATGCCCACTGCAAAATGTAAACTGCACTGGTTTTAGCCAAGGGCGATAGCACCATGAAGCTAAAATCATAAAACATTTCCAGCCACACACAGCCATGGTCAATATATCTGAACTGAACAATGCATGGTGTTGTATTGCTTATTGGGAATGAGTGATTTATTTTATGATCTAAATTTTAAATCCTTTAATATGCCTCCCAAGGGGTCATCTGATTTGGAAAATTAAAAAGGAGTGAATAGCTAACTAAGGAGTGAAAAAGACTACAGAAAAAGCAAAGAGGGAAGAGATATGGGAACATATGTATATGTATAACTGATTCACTTTGTTATAAAGCAGAAACTAACACACCATTGTAAAGTAATTATACCCCAATAAAGATGTTAAAAAAAAAAAAAAAAAAAAAAAAAGAAAAAGCAGACACTGTTTCACTGAATCTTTTTCTAACATGAACTGCTTTGACCAAATAAGGTAAATTAGTAAACCAATCTGTTTCTAGGTATAATTTTTATTAAAATTTGGTGGAAAAGAAAAACTGTGTGTTCTATACAATTATTTGTGTATAAAATGTATGTATGCTTACATGTGCATAGAAAATGCCTGAGATTATACATAAGAGACTGTTATTAACAGAAATTATCTTCTGAGGAAAAAGGCTAAGAGTCTGGAGTGGAAGAGAAATAATTCTTTATTCATGAATGTATCATTTTAATTTTAAAAACAACATCAGCAATTAGCCAAAACGATGACGATAACAACAACAACAAAACCAAAAAAACCCCAAAGCCATTGGTAAATCAAAGTTATTAGAGGAGTAGGCAGAGGAAGCCAGTGAGCAGAGAGCAGGACAGAGTAGGCCCTCAAAACTGGGGGCACACAGCTCCCACAGTTACTGGTCCCAGGTTCCTGTGGTAGCTCCTGGTATTGGATCAAGGTTTGGGCCAAACCTTATAAATCCTTATAATAAAACTATCTTTGGGGAATTCCCTGGTGGTCCAGTGGTTAGGACTCCATGCTCTCACTGCTGAGAGCCCGGGTTCAATCCCTGTTCAGGGAACTAAGATCCCACAAGCCTTGTGGCCGAGGGTGGGAGGGGAACAAACCTTCTTTGCCTGAATAAGCTCAAGGGCATCTCTGTTCCCTGCCACCCAAAGAGTCCTACTGAAATCACCAGTCTCCTGGGAAGAAAGGCTGATTTGAAAACAAAATATCTAGACCAGAGAGTCCCAGCTTATGTACTCTCCCCATGAGCAATGGGAAGGGGTCTGATTCACAATTTTTACCCTGTGTTTTTCACCCTTTGTGGCAACTTTGTTGTCTCTCATCTGCCTTCTCTTGGCCATGGTTCTGATAGATGGGCTGAATTCTGTATCATATAGGTAATAGGTGCTATTTGGGCAGATTTTTTTATAGTTATTAATATGATGATGCATTTTATTTATTAATATATTTCAGTTGAAAGTGGATTTTGTGATTTTGGTGATCCATAAACCCCTCTGAAATTAAAAGAAGGTAGAATGTATACAGTAACTGAATGGGAGTGACCTGCTGAAATATCAAACGTTTCCTTTCAATAGGAGTCAGAAGAAGCTGCTTTCCTGAAAAAAACAAAAACAAAAACAAACCCAACTAACCAACAAAGCCTACTAAATACATTCCAGCTTCAAGGCCTTTGCACCTGCTGTTCCCTCTTCCTTGAAGTTTCTTCTCTCAAAGAGCAGCATGGCCAGTTCCCTCACCCTCTTTCTCTGCTCAATTGTCTTCTTTATAATGAGGTGTTCTCTGGCCATCTTATTTAAAATAGCTTCTACCACCCACAGTCCCATGCCTTCCCAGCACTCTGTAGCCTCATTCTCTCCTTTATTTTGTCCCTAGCTTTTAGTACTATTAGATAATCTTTAATTTGTTTTTTGTCTTCCCCTCCTCCTAACTGAAATGCAAGCTCTATGAGAGCAAGGAATTTGCTGTTTTATTCACAATTTTATCTCTAGGCTCTAGCACAGTGTCTGGCATAGAATAAGTGCTCATCAAAAATTTGTGGAAAGACTGAATGAAATCTGTATATTGAAAAGAAGACACACAGATGAGTCTTACAAAATTGCTGGACATTTTCCACACATACTCCCCGTGTGTCTGAGATAAATCCTTTCACTATATAGATGACACTTACAAAGACAAATCAAGTGGCTGCACATTAGGAGGGATACTAGGCTTGGTGAGCATATATTTTACCCTTATACACACAATATCCACAGGCCTCACTGAGACTGTTAAAGCCACGAGTGCTCTGTTCTTAGACCAAATCTGAATCTTCTACATGCTGCGTGATTAGGGGCACATTTCTTTTTTTTAATATATATAAATTTATTTATTTTTGGCTGTGTTGGGTTTTCATTGCTACACGCGGGCTTTCTGTAGTTGCAGCGAGTGGGGGCTACTCTTCGTTGCAGTGCACGGGCTTCTAATTGTGGTGGCTTCTCTTGTTGTGGAGCAGGGGCTCTAGGCACATCGGCTTCAGTAATTGTGGCACACAGGCTCAGTAGTTGTGGCTCACAGGCTCTAGAGCGCAGGCTCAGTTGTTGTGACGCACGGGCTTAGTTGCTCCGCAGCATGTGGGATCTTCCTGGACCAGGGCTCAAACCCGTGTCCACTGCGTTGGCAGGTGAGTCTTAACCACTGCGCCACCAGGGAAGTCCCTGGGGCACGTTTCTTATTTAGCCTTCTGAGATAAATAAAGATGGTTGATAATCTTCACAGCATAGCTAATGTTATAAAGATTAAGATAATGTATGTAAAAATTTATAAATATGTCTGCTCAGAGTGACCTGCTTTTTAAATACTCCACATAGTTCCCGGGGTGACAAATGGTTCAAAACATTTAAGAATATTTAGGAAGAGAATTTTCTGCTGGGCAGGTTTGGGTCCTTTCAGTAGGAGAATCTGAATAACAATTGCTGGGGATGGAAAGAAAGTGAGGGAAAGGTTCCCTTGGCTTTTCCATTGTCCGGTGTTGTAGGGGAGATGGGAAATGAAGGAGATCCAAAAAGATTTATTTAACTTTATTTTCTTTCAAAGTTGATATAAACTCTGAAAACCAGTCACCAAGTTGGATTCAACATGTAGAAGCCACTTCATCTGCCAGCTTAAGAGTAGACAGGAGCTAAATCATGTGAGTGGATGGAAGTGAGAAAGTGGATTTCAGGGTGAATAAGAGAGGTTTGTGATGGGAGCAACTGAAAGGATGAGGTCATTGTATAAAGGTGGAAGTGCTGGGGCAATGGGGCAGTGGAAATTTGAGTGTATGCAGGGCCACTTTTCTGCTTTACAAACTTCTTAGAACATAACAGTTAAGAGACATCAAACTTATTACAAATTCTCAAATTCACAATTTAGCATTAATAGGGGACATATTTTTTTTGATAGGGACATATTAATAATACAACTTCAACAGGAGTCTAAAGAAATTTTAATTGAGGGACTTCCCTGGTGGTCCAGTGGTTAAGAATCCACCTTCCAACACAGGGGACACGGGTTTGATCCCTGGTCGGGGAACTAAGATCCCACATGCCGTGGGGCAACTAAGCCCACGCACAACTACTGACCACACGCACCACAACTAGAGAGCCCATGCAAGCCCACACGCCACAACGAAGATCCCGCGTGTCACAACTAAGACCCAATGCAGCCAAAAATAAAATTAAAATTAAAAAAAAAAGAAATTTTAATTGAATTACAGCATGTACAGAAAAAGCACAAGAGTAGATGTTTCTGAGCAGAACCCTGGTACCATTTACATGTGTATATATTTTAATATAAAAAACCTTTGTGTTTTCTAAACAAAAAGATTTTAAAATAAATTCATATGGTAAATGCTTGGGAACATAACACATTCAGAAAAATTTATTCACTCAGCAAACGTATTCAGTCTACTCTATGCCAGGTACTTTGCTAGGAAATAGAGAAATAAAGACAAAAGTCACAAACCCTACCCATTAAGAACCTAAATTCTACTGGGTTCAACATTCAAGTTAAACATAATCCAGTGCAGTAAATGCTAAGCACATGCACAAGTCAAGAAATTGGCCGGGGCATGCTACTTAGCATTACCGTTTTTTAGGGGGCTTTATATTTTTGCTTTACACATGTGAACACTGTGTCAGTGCAACATACTGTGGTTGCAGACACAACTCAACACCAATTATAAGAGCATTTCCCCATGGTTTTCACCTTTCACTTTTTTTCACACCTCACAACAGATCCATAAGCCATTACTTTCTGTGTCATCTTTAAAAATCAATCCTGAATTCAGCCACTGCTAAGTATCTGGCACCAATAACACCCTGGACATCTCTTGCCTGGATTGTTGCAATAACCTCCTAGCTTATGCCCTTACTGCTCTTCAATCCATTCTCAATGCAGCAGAGTACCCTTTGAAAATGTCCATCCACCACATTGCTTCCCTGCTCAAAATCTTTCAATGCCTTCCCATCTCACCCTGGGTAAAGGCCAAAGTCTATACAATGAACATAACACTCTGTGTGTCCTGCTTTACTTTACATTTCTGACCCTGTCACACTCCTTGGCACACTCCTGCCGCAGGATCTGTACACCTGCTGTTCCTTCTGCTTGAATTGGAATGTTCTTTCCCCGGGTATCTGGTAGATCCTTCCTTCCCTCACTTCTATCTGGGCTTTACTTAAATATCACCATCTTAGGGAGGTCTTCTCTGGCCACCATATCTAAGATTTCAATACCATATCCTTCCCCTAACAGTTCCTATTCTCTTTTCCTGCTTTTTCTTCTCCTTAGCATTGATCACAATCACACTTCACATATTATTTTACTTACTTATCTCGTTTACCAACTAGAATATAAGTTCCATGAGGGCAGGGACTGAATCTGGCAATTGTCCACTGACTTTTCCCCCCAAGGGCCTAGAACAGTGCCTATACTATAAATATTTCACTTATATATTTGTGAAATGAACAAATGGATGAATACATGAATATTTTATATAAGGAATTCATTATTATTTATTATTCATTCCACAGATATCTGACTGCTTTTGAAAAAGATTCTCTCATTGGGCTTCCCTGGTGGCGCAGTGGTTGGGAGTCTGCCTGCCGATGCAGGGGACGTGGGTTCGTGCCCCGGTCTGGGAAGATTCCACATGCCGTGGAGCGGCTGGGCCCGTGAGCCATGGCTGCTGAGCCTGCGTGTCCGGAGCCTGTGCTCCGCAACAGAGAGGCCACAACAGTGAGAGGCCCGCGTGTACCGGAAAAAAAAAAAAAAAAAGATTCGCTCATTGACCAAACCAAATTCTACTCAGATTCCCCTGAACTTGTTTTCAACTACACGTGACTTTTGCACTTCTTTATTCACTACTTCATTGTCCAATTTAAACAAGAATCCTGAGAAATCTGTTTAGCCAGAATCTCCCATCCTGCATATCTCATCACCCTCAATATCTAATCAGGTTCCTCATCCTCTACCATCCCCCAGATGATGTCTGATCACCCTGGGCTGCCTTCAGCAAGAATCCTGTTAGGTCAGTTTAGCCAGAATCTCCCCTTACCTCTGATGTTGTTTCCTAGTAATTTTCCACCCACTGACCCCCACTCTGCTCCTTGGCTATAAATTCCCTCTTGTTCATGCTATGTTAAGAGTTAAGTGCAATCTTTCTCTCTCAATGCAAAATTCCACCCCAGTGGTACTATACCTATCACTATAGTGCTCTTCCCCCTCCCACCCCCTGTAAAGTCTTCCTTACTATGCTTTAACAAGTGTCATTTTAATATTTTACCACTATGTATGAAGCACTTTTTAAAGTAGAGGAAATAAAACAAGCAAGAGAGATATAATTCCTGCTCCCATGAAACTTACAGAAAAGTAGGAAGGGATCTTTACTTACACCCTCAGAAAACTTACTGCACAACAGGATATAAGAACTGTGGTCTTCGGGCTGTGCACAAATCTACAGATGACATTTCCTTTACCCTTATAGAGCATCCTGGAACCTAACAATTAGTATTTATCTCCCATCTCCAAAGAGCAATGGAATCCTTCTTATTACTGATAAACCACATTCACGTCTCAATGTTCATCCAATTCTGGAATCCAATTGCTGGAAAACACAGGCAGTGTTGAAGCTGTCTTCATGGTGAATAGTCTTTGAGGAAAGAGGCCATGCCCATTCTATAGCACCTGGCAAGAGTGAGTATTCAGTAAATGGTAGTTATTGTTGTTACTGACCACCTCAGCAAAGAATAGCCACAACTTGTGGCCTTTCCCGGAGCAACTTTTAGAGGAGTGGTCACAGCTAAGGTTTAGAACTTCATTAATCCTGCTAAGAAAGAGAAAAAAGAACTCTTATAAGAAATTCTTGCAGGAGGTGTGGCACTTCACTTCAGGTCACCATTGATATGGTGGCTTTTTAGATAAGGAGAGCTATGCATTTATGAACCTTCTTAGTCTGCCAGCCCCCAATCTGGCTGGAAAAAAATATTTAAATAACTGATCTTTGGTTTGCTGAAAGAAAACTTCAGAATGGGATCTTCTTTCCAAGGAGACACAGACTGGAACTATAATCATTTCAGTGAGTTTTATCACTCATGGATATCCCCCTACTGTGGTTTCTTTTAGAGGAAAAGAGGGCTTCCATCGCCAAGGCCAACAATCCTCTGGATTTCTTCTATGTATTTTTCCAGTTGGACCTGAGTAGCTTGTTTCTTTAGCAGAATAAATCTGCTAGCCAAGTTCACAGCTAAACCACATCTAAAGTAATGTCTCCATTACGTTGACCTAGAAACTGTAATTCAAAGCTACTGTTCTTACAATTTCGAGATATCTTTCCCTGAAACATAGGAGAAAGTTAATGACTGAGCTCAAATGACAAACACTGATGCTGATGGCTGTTAGCTTTAGATAGTCCCCTGGGAGCTCCTTAATTCTAAGATATTTGAAATTAATGCCTCCTGCTCTAAAGAAAATTTGAAATTTTCTTTTGATTAAAGCAATTTCCTTTAAAAATTAAGCTATCAAAAATAAATTCAAAATATCTTTCAGCCTTGTAGAATACTTCTGAAGAATTAGATCCTATTTTCTAAAAGTTGGGAAATAAAGAATAATTTCTAAGGTGTTTTCATCTCTGGCATAGATACATATCTTAATTACCAGATAACACGTCAATTGTCCATCAATAAAGAGCTAATTAAATAAATCATGGTACATTCTCACAATGTACATTGCTACAAAAAAGAATCAGAAAAAAAAAAATGAGGAAAATCTCTATATACTGTTGTGGAAGGATTTTCAGGATTCATTAGGTGACCAAAGCCAGTGCAGAGCAGTACATATAGTATTTTACTTTTTATATTTAAAAAAAGTGGAGGTAAGAATATAAATTTGTATTGCTTGACTTGTATAAAGAAACAATGGAAGGATAAGTAAGAAATATAGGCAACTGGGGTGAGGTAAACAGGAGTGGAGAGGACAGGGATGGAAGCAAGGTTTCCTTTGTATAATTTTGAACTACATAAATGTATTTATAAAAAACCTTAATTTCCTTGTAAGCAAGATGTCTACATTCATAAAGTCATAGGTCTAAGAAACATTCAAGTTGAGATAGACGAAACTGAAAAATAGGTGATTCTGAAAATCATTTAATGAAATTTTTCTAAGGAAGACTGAATCAAGTTCTTTTTTTTCTTCTTCTTTTTCCTTTAAGAAACTGATCAATCCTTCAGATCCAGAAATTTAGAGAGAAAGCATTAGGACTCTTGATTAGGCTAGAATGGGAAAAATATCCAATATCTTTTAATATAATTAAAGTTCTGCAATAAATCATTCTAGGGTTTTTGCAGGCAGATCACACCAGATTTGAACTGCTTTAAAGCAATACTGGCTGGTACTAGAAGAAATTTAAATTCCCGTTGATTGGGTCTAAAATTATGAAGTCTGAAATTCTTCCTCTGCCCTCTGGAATTCACTGCCCATCAAAATTCTTATATCCTCAACTCCTGTGAACTTTCCCTTTGCCTTCTTATTCAAATGGAAACTGCAGCCCTCTTAAACTGTGGCTGTTTTTCCTCCTTTCCCCTGGGCCTGGAGGGTGACTTCAACCAGTTCCCAGACATTGAATGCCACCTAGGATAACTGTTGTAAAATTTCTTTCCCAATCCTGACCCTGAGCTCTAAGTGATCAGATCTGATTCCTTAGTCTACATCTCTAGTTAGATATTGGAATTTCCAATTTAATTCACCAAAATAGAGTTCTCGATTCACACAACCACCAAATCTTCTTCCTCAGCTTTTTTCATCTCTATAAACGACTTTACTACCACTTTAGTGACTCAGATAAAAATCTGAAATCATCTTGATTTTTCTCATCTTTCAAATATTTATATCAAATCCATCAGCAAGTCCTATAAGAAGAGGACCCATAATCCACTGAAAGTACCACATTCTCACTGACATTCACCATCAAACATTATCATCTGTCTCCTGCACACCCTCAGAGTCCTTGTTCTATTCTCATAATGGTCTCCACTTTGCTAAATCCAATCCTGGTGTGGTTGAAAGACTGTTAGGGTCAGAGTATTAGAGGGAGTGGAAAAATAGGTGTAATCAGTGAATGAGATTAAGGAGAGTTTGGCAATGACAAAGTCATAAAACCAAGGGAGTGAGTAGCTCCACGGGCGACAGAGGACCAGACCACTGGATGTAAGTTCAAGGAAGTGAGAGGCCAGGCTGTTGGAAGTATCATTTACAAGCTAAAAATTAGGACAGTAGTGGAGTTGGAGAGTAAGCCAAGAGTTACAATTTTTGAGAAATAAGAGGGATTCTAGGGGTCAATAAATTGACAATGAAATATCAGGTAATAGGTGATATTGTCTGGTGACTAAAAACTAAAGGCTTTACATTTTCAGGAATATGGGAGGAAGAAATATCTGGAAATAGCAATGAGATTCACCCATATTATCTGCAGGTTTTACTTCTAAAATATATACCAAATCCATTCACTCCTCTCCAGTTTTACTGTTGCCATCCTAGTCCACGCTGTCTACCTTTCTCTCTCTCTCCTGAACCCCTGCAAATGAGCTTCCTAATTGGTTTGCTTGATCCTTGTCTACCAACATTTTACATTGTGTGTCATTGATACTGTGATTTATTTTAACCTGATGAAATTCACAGAGAAAGAAGGTATCTCATAAGAATATTAAACTGACTCCCAGATTGTGACTACCTTGATGACTAAGTCAGAATTGAATGAGCTGTTTTCTATTCATTTTTTGCTCTTTCTTAGCTATGATTTCTTTTCTGATTAAGCAATGTTAAGACCTCTTAGCACTATGTCTAGGAACAAAGATTTGACACTTAAATATCACTATAGATTTTGGATGATTTTCCTAATCTATATTATCAATTGTTAAATAACAATTGTTCTAACACTTAAGGTATGGAAATTTTATTAAGCAGATTCACAACTTTAGAAAACTTTGAGAACTGTATTCAAGAACAAAAGCATGTGTTCTTCATGTGTGAATTGACAAAATAAAAATATTAACAGTATTCTAGAAACATATCCTATGGAAGCAACTAAGAATATGCACAAGAAATTAGACTATAAGGCAGTTCACAGAAGCATTGTTTACAATGTTTAAAAAAAAACTATAAACAATCTAAGTATTCAAAAATAGAATCACCATAGACTTTTTTTTTTTTTTTTTTGGCGGTACGCGGGCCTCTCACTGCTGTGGCCTCTCCCGTTGCTGAACACAGGCTCCGGACGCGCAGGCTCAGCGGCCATGGCTCACGGGCCCAGCCGCTCCGCGGCATGCGAGATCCTCCCGGACCGGGGAACGAACCCGCGTCCCCTGCATCGGCAGGCGGACTCTCAACCACTGCGCCACTAGGGAAGCCCACCATAGAGTATTTTTAAGAATACAATTGTAAGGTCAGATCTTAACAAACGGCACCGCGAAACAGAGGAAAGCTTCAAGTGAGCTTTATTAGGGAGCGCTCCCGGGCGAGGTTCACTAGTCCGAGAGAAAGGGGCCAGAGAAGTCGCTCCCGGGCGAGGGTTTGAGCAGAATTTATGGGAAGAAGGGAAAGGGGTGTGGTGAATCCGGGAGGGCGCAGGGTATTCCTTATTTGGTGGGCTTTTCGGGTATCGTGGGGGACCGTTAGTCCCGCTCCTCGAAAGGCGGGAAGGCTGGGCCGGGTGGAAAGTCCCCAGGTCAGTTCCTGGAACTGGGTGGTCCGGAAAGTCTCCAGGTCCGTTTCTGGAACTGGGTGGTCCGGAGAGTTTCGGTCTGATGCAACCTGTGAATCTGATTGCGTTCCCCTGCCTCGGGCTAGTTGGCCTTACAACAATGTCTTGCCCTATTTCTGATCAATTCAGTCAGGAGCTCTGGGAGGACACTGGAATTTTTAAAAAGTTCCTCCAGGGGTTCTAATGTGCAGTTATTGAGTCAACTATCATAGGTGAGATTACCCAGTCTTATCTCTTTATACACCATCAATGTGTTGACAGGGTCCTAAATTTACATCTTCAGCCTGGACTGCAGCCCTTCTAACTCTATTCTTATAAACCCACTGCTTCCTCAGCATTGTTCCTTGAACGTCTAATAAGCATCTCTAATTTAACATGAACTCTTATTTTTACCCCACTCCCATTTCCGCCCCAAATTTAATTCTATCAGCTCCAAGTTCAAAATATATCCAGAATCCAACCATTCCTCACCAACTCCAGCTCTTCTACCTGGGCCCAAGTCATCCCTCTCCAGGGTTTTATTACAATAGATTCTCAACACAGCCACCAGATGCATTTAAAATACCACTTGGTTTATGTTGCTCTTCTGCTCAAACCCTTTAAAGGCTTCCCATCTCACTCAGGATAAAAGCCAAAGTCTTTACAATGGACCTAATTGGGTCTTTCACAACGTCTGACTTCAAATCCTACTATCTACTTAACTTGCTGTCACCCAGCCATACTGGCTTCCTTCCTCTAATAAACCAGGCATGCTCTGCCTTAGGGCCTTTGCAGGCCCACTGCTGGGAAGTTTTCTCAAATATACTCCTAGCTAACTCCCTCACTTCCTTTAAAGTTCAAATATCACCTTATCAGTGAAGTCTTCCCCAAATAACATAAATAAAAATAGTGTCCAACTTCAATACTTCCTTATCTCTCTTCTTTCTCATCTGTTATACTGTGTATTTACTTGCTTGTTTACCTTCTGTCTTCACCACTAGGATGTAAGTTCTGTGAAGGAAGAGATTTTGTTTTGTTTATGATTGTATCCTTAGCCCTGAAAAGTGCCTGACACACAGTGGGTCCATAATACATATCTGATGAATGAATTAATATATAGACATATTTTCACCACTATTTTTCCCCACACAAATGATTAAACTTTCCAGTTTCTCTGCTTACTATACCACTGCAATGATATAAGCAAACTGAAAGTTTAAATGTGCTAATTGACTTGGAAGGGTTTGACATGACAGGGTTTGACAGGTTAGCAGTGGGACTATACAGCCATATACACTATACGTACATGTGTATGTATACAAATGTATATATGTATGTAAACATAGATACATATATACTATATATAACCATGCGTCCTATCCAGTTTAGCAACTGCAAGGAATGCAGACTATCCAGTGATCCAAACCCCACAATTTTTTCTTCTCAGAGTACCAACAATCATCGATTCTAATGGCACTAATATCCTCATGACAAGAGTACTGCCTTCCATATACCATGAAAAATATTTCAAATGGCGTCACCGGCTCTGTACATTCAAAACTAGTTAGATTTATAGAACACTCCACATAACAACAGCAGAATAAACATTCTTTTCAAGTGCACACACAAACATACACACACACAAAAAAAACTAGTTAGATAAAAGGCAGAAAGCAAAACTACTGTTTGAACTGCCTGAATCATACACACAAGGCTATCTAAAATAATGGGTTACATGCCTCTGTATTCAGTTAGCTGGGAACAATATGAATGGCCTTTCTGGTTCACACAGTCTCTCCCTAGTCCTTATCCACCTACTCCCCACCTCAATCCCACAAAGTTACACAAGTATACCAAATTTAAAAAAAAAAACAGATAAAAGAAATTGAACAATATAAACCTAGCAGAAATCTGAAATCACTCCAACTTCAAACTTTAAATAATTTGCCTAGTGAGAGCAGCCCTCAGATGCACTGTGACTCAGCATTTTATGATGCCTGAGACATGAAATGAGATAAAGGTCTTGTTCCCTTCATGGCATTACCTAAATATGGAGCGAAAATAAATGAGCTACCTTAAAAACACAAACTCAGTGGCTGAAATGTTACAGCGCTCAACCTCATGCAGATCTGACTCAATATGTGATGACAGGGAGGACGGCAAGTGTCAGCTGAAGCACACAGAACCGTTCTGAAATAACTTGACCTGTAACTTTAGCAAATAACAATGCTGACTACAATTAACACTCAGAAATGGAGAAAATATTGTGACTAAATGAAAATAAAAAATATATGAACTGCGGCGACTGATTTCAGTCAGGTAAAAAAAATAACTTAGACCTGGGGTGGGGTGGGGGGATTCACCCAGCTACTCTTCACTAGAAAACAGAAGCTAAAATTGAACCAAGGGAAAACACTTGCTATAAAAACATTAAGTAAAACTGAAACAAATAGAAAAGTTCAGCTCTTTTTGACTCGTTATGGACAGAAAGAAAATAAGATGAAAATAAAATAATAAACTATATGAAGGTTGCAATAAAGACAAAGTTTTCAGTTTATATTCTCGTGTGGAGTACAAACGGATGGAGGAAGAAGAGAATATGGTACTTGGCAAGCAGGGAGAGCTGGATATCTGAGATCAGGAAGAAGGACTGAGGAGTATTCCACATAGGCAATGGAGGAAGTTGGGGAATTCCACTTGGGAATCCAAGAATTGAAATAAAGACAATGAATAGAGACGTGGAGACAGCTTATAGGCAAATGGGCCAAAAAAAGTTGCTAATACTTACTTAGTTTTAGCTCCTGTTTTTAGTACTCTGTATTAACTTTTTTAATCCTCAAAACAAGCCAATGCTATAAATACTATTAAACCCCATTTCACACGCGAGGCGACAGCCTCAGAAAAGCTAAGTAACTTGTTCAAGGTCACATTGTTAATAAATGGCGGAGTCAGGCTACCAGCCCACACACTCTAACTCCACCACAACTTTATACTGCCTCTTATGAACCACTCAAAATGTGAAAAGGAAGTGGGGGAATTGAAATTATTGAGGCCTTTACTGCATTCAAAACTAGACCATCTGCATTCAAAAACAGAGTGAACTTCCCCTAAGGAACTTACAGCCCATTAATGGAGTTCAGACTCACAGCAAAATACCACTCAAGTCCCACATCAGACCTATCTTACAAAAGGCACAAGCCAAGGATAGTGGGAACTCAAATGAGATAGCAATGTTCACCAGGTTGTGGAATCTAGGAAGACGTCACTGAAACAGCAGCATTTTGGACAGGATTTGAGAAAACTGGAAGAGTTAGGTGAAAGGAGCATCATGACTTCACATCAATTAACTCCCCAGGGTTTTCAGGATAAATTTCAACTCTTTGGCATGGCACTCAATGCCCTCCAAACTAGGTCTGGGGGAAAGCCAGGGAGAAGGGATTATCCTAAGTGAGATGCCTATGCTGGAGTCTTTGTTCCCGGTTCAGGTTCCAAAGGATCAGAACATCTTATTTTTTCTGTCTCCATAAATCGTTAGTGGGTTGAAGGTAGGCACCATGGCTTATTCTTAACACTCCACTCCACCAGTCCAGGCGTCCATAGCTCTTAGCACATGGCAGGTGCATAGCAAACATTTTCTGAAGCAAATCTAAATCATGGGCAACAATCACCAGATGACTGTGCGCCCAACCAGGCTGCCTGATACCATCTAGACCTCTGGTGTTGGCTAATTTTAAAGCTACCAAGAGACCTAAACACATGATCCGGAGGTAACAGGTGGAACTTGTGGATCTAGATGCCACAAACCAATTGTGAAGGGACATGAGACAATTGTGAAAATCTAAACACGGACTAGGAATTAGGTGAAGGAATTCATTTCATTACATGTGGTGATGTGATTATGCCTTAAAAAGTCATCTGTTAGACTTATATAGAGTATTTATAAACTTAATGATTTCCCTTAAAACACTGGAAGTAGGGAGTATGGGGGCAATAGATGAAACAAAGTGGGCAAAATGTAGCTAACCGTTCGGTATATTATACTACTTTTGGTGAATGTCTGAAAATGCCCTAATATAAAACACACACAGCACACACACACCCAGGTGCTGTTTTTCATCGTAAACCCCGAGGGAACCAGATCCAGAGGGTCCACCGGCGGCAGCTCGGATTCTGAGGACTACCTCCGCGAGCCCGGACCGCCTTTCTCTCCCGCCGGACTCGAAGCAGACCGAGGGGGCGGCTGTGGGGGCCGCATCGGCCTCTTCATCCTTTCAGCACCCCCCTAAACGCCTCTGGAGAGAGCTGGTGCCACGGAGGGTAGCGTGCAGACTTAGTTATCCCGGTTTCTACGCTGGACTTCGCCCAGCGGCCCAGAGCCTCAAGGCAGTAGACCACCTCACCCACTTCCTCAGCGCCCGAGACGCCGCCACCACCTCGGCCGAGTGCTCGAGGCGGGCTCCGAGAAGCAACGTCACGGCGCGCCGTGCGTCGGTTCAAAGGTCGGCCCTGCCCCCGCCTCCCCCTCGCTGTCTCGCTCGGCCTGCGCTGCCGCTGCCGCCGCCGCCGCCGCCGCCGCTGCCGCTGCCGTGGGCCCGGCTCCGCTCCGCCTGCTCCGCCGCCTTCCTCCCTGAGCGCTGCCAGGCCGACCGCCATGGCGAACGTGGCCGACACGAAGCTGTACGACATCCTGGGCGTCCCGCCCGGCGCCAGCGAGAACGAGCTGAAGAAGGTATTGGGGAGCGGGCGGCCCGGGCAGGGTGTGAGGGGCGCAGGCCTGAGCGGCTGGGACTGCCAGGCCGCGCTGTGGGGCGGCCCGCTAGCCGGCGGCGGCGGGCCCAGGCTGGGGGCCGGCGGCGAGACCGGCCCGCCGCGGGCCGCGCACTCCAGCCTCGGCTGACCTTGGGCCGCCGGCCCCGCCCGCCCGCCTACAGATGCAGCAAATATAAACCCACCCCTGAGCAAACACGACGAAAACGCTTCCTTCCTCCCTCCCCCGGCGGGCGCCGGAGGCCTGGCGCTCTCGGGAGGCAGCTGCCTGCCCGGCCCTCCCTGCGCCGAGGTCACCACCCTGGAAAAACAGGTTGGACCGAGACGCCCAGCGCATCCCGGCCCCGGGAGAGGAGTTGACCGCGCCGCGGACGTCGGCACCCGGGCCGCGTCGGGGCTGGTCTGGGGCCTGGCGGAGGGTCGAGGCCGCCCCCGCCGGGTGCCTGTGGGAACTTAGGGATGTTTCCTGGGAGCCGCGGCCGCGGAGCTTCTCCCCGCCTTTCTCCCTCGCCCATTGACCCGGAGGTGTCGTGGGTCTGTGTCTGGGTGCATTGTTCTGTGGGCAGGTAACCCAAATGTTATGTGCTCGTTTCAGGAAAAAGCTGTGGGTCCCAGCCAAACACCTGAGCGTACACTGACTAAAAATAAATAGGCCTCATTATCGCTGTTTGCATTGCTGCGAATCTTTTATCTCAGGATTTCAAAGCATTTGAGGCATTTGATTAAGCCACACAGCATCTTCACGGGGCTTAGAGTATCCGAATTTGTAAGCTTAGAAAAATGAGAATGCTCCTTAGGCAGTGGGACGGGTGCAGTTGAGAGTAAAAGCACTTCCTGTTACCTTACCGGAAATGCTATTCTGTGTTACATAATTCAGGTGTCTGTGAATGAACGCTTAAGTGCTTTATATCTCAGCCACCCAAATGTATGCAGCTTCACTAAGACCGAGGTCACTCCAGTTAAGACCCCAATCAATCCACCGTATGAAAATAAACCATGACCTAGGAGCTTGTCTTGGCTTTTTCCTGATGCTACAATTAGAGGAGCCATCGTGAGCCAGATTCTTACCTTAGCTTAATTTTTTTTTAACATCTTTATTGGAGTATAATTGCTTTACAATGGTGTGTTACTTTCTGCTTTATAACAGAGTGAATCAATTATACATATGTTCCCATATCTCTTCGCTTAGCTTAATTTTAATAATAGTGTTTTTGCAGGCTGTAGAGCTTAACAGTCATTTCTCTTTAGAGTTAATTGGAGTCGTCTTGGTCTGCTTACGGGCCATCAAAGACATTTGACAATAGTGAAAATAGGGGATTTTTCAGTATTTTGTTTTTCTCTGTGGCTTTGTTTCATTGTTTGTATCTGGCTTTAGTATAACTTGTTTTCAAGTATAACTACTGTCTGCTTTGTTATTAGTGAGAAAACAATATTAAGATGGAATATGCCCAACAATGCTAATGAATAAAGGATATTTTGGGAGGTTATGATTTTAGAACATTGCTTCTCAGAAAATTGGATGTTATGTTAGTACTCACAAATCTTTAAACTGGTCTTTATATATAACCTTTTTTTTTAAAATCTTTTATTGAAGGCATACAGAAAGTTAGCCAAGGAATACCATCCCGATAAGAATCCAAATGCTGGTGACAAAGTAAGTTATTTGAGACTTTTTTCCCCTGAGATTTCTGTTTTAAACTTAAATCGCCCTTCTTGGGAAAAAAAGGGAATGTTGTAAGAAAAGTCCATTTATTCCCATAGTGCCAAAGTTTTATGTTAAGAGTATTTTGGTTTTACAATGGGAATACTAACATTCGGGGCAGTGGTAGGTGGTAAATAGGACCAGAATCAAACCAAAGGTAACTTGTAACTTTTCTTTTAGAATTAAATGAATTCTAGATTCCTGTAGCTTTTTATTTGTAAATCCAATTGTTTTACTTTTTCTTTATAGTTCAAAGAAATAAGTTTTGCATATGAAGTACTATCAAATCCTGAGAAGCGCGAACTATATGACAGATATGGAGAACAAGGTCTTCGGGAAGGTAGCGGCGGAGGTGGTGGCATGGATGATATTTTCTCTCACATTTTTGGTGGGGGATTATTCGGCTTCATGGGCAATCAGAGCAGAAGTCGAAATGGCAGAAGAAGAGGAGAGGACATGATGCATCCACTCAAGTGAATATCTTTTTTCTTTTTTAAAAAAAATGCTAAATACTTTTTTTCAAGTAGAAGTACTCAGTAAAAGAGAAGAGGCATCAAAAAATACTCTGTCCATCAGAAAAAAAAAAAATCTTCCATTTACCATGCTGTCCTCATTGGGTGACTAAGTTGAATTTAATAACCTGAATGTTGGTATTTTGCTAACAGATCTTAAAGGATGGTTGGTGTTTTTACAGAGTAGGAAGATTGATTTGGTATATGCTTCTGAGGCTGCTTGTTTTTAAATTTTCAATGATGAAGATTCTTTTCTTTGAAGTATTTAGACCTCCTGAGTTACTTTTTATTTAAAAACTTACAAATTGAGTGACCATCTGGCTAGTTTGTTAACATGTTACAGTAACTCATTACTTGTTCCTCAGTCTGAACTGTCCTAAATTGATTTCCACTGAGCTTGCTGGCCTCAAGCCTGACATTAACCTGCCAACATATGAATGGTACCTGACCTTGATCTTAGACTGTGAACCCAATATGAAAATAACTATTTTACTTTGCAAAATTTGTGAGATCTTTTGTCCCGTTAACTTTTCATGGACCAGTAATGGTTATACTAGTAAATGCCAGAGACTGAAGTTCAAGTGTTTATTTGAAATATTTCATAGTATCTAGTTTATACATTTGAGTAGGTAAGAGGAAGTAAAGTGTAATTTGTTAAAATTTTCCTGTTATTACAACATTTCATTTTGGATGGCTTTATAATATTCCATTCCATCATTTATTTAATCATTCCCTTTTCTGTAGGATGTTACCAGTTTTTTCCTATCATAAATAGCGCTGCTATGAGTATCTTTATATACAGCTTTGTCTCTCCTTGGCAGAGATTCCTGGGCAGGCATCAGTGTTTTGAGGCTGATACATATAACTAAATTGCCTTGTAGAGGATTGTGCCAGTTTAGCCCCACTGGTGGAGAGTGCCAGCTTCACTAGACCATTACCCACATTTTTCCTTCTTTTGCCATGTTTGTTGAAGTGAAGATTTTTCTGGCCTCTTACACAGCAGTGTTGCTTACTAATTGTAGTTTAATATGTTAGGGGAAGAAGACCTACCTATCATGTAAATCGTTGGTTAAAGGTTCTTAGGAGGAGGTTAAAGCCTGATGGAACCAAGTGCTTTGGTCTAAGGTCTAGATATGCCGTTGTTTGGAAGTGCTGGTAGTGTTTTGACCATAAATGTTTTATTATACTGTCTAGAATGTATAAAAGATAACAATTTTGAGAAAGTTTGAATGCCACAAAATAGTATAGGTGCTTTGCAAAGCACATTTAACTTCTTTTGATCCTCTATTTTTTTTTTTGCGCGCGGTTCGCGGGCCTCTCACTGCTGTGGCCTCCCCCGCTGCGGAGCACAGGCTCCAGACGCGCAGGCTTAGTGGCCATGGCTCACGGGCCCAGCTGCTCCGCGGCACATGGGATCTTCCCCGACCGGGGCACGAACCCGTGTCCCCTGCATCGGCAGGCGGACTCCCAACCACTGCGCCACCAGGGAAGCCCTGTTCCTCTATTTTAAAGTAAACTTTTACCATTAAAGGAGATTTAAAAACACCATGAGAAAGGTAAAACCAAATTAAATGCATTGCTTGCAAATTGTAAATAATATTTTTGAGACTTTTGATGTATATAGATTTGGAAATGAATGGTCCTGCAGTTCAGATATGCTGTATGAATAAAGACGAGTTGGGTTTTATCAGTTGGGATTTTTAATAGGCTTTTTAACTTGGCCATTTTGGGGTCATAGACCCCTTTGAAATTTTTGCAGAAGTTGCTCAAGTTTTGGTTATAATTCACTGCGTTTTTCAGACATCTAAAACTTGCTGTAGGCTCTCTCTTGGAAACCTATTCTTCTCATCTTTCACACTCTAGATAAGGCCAATTTTTTTTTTTTTTAAGACATATGCAATCTAATTGCCTCCTGTAAATTGTAATGTAACTTTGTAGCGTTTCTGAATTGTCCTTGAAGGGGACAGAGCCTTATAGTAGAGCCTGGACTCTGGAGCCAGACTGCCTATGTGATCTTGGGCAAGTTACTTCTCTGTGCCTCAGTTTTGTCCTGTAACATGAGGATAATAATTTTACCTCATTCAGGGGGTTGGATTAGGTGGAGGTCTTCTTGAGGCCAGAAGAAGGTGTGATGTTTTGAGTTTGTGCAGTTATCAGCTTTATCAGGAAATGCAGCACAGTGAATTATTGGCCTGATCCTTTAAGTTCTGGCTTTGAGCAATACATATATTGTTTATAGCCATAAACAATTTGAGCTACAAAATAAAATCTCACTCAGTTGATTTATGTAAGATGTTCTTGAATTCTTTGTTTAAAAGATTATAGTGGAATTTGCTATATCAGCTATCGTTTATATCTTGAATTTAAGAGAACTTGGCAAAATTTGAACCTAATTCTTTTCTCCCCAGAGTATCTTTAGAAGATCTGTATAATGGCAAGACAACCAAACTACAACTTAGCAAGAATGTACTCTGTAGCGCATGCAGTGGGTAAGTGTGTTTTCTGGTTATGAAATGAATTTCATCCATTCTTTCAGTGGCACATTGAGTCCATATCAGATAAAAATTGTTCATGATTTCAAACTGACTACCCAACCCAGAACACTTTCTGATACCTCTGAAAGTATTTAAATACCAGTCATTGGGCGTTGAAGATGAAGGTGAAAAGCACAATTCCTATTTGTCATGGCCTAGGGGGCATATTCTAATTTATACTTTTGCTTGCTTTAGCCAAGGTGGAAAGTCTGGAGCTGTTCAGAAGTGTAGTGCTTGTCGGGGTCGAGGTGTACGCATCATGATCAGACAGCTGGCTCCAGGAATGGTACAACAGATGCAGTCTGTGTGTTCTGACTGTAATGGAGAAGGTATGCATGCCAGTGTTTCTCTGCTTTTATGTTGGATGGATTGGGAATGCAGAAGTTGGAGAGGCTTACAGTTTTTCTTTTTCAACGTGTGTTTGTATTCATCTTATTAAAGATACAGAGGGTTCTGAAAGAGAAATGTAAAAATAATATTTCCTTATGTATAGGCCCAGTGAACACAGATAAACAGTAAACTTATATTATGTTGAGTGAAATGTTAGTCTTTTTTCATTCCAAAAAGATGGGGCAAAGTTTTTTGTCCCTTTATATTTTAAAAAGTTATATTTGGTAAAAGAGAGCAAATTGTTTAGTTCTCATTCTGATAAGTGGAGAATTTTACTGTAAGCTTTAGTTAGCTTTTGAGGATAGATTATTGCAATTGAAGCTCTTTTTACAGAAGTAAATATTTTAGGCTTTGTGGGCGAATGTTTTCTGAAACTGCTATTCACTTCTGCCCTTTTAGCACTTTTATAGCCACAGACAATATGTAAACAAGTGGGCATGACTGTCTTCTAGATAAACATTACTTATAGAAACAAGGGCATGCCCATTTTGGCCTGTGAGCCTTAGTTTGCCAGCCCTTGTTCTAGAGCAGTGCTATCCAAAAGAATTTTTCTGTGATGATGGGAAAGTTCTGTGTATGTAATGTCTAGTATAGTAGCCACTAGCCACCTGTGTATGACTGAGGAACTGAACCTTTTTTTTTTTTTTTTTTTTTGCGGTACGTGGGCCTCTCACTGTTGTGGCCTCTCCTGTTGCGGAGCACAGGCTCCAGACGCGCAGGCTCAGCAGCCATGGCTCATGGGCCCAGCCGCTCCACGGCATGTGGGATCTTCCCGGACCAGGGCACGAACCCGTGTCCCCTGCATCGGCAGGCGGACTCTAAACCACTGCGCCACCAGGGAAGCCCTGAACTTTTAATTATTTTTAAATTAAATAGCCACATTGGCTAGTGGCTACCACATTGGGCAGTTCTAGAACATCCTTTTCCAAATTGCTTCTGGCAGAGACAAGATAATTTGGAGAAGCTGCATATCATATTCCCCTTCTGGAGCGTCTCAGGGCATTTTACCTTATTAAAGTTGCTAACAATTCCCACTCTCAAGAAATCAGAATTGACTGAAATCTTTTCCCATGTGCCGTTACCATTTTAAGGAACTGGTGCTTTGCAGAACATACTTTGCAGAAGCAGTGTTCCTGAAGTCACTTATACATGTCATCTGAGCATTAAAGTGTGCCACTAATCAGCCATCAGAAATTGATGGTATTTTTTTTTCACAGTATACTATATGTACAGCTTTGGTTTTATTTTATTATAGCACTGATCAAATATTTCAGAAGAATACATAGAAGAAAAAAACTGTTAGAGTTATAAAGGATGTTTAAATCTTTATTTGGGTTGTCTCTCTCCATTGTTAAATTTAAATGAAACTAAGACAAAAAAATGAAAAAGCAGTTGTAGAAGTTCCAGCATCCGACCACCCATTTTGTTTGCTTGATCATTAGGCTTTGTTTTAACTTAGGAAGTAGAGTCAGGAGTTAAGAAAATATTGTTTAAGATACTTTATACTCTGGAATAGAGGAGACTAGGTAGCTGGGTCCTTTAGGTAACCTGCAGTAAGATGTGAGTTTTTGTTATTAAGAATGATATTTCAATCAAAAGTTCAGGTAGCAGTTTAAAGACATTCAGGAAATTTATTTAGTGAATAAAGGCATTATCAAGACCTATCTTACTTAAGAGTGCGGTAGAGTACCCTTGCTGGAAGTTTGAATGACCTCTTTTTCCAGGGGAGGTAATTAATGAAAAGGACCGCTGTAAAAAATGTGAAGGGAAGAAGGTGATTAAAGAAGTCAAGATTCTTGAAGTCCACGTAGACAAAGGCATGAAACATGGACAGAGAATTACATTTACTGGGGAAGCAGACCAGGCCCCAGGAGTGGAACCAGGAGACATTGTTCTTTTGCTACAAGAAAAAGAACATGAGGTAATTTCCTTTTTGTTTGTTTTATTTTTGCCTCAGAAGACCAGAAATGGGTCTTGTATGCAAGATATAGGTTAGATCAGTTTGAGTTTCCTGAAGCAACACTGAACATAGATGAAGTTGTTAAGTCCTTAGGCTGAGTTCATAAGAACTGACTTCTTTAGTAGACCAACAAGACAGGTGCTGTCAGAAGCACTGTAGAAGGAGTTGGTCTGGGTCCCAGCTCTGCCATTGACTGGCAGTATAACCTTAAGTAATCCTGTTGTGTGTCTGTACCTCGGTTTCCTTATTTATGAAAATAAGGGCATTGGACCAGATAATCTAGGCAGCCTAGGTTTCACTGTGAAACTCCTTGGATGGTTGGTGAGGGCTTCAGTCCTCAGTATTGCTCTGTTGACTTGTTTTACATATTGGGTATCTATGTGAGCTTTCTTGAAAGAAAAGGTTCTGCGGTTTTAAAAACATTTTATTTTTAAATTTCTTTTTTTTTTTTTTGGCTGTGCTGCGCAGCTTGTGGGATCTTAGTTCCCCAGCCAGGGATTGAACCTGGGCCCACGGCAGTGAAAGCACCGAGTCCTAACCACTGGACTGCCAGGGAACACCCTATTTTTAAATTGCTCATTGACTCTGTATTGTATCCATTAATGTACATGGCAAAATGTACTGGGCTGATGATGTGGCCTGGTATATATTATTTTGATTATACCATTGTATCTGTATTTTTTAAATGTGCGATGGAGTATATTTTAAGTTTTTTGTTTGTTTTTTGATTTGGACCATTTTTAAAGTCTTTGTTGAATTTGTTACAATATTGCTTCTGTTTTATGTTTTGGTTTCTTTGGCCACGAGGCATATGGGATCTTAGCTCCCCGACCAGGGATTGAACCCGCAACCCCTGCATTGGAAGATGAAGTCTTAACCACTGGGCCACCAGGGAAGTCCCCTAAATTCTTGGATATAGAAGCATTTGACAGGATTCTGGCTTTGTACTTGATCGCACTGCCATTTTGAATTCCTTTGGAAGCATTTAGATTACAAGTCAGCCGCCTTTTTTAGTTCACACCAGAATTTTCTCCCATTTGATGGTGATTTCTACAAATGAAGTAAATTTTAAAAATCACTTCAAGAATCCAATAGAGATTAAGGTGATATTGAGATGCAGATTCTGGGAATTTGATTTGATTCATTCCCTCATTAGATTGTGGCTTGCTCTCCTAGACAAGCCTTTCTCAAGGTATACTAGTCGAATTTATTGCCTCAGCAAAGCTGTAAATTGCTATATATCTTGGCCTTTTGTGAATATTGCCAAACCTACCAGTGGCAAGGGTCCCTAGATTGCTTTTGTGGTTGTTTTTTTTAAGGAGTAATTTCTAGAATTCTGCCTTAGAGTGTTATGGATTAAAATATTCTGTAAGAATTTGGGATTTTAAAAAATAGAAATCACTGACCTTGGAGACAAGGGACTTAAGTTCTGGCTCCCATTTATTAGCTTTAGCTTCCCTGGGCTTGGCTTTGCATACTAAAAAAAAAAAGTCATCCCTCAGAAAGATGGTGTAGAATCAAATGAGATAATGAATAAGCTGCTCTTCTTTCTTGGGGCTGTGAGGAGGAGGCATTTGGAAGTAAATCACCTCCAAAATTATTGGCAGCAGTGGAATTGCATGGAATTTCCAACAGACAGCAGATGTTACTGGTTGTCTAAAGTAGAAAGTAGAAGATGATAAAGGTTAGAATGGAAGTTCATCTAGTAAGAGGTCAAAGATTGTTCCTTCTTGGTTTTATTGTGACCGGTAAAGTAAATTTGAGCCCAAAATGAGATTTAGGTATCTTGTTTTGTTTATACCACTGAGAATATTCTTAACCTTCTTAAGAAAAATTGATTAGTTTGACTAGTTCATGAACATACTCGTATTTTGTTTGGGGCTTTCTTTTTTAAAAAAGCTCTCAACACTTGTGCTGAAGGAATTGTGAGGCCGTGAGATCAGGGTGGGTACTGTAGCTGAAACAGAGTGTAAATCTTCTGATCAAAAAACAATTCAATTTTGAGAGTGCTGTGTATGCATGTGTATCATCTTTCAGTACTGGTGTGTGTGTATTTTGGTAATCTTGCTATCATGGTGCATTTGTACAGCAAAGAACCACAGTGGTGGGTAAGATCTGGTGATGTTAGTCTCTCTTCTATACTCTTTATTTTTCAGAAATTATTACAGCTTTTATGTGTTTTACTGTCTGGTTCTTGGTAATTTCTCCTCATTAGTCTGTTTTTTCAAAATATCCTGGCCATTCTTGCCTGTTTATTCTCTGTTTGAATTTTAGCATCAAATTGTCTAATATAACCACCCTTCCTGCTGGTCCCCTGCCCCACCCAAAAAAAACCCTAATACCATTTTTTATTGGAATTACTTTAAGTTGAGCTCTCCTATACAAGAACATAGTATCCCTTCATGCTTCCTACGTCTTTTTTTTTTTTTTAATTTATTTATTTGGTCTCACTGTGCAGCATGTGGAACTTCCCCAACCAGGGATGGAACCCGTGTCCCCTGCATTGGGAATGCGGAGTATTAACCACTGGACCACCAGGGAAGTCCACTCCCTACTGCTAATATAGCTTTAACCAAAGGATATTTGGTTAAAGATAGTTTTTGGAACAGTAATGTAATATGTTCAGAAACACTTTCATTTTATGAACTTGAAAAAGCATTGAAAAGTGCTGCATGAAAGAAACCGTATTGAAGTTAATTTTTCCACCCATTGTGAGAAACAGCTGAGTAAACTCTCATAGGAAATATACATTCAGTGGTTCTCAAACTTTAGCATACATTAGAATCCCCTGGAGGGTTTATTAAAACTACAGATTGCAGGTCCTCGCCTTTATAGATTCTGATGCAGTGGTTATGGGATGAGGCCCAAGAATGTGCATTCCTAACCAGTTTACTGGTGCTGCTGAGGCTGCTGGTCCAGGACCACTGGTCAAGATAATGGTTTGAGATTAACTTTTCTTCATAGGTAAATTTAGGAGGATAATTTAGGAAAAGAGGATATCTTTCAGATTTCCTCTCTTCTCTGACTGAACCAGCCAGGATTATTCTTTAGAAGAGATAACTATTGTATTGAAAAAAAATTAGGTGACCTTTCACTGCAGTTAATTTTATTTCAGCTTAAATTTCAAAAGTTAACTATAGATATTTGTGAATTCTAATAAGCAAACGTTTTAAGTTGGGCATGTGTGAAATTGGATGTATTTTTCCCTACACATTGAACGCTCATTTTTTAATGTTTATTGAATAACCTTTGCATTACCTAGTCCATAGGCTTATGGTGTAATAATAAGCCAACTTTAGCATTTGTTTTACATTCGCCTAAGCAAGTTTTGAATTTTAGGTGAGGTAAAATTTGTTTGTATTTGTATGAAGCATGGGGTTTGAGCCCCTTTACTGGCTGAGCATTACTGGTTGAGCTTTTTTAGTTGAACTTGGGCTTTCACCTTTCCCTGTTAGAATCACATCTGGAGGAAACTCCAAGTGAACCTGTTCTCCAGAATCCCACTGGGCCTTGTACACCTTTTCACTCACAGGCAGTGTTTCGAAATGGTCCATAATTGTAAAATATACCTGGTTCTGTTTTTGAAGTTTCAGTTGTACCTTATGAGTCATTGTTTTCCCAATTCCAATTCTTTCGTGATAGAAGCTTTTAGCATATTACTTGAGAATAGCTAGGTTTCCTTATATAAATTTAGGGAACCTAGGGATGGTGGCAGTTTGGCTTTTGCAGTAAATGGTAGAACTAAGGTTTTGAAATTGATTCAAGGAGCACAGAACAACAGTATGCCTCCATAATTTTTTAAAAAGATGTTTCTGGTGTGCTTTATTTGTAGGTGTTCCAGAGAGACGGAAATGATTTGCACATGACATATAAGATAGGACTTGTTGAAGCTCTATGTGGATTTCAGTTCACATTTAAGCACCTTGATGGACGTCAGATTGTGGTGAAATACCCCCCTGGCAAAGTAATTGAGCCAGGTAAATCTTGATTTTTGCCTGATCCAAGATTCTTTCTACAGTAGGTGACTGAAAAAAATATTGTTGTGCACTTTCTTGGGTAAAATTCTTAATATTTTCCCCTTTATTTACTCAAATAATAGGATGTGTCCGTGTAGTTCGAGGTGAAGGAATGCCACAGTATCGTAATCCCTTTGAAAAAGGTGATCTTTACATAAAATTTGATGTGCAGTTTCCTGAAAACAACTGGATCAACCCAGACAAGCTTTCTGTAAGTGTTCTCTAAATTTAGGCAAAAGATGAGTTAAGTTTAATAATAGTTGTATTTCTGTGTCACCTTCCCTTCGTTTTGGGTGCTAAGATTAGATTACACAGTTTATTAATTTGAGTGATTGATGGGCTGTCCTGGTTGTTTTTAAAGTGAGGATACCTGATGTAAAAGTTTATGGGGCCGAGTAGGGAATAGTGAAGGAGTAAAGCAGACTGCGTGTGAGGTGGTGGTGGGAGGATTGGGGCTCCCTGGAGAACAGATATCTCACCTGAAGAGGGCAACCCCCCAGCTTAGCGTCTACTGGTTGTTCATGCAGGAAGGCATGTCTAGTGTGAAATTTTCCAGTGTTTAAATGTTAGCAACTAATTCTGTTTTTTGTTTTCTAAGCAATAGATGGGTTGTCCAAAAGATGTCTACAGATTTGGTCTGTGGATCATCCATTTGTGATCTCTGGCTTAAAGTGCAAAGACTAACTGTCAAACATATACCTTGGATTGTATCAAAAGGGAACTTGATAGTGGATGAAGATAATCTTCCAGCTAACCTTATTTTTCTTTATTTTAATGAAGGAATTAGAAGATCTTCTGCCATCTAGACCAGAAGTTCCGAACATTATTGGAGACACAGAGGAGGTAGAGCTTCAAGAGTTTGATAGCACTCGGGGCTCAGGAGGTGGTCAGAGGCGTGAAGCCTATAATGATAGCTCTGATGAAGAAAGCAGTAGCCATCATGGACCAGGAGTGCAATGTGCCCATCAGTAAACTCTGCAAACAAATTGCACAGGTGGATTTTCTTTCCACACTTGCCTGGTTTGTTTTCAGCGATCCAGCTGGTCAACCCAGATGAACTGATGGACATCTGTTGGTCTATGTGTAACTTTTAAAATTGGTATAGTATCTACAGAGTGTATAATTTAAACTAACCACAAAGCTTTACATCTTCATTTCGACTGTTCTGTAGCAGAATAAAGCACTTGAAAGGAAACAAGACTCCCTTTCACATGTGGGTTATAAGTTTCAGTCCTGGTATCTGTGCTTGATTTTTATCAGTTTTGTGTAGATTTTATGTTTCATATTTTAAATTCAAATCCCACATTGTAAAGTTTGTGTACAATTTGTCCTGAAGCTTTGTGTTTGGCTGCACCTGCATAAGCTGCTACAAATAGAATAAAGAATTTCATAGCCTGTATCTATCATTTAGATGCATGGAAAAATGGGCTTTGCACACAATGGGTTTGGAGCTGACTGGGAACAATGGAAAAAATAACATTAGCTGAGCTGTGGTTGTAAAGTTTGGGGTTTCTCCCCCGGCCCTTTTTTTTTCCTTTTTTTTCTTTCTTTCTTTTTTTTTTTTTTACCATCTTGTGAAAGGTTTCTGAAACTCAATAATAAAAAGCAGTTGGTGTAAATTACTCTTTGTCTCACATTTTTAGAAGGAAGAAGTATTTTGAACTGTAAAATCTATCCTTAAACTGGAGAATGTACCCTTAGTTCTGGTTCTTAAACAGCCCTTAAAAACCCATTGGCCTGAAGCTTATGCCTCAGGCACATGCCCATTTTATAGTTTCAAAAGATAAAAGAGAGTTTGATATGTTGGTAGAAACAGGCTTTATTGGCTTCAATTAATGCTTTGTAGAGTCAAGGATATCTGAGTTATGTAACTTCTAAGTTATGATCCTGAGCACTGGGGCCAGGTTAACCTGGCCTGTATTTCCTCACCTCACCCCCTTTTTAAAAAAATAAGGTAACAGTAAATCAATATTAGAACCATGTCTGCATAGAACCTGTTAAAATGCTCTGTTTTCATTAAATGTTAAGTTAAAGATTCTCTTGTGTCCATTAAGTTGAATATTTGAGATTGGGGGGGAAGCATTGATTACTATTGTTTTATAGAAAAGTAAGACTCTTAGGCTGGTATGAGAAAAATCAGGTAAAACTACTATGAAAAGGATGTTGTATTGCTCTTCTTTCATCTTCTACTACCTTCTTTTCATTCCCAGAGTAGGTATTTTTAGAACACACTTTAATTTTAGGGAAAAGAGACATCATTTATAGATTTTACATTTGTAAAAGGACAAATGGGAGAAAGCCGAAAACTAAAAATTTTCAATGTATTATGCCATCCCTGAGCCTAATTGTAGTACTTGTAGTTTATTTCTAGGTCTACTAGAACCTGAATGAAAAAAAAAAAGGTGTCCTGGCATTAATCAAGGCCTTGAGGTTTAAATTATTGCCCTATCCACTCTACCTCCATTGTACAAAAACTATTTTACAACCAGCCTGGGCAAGATGCAACAGCATAGTAGTTTTGTATCCAAGGTTACTTCCCCACAACAACTTTAAGTAAGAAATGCAGTGGCAATACAAAGTTTGTAGCCTTTCCAATAAAGGTTTATAAAACATTAGAGCTGTTCAGTGTAGTCTTTCTTTCAGTTCTACCCAGGTTTTTGGACTACAGTAGAGAACCATATGGAAGGGGAATAAAACCTTGTTAAGGTCTGTTATTTCACTGAGTCTACTGGCTCTACGTTGTAGAGCATCTGTCTAAAGAATAAGCATATATCATCAGTACAAAGAACCTTTTATAACAGCTTTATTGAAATATAATTCATATATCATTAAATCTACTTTTTAAGGAATGTGTGCAGGGAATTCCCTGGTAGTCCAGTGGTTAGAACTTCGCTTCCACTGCTGGGGCCCTGGGTTCTATCTGTGGTCTGGGAACTAAGATTCTGCAAGCTGCGCAGCCAAAAAAAAAAAAAAAAAGTGTGCAATTCAGTGGTTTTTAGTGTATTCACAGTGTTTTGCAACCATCACCACTGATTCCAGAATATTTTCATCACGCCAGAAAAGAAAAATCCGTTAGTATTTACTTGCAATCTCTAGTTTCTAAGTATTTGCCTATTTCAGATATTTTCTATAAAATGGAATCATGACAGTATGTAGCTGTTTGTGACGTGTTCATTTAGTATGTTTTCAAGGTTCATTCCTGTCATAGCATGTATTGGTATTTCATTTTTATGGCAAAATAATACTCCATTGTATAGAAATACCATGTTTGTTTACTCATCCATCAGTTGGTGGACATTTGAGTTTTTTCCATTTGGAATAATGCTGCTGTGAACATTCATGTACAAATTTGTGTGTGGACATGTTTAAAATTCTTTTCGATAAACCTAGGAGTGGAATTGCTGGGTCACATGGTAACTGTTTAATCTTTTGAAGAACTGCCAAACTTCCAAAAAGGCTGCACCATTTTACAATACCACAATATATGAGGGTTTCAGTTTTTCCATGTAACTGCCAACACTTGCTGTCTTTTAGTATAGCTATCCTAGTGGGTATGAAGTGATTTTGATTTGCATTTCCTACAACTAATGATGTTAAGCATCTTTTCATGTACTTACTGGCCATCTGTGTGTTTCTGGAGAAATGTCTATTTCAGATCCTTTTCCCATACTTTATTCAATAGATTTTCTTACTGTATAACCTTTTTCTGTTCTAGGACACCATCTTACACTTAGTCATATCTGCATAGGTTCCTCTTGGCTGTAACAGTTCTGATTTTATTTGGTTTTGATTGGTGACCTAGACAATTTTGAGCAATAGTAGTCAGGTATTTTGTAGAATGAACAATGTAATATTAGTATTAACATGTAAAAGTTGATTCTGATAGTACTAGTTGCAGGAATGTATCAGTATGATGTTTAAAAGAAAAACCTGTTTTCTTTACTCAAAACACTTGATACTACCTGGAGTTAGACCCCACAGGTTAAGGGCTCAGTCCCATAAGACTGCCTGGTCTTCAGACACCAATCACAAGTCCCAGATTGTCACCTGTACTTTTGACCAACTGGTTATAAATGCAGGGTACCCACAACCCCCTCCTCGGTTTCAGTAATTTGCTAGAATGGCTCATAGAACTCAGGAACACTTTTCTTACTAGATTGATTACCAGGTTATTATAAGAGATACAACTCAGGAACAGCCAAATGGAATAGGGTCTAGGGGTCTCCCCTTCCCAGTGGTCTAGGGGTGGGACCGAAAGTTCCAACCTTCTTACCATATGGTTGGTTCACTCTGGTAAGCAGCCCCCCTCATTAATATAAACTCAGGAATAGCTGAAAGTGGCTTGTTATAAATTTAAAGACACATCACTAATCCCTATCAGGAAGTTCCATGGGTTTGGGGAGCTCTCTGCCAGGAACCAGGGATGAAAACCAAATTATTTTTCTTATTCTATCACAGTGTCACAGTGTTATTGATATTTCAGTGAAACGGCTGCATATTATAAACTCTGTCAAGGCACGTGTAAAAGTTATTTCTAATAGTCTTACTTGCATGAGTGAATCATTGTGTACTTTGGGAGAAACATGGGAAACTTTGCTCCCACCATCTGCCAACTTTTTGCTTAGTTGTTCAATTCCAGTATACACGTATGGTAGTATCAGAATTGTTAACCCATACCCACATGGGAAAAAAAAAAACCTAATCAACTAGAGTACAGTGCTAAGCATAGTTCCTTTTATCTTTAATTTCACAGACTCCATTTCCAAAGTTACTTAGGAAAGGAGCCTTTCCCCCCACCCCCTTCCATGAGATTGTTTCATACGTTTGTAATATAGTTAAATTGTGTGATTGCATTCTACATTCTATCCTAGGAACCACCCCACCAACACCTCCTAAATGATTTTTTGAAATCTGCCTACAGGGAATTCCCTGGTGGTCCAGTGGTTAGGACTCCACGCTTTCACTGCTGAGGGCACAGGTTCAATCCCTGGTTGGGGAAGTAAAATCCCACAAGCTGTGCAGAGTGGCCAAAAATAAATAAAATCTGCGTACATTGAGGGTCACTCTTTGTGTTGTGAAGTTCACAATGTCTTGACAAATGCATAGTGTCATGTATTCACTAGTATGTCATACACAATAAAAAAATCCCCTGAACTTGACCTATTCAACTCCTCTCCCACTTCTGATTCTGTGGCAAGTACTTACTGTTTTGCCTTTTCCAAAATTTCATATAGAGTAATATAGTATGTAGCCTTTTCAGTCTTTCACTTAGCAATATGCACTTAAGATGTGTTCATGTCTTGGGGACTTCCCTGGTGGCCCAGTGGTTAAGACTTCACCTTCCAATGCAGGGAGTGTGGGTTCAATCCCTGGTTGGGGAGCTAGGATTCCACATGCCTCATGGCCAAAAAGCCAAAACATAAAACAGAAGCAATATTGTAACAAAAATTCAATAAAGACGTTAAAAAAAAATGGTCCAAATAAAAAAAAAAATCTTAAAAAAAAAAAGATGCGTTCTTGTCTTTTTGTGGCTTGATAGCTCATTTCTTATTATTGCTGAAAAAGATTCCATTGTATGGCTATACCACAGTTTATCCCTTATCAGATTTATTTATTTGTTTATTTTTGGCTGTGTCGGGTCTGAGTTGCGGCACGTAGGCTCAGTAGTTGCGGTGCTCAGGCTTAGTTGCCCCTCAGCATGTGGGATCTTAGTTCCCTGACCAGGGATCGGACCCACATCTCCTGCATTGGAAGGGGGATTCTTAACCACTGGACTACCAGGGAAGTCCCACCTTATCAGATATTAGATTTGCAAATATTTTTTCCCATTCCATGGGTTGTCTTCACTTTCTTGATAGTGTCCTTTGAAGCACAAAGTTTTTAAAATTTTCATTAAGTCCAATTTATTTCTTTTATTACTTATATAAAATTTTTAACCAAAGGGTATAACACCGGAAATGACCTTCAGTGTTCATTGAGGTATAGTAGCTGGTTTTTTACATACAGCAGTCATCTGGCTCTGGGAGTACATAGGACATTGTAGACCTTGCTTGGTTATTAATAATTTACTTGGGAAGCCTACATGAAGTTACTGTTCAACAGTTACATCAATTAAGTCTTGGGTATTTTGCCCCAAGTACTGATTATATTATAAAGAAATATATTTCTTTCAGTTTTATTGAAATACAATTGACATACAGCACTGTATAAGTTTAAGGTGTGACAGCATAATGATTTGACTTTCATAATCATGAAATGATTGTCAATAAGTTTAGTGAACATCCATCATCTCATATAGATAACAGTAAAGAAATAGAAAAATATACTTTTTGTGTGTAACGGGAACTCAGGATTTGCTGCCTAAACTTTTATATAATATATAGCAGTGTTAATGACATTTATTATGTTGTACATTACATCCCTAGTACTTATAACTGGAAGTGTGTGCCTTTTGACTGTCTTCATCCAATCCCCCACACACACACCTCTGCCTCTGGTAACCACAAATCTGATCTCTTTGGTATGAGTTTTTGAGTTATAATTGACCTACAACTTTATGTTAATTCCTGGTACACAACATAGTGATTTGATATTTCCATACATTTCAAAATGATCCTTTGATAAATCTAGTTGTCATGTGTCATTATACAAAGATATTATAGTATTATTGATTGTATTCCCCACACTGTACATTTCATACCTGTACTCATTTATTTTGTAACTTAAAGTTCATTACCTCTTAATCTCTCTCATGTATTTCTCTCATCCCCCCATTCCTCGTCCCTTGGCAACCACCTGTATGTTCTCTATATCTATGACTCTGTATCTCTTTAGTTATGTTTGTTCATTTGTTTTGTTTTTTAGATTCCACAGGTAAGTGGAATCATACACTATTTGTCTTTGTCTGACTTATTTCACTTAGCATAATATCCTCCAGGTCCACCCATGTTGTCGCAAATGGCAAGATTTCATTCTTTCTTGTGGCTAATATTCCACTATATATATATATATATATATTTTTTTTTTATCCATTCATCTATTGATGGGCACTTGGGTTGCTTCCATATCTTAGCTATTTTAAATAATGTTACAATGAACACAGACGTGCATACATCTTTTCAAATTAGTGTTTTCGTTTTGTTTGGGAAAATGAATTGCTGGATTGTACGTATGGTAGTTATAGTTTTGTTTTTTTGAGAGCTCTTCATACTGTTTTCCACAGTGGCTGCTACACCCACTCATTTTCTTGCTTTTCCTTGCTAACCTATTTACTTATGCCACACTTAGTAAGTTAGATCCATAAACCTAGTCTTCCTTTTCTGGCTTACTAGCTTGGAAGTTTTTATAGTATTTCATTAAGTAAACACATTTTATATTAATATAAATAGCTGGAGTTTGATTACAAAGGGATGCACGTAATCTAATAATAAAGACTCCAGGGAATTCCCTGGCAGTCCAGTGGTTAGGACTCGGTGCTTTCGTTGCCAGGGCCCTGGTTGGATCCCTTGTCAGGGAACTAACATCTCGCAAGCCAAGTGGCTCAGCCAAAATAATAATAATAATAATAAAGACTCCCAAAGTCTTGTGATTAAGTCAGCTCCAGTTGCAAGGGATTTGATAAAATTCTGAAGCCCACGTAATCTGGCACAGACTTCTAGAGAATATTGTTAGTGTGATTCTTGTTTTTAATTTCTGAAATTTCAGTTAAGTCTCTAGTCAAAGTGGGCCAAATGAGTCAAGCTAAAGATTCTAGAAGACCTGACTTCTCAGCTATAGGAAGAAAAGGGCCTGAGAAATCTCTTTAGCAGGGATAGGTTGAGAACTTTCAATCAGTTGGTGTACTTTTAATAGTCTATGTGTTAACAGCTAATCCCCTCTTGTGAGCCACAAATTATTTTTTCTGTTAAGAATGCAGTACATAGCCATTAAAAAATCAAACATTGGGCTTCCCTGGTGGCGCAGTGGTTGAGAGTCCGCCTGCCGATGCAGGGGACGCGGGTTCGAGCCTCGGTCCGGGAGGATCCCGCATGCCGCAGAGCGGCTGGGCCCGTGAACCGTGGCCGCTGGGCCTGCGCGTCCGGAGCCTGTGCTCCGCAACGGGAGAGGCCACGGCAGTGAGAGGCCCGCGTACCGGAAAAAAACAACAACCAAGTATTAAAGAACTATGTGCTTGGAAATATGAGTAATCCACTGCCCCCATCAAATCCCATGCTCATGAGACTATCAATACAAATAGATTTGTCTTTATTCTTCAAGATTTTTTTTAGTGCATATAGAACCAAATCTCCCATCTTTAGTCCTCCTCCCAAAGGCAACCACTTTTATCAATTTCTTGTGTGTGTAAAAATGGGATACAACTTACTTTATAACTTTTCTTTGGTCTTATTATTCCTTTGCCATATTTGCATACTAATACATAAATATCTATGTCTTCTTTTTAGTGATCTCAACGTTCTATTGTTTAAATGAACCATTATTCATTCTAACCATTATTCATTCTTCTATTGATAGATATTGGGATCGTTTCCAATTATTTCTTATTACAATGATATGCATAATATCTTCATAAATATGTTTCTGCATTTGTGCACAATGCACAGATTACAAAGTTAAGCTTCTAATGCAAAGAACACTGGCACATAGTAGAACCTAAATAAATATTTATTGAATGAAGGAAGTGACTTGATCTTCCCATATGGGCAATTGGTTTCAGCTGGACTCAAGTCTCTGAGGTTCTGACCTGGCTCAGGCATCTAAAAGGTGGATTCTACAGAGCTCACCAGGAGGGTTGAGCCACTTCCTTGAAGGCATAGCTGATCCTTTGTTCTCAGTGCTCTTGATGACCAGGCTCTCCAAAGAAACCTATCAATATGGATGGCAGTGGCATGACAGGACAACATGGTGATACCCTAGCCCATTCTCCTTTCATCCCGTTGATCCAGGAGTGTCTTATTTAAAGCTCCTTTGGTTCTAAATCCTCTCTTGTTTGATCCTAGACATCAGTTAGTAGCTAGGTACGCAGAATGATCATCCTAGGAAAGACAGGCAGTGTTGGATATTCCCTGTGTATCCCAACAGTCTAGAGACATCCACAATAATGGCCCCACTATAGAAATTTATGCTTTGAATACTTCATTTCTTGCTATCAAAACAAAACAACAACAAAAAAGAGAGATTCAGCTACTGGCTAGGCTCTTGCCATAGCTGATCCTTCAGAGGTGGGAAAGGTCAAAGACCAAGGATGAAGAAGCAGTGCTCCACTGGCCATCAGTCCTTTAGAAACCCTCTGACTCATTTTTAGGACGGCTTTGACTTCAAAGAGTTTGTCCAGAGTTTCCTTGTCCTTTGTATTTACTCACAGAGGACTATTGACTACATTTTTTTTTTGCCATACACGGGCCTCTCACTGTTGTGGCCTCTCCCGTTGCGGAGCACAGGCTCCGGACGTGCAGGCCCAGCGGCCATGGCTCACGGGCCCAGCCGCTCCGTGGCATGTGGGATCTTCCCGGACCGGGCCACGAACCCATGTCCCCTGCATTGGCAGGCAGACTCTCAACCACTGCGCCACCAGGGAAGCCCAATGGTATACATTTTTATCTGACCAAGACATTTCAAAGGAAATAATGGCTGATTACATTTCTGCTTATACTGATTAGTATGTATTTGCATCTAAGACATCTTGTGATTGCAATGAACAAAAACATACCAGTCTTAAGAAGCAGTGAGGCACATCTGGAGGAGGAAGAGTCTATAATACATTGTATTGTTGAAAGTCCAAGAGTCTTAATCCATGGACAATCATGGGTCCAGGGGTCTGTCTGTTAAGAGTTGACACAAAAGAGATCAGCTTATAAAGAAGTAAAACCTCAGCACACAAGCTCCCCAGCATGAACTATTACACTTTTTTAAGGTCCTGAATTTGAACTCCTGATTTAGTAGATCCACAAACAGAAAGAACCTCTCCTTGTTCCATCCACATAGACTGGATCCCAGGCTAGTCACTTTTTTCTCTTTGTTTGCTTAAAGAGGACAAAAAAGCCAGACTATGTCAGGAGTATTAAGGGCTTATAAAGGGCATTTAAAAAAATTTTAGCTACCTTCATTCAATCCCCTCTCTCTGGGTGCTTATACTCTGGTTTTCCTCTAAAGCCAGGGGTCTGCAAACTATAGCCCATGGGTCAAATCACCTACCACCTATTTTTGTAAATAAAGTTGTATTGGAACACAGCCATGCTCATTCTTTACATATTTTCTATGCTGCTCTTGTGCTACAATAGCAGGGTTGAGCACTTACAACAGGGACCATGTGGCCTGTAAAGTCTAAAATATTTACTGTCTTCCCCTTTATAGGTAAAATTTGCTTACTTCTGCTCTAAGGGACAAGTACCTTCCTCACTCTCAGTTCTTGTGAATTAGAGGCAGTTAAAGTTGGGTTTTCTGTCACTTGGCAACCAACTGAGTCCTTCCTGACACAAGGGTGGCCCAGCCCAAATCACTCTGTCTCCTAGAATGGCCTAAATCACATGCCCAGAGCAATGGCGCTGGTCCATCCCCATCATAGATGGACAGGAAGTATATTCCTCTGACCAGAAGCTGCAACTTGTTTTCTGGCCACAGGATCAAATATTTGAAATTGGGAGTTCCCAGAAAATCCCAGGTGCATGGTCACCATATGATGATGCCTCATTTATATATATATATGTTGACAGTGGAAAAAGACGTATATATCTTTTTTTTTTTTTTTTGCGGTACGCAGGCCTCTCACTGTTGTGGCCTCTCCCGCTGCAGAGCACAGGCTCCGGACGCGCAAGCCCAGCGGCCATAGCTCACGGGCCCAGCCGCTCCGCGACATGTGGGATCTTCCCGGACTGGGGCACGAACCCGTGTCCCCTGCATCGGCAGGCGGACTCTCAACCACTGCGCCACCAGGGAAACCCAGATGTATATATCTTTGATGAGAGGGCAATAGTGTTGTGGACTAAGAGGCTTAGCAGGATGGAAGCTTGCTGTCTTCTTCTATATCTCAGGGTGCGGACAGTGTCATAACAGCCATCCAACAGCATGGAATGACTGACATGTGCCAGGCTCAGGGCTTAGTGTTTTACATATGTTACATCACACAACAACGCTGTAAGGTAGAAATTACTGTCGCTCCAGTTTATAGGTAAGGAAGCCAAATCTCAGAGATATGAAGAAATTTCAGAAAGGTCACGTGGCCAAAAAGTGATGAAGGGAGGAGTCCAATTCAAGTCCAAACTCCAAGGCCCAGGCTCTTTAATACAGTGCTAGACAGCCAAGTCAGCAAGCCTGTAGAAGCAGCACCTCTTTTTCCACCCTCCTAGCACAAATCCTGTGTGGGGCGCCCATTGGCCTGGTGTTGGTCATGTGCCATCCTTGAACCAATCACTGGGGTCAGGGGCACCAGGCTGGGTCCCGTGTCCAACTGTGAGCCTGAGGTGGGGCCATCCTCACCTAAATGACATGACCTGGGCAGTGGCAGTGCCAGCATTTTCATATAGAAGTGTTCGGGACTGGAAGGTGAGAGCATTTTGTGT
The DNA here is from genome assembly GCF_949987515.2 of Delphinus delphis. Classification (NCBI taxonomy): domain Eukaryota; kingdom Metazoa; phylum Chordata; class Mammalia; order Artiodactyla; family Delphinidae; genus Delphinus; species Delphinus delphis. The sequence continues at coordinate 23,047,117 of NC_082702.1, read as the reverse complement.
GTTTGAGAAACATCAATTGTCCACATTTGTCAGGGGGTGGGCAGGGAGAGGCCGGGAGTTGGTGTGTTACCTCCACTCCTGGCTGTTGTGCTCTGTCCTTTGTCATCTTTGACCAGCTGGAATGTTCAGAGGTCATCCCTAGAGGACCCTTTCTGACAAAGAGATGTGTATCTACCAGGGAATAGAGCCTGGGGGACAGCACCTGAATTAGTATCTTGACAACCTCTGAGGTAAGTCAGTTGTTAAATATCTTGGTTTCCTTCCCTGCAACCTGGTGAAAGAGTCTGATCTGGCTCTCAAAGCCAGTCAGAGGGTCTAAATAACTACAAGACGGCCTACAAAATGAGAATGTAGCAGAGAGAATCACCTGTAGGCTAAAACCTGCCCAGTGGATGTTCACACCTGACTAGAGTCTGGTGTGCACATCCACCCACCCACCCAGAACCCATCCTGCCTGCCACTGCACAGAATCTCTACATTGACACATGTCCATAATGTCTATTTAATCCATTGTTTTCTGTCTTGGTAAGAGTGTTTCAAAGACTGGGGGCTCTGTTAAGTGTTCCTGAGTATCAGGCATTCTTTAGGGGCTGTGTGCCCAGGTGTTTTGCACTTTCATCTCACAAAGCTGAAATATGATACAAGAGATGGGCTCAGCTACTAAGTTCAAGGGCGAGGGTTTGCTTTTAAACACACACACACACACACACACACACACACACACACACACACACAGCCTCTGGGTATCGGATAGGTGACCAGCTCCCCCTGGTGCTTAAACATTTTTTCATCTGGGAATTCCCTTTCTAGTCCTTTATCTTGGGAAAATTATGACTGTGCAACAAGATGCAATACAAGAATGTTTATTGAAAGATTATGATTGTAAGGAATTGAAAATTACCTGAACATCCTCCCATTAAACTTTGTTACATCCATTCAATGCATAGTATGTAGTTGTTAAAAAACAATGTTGTAAAGGATGTTTTATGGCACAATGTCAATTATATACTAGAAAATGCATTCAATATGTTGCTGTTTTTAAAATATATGCCTGCATAACTGTTCTGATAGGATGTACGTGAAGTTGAAAATAATGATTTTTCTCTGCATTTGAAGGTTACAGGTGTTTAAAAATGCTTTTTATTATGAAAATATACACAAAAGTCAAATAATAAAATGAACCTCTATAATCTATTGCCCCTATTCATTAATTATCATCAATATTTGGCCACACTTGCTTCACCTATTTTTTTTCCAATAAAGAAATCCGTTTAATCTTAAAACTTACACTACTTTTTTGAACAGTAACATTTCACACCTATTTTTAAAAACAGACCTCTCTCTCCTGAAGTATTTTAAAGCAAATATCAGACATCATTGAATGTTATCCCTATATAATTCAACATGCATCTTTGAAAAGGACATTTCTTATGTGTTTACAATGCCATTATCACACCTAACATATTAACAATAAACCCTTCAGTTTCTGCACTACCCAGATTATATTTGCATTTCCATGAGTGATTTTCTCTTATTTTTTCTTATCTGTGTTTGCTAATTTTTTTTACAAATAAACATAACAACTATTATTAAAAAGCCACAGTTTAAACAATTAAAAATCCTTTGAGCAGAAGCAAGAAGAACTACAGTCCTGCAGCCTGTGGAATGAAAACCACATTCATTGAAAGATAGACAAAATGAAAAGGCAGAGGAATGAACCAGATGAAGGAACAAGATAAAACCCTAGAAAAACAATTCAATGAAGTAGAGATAGGCAACCTTCCAGAAAAAGAATTCACAATAGTGAGAGTGAAGATGATCCAAGACCTCAGAAAAAGAATGGAGGCAAAGATCGAGAAGATGCAAGAAATGTTTAACAAAGACCTAGAAGAATTAAATAAAAAATGCCTAGAAGAATTAAAGAACAAACAAACAGAGATGAACAGTACAATAACTGAAATGAAAACTACACTAGAAGGAATCCATAGCAGAATAACTGAGACAGAAGAATAACCTGGAAGACAGAATGGTGGAATTCACTGCCATGGAACAGAATAAAGAAAAAAGAATGAAAAGAAAGGAAAACACCCTAAGAGACCTCTAGGACAACATTAAATGCACCAACATTCACATTATAGGGGTCCCAGAAGGAGAAGAGAGGGAGAAAGGACCCGAGAACATATTTGAAGAGATTATAGTCGAAAACTTCCCTAACATGGGAAAGGAAAGAGCCACCCAAGTCCAGGAAGCACAGAGAGTCCCAGGTAGGATAAACCCAAGGAGAAACATGCCAAGATACATAGTAATCAAACTGACAAAAATTAAAAGCAAAGAAAAATTATTAAAAGCAACAAGGGAAAAATGACAAATAACATACAACGGAACTCCCATAAGGTTAACAGCTGATTTCTCAGCAGAAATCAAGTCAGAAGGGAGTGGCACAATATATTTAAAGTGATGAAATGGAAGAAACTGCAACCAAGATTACTATACCAAGCAAGGATCTCATTCAGATTCGACAGACAAATCAAAAGCTTTACAGACAAGCAAATCTAAGAGAAATCAGCATCACCAAACGAGCTCTACAACAAATGCTAAAGGAACTTCTCTAAGTGGGAAACACAAGAGAAGAAAAGGACCTACAAAAACAACCTCACACCAGTTAGAATGGGCAGCATCAGGAAATCTACAAACAACAAATGCTGGAGAGGGTGTGGAGAAAAGGGAAGCCTCTTGCACTGTTGGTGGGAATGTAAATTGCTACAGCCACTATGGAGAACAGTATGGAGGTTCCTTAAAAAACCAAAAATAGAATTACCATATGATCCAGCAATCCCACTACTGGGCATATACCCAGAGAAAACCATAATTCAAAAAGACGCATGCACCCCAATGTTCATTGCAGCACTATTTACAATAGCCAGGTCATGAAAGCAACCTAAATGCACATCAACAGACAAACGGATAAAGAAGTTGTGGTACATATGTACAATGGAATATTACTCAGCCATAAAAAGCCAATGAAATTGGGTCATTTGTTGAGACGTGGATGGATCTAGGGACTGTCATACAGAGTGAAGTAAATCAGAAAGAGAAAAACAAATATCATATATTAACGCATGTATGTGGAACCTAGAAAAATGGTACAGATGAACTGGTTTGCAGGGCAGAAGTTGAGACACAGATGTAGAGAACAAATGTATGAACACCAATGGAGGGAAAGTGGGGGGGGCAGTGGCAGTGGTGGGATGAATTGGGAGATTGGGATTGACATATATAACTCTAAAAGGTATAAAATAGATAACTAATAAGAACTTGCTGTATAAAAAATAAAATAAATAAAATTCAAACAGAAATTTAAAATCCTTTGATAGGGGCTTCCCTGGTGGCGCTGTGGTTGAGAGTCCGCCTGCCGATGCAAGAGACATGGCTTCGTGCCCCGGTCTGGGAAGATCCCACATGCCGTGGAGCGGCTGGGCCCGTGAGCCTTGGCCGCTGAGCCTGCACGTCCAGAGCCTGTGCTCCGCAGCGGGAGAGGCCACAACAGTGAGAGGCCCGCGTACTGAAAAAAAAAAAAAAAAAAAAAAAAAAAAATCCTTTGATTTACACATTTTTTTTCCCAGGAACACAGATTACATTAAGCGATTAAATACTAAATCTGATGAATCCAGCAAAGCTCTAAAGACAAGTAAGGGCTTGCAACTTTTTAGCTGCTTAATGTTTCTTAAGAATTCTTCTTAAGGATTTGTCAGCTTAAGTATTTTAAGGCAGAACAACATTATGAGGGAAAATCCTTTGTCTTTAAGAGACAGACAGAGACACAGAGACTGAAAGAGACAGAGACAGAGCAAGTGAGAGAGACTGATTTCCATAATCAAATACTAATCAGGAACAGAGCTATCTCAAGGTTACCCAGGAGACCCCCCACTCCCCGCTCAAAATCCACATTTCTACCTTTAAACGAAACTAGCCCCAGCCTCACTTACTGCCCTGATAAACCCAGCAACAGCTGTGGATAGCTGTGGTCACACTATTTCCTCCTCCCAGTTCCCTTTATTAAAAATCAAGCTAAGCAGTTTGAGCATCTATAGACCAGATATATACATACATACATATATATATATATATATATAAAAAACTTTTTTTCCCCTCAATTTTCCTTATGCATATACTAACATACGCTTTGTCTGCAGCAACAGGAACTTAACTCTGGCTAACATGGCCAAAAGGAGAATTTATTGGCACTTAGGATCCAATAAATCAGATAACCAAGCCACAGGAACGGCGAAGATGTGGCTGGGAACTTTGAAAACAACTGAAGAAATTCAAGGCAAAACCCGTGAAGGCCTTTGTGCCGTGGACTCTCATCTCTGATCTTCTCTGAATGTCAGTTCTGTTGTCTCATTGAAGACCGCTTTCCTCCATGAGACAAGATCCATGTTTTTCTCTGGGGCTTGAGTTTCATTTTTTAAAAATAATTTAGCCTTTCGAGAATTAGAGTATATTTCAAGTTAGACAATCGTGGGAATGGACTTACTGATCCATCTGCAGTCCAGGGGGTACAGACTCACCTTAGAGTGAGGCAGCTCCTGACGTGGGGGGAGAACATTCCCAGGAGAGGGTGAGTCTGATCAGACAATACTGAGATGTCCACCACTGTACTACGTACGGCAATTGCAATTGCAACTTCAATTTAATAGTGGATCTTGGATGACTTTTCATGTCAGTAGATACAGATGTACTAATCTGGATTAACAGTTGCATGGTATTCATTTGGAGGGATACACCAATCCCTCATTAGTGGATATGTAGGTTTTCCCCCTCTTTTGCTATGGCCAACAATGCTGCCAAGAACATCCTTGAATACTGTCAACGAAAATTCAATTAACTGTCAAGTTAAGAAGAAACAAAGGGCATTTTATTCAAGCCAAACTGAGGATTATAACTCGGGAAGCAGATTCTCAGAAAGCTCTGAGAATGCCTATTAGAAGTTGAAGGCACAGTCATATACATTTTTGAGACAAAAGATCGTACATGAAAATGACATACTGATACGTTACATAAAGTTCACCAAGGTTACATAGTCCAGGTAAGCACGTACAAAGTGAGAAGCAAGTCATCATGACCCCTACAGAGATGGGAAAGAACATTATTCTTCTAAAAATGTACACTGCTAGTGTCCGAAGAAAGAAAAAAAAAGAGATCTTTATGGTTGAGCAGGCACTCCCATCTTTGAGGAGCTCTGGTTAATGTAATGTAGATGTGCGCTGCACATTAGGGAGGGGGTAAGGCGGCCCAAACAAACACAGAGAGAGAATTTTATCTTTAATTTTTTCTTGTCCTGCCTTAAAATATAAATTTTATTTCATATATATATATGTGTATATATATATATATATATATATATATATATACACACAAACACATCTTTCACAAGTGGGAAAACATTCTAGGATAAATTCCTAGAGGTGAAATTTCTGGATCAAGGGACACATGTATTCCCTTCCCAACCCCAGTAAAGTCTGTTGAGTTATAATTTACTTACAGTGAAATACACAAATCCTAAGTGGACAGTTCTATAATTTTTGACAGATGAATGTAACAGTGTAGCACACAGCCCTATGAAGACATGGAACAGGAAAATTTTGCTCCAGGCTATGATGGAGTAACGGGCACTGGATTTACCCAACCACCTTAAAAAACTAAAAACTGAGTGGAAAAAACACAGGAAACAATATTTTTCAGACAATGGACAACAGGCAACACAAGACAGTGTTCCCTGAGAGATGGGGACCAAATGAAGGGAGCCCTAGGATGGCCCCAGCTTTCTGCCTCATGAGAGATTCCAGGCCACAGTGCAGGGAGGGGTTCCCAAACAGAGCCTTTGCAGACAAGGCCTCTGTGGACATGTGTGGACATTTATTTTTCTTAGGGAAACACCTAGCTAGAAGTGGAATTACTGGGTCACTAAGTAGATGTATGTTTGACTTTGTAAGAAGCCAGCAGTCTTCCAAAATGATTGCATCACCCCCGAGATTTTGGTTATTCCATGCCTTCAGCATTTGGTATTGTCAATCTTCTTCAGTTTAGTCACTCTAGTGACATCTCAGTGCTTTTAATTCGCATTCCTTTCAGTCACTGATGATGTTGGGCATCTTCCCATGTGCTCATTGGCCATTTGTATATCTTCTTTTGTGAAGTGTCTGTTCAAGTCTTTCCCATTTAAAAACAAATTTTTTTTTTATTGGCGTATAGTTGCTTTACACTGCTGTGTCAGTTTCTGCTGCACAGCAAAGTGAATCAGCCATATGTATACATATATCCCCTCATTTTTGAATTTCCTTCCCATTTATGTCGCCACAGAGCACCAAGTAGAGTTCCCTGTGCTATACAATAGGTTCTCATTAGTTATCTATTTTATACATAATAGTGTATATATGTCAATCTCAATCTCCCAGTTCATCCCACCTCTGTTTTTTAATTGGGTTGTTTGTCTTATTGACTTTTGAAGTTCTTTATATACTCTTGTTACAAGACTTTTATGAGATTTATGTTCTGAAAATGTTTTCTCCCAGCATGTGGTTTGCCTTTTAATTTCCTAATCATGTCCTTTTAGAAGGCAGAAGCTCTTAATTTTGATGTGGTTCAATTTATCAATTTTTTTTGTTTTAAGATTTGTGCCTTTTTGTCCTGAGAAATGTTTATATCATAAGTCGCAAAGATTTTTCTCTTATGTTTTTCCTCTAGAAGATTTATCATTTTAGCTCTTAAATTTAGGTCTATGATCCACCCCAAATTTTGCACATGTGTGAGGCAGGAGTTGAAGTTCATTTGTTTCCCCATATGAATACCCAGGTGTTGCAGCACCATTTGTTGAAGAGACTTTCCTTTCCTGCTGGATTGCTTTAGCATGCTTGTCAAAAATTATTTTGTCAATACAGATGTGTCAAAGATACGTGTGTGTGTGGTCTCTTTTATGCCAAAGTGATAAATGTATGTGGTTCTATTTCTGGACTCTATTCTGTTCTTTATTTTTGTCTCTCCTTAAAGTAATACCATACTGTCTTGATTACTGTAGTTTTTTTTTTTCTTTTTAAATATTTATTTATTTATTTAGTTGCACCAGGTCTCAGTTGTGGTGGGCAGGCTCCTTAGGTGCGACTCACTGGCTCCTTATTTGTGGCATGTGGGCTCCTTAGTTGTGGCATTGGAACTCTTAGTTGCGGCATACATGTGGGATCTAGTTCCCTGACCAGGGATCGAACCTGGGTCCCTGCACTGGGAGTGTGGAGTCTTATCCACTGTGCCACCATTGAAGTCCCAAGTTACTGCAGTTTTGAAGTTGGCATGTGTATATTTAATGTTGACCGTGCCAAAATGCTCTCCCAAAAAAATGGTACAGACTTATACTCCTATCAACAGTGTATCACTGTTACTTCTCTCACTCTTATCAGCATAAGCATCATCAACCTTATAAACCATGAGACCACCTCTTACTCACTGCTGGTTCCCCATCACCAAGCACTGTGCCTGACACACAGCTACTCAGCCAGTGCTACATGCGTGACAGACGTTGTTAGCATTTCTATGACTGTTGCCAACACTTATTAGGCTGCCCTGGTAGGTAACAAAGATGAGATGATCAAGCTAAATTCCAGGCAAATGATTCTGAAAGCACAAAAGATTATGTCATTAGGATTAGGGTGGAGTAATAACAACAACAAAAATAATAGCAAAATCTTACACAGTGTTTCTGCACAAGAAACACTTGTTGCCATGTCTCAGTTGTCACCCATGCATTCCAAGCAGTTAGAGGACAGGACAAGGAAGAAAAGGGACACAGGGCAGGTTTCTCCTAAGGAAAGTTCCCAGAAGCTGCCACATGACACTATTTATGATGTCCCATTAAATTTATGGCCACACATAGCCGCAAGGGAGCCTGGGGAATGTAGGTTTGACTTCTCCAGGTCTTCTTGACTTCTCAGATTTGGTTTTCTGTCATGTACAACCAAAAGAATCCTAACATATACACTCTAACTCCTGGAGTGGGGCTCTGTCACTCAAAGTGTACCATGATGCTGACTCAAACGACTGGGAGCATTTTGTTTTAAAGTTTTAAGGTGGAAACGGCAAATAGCAGCTTACTTTAACCATAAAGGGAAAAAGGTCCACAAAATTCCTTTTGGGAGAGGACACAACTCCATGTAAATACCGGTTCCTAACTGGTGCCAGCAGGTCAAGATAGACCTGCACCAAAAACAATGTCCAGTTTCACTAGAGTTGTAAAAGTGTTGTTTTTTATTGGACCTACCTCATAAGGAGTCTAGTGTAACTGGACCCAATGCATTTTTATTTCAGAAACTGTGACAAAAAAAGTTACCACTGACAGAAAAAATAACCTGTGTACTTTGTCTAGCAGAGTATGTTCAGAAGTATTGGGAAAGAGTCCTCACTTCCTCTATGTGTCATTTTCATATTGTATCTAGCATTCCAAGGGTGTATTTTTCCCTTCAATTTAAACATTTATTGAACATGTATCATATCAGCACTGCTCTAAAGATTAATCAGATTATCACAGAAAGTGGTCAACAAATGAAGCTACTTGCATGAGATATGCTAATTCCCCCCCACACACATACATTTTCCTATTCAGTGCTCACAGTTGTTCTATTACCCCATGAATAGGTATGATTAGTCCCATTTTGCAAATGGCAACACTGAGGCTCAGTGACCTCTTAGCTGGTAAGTGCTAGAGCCAAGGTGTGCACAATGATTTGCCCAGCTCTGGCTCTGCCTCAGGGGTGAAGGACCTGGCGGTTCATGGAAAACACCCACTCCTGAGCATGTTCCACAACAAGCCTTAAAACACAAGGGTGAGGGAGGGGAATACCCTCTCTATGTATGGATGTATTAAGTGGCATTATTTTTAAAAACCAGGAACTGTATATAATCTAAATGCTTAAGTGTGCAGTTAGCCAAATGACTATTTATTCATAGCATTGATGAAGTAGCCAACCAAACTGCTCATCAGGCACTTTTATTAGCATGTTCTAATGTTGAAGGGGGAAAAGAAAAAGGATCTAAACACACACATACGTCTCAACCATATAAAAATACTCTCAGGAAAAGGACAGTAAGGAATGTTAGGGGAATTCCTTGGCGGTCTAGTGGTTAGGACTCCACACTTTCACTGCCAAGGGCCTGGGCTCGATCCCTGGTCAAGGTTGGGGAACTAGGATCCCGCAAACCATGTGGCGCGCCCCCAAAAAAGGAATGTAGGCTTGATTAATTCTGGTTAGAGAATTACAGGGGATTTTAAAATTTCTTCCTTGACTTTTATTTTCTAGTTTTTCCACATGAACATCTTTACTCTGATAATCAGAATACTTTTTGTTTTACACTGTGATTTAATGTACACTTTTGTGCTCTGACATAAGCATCACTAGGATTCTCGATGTTTTTACAGTTTTGAAATTTAATATCTTCAAAAGGACTTCAAGGTTATGCATTCAGAGCAAAGCAGATGAAACTGGGGAGGAGATTAAAAAAAAAAAAACGGGGAAGGGTGAGCTGTGACAAAGCGAGAGAAAGGCATGGACATATATACACTACCAAACGTAAGGTAGATAGCTAGTGGGAAGCGGCCGCATAGCACAGGGAGATCAGCTCGGTGCTCTGTGACCACCTGGAAGGGTGGGATAGGGAGGGTGGGAGGGAGGGAGACGCAAGAGTGAAGAGATATGGGAACATATGTATATGTATAACTGATTCAGTTTGTTATAAAGCAGAAACTAACACACCATTGTAAAGCAATTATACCACAATAAAGATGTTAAAAAAAAAAACCCACAAAAACATGAGAGTCAGCCCTTCATATCTGTGAATTGAACCAACCTCAAATCAAAAAATACTTTTTTCAGAAAATTCCAAAAAGCAAAAGTTGAATTAGCCACACACCAGCCACTATATACATTGTATTTACAACTATTCATGTAGCATTTACATTGTATTCGGTATTATAAGTGATGTAGAGATGATTTAAAGTATATGGAAGAATATGTGTGAGTTATATGCAAATACTGTACCATTTTATATAAGGGATTTGAGCATCCTCAGGTTTTGGTATCCTGGGAGATCCTGGGACCAATCCCCCATGGATACTAAGGGACGACTCTATATCTTCTAATTTTTTTAGTGACAGATTCTTTTTTTAAATTGTAGTTGATTTACAATATTATATTACTTTCAGGCGTACAGCATAGTGGCTCAGTATTTTAATAGATTATACTCCATTAAAAGTTACTGCAAAATAATGACTATAGTTCCCTCTGCTGTACAATATATCCCTGTTGCTTATCTACTTTATATATAGTAGTTTGTATCTTTGTATCTTTTAATCCCATACTCCTATCATGTCCTTTCCCCTTTCCCTCTCCCCACTAGTAACCAGTAGTTTGTTTTCTATATGATACTGTTTTGCTATACACATTCATTTTTTAGATTTCACGTATAAGTGATGCAATACACAATTTGTCTTTCTCTGACTTACTTCACTTCGTATGATATTCTCTAGGTCCATCCACATTGCTGCAAATGGCATTATTTCATTCTTTTTTATGGCTGTATTCCATCGTGTGTATGTATGTATATATACAACATCTTCTTAAGCCAATCTTCTGATGATGGGCACTTGGATTGTTTCCATGTCTTGGCTATTGTAAACAGTGCTGCAATGAACATTGGGATGCATGTATCTTTGTGAATGAGTGTTTTCATTTTTTCCAGATATATACCCAAGAGTGGGATTGTTGGATCATATGGTAATTCTATTTTTAGTTTTTGAGGAACCTCCATACTGTCTCCATAGTGGCTGTATCAATTTACATTCCCACCAATAGTGTAGCAGGGTTCCCTTTTCCCTGCACCCTCTCCAGAATTTGTTATTTGTAGACTTTTTGATGATAGCCATTCTGACCAGTGTGAGGTGGTATTTTTTTTCTTTCTTTCTCTAATAATTAGCGACATCAAGCATCTTTTCATGTGCCTGTTAGCCATCTGTTACGTCTTCTTTGGAAAAATGTCTATTCAGGTTTTCTGCCCTTTTTTTTTTTGCTGTACGCGGGCCCCTCACTGTTGTGGCCTCTCCCGTTGCGGAGCACAGGCTCCGGACGCGAAGGCTCAGCGGCCATGGCTCACGGGCCCAGCCACTCCGCGGCATGTGGGATCTTCCCGGACCGGGGCACGAACCCGTGTCCCCTGCATCGGCAGGCAGACTCTCAACCACTAGCGCCACCAGGGAAGCCCCTGCCCATTTTTTTTTTTTTTTTTTTTAACCTTGAACTGTATGAGCTGATTTTGGATATTAACCCCTTGTCAGTCAGGTCATTTGCAAATATTTTCTCCCAGTCAGTATGTTCTTTTCATTTTGCAAATGGTTTCCTTTGCTGTGCAAAAACTTTGAAGTCTAATTAAGGCCAATTTGTTTATTTTTGCTTTTATTTCTTTGGCTTTGAGAGAGAGATCCAAAGAAATATTGCTACGATTTATGTCAAAGAATGTACTGCCGGGCTTCCCTGGTGGTGCAGTGGTTGAGAGTCCGCCTGCCGATGCAGGGGACACGGGCTCGTGCCCCGGTCCAGGAAGATCCCACATGCCACGGAGCAGCTGGGCCCGTGAGCCATGGCCGCTGGGCCTGCTCGTCCGGAGCCTGTGCTCCGCAACAGGAGAGGCCACAACAGTGAGAGGCCCGCGTAACGAAAAAAAAAAAAAATGTACTGCCTACATTCTCTTCTAGGAGTTTTATGGTTTTGGGTCTTCCATTTAGGTCTTTAATCCATTTTGGGTTTATTTTTGTAGGTGGCGTGAGGGAAGAAATGTTCTAATCACTGTTTTACATGTAGCTGTCCAGTTTTCCCTGCACCACTTATTGAAGTGACTGTCTTCTCTCCATTGTACATTCTTGCCCCTATGCCATAGATTGATTGACCATAGGTGTGTGGGTGCCTCTTATTTTTTCAAGTGGGAGAATGAAATAGGAAACTCTAACTGACATGTCCTCTTAAGGAAGAGAGTTGGGTGGGTGTCTGGCAGTGAGTTTCATCTTTCTTTTTCTTGAGGGGTCTCCTGGCTCGGTGGCAGGATGAAGCCCAAAAGGAAGATATATGGAAGACCTCAGAAGGCATTGTGGAAAGAGTAGAGGTAGGTAGAGGCACCCCCAACTAGGTAGAGAACAGCATCAGCCCCTCCCTCCTTTGCGTCACCCACATTCTTCTTTAAAGCCCAGCCCTGTTGGGTGGATGGGATTTGAGCACTGAACCATCTGGTGGCCATTCCATCTGTAGGCTTTTTGAGGACAGTGACCACATCTTATTAGCTTCTGATTCCCCATTCCCTAGAAGTCTGTGGCTTATGCTTTCAAATCAAACATTTGAAAGCTTTCTAGGTGTGTTTACAGCAAACACTATACCAAAAATAGTCTAGAATAATTACTGTATTTCCCCATCCTTGTCTATTTAATAAAATCTTTGTAGAATAAACTACACCAAGTTTGCTCCCCAGACAAGAAGATGCACATGTCCCTGTGTGTGTGTGTGTATGTGTGTGTACAGTGTGTGTGTGCAGAGCATCTTCAGTCCCCTTGGTTATCAACCAGTAATGACTTTCAACCTGCCTTGAACACACCGCCTCCTTCCCCAGCCCCTCTCTAAAGAGCCACCTGTGGTTAAATGAGGTTTGTGGGTGTGGCACCACCTCCAGCCCCCATTTCTGTGGGGAGCAGCTTCTCCTCCAATGGCCCTGAGGGGTCTGGCCATTCTAGACCCTCCTCTACCACCGCTCATGCACAGGGCCAGCCAAAGGACTCTATTCTCAAGGGCCACAGTGACTGTTCAGAGAAGGGCATGTGGACCAAGGCAGAGCCCCTCCGTGGGATTTTTCGATGCAGAACTGGACAGATGGACAGGCAGGCTTTGCACTTAACAGTGCACATCAAAACTAAAGTCAGCATCCCTCCAGGATTTCAATAAATTCCTCTTACATGACACAATAAATTCTCTTCTGCTGAAGCTACTTTGAGTAGGTTTCCATGTCTTCCTCCTGAAAGAATCCTATTTTTTAAAAAATATATTTTCCAAATTTTCTATAATAAAGACAGACGTTTCTGTTTTAAGTGAAAAATAAAGTTCTGAATCCCAGAACCACACTTTAACATTGACATGGATCTGGGAAAGGCTAGGGAAATGAATGAAATCGCTTGTATAGGCAGCTCCCCTTTCCCCACTGGCCTCAGGATTGCTTCTCTGGCTCTCCCTGCCTGCCTGCCCTCCCCTGCCCCCTGCGAAGAAGCTGCTAGTTCCTGTTTCACTTCCACTAGAAAATCAACGTCTGTTTTCATTTGAACAACATTCTAAAGAATCGGTGAAGTTTCCCCACCTCAAGCAATAAAAAGCAGCCCAGAGTCCTTGGAGTTGACACCTAAGAAGAAATGGAAACTGAAAAGCTGTGACTTAGGAACGTAAGAATGAACATAAGAGTGAAGATATACAATTAGTGATGTCCGCTTGATATTTAGATTTAAACTACAAAGCAAGTTAAACACAGTCACCATTTTGGACATATATTTTATTGTTCAGAAATTTCCACCAGAGCTTATCACGAAGTACCTTTGTCAGGAGATGCCTACGAGAATCCAGAACGGCAAACGGACAGGCAGGCCTGTCAGCTCTTCCTGCAAATCCACAAACATGGGGACAACCAGTCCGGCCTCAAGGTGCAAGGTGATGGACCAACAAGGTATAGCCCAGCATCCCCACAGGCAGATCTAGATGAACAGCAGAAAACTTCACAGGTGTGGATTTAAAGTGCGACCTCAAATGACAAACGACTTACTCTGGTGGTGCCCAAACAAGACATCAGAATCTGCAGAAAATCAAATCTATCATGATCAGCGTTCCTACCTGAATGAAGTTAACCTCCTAAACCAGCTGACCTTATTAAGTTTTTACTCATTTATTTTAAAACCAAACCAAGTGTATATGACATCTTTTTAAAAAAATCATGTAAACATTGCAAAATTTTTAGGGGTTATTTATAATCTGAAGAGATTTATTAAAAAAACTACTGGACTTGTTAAAACTACAAATACTAACCCTACCCCACCCCCCCATGAAAAAAGCAATTGTTACAAAAATATAAAAAATATACTAGCTTCTACTATTTAACCTTTCCACCAGAAATCTCACAACTCTGGGACACATCCTGGTTTTTATACCATCAACAAGCACAAGTGCAATTTTCTCAAATTTTTAAGGAAGAAAAAGTCCCCAAACATTCCCTTTGTTACTTGAGATTGTGGCTACTTTCTTCATAGGGACTGTAATGCTAGTGGTAAGGACAGTTTGAAGTTTCCTATTGCATCCCCTGCATGGACCCGGCATGGGAATTATAGCACAGGAGGCTGCTTTCAAAGCTCACTCCTTTAGCCTTTTCAGATTTCTCTCCAGTCCCTTCAATTCCACTTTGGGACTTGCTGGATCCCCAGACTCCTGAGCTGGCCTTGGCTTCCCTAACCGCCCACCAGGGAAGGCCCACAGTAGGAAAAGAGGGCGTAAGCCTGCTGCCACCCGTAGTGCCCACTTTCTGGGGGCACACGTTGGGCCCTGCACCCAGGTTTGCTCATACCAGGGAAACTGTGCACTTGGTGGATGATCCCCCAACTCCCACCCCCTCCCCCGAGAGATGACTGATGCTACAGGACAGTCTGCAGAGTCTGGGAGGGGAGCCAGAAGCAGATGTGGAGGCAAAACACTTTGCATATAAGGTAAAATACTTCTATAAACTTTGAATCGGATCACATGTACACAGCAGCCACGCTACCAGGCACTTTGACCAATTAAGAGCTAGGAAAGGGACCAAATTCCGCTTGAAACAACTCAACAAACACTATGGGAAGGGGGTGTGGTTTAACTGTCTTCATGTCCTTAAGGATACCCCTCCCTCACTAGAACGTTTTCAGTGTTTCCTTGCCCTACTATCACCTAAAGGCTCACTCAAGCCCTTGGATGAGACTGCTTGTTTGCTGGGTAACAGTGGGATGGATCCACACACCACCAGGTAGAATCCCTCTACGTGACTGGGATATTGCTGGGCTGAACCCTGTGCCCCTGGAGTCCAAGGAGATCCCTGGACGGGCGTCCCAGCCTAAGCATGCCCAAGAGAACCCTTCACCCAAAGCCCTCGTGTGTGCAGAGTCCTCACTACCTGCTGTGTGCTCCCACGTGGAGGCCCGGTTCAAATTGGAGCCTGGCTCACACCCACTCCTCCCCTGCAGGACCCTCTGACCTTGGCCATAGCCCCCGGTGCCCGCCACCACCTAGTCTGGCATGCGGTCCAGCCCCATGCGCTGCTGCCCTTACCATTCTTGTCTGAGAGCAGGCTGCCTGCCTCCAGGTCAGAAGGGCGGGCCCTCTCGGAGCCTCCAGTGGACTCTAGGCTCTCCTGTTTGAAGGACTAGATTTTCATACTGCTAAAGGTTTTATTTCACAGATCATGGTGGTGAGTTTGCGATTTCCAGTCCTCACCATGGTTAAGTTATACATTTCCCGACACCTTGTTTCTCCAGATCTGAAACAGCTCACCCAACACACCCTGGTTGTTTCAACCCCAAAAGACTTTTCCAAAAGCAACAACAACAGATTCAGAGAACACCACCATATATGCTGAGCAAGTCCCCTCTACTTTGGTTGCATCAAAAAACAGGGCTTCTGAGACAACCCCAATTCACATTTGCTCAGAAGAGAGGTGCTCCCAACATCAAGGCACAAAGAAAGAAGTCTCCTGGGGCAAAATGACGATGAAAGCGACCAGTGGCCTTCGTAAGGCCTGAGGCGGAGTCGCTGGGGGGGCGAATCCAGTCTGGGCTGGGTGGGCATCAGGAGGAAGGCTGAGGGCCAGGTCTCCCTCTGGGGCCTGAGGAGTCGTCACGCGTACTTCTCCAGGAACTTTATGTGAAAGTCCTTCACCTTCTGTAGAACCGTCTTTAGCTTCTCCACCGGAGGAAGAATGGTCATTCTGTCAGGAAAGAGAAGAGCGTCAGTCAGAGACAAGTGGCTCTGGAAAAGGGGAGAGAAGTGAACCTGGCAGGTCACTCCTCCACCTGCAGCTGCAGAGACCAGGTGGTGCGGGCAAGTTGTGTGGGGAGGGACAGGCCTGTCTTGTCCACTGCGATGGCTCCAGGCTCTGGACAGCACCTGGCACTTGTTGAACCACTTTCTCCCACCATTCACACATTTTTTTACCCAACTCGTATATGTGAACAAAAGCAATAAGCTGGTGGCAGCATCTCAGCTCACTAACACATCCACCCATAATCACAGAAGGTCTGCCCAACACTCTGACAGGTGCATAGAACTTTCTCCAGCGCACGACTCTTGGTATTTCCTATGGCTACAGAGCGAGACTCCATTCCTGCTAGACAGGCCTTTTCCATCTCCACCATCAGTCTCACAGTGAGAACCTCCAGTCATAACTTTCCTCCACAGGAATTCCCACATTGCCATGGTAACTAACTCCTCCCTCCAATATGGTCAGCCTGCTTCCCAGCCTTAAGGGCAGCCCTGGAGAAGTAACCACCTCTTGAATGACCTGTGAATTGCCAAGGTGAATCCAACAAGGGTGGAAAGGCCATCCACACCACCCACACATGTCTGTCCACTGCGGGGGGTGGGGGGTGGGGCCCTACCCACGACCTTCACTGCCTCAAGACTTAGCCCCAGGTGCTAAGCCCATGACATTTCTTTTTTTAGCATCTGCTGCAGGAAACATCTGAGAGTGCTGCGCATGGAGAGGGTGCTGTTTGGAACAGAACTGGCCTCAGCGGAAGACCTGGCTGACCTGCTCCGGCTCGCCCAGCAGAGTCACATGCCTGTGAAAGGAGGCACAGCAATTCCACCATGTCTCAGAGGCAACATCTCAGCAGGCTTTTGGTGCAATGGACAAGCTATTGAGCTCCTGGATGCTGTATGATACCATCACAGAGTTGAAAAGGGACAGGGGAAGGAAAAGAAAACATAGCACGGGAACACTGCAGATGGCATATGATAGATGGGGGCAGTGAAGGGGAGATAGAGCAGTCAAGGAGATGACCTTGGCGTCGCCCACAGTCTTCCTTAGTCCCTGGCGCAGGGTCTCAGCTACCTCTGCAGCAGGACAGAATGGGAGTGGGATGGGGGGACAGGGGCTCCACACATCCCAGTCTCTGTAGGTGCCTTGATGTTAAGAAGCCCAAGTTTCCCAAGACAAACCCGGGACCAGCCCGCCGGTGCAGAGGAAGTGGTACCTGAAGTGGTAGGTGCCTTCCCTCTGCCCAAAGCCACTGCCGGGCACGACACAGATGCCCGTCTCCTCCAGGAGCTTCATGCAGTAGAACATGTCGGGGGCCATCTTATGGGCCTGTGGGAGTGGGACAGAACTTAGGATTCATTCCTGGTTTCGCACTGTACAAACATTACAATCTCAAAGCCAAATACACTTGAGAAGGCAGGTTCTTTCCCATGGCAGGGCCCTTCTGCCCTCCCTTCCTGTGAGAACCAAGGCAGGATGCTGGGTGCTGTAAGCAGCTGGGGCCAGGAACAAAGAACCCAAAGGCCACTGTGGGACAGCCATGGGCTGCGGGGCTTCTGCTCTCCAGTGGGGAGTGCCAGCCTGTTGCCTGTGTACCCTACCCCCACGGAGCAGCTCCACAAGCATTGGCTGTGTCCTATACGCCAAGCCAGGGCCCTGAGGTCTCTGCCCAGGGGGCCTCAAGGAACAAGCCTCTCAGGGGCCCTACTGTTGGTGCTTCTCACACTTCGGTTTGCACAATCAGGCCACCTGTTAAATAGGTTCTCAGGCTCCAATACCAGAAATTCTGATTCAATCGGCTGAGGGGTGGGGCCAGATTTTGAATGTTTAACAAGGTATCGAGGAGGTAAGCAGGTAGAAGGACACTTTCAGAGATACGGCTCTGGCCCTTGATCCTCAAACCAGGGTCTGTGGCACCACCTGAGAACTTACTAGAAACGCAGAATCTTGGGCCCCTCCAAAGATTTCTTGAACCAGTATCGGCATTTTTAACAGGACCCCAGGTGATCCACGTACACACTCAAGTCTGAGAAGCGCTGCTCTAGGGTACTGTGGCCAGGTGAAAGAGACTGCTCTTGATGCTTCCCCAGCATCTGTTCAACAGGCAACGGACGCGCAGGCTCAGCGGCCATGGCTCACGGGCCCAGCCGCTCCGCGGCACATGGGATCTTCCTGAACTGGGGCACGAACCCGTGTTCCCTGAATCGGCAGGCGGACTCTCAACCACTGCGCCACCAGGGAAGCCCTCTGTTCAGTTTTAAATGCATCATATCACATGTGGGCACCTGCCTTCAGCACACCGCTCACCTGGGGCCGGCCTCACACCCACCGCATCAACACAGCATGCTGCAGGGCTGGGTCTCTGAGAGCCCGTCATCTTTACACACTAAGTACCATCTGACCAACAGATACACAAAGTTCAGAGCCTCTAGGGCCAACACTTTAGCTCCCCATGGCAAGAAGCAGTCCCATGTGAACCCAGTGAGAGAGCCAGCCCTGACCTGGCACCCCTGACCTGAGCTGCCTCCATGGCTTTGGCAGGGATGAAGATTCGAGGAAAGGCGTACATGGCCCCCTGCAAGGGGTTGCAGTGAATTCCTGGGACTTGGTTAAACAGGTCTTCTGTCAGCTTAGCTTTTCTGGCCAGATTACCCAAGACGGACTCTTTCTCCTGATGAGACAGAGAAAGCACAGGAGTTAGCATCTCTGGACATCATGGCTCCAGACCCTGGAAACTATCCCTTCAAACTGGGGCGTCAGGGCAGACTGGTGAAGGTGAGCTTGCGTGTGCATAAGCACAGCAAATGGGGGAGGTGGGCGAAACACATGTCCCTCTGCAGGAACTTCTTCCATAGACGCTCAGCCCATGAAGCTGCCATGTGCCCTGGGGCAGGAGCACACGGGCCACAGGTAGGTCCTAGGTAGCCTGTGTCATGGGTTCTACTCTTTTTTTTTTTTTTGGTGGTACGCGGGCCTCTCACTGTTGTGGCCTCTCCCGTTGCGGAGCACAGGCTCCGGACGCCCAGGCTTAGCGGCCATGGCTCATGGGCTCAGCCGCTCCACGGCATGTGGGATCTTCCCAGACCGGGGCACGAACCCGTGTCCCCTGCATCGGTAGGCGAACTCTCAACCACTGCGCCACCAGGGAAGCCCATGGGTTCTACTCTTGTACCAGGATGTCATTCCTGAAAATGAGAAAAACCAGTCCCTGCCCATTGGTCTGAATGAACTTGGGCCTGGATGGAACACCCTAGAACATGCTTCTAGGAGACAGCCCACCACTTCATTTTGGGGAGTCACCCTTCCCCCAATCCACGTGGTGTGTTTGGGGCACGTGATCCAGGCAAAGCACATCAGTGACAGGCTCAGAGCTGGACATGTGTCCAAAGCTGGAGCAAGCAGTCCAGCACTTCTGCAAGTACTACTGGAATGTGTGGGTGAAGAGCTGTGGCCTGCGGATGAGCGGATCAGCAAAACGTAGAATGTACACACAGGGGAATGTCACTCAGCCTTAAACAGGAGGCACAGTCCGACACATGCCACAACAGGGATAAACCCTGAGGACATCATGCTAATTGAAATAAAGTCACAAGAAGACAAACGCTGTATATGAGGTACCTAGAGTAGTCATATTCATAGAGAGTAGAGTAGAGGTTACCAGGGGCTGGGGGAGAGGGGGAAATGAGGAGTTATTGTTTAATGGGTACAGAGCTTCAGTCTGGGATGATGAAAAGTTCCTGGAGATGGACGGTGGTAATGGTTGCACAACAATGAGTGTACTTTATGCATTAAACTGTTCAGTTAAAAATGATCCAAATGGTAAATTGCATGTTCTGTGTATCTTACCACAATTTTTAAAAAAGGTTGTGAATCTAGAACAGCTGGGAACTGACTTCTTGGTTATATGACCAATAAATTCCATTTCTGTTTAAACTACTTAGAGTTGGGTTTTTCTCACTTGCAGTTAAAAAGGTTTGACTGCATCACTTCAAGCTGCAAGGACAGCCTGCAGCTGTGGCCCGTGGCCTAGAATCAATGCCATGCTCATCCATCTCCCCCTTTTAGTTTAGTAACAGAATCATTCCCCTCCCACTCCCACCCAGGGTGTTCTCAGGACACAAGGCCATTCCCTCTGGGCGCCTGCCCATCCGTGGTGCTCACAGGCGAGAAACAGGAAGGGGTGCACCCCGCCCCCCCCACATGCAACAGTCCTCCCACTTCAAATACAGCCCAGCTGCATCCTGAGACTTAACCTCATTGGGGTGAGTCAGGCGCCACGTGGAACCACGAGCACCCCCGGGAGGCCATCTAGACAGAGGCTGGCCATTGAGACAATACACGGTGAACACTGGTCACAGCAGTGATGCAGACAGGCCGTGGGACAAGCTGACTCACCCTGCTGAACTGCTCGAAGGATTCCTCTCCTGGCACCGGGGGGTTCACAACGATGTCCATGGCAGCCTGCCCAGACACTGGCGGGCACAGACGCACCGAGAGCAGCTTTACCAGCTGGCCCTTGATCTCAGGGTGCAGGTTGATCACCTCCATGTAGCCTCCTCTGTAGCCACACCTAAAAGGTTGAAGACAGGGAGAGGACCCACCAGTCACAGAGAGACCTCTACTAAGTGCATCCAGCCGGCCAGAATCTTCTGTAAACATCCCCATGCCCAACACTGAGTTTCCAGGTGTGGCTGAGTTCTTGCCAGTGGAAAGTGAAAGGGAGCGATATGTGTAAATTCCACATCACTTCCTTAAAAGCATGCTCTCTCCTTCCTCTCTCCCTTTCCCCACTTCCTGAGGAATGCACACACCAGAGCAGCAGCCTCAGTGCCCCATGTTGAGAAAACAGGGCCAGTCCACCAGCCCATCTCTGAATGACCTCACGGGGCAGAGCCAGTCCTGGACTCCCCCTACCTTTGGGCTGTTATCACAGAGACACACTTCCATCTTGTTTGAGCCACTGTATTTTGGGGCCTTTTGGTTAGAGCAGCTTAGCCTGACTCTTAACTTATACGCTAGCCCTGCTCCAAAGGGGCATGTGATTCAGGCTGGGCACCCCCTGCACAGGTTCGAGGGGTGGGCATGTGAGCAGTAGCCTGAGGATTTGGCTAGAACTTTCTGATACCTGAAAACAAAGCCAACCCAAAGGAGAGCAAAGCAGGGAATTCCCTGGCGGTCCAGTGGTTAGGACTTGGCACTTCCACCGCCGAGGGCCAGGGTTCAATTCCTGGTAAGGGAACTAAGACCCCACAAGCCAGGCAGTGTGGCCAAAAAAAAGGAAAGCAGAGCTGAGAAAGAAAACAAGACAAGGCCAGAAAGCAGAAAGAGATCTGGTGACACTTTTAAGCCCCCTGATTAAACTTTACTCTTTGACTTTTTAAATTTTATTTACTTTTTATTTTTTTTTTGGCTGCGTTGGGTGTTTGTTGCTGTGTGCGGGCTTTCTCTAGCTGCGGTGAGCAGGGGCTACTCTTCGTTGCGGTGCGCAGGCTTCTCATTGTGGTGGCTTCTCTTGTTGCAGAGCACGGGTTCTAGGTGTGTGGGCTTCAGTAGTTGTGGCTCGCGAGCTCTAGAGCACATGCTCAGTAGTTGTGGTGCATGGGCTTAGTTGCTCTGCAGCATGTGGGATCTTCCCAGACCAGGGCTCAAACCCGTGTCCCCTGCACTGGCAGGCGGATTCTTAAACACTGCACCACCAGGGAAGTCCACTCCTTGACTTTTTTTTTTTTTTTTTTGCGATACACAGGCCTCTCACTGCTGTGGCCTCTCCCGTTGCGGAGCACAGGCTCCAGATGCGCAGGCTCAGCGGCCATGGCTCACAGGCCCAGCTGCTCCACAGCATGTGGGATCTTCCCGGACCGGGGCACGAACCCGTGTCCCATGCATCGGCAGGCGGACTCTCAACCACTGCACCACCAGGGAAGCCCTCCTTGACTTTTTACTGATAAAGATTAAAAAAAATTTTTTTTAAGATTTATTATTTACTTATTTATTTAACTTTATTTTTGGCTCCGTCAGGTCTTAGTTGCGGCACGTGGGATATTCGTTGAGGCGTGTGGGATCTTTCATTGCGGCGCATGGGCTTCTCTCTAGTTGTGGCGTGCGGGTTTTCTCTCTAGTTGTGGCGCGTGGGCTCTGTAGTTTGTGGTACGTGGGCTCTAGTTGAGGCGTGCAAACTCAGTAGTTGTGGCGCGTGGGCTTAGTTGCCCCATGGCATGTGGGATCTTAGTTCCCTGGCTAGGAATCAAACCCACGTACCCTGCATTGTAAGGCGGATTCTTTATTTTACTTTATTTTTTAATTTTATTTTTGGCTGTGTTGGGTCTTCATTGCTGCACGCGGGCTTTCTTTAGTTGCGGTGAGGGGGGCTACTCTTTACTGCAGTGTGCGGGCTTCTCA
This sequence comes from Delphinus delphis, assembly GCF_949987515.2. Taxonomy (NCBI): domain Eukaryota; kingdom Metazoa; phylum Chordata; class Mammalia; order Artiodactyla; family Delphinidae; genus Delphinus; species Delphinus delphis. Next base: position 23,024,599 of record NC_082702.1, on the reverse strand, counting down.
TTGTGGTGGCTTCTCTTGTTGTGGAGCACAGGTTCTAGGTGTGCGGGCTTCAGTATTGCAGCTCGAGGGCTCTAGAGCACAGGCTCAGCAGTTGTGGCGTACGGGCTTAGTTGCTCTGCGGCATGTGGGATCTTCCCTGACCAGGGAATCGAACCCACGTCCCCTGCACTGGCATGTGGATTCTTAACCACTGTGCCACCAGGCAAGTCCGTGTAAGGCAGATTCTTTACCACTGGACCACCAGGGAAGTGCCCTGATATGGATTTTTTAAAAAGCCTCTTTGATGTAGGCCAGTTCAACTTGAGTTTCTGTTACGTATTTCCAAAAGCATCCTGACTGATATACAGTCAAATCTCATGAAAATAAGCTGAGATCATACAGTCAAAAACAAAAACAAAAACCTTTCAGAACGAAGTCAGCTCCATCAGCCACACTTTCTGGACTGTGATTGATAACATTCAGACTAATAAGCACAGAAACGCAGGCACCAGCTCCTGCCTTCCTCTGTACATGTACCACACCCACACAACCTCAGAGCACCTGATACGATGAGACACTCGATAAAACACTTTTGGGATCAGGCTGCAGAATGAACTGGCAGAGACAGATCCCCATGTGATCCCTCAACTCGCTTTTCCAATGCGGGAAGATAAATTCTGGCATCTCGGAAATGTTTCCTGTAACAAAGTTGAAAGAAGAAACTTTCTGCTTTATTCTCTGCTGATGAGCAGAATATCAAATTGGGCAAATCAGTCTGATCCTAGGTAATCAGGATCTGAGGGCAACAGGATACCACCTCAGGTTACCAACATCCAGGGTATTACCATTAAAACAGTCATCAGTAACACAGATGGGAAGATGGGTGGGTATGTGACAAACACACTTGAGTTTGAAAAATGAGTTAATGGAGAACATATTTGTTTAGGAAAAGAGCTACACAACACATGAAAGCCTAGCAAGGAGACAGCATCACTACTGGGGTAGACCAGAAAGACCAGCATAGATCAACCCCTGCCCACATCAAATATAGCCAAGAACAGTTGGGTGACCATCCCAAGGGGACAGCTCCCTTGACCTGGCTAAAATATTTCTTGAAGCTTCGCAGTTACACTGGCCTGCACACCTCCTCCTGACACCTGGCATAAAGCAGAACTCCCACAACGCTGGGGAATGAATGTCCTTAGCTGTAAATACACTGGCCTTTCCATCTCAGTCTAGTTTGTAGGCTCCTCCTCTCCTCCCCTAACTGCTGAGCAGGGAGGGCCTGGGCCCAGTCCTTGGACCTCTTCTCTATTTGTACTCACCCCTGGTGAGACATCCAGGCTCAGAGATCTGTCTAACAACTCATACATTGACATCTCATAAACTTTAATCTCCAGCTGGATATCAGCCCTGAGCTGCAGACTCACACATCCATCTCCATCTGGACATCCAATAGGCATCTGCAAATTCTACACATCCAAAACCAACTTCTAATTTTACCCCAAAACCTGCTTCACAAACAGCAATCCTCATCTATTGATGGCAACTCTATCCTTGCTGCTGTTTGAACAAAAAACTTGGGAATCATCCGAGACTTCCCTCTCTCACACCCACCTTTTCCATCAAGCAACACCTGTCAACTCTACCTTCAAACATATCCAAGATCAAACATCTTCTCCCCACCTCTACCCTGGCCCACGATATCTCCCCTGGACCATAACAGCCTTTTGACTCGAATGCCCACTTCTGTCCCTACCCTCATCACACAGCAACCAGAGAATCTGGTAAAACATAAGTCAGGAGAAGTCACACCTCTGTGTAAACCCTCCAAGGGTTCCCATCTCACTCTGAGTAAAAGTAAAAAATAACCTAAGTAGCTCGGGTGATCTGGCCTCCTATGACTTTTTTTGGTCGCAACTTCTGCCACTTTCTCTCTCACTCCTTTCTAGTCTCCTTGCCACTCCTCAAACAGCTGCTCCTTCCACCTCAGGGCCTTTGCATGTGCTGTTCCCTCTGTCCGGAATGCTCTTTCCTCAGACATCTGTGTAGCTCCCCACAACCCCTCCCTTGGGTCTTAACTCAAAAGCCAACTCCTCAGTGACCAGACCCCACCTCTCGGCATTCCCATCTCTTCTCTAATTATTTTTGCCCACTTGACATGTGATATTCGTTTGTCTATTGCCGCTCTCTCCTCACTAAAGCATAACTCTGTGAGGGCAGGGATGGCTGTGGTTTGCTCACTGCTATAACCTCAGTGCCGAGATCAGTACTGGACTCATAGCATGTGCTCAATAAATATTAGCTGAATGAATGAATACAGGATTGAAGCTGACTCTGGCCCCAGAGGTCACATAGTGCTGAGGCAGGGTGCATACAGAGCTCCTGCACACAGAGCTTGCCCTACTGGCCTGACAGCATTTGTCCACTCAACCTGCCTTCCCTGGCCCTCAGAGTTCAGTCACTGTCAGAGCAACAGCGACATGGCTGGCAGAAAACACTAGCGTTGGAAGCTGCTGTGAGGTCCTGTTTTCATTTTCATCACAGCCTTATTTTACACGAGCCCTTGCACAAGGTCTGTCCTCACACCACCATGCTCCCTTTGGGGAGGTGTGGTCTGTCTCCTCCTGCTTCTTAGATCAGCAGAGTCGGTGGATAAGGGCAGCTGTCTCTGTCCAGCAGACTGAGGTGGGGCAGAGCGGAGAAGCACAGGGACCAAGCAGGCCCAGGGGCAGCGGGAGGGAGGTGGGGGCCCACATACTCGCCCATGTAGCCCTTGGAGGTGGAGTGGAAGGAGGCGAGTTCCACGTTGCTGGAGTACTCGGGCCCCATCTCGTAAAGCACCTTCTTAAAGGAGTGAAATCTGCAGTCTGGAGAGTACACGTTGTCCTGGTACACCTGCAGGAGGGGACGGGATGGAGACAGTCATCGCAAGTCCCCCAGAAGCCTGAGCCACCTAGGCGCCGGCTGAGGGAGGGCACGGGTGCTCCAGGCCAAACTGCAGCCAGGCAGCCTGCTGTGAAGCCCAGCCTCGGACACCACTGCCAAGCCAGACATGCCTGAGGGAACCTTACAGAAGAGCAAGGAGGGAAGGCCTCGGGATGCATGCCCACTGGATTCTCCCACCCAGTCTCCAGATCTCCTTTCTGCCTCATGTGCCAGTGACGACATCAAGTACCCCACTTGCCCAAGCAGGTTTCCTCCCGGAGTGTGATGCTCACTTCCGTCAATAAGATGAGTGGTGAAAGCAGTTCATGTACCTGTCCTGACCTCCGCACCTGAAGTGCTAACTGTGTACCCTCCGCACGTCACGGCACTCACCCAGCTCTCTGTCCACCATTGCTGTCAGCGCCCACACTGGACCCAGCAGCCCCCACACTGGACCAAACAGCACCCACACTGGACCAAACAGCCCCACACTGGACCAAACAGCCCCACACTGGACCCAGCATCCCCTACACTGGACCAAACAACCCCACACTGGACCAAACAGCACCTACACTGGACCAAACAGCCCCACACTGGACCAAACAGCACCCACACTGGACCCAGCAGCCCCCACACTGACCAAACAGTCCCCACACTGGACCCAGCAGTCCCCACACTGGACCCAGCAGCCCCCACAATGGACCAAACAGCGCCCACACTGGACCAAACAGCCCCGACACTGGACCAAACAGCACCCACACTGGACCCAGCAGCCCCCACACTGGAGCGAGCAGCCCCCACACTGGACGGAGCAGCGCCTCCCTGTCCCCACACAGTCTAGCGCGCCGCAGGCAAGCGTCCCATCTGCCCTTGGAGATGAGCGTCCCATACCCAGTTTGGACATCAGGGAAACCGAGGCTCTCTGGAGTGCTGTGGGTCAGCAGGAGGGTCAAGCCAGCTGCACCTTCAACAAGCCAGGCAGAGCTTCCTTCTCCCCCACCCCTCCATTCCCAGACCCCGAGGGAAGAGGTTTGTGCACCAGGTCACTCTGCTGTACGTTCTTTCCTATAGAAATGAACATTTTAGGTCCACCTGCTATTAATCACGGCAACAATTTGGTGGGTAAGCTCTGTGTGTGGGGTGGGGCGGTGCGGGTGCTGAGAAGCAAAGAAATGAAGCTTGTGTGTTAGAAGCTACGACTAACTAGAAATCATGCAGCAATGAAGAAATGAAAACAGGATATGACGGGTCTTTCATTTCTTTCCTTGCAGGAAAAGAATGGGCATGCCTTGTCTCCAGAACTGGGGTTCAAGAAGCAGCAGCTGTGGGGGGTTAATTAAGACTCCCCTCCTCACAGGACATAGCATCAGGCCCACCTAGCACCCACTTTCCCTGCTTGAGAAAGGGGCCCTGAATTTGCCTCAGTGAACACGACCCCCGCCCCGCTCTCTGCAGGTTTGGGGGCACCGGGCAGAGACACAGCCCCGTGCCCAGGCCTGGTCAGTTTGCATATTGCAACCACGGGGCCACAGTAATTGGCTCAGCAATGGGTGTTTGACCCAAGCTGCACCAGTGAAGCTCAATTCTGAGACTTTTGCTGGAACCACCAGGAAGAAATGCTCTCTTTCTAGACTGCGAAGATAGCAGGCCCGTGTGTGAGGCCAAGGCAGCAGGATGGAATGAAAGGAGGTGGAAGATGTGGTCTGAGTCCCTGGATCCAGCCCCACTCCTGAGACCCTACCACCTTTTTACTTTTCAAGTTTAAAGTAGTTTGGGTTAGATTTCTGAAACTTATAACCAAGATTCCAAACCAATGTTGGGATGATTTTTGGTCAGTCTCACAGGGTGTAACACTGAACATCCTCAACCTTGTTAGAATCTCTCTTCCAACACCTAGAAAATTCTCTCTGGCTATAGAAAAACCAGGCCTGGCTCCCTCTCCCAGAAGAGAAAGCGCACCCTCACCTCTGAGAGCCAAGGCTGCTCTTACCTCATCAGCCAGGAGAAAGAGCTTCTCTTCCCAGGCAAAGTGAATCACGTCTTCTATGCACTTTCTGCTCTGCACCTGACCTAAAAAGTCCCCAAACAAAAGCAGAAGGTAGGTTGTAATGCTGTTTAAATTGTCCCCAGGTAAGAACCCCAACCAGAATCGCTCAGGTATCTGTATTCCCCAGGACCCTGTGGGACCACCCTCCCTAGCTGCTGTGACTCGGGGGGTTCAGTCAACCTCCAGGGAGCCCCGACGGTCAGCCCCGTCCCTCTGACTCACTTAAGCTGGGTACGTGGAGGGAGCAGTGTTTCACACCCAGCCTTCTTGCTATTCTTATTGGAGGTGTGTGTGTGTGGAGGGGGTATATTTGTATTAATCTGTGCTGGAGGGCAAGAAGGCATGACAACATCATAAAGAGCGGGAAAGTTAAACTGAAGGAGTTTAATCATTCAGCCCCACTCTCCTCCTCACCCCACAGCGGCAACACCAGGAGAACTGCACTGGCTACACCTTCTGCCCACACAAGCTCCGTGAGGCAGGGACAAGGTCTGTGGGCTCAGTGCTGACCCTCAAAGCCAGCACTCAGCAGGGCCCCGGTAAATACTGTGGAATAAGCTCTAAATGAGATGAGCCTGCCTGCTAGCTCTGGCTTCTCCTGTCAGCAGCTACATGGGAGCTGCCCTCTGAGGATGCTTCCGGGTACCCGCAGTGTCCCTGCCAGGGTCTCCCTTCAGGGCTTGACTCAACATTTCATCCATCTTAGAGAAATGAGTGCCAGCCAGCAGCAAAATATTCGCCCATCAGTTCACAGGAAATACTGTGGGTTTAGGTGGGGAAAGGAACAAATGCAACAAGGTAGAAATGAACCTTTTCCCAATATTTCCTGAGGCCCACTGTAAGTGTGGCACTGGGTTGTCTGATGTGCTCACATAGCCTCTGGGAAAGCACTAGTCAGGCATGCTGACTTCTCACAAAAGGCTGTTTCTTTACTATACATAAATGTGCATCTATGGATGTTACATATATGTATATATTTATGTGTGTATGTATGGGCACATGTGTCATTTATATATGTATCTATATCTAGATGCAAACCAGTATGTAGAGTATGTTACCTTCTTGTTAAAAATAACTATATTCTTGCCCATGTAAGAATAACAAGAATAAGTCTTAGAAAAAATATATAGATGTATCTTATAAAAGTATGATATGATTCAGCCAGAATTTCAGACTTAAACTGTCTAAGCAATGAACCAATTCCTTTCCTAAGGGAACAACCTGTCTCCTGCCAAGAAAGGGTCAACCGGGCTTCCTATGAAGCAAGCTCATGGCTCTGGGAATTAGGAAGGGTAGTAGCCCTGGATGCTACAAGGAACCAGCTGCTGTTCCCACAGACAGACAGGAGCTGCCTATCCAGGGGGCTGAGCCTGCCTAAAAATGCTGCTGGTCTTCTCTCCCAGGGCTGCCATCCCACAAAGTGTATTCTGTTAGAATGCAAGCAAAGGTTTGAGCACCAAGAGCATCAAACCATGTGTACATACTGCCAGGGGGAGTGCTGAGAGAACTGAGTAAGGGCCAGGCCTCAGGAAGCCTGTAGCTCGGGAGAGCAAAGACCTGCTGTGCGCAAATAATCCCTGTGATATGAGCGATGCAAACTGTAGGACAAGGACAGAGCTTACTTCTCTCCAGTCTTCGCCTGGGACGAAGGAGTCACTCAGAACATGCCTGCTGAGCCAATGGATGGACAAACACACATGGTGGTACAGGAGGAGAGTCACATAGGCTCTAGAGGGGCAGGGCACAGCTGTGCCCAGCAGGGGGAGACATGAGCCCACTGCACAAAAGAGGTGGCTCTGCTGTAGGCCTCAAAGCTGGGGAGAGGTCTAAGTGCCCCTTCCCAGAGGCCAGGCCAAAGGAATTTCCCACAAACTAATGGGGATACCTGTTGCTTGCACCAGCCCTGCATTCTGCCCTTTTTTGAGCAACAACACTCAGATGTCCCAGGGAGAACTCCCTCTCTTTAAACTCCAGCAAGGCACATGGGATACAGACCCAGCCAATCAGCCTCAGTGATTTAACTAGGTCAGGCACGGGCAGGTTGGTCAACGTGGGCCAATGAGAGTCTGGCCTGTGGCTTTGGCTGAAACTATAGGCAAGGCTCTCTGTGGAGGACGCTTAGGTGCTGGGCAATGACTGGAACTGCTGAAGGCCACTCCCAGGACAGATGCTTCCTGAGAAGGATTCCAACCCAGAGAAGAGCAGAGCTGGGAAATGGCCTGGGGTTCCTATGACAATGACGCTGATTCAAGTGTGCTGCTTTACCCTGGACGTCACAGATCCACTCCCTTCAAGTCTTAAGATGAGTTTCTGTCTTGAATCCCAAAGAGCCCTGTTAGCCACTTATATCCCAGTCCATTTTGATACCTTTTAGCCAAAGTGGTCACAGTGTGTGGTTCAGGCAAGATACATGGTTATCACAGGTAGGTTTCTATTTTTCCATCTCCCATCTTCCAATAGCTGATTTTCACCCATTAAGACCCCAGAGAGGGAATTCCCTGATGGTCCAATGGTTAGGACTCAGTGATTTCACTCTCAGGGCCCAGGTTCAATCCCTGGTCGGAGAGCTAAGATCCCACAAGCTGTGCAGCATGGCCAAAAAACCCAAAAAAACTGCTTATATTAACATATACTCACATGACTCCCCCACCTTTGACCTAAAACAGGAAAGTCTCTAGTGCAGTTATTTCTCCCAGGACAGCCAGGTGAAGATTTATGTTAGCACCTGGCCAAGAAGTCACCAACCCTATGATATAAACTAGGTATACAGAGTATTTCCTAAGATGTAGGGCCTACTACTCCAAGTTTGGGACCAGTAGCATCAGCATCACCTGGGGGCTTGTTAGAATTGCAAATTGTCAAGCCCCACTCCAGCCTAATTACATCAGAATACCTAGAAGTGGGGCCCAGCAGTTTGTTTTTTTCTTAACAAGCTAAAGTTTTAGAACGATCATCCTAGGGCAGTGTTTCTCATCCTCAGCTGCACAGAATATTGATGCCTGGGCCCCATCCCCAGAGATTCTGAGGTGCAGCCTGGCCTTTAACATTTTTAAAAGCTCCCTTTGTGATTCTAATGTGCAACCAGGATTGAGAACCCAGCTCTGTCATTTTCCTACTGAACCAGGGTTAGACCCTTCATCCCTTCCCCCAAGCAGTTGGCGTAAATAAACCAGGGTGGAGGGCAGCTGCACCCATTTTCTGCGCTCAGGAATTCAAGTGGCGCTTTCAGCTGATTGAAGCATCATTTGATGTTCCCAAGAAACAGATTCCACAATCAACTCCACCACGCTTTGGCCCTGACCCAGTTTATCTCAACAAAGGAGGAGAGAGGAGCCCTTGTTCTCTGCATCCGAATAGCATCGGGGGCACATGAAGCCAGCAGCCTGGAAAGATCAAAACAGGCAGAACTGTGCATTTTTTTTAAAAAAGAAAAATACGCAAAATTAGGAGTGATTTTCAACTTCTGGAATCAGGTTTTTTTGGTTTGTTCGCTTTTGTTTTTAATATGGCATTTCCTTTTCAGGCCTCAAAGTACACAGTAATGCTGTGTCAAAGAAAAACAACGCACACACCAGCAATCTGAAAACTGGTTCAGAAAAACAAGTAGGAGTAAGGGTAAAATGAGGCCTATGATTAATGGTGACGGTTTGTGCGTGACCTCAAAGAGAAGATTCTTTGCAAATGCAAGAACAGGAGAAAAACTGGTCTTAATACAACCCTGCCCAGGAAAATGCCTGCATTTGCTCACCTCCTAAGGTGGTCTGCAGCAAATTTTATGGCTTTAGGTTAGCAAATCTGAAGTTGGATTGGGAACCTGGGAGCAAAGAGGACTTCATCATTTCTTAGATCTTTAGTGTCCAGACATCCAGTACTCCAGCCACCCTGCCCCTGCTCCCCAAGAAACTGGCAAGGTAGTAAAGCACAGACCTGTGGGGTTCCCGGGGTTGATGATGCACAGCACCTTGGGGTCACAGTGCTCTTTGGCCTCCCGCACGGCCCGCCGGAGCTCATTCACGTTTAGGGCCCAGCAGTTGTCCTCATCCAGGTAATAGTTCACCTGGATGGCATCGAGTTCAGAGATGACCGCCGAGTAGAGGGGGTACTGCGGGATGGGTATCATCACACCCGTCCGTGACTTGCCACCCCCGGAGACCAGGATCTTCAGGATCGTCTGCAACCGAGAAGTCATATCTTGCAAGGCCACTGCCACTTCCCACCCGCGGGGGCTGACCAGCAGCAGGCAAGCTGGAAGGCCCCAACCCTGCCTTTCACCAGCCACCCCACTGCCTGCCTCCAGTGCAGCCCCATGGGAGTGGCTGAACTTCCCTGAGCCTCACTTTCCTCATCTGTAAAATGAGGTCTGCTGTGAGAAATAAGCAAAATGTTTTAAAGTTCTCAGTACAGTGCATGGTATGTAGTTTAACACGCAATACTTGTTAGTATTTTTTAAAGAGGTCTTTTAAAGCAGTAGCCCACAAACTGGCCCTGTCTCAGAATTATTCTGACCTCACCCCTGAAACTCATTCTGTATGTCTTGGGTGGAGCCCAGGAATCTGTCTGGTCGGTAGCTATCAGTGCCCAAGGCTGGACAGACCCCTGAACAAGGGATTGTTGAAATGGGATAAAATACCCAGCTATGGCCACCAGGTGGCGCTTCAACCTGGCTGTTTCCAAAGCTGAGCGCGCCCTAGGTTCATAGGATTCCTGAGAAACCAGGCCTGGGGAGTCCTGTGGGGCACTGGTGGAGGTGGCAATAATTCACTGGATTAATAAGCCCAAACTCTTCTGGGCGAGTCCCCACCTTACACAGACTTAGCTCCTTTCTCAGGTTCGGCTCCTTGCTGCAAGAATGCCACTGGATTAGAAACTGCAATGACTTGATTCTTTCACTAAATCTTGAGGACCCCTCCCCCAACCCTCCTCTGGAACCTCTACCTATACCTGGGCTTATCTGGGAATAGAGACGGGCCTTGGCAGAACACGGTGGAAGATGCCATGGTTGGGAGCCTGAGTCCAACACTAGAATCTCAAATGCCACAAGAGGCTGACTTAGAGCAGGCAGACCACCTAAGGTCTCTGGGCCTCAGTTTCCTCCTGGGTTCCAGGAAGAGTTTAATGCATTTGAAAGGCTTTAGGAAAGGACTAAAGCATTTAACAAACAACAAAAACAGGAGCCTTTGGAAGTCAAGAGACACAGACAAAGATAACTCCATTACAGGAAGGGTCAGACAGGACAGGCTCCCTGAGTAGGGAGAACAAAGTGAGTGGATGGCACTCAGCACTGACTGGGCACGGGGGCAGGGTGCTGGAAGGGAAGGGAGGCTGCAGGTTCCTCAGGCCCTGGGTTCAGCCCCTTCTGCTATGGAACACTTGATACCAGCCCCTCGTCACCTCTTCCACGGCTGATCCCCAGCCCAAGCCACCTCTTCTCTTGCCTCCTAAACACTCCCTTACATCTATTATGCCCCCTCCTGCCACACTTAAAGCTTAAGAACCTAAATATAATTATGTCCCTCCGCCTACTTCAAATCCTTCAGTGGCTCCCAGGCTCTCAGGACAACAAGGCCCCACCTGCTTCCCAGCCCACTGCTGGTAACTGGCCCTCACCATGGGTGCTCGTCCCCCCGATGCTGTTTCCAGACACACAGCCTCCTTCCAGCTCAAGGCCTCTACATATGCTGACCTTCTGCTCCGAACCTGTCTCTCCCCTGCCTTCCTGAGTTCACAGGTACGCAGCTTCCAGATCTCTATCTGTTCAGCCTTCCTTGGAGAAACCTTCCTGCCCTCCCCAGCCCCCCAGGTCAGAGTCCCTGCTGCTCCCTCCTGTGATACTTTGTCCTCTTCCAGAAGAGAAACTGAAAGCTTAAGATTTGACATGTATTTATGTGCTATTAATGCCAGTCTTATCCAGCACTGATGCGTAAGCAGAGGCCAAACGTGTTTGTCTCCCCAGCACCTGGCACAGTGCCTCGCAGAGCAGATACACCGTATGTGCTGAGTGAGAGAAAGGCCGATGTCGCCAGGAAGACGGGCACCCTCGAGTGACCCCTGACTCCTCCCAGCTGGACCTGCTGGTGCCACTCTGGAGGGAAACTGAGGCTGCAGGGGTACCCAGGTTCATGAAGACTGAACAAGGTAAGGAGAGCAGGCTACCAGGGTGGGGCAAACAGCAGCGACCAGAGGGAGGCCAACCTCTCCTCCCAGGCTGTCCCCCTGCTAACAGGCTCACACACTCGGCCCTAACATGCAAGGCTGTTCTTCACGTGGGTGAACAGTGGACAACAACAAGCTACCCTCACACGTACGGAAATGCCGTCACTAGCTCCAGTGGTCAGGTAAATGTTGTCCGGGTCTGCAGGTACACCACCATCTCTCCTGGTGACATAGGCAGCCACATCTTCACGGATGCAGTTGACGCCCTGGCTAGCGCTATAAGATCCTGTTAAGACAGCAAGCAAGACAGTGACTAGAGGCAGGATGTCTGGCTCCATAGCGTCTGTGATATCCATATAATTAACTGGGAGTGGGAAGGAGGGGGAGGTCAGGGAGGGCTCAGTGTGGCCCTATTCTCACTACTCTAGGCTCTGGAACTGTGGCAAGCTGCTTAACTACCTATCTGGGCTTCATCCACCCATCCCGTCATCCATCCATCTACCCATGTAGCTGCCCACTCACTCAACCATCTGTCCATCTGCTATCCATCCATTCATCCATACATCCATTCACCTGCCCACCCACCCACCCACCCACCCACCTGCCCTTCTGTTCATCTGTCCACCCACACACTCATCCATTCATCCCCCCAGTATTTGCTGAGAACCTACTTACACATCAAGCATTATTCCAGGCCCTGGCTTCTAACCAGTTAAATGGTGCCCATACCTGCTTTACCTACCCTACTGGGGTTTACACGTTCTATGACAGTATGTACCATTACAGCTGGGACTGCTATGCTTCCATCACTGTTGCCTACACATGGTTCCACAAAACTTGAGAGAATGGTCACCCCAAAATGGCACCGCCTGCCAGCCCAGGAATCCAGAACCCTCACCAGCACTAACCACAGATCCCCTGGGGCTGTGAGGCATGACCCACCTACCCCCACCCCATGCCAACAGCATGCTCAGGCTGCCAATTTGGATCAAAATCCAAACCACCATTTACATGAAGTTCAAAAACAGTGGTGACCACTTTGGGCTTGGGGGTATTGACTGCAAAGGGGCACAGAGGAGCCTTCTGTGATGCTGGGAATGGTCAGTGTCGTGATCTGGGCAGGGGTTACACAGGTGTGCACACATAGGTGCTGTACATTAATATTTGTGCTTTTTACTGTTTGCATAAAAACTTTTTCCAAATGTCAAGCCACTACTTATGTTTTTAAAAAGCAACTGAAAATAGGTACCTGCACATGCACAAAATCTCTTTGAAGGAGACTCAAACTGGTGAGGTGAATTCTCTGGGGAAGTGAACCAGGAGGCTTGGGGTCAGAGATGGGAGGCAGATCTTTCACTCTATATCCTTTTATACCATTTGAATTTTATACACATTTAAAGAAAACCAGCTCATTCCTTCTAAGACTACTGCAACAGCACCACCAGGAGGCAGGATGGAGCTCTGGAAAGTGGCCAGCTCTTCTCTGGGTCTCAGTGCACAGCATCCAAGGCCCAGCACCCAGGAGGTGCTGGGTTTCAGGGTCTGTGCAGCACTGGGCTGGCCTTTCCCCTCTGACCAGTTGTAAGTGGGGGTGGGGGAGGGGGGAAGGAGGCTGGACCACTTCTCTAAGGATCAAGTGGCAAACATTAACACGTATCAAACCTGGGTGGTGAGTACAGAGCCTTGTCACATTATTTGGGGTATTGAATGCATCTGAAATATTTTGCAAATAAAAAAGTGGGGAGGTACAGAAGCCGGTGTTAGAGAATCCTTCTTCTACTGGATGTCTTATTTGATATTTCTTGAGCTCCCATGCTCAGAAAGTTTCCTGTGCTCCCTATTTCCCTCTGCCTTCTTTCAGTGCCCTCCCCTCCACTCCATGAGGCCTGGCCATTTCCACACCAGCTAAGCCTCCTCTTCTTCCTGCCTTTAGTTCACCTGCTTCCCTGAATTCCCAGACATTCCCCCACGGGCAAGCTCCCTGCTCCTGCCAGCCACAGACTTCCACCTTCTGTTATGCTCTGAACCACACTGATCCTTCACAGCTCAGACCTAGTCTCTCTCTAGGAAGGCTGAGATAGGGCCCCACCCCAGCCTTTCTCCCAGTCTGTGATTTCTCCAGTTATCTTATTTTATACAGATGAACCCCTGCCTCCCCATGTTGACTTGAGGGCAGGGACCATCACCTATTTCTTCTGTTCATCGCTGTAGAGCACGTACCCCTGTGTAGGACTCTGCCCTGGGACCCATGGCAACCTGCCTCCCACTGCCCACAAACTGGCACCATCTGCCAAACCCCCAGCGCCATCGCACCCAGACCCTTTCACTCGATCACACTCAGCCTTAAACCTCAAGGCCTTTGCACACACCATTTCCTCTGTCTGGTGTGCATTAACAGAATCTCTTAGTCATCTTCCACATGAATTTGAATGCCAGTTTCTCCTTAAACCCTCCCTCTACATTAGAATCCCTTGTTATAACCCCACAGCTCTCTGCTCTTTCTCTAAGAACTCATGAAAACTGGGGATTATGTTTCTGTGTTAATTCTTTTTAATGTTTGTTTTTCCCAAATCTGACAGTGAGCTTCACAAGCACAGAAACTCCACCTGCCTTGTTCACCAGTGTCCCTCAGGGCCTAGAGCAGCGCCTGGTACACGGCGTGGGCTCAGAGAGGAGCCTGACGAGGGCGTTATCTCCCGGCTCCCACCTCCCCCAGGTGTGTCTAGGTTTCACCTCAATCCTACTTAAGATCCGGGACACAGCCTGAGAACTGGATTACTCATCAAACAAAAAATATATGGAGCCCCAGTAAGAAATAATTTTAAAGGGCATGATAAAAACACGCCCAGGTGGGCCCTAAGACCTTGTGTACACATTGTATAATCTCTCCGTGGGCCAGGGTAGCCCTGGGCATACTGACATTTTCCATTTCCTTTATTTTTGTGGACAGGTGCTCAGGCTGCCCAAGCCTTAGTTGACAGAGCACCACCCCCCCATTGTCCCAGTCTTGGCCAGGACACTGCCCCTCCCCCAACGATGGGCAGGAACAGGTAGTGACCTCCAGGGCGGGGCTTCTCCACACCTGACAAGGGGCACAAATGCCAACCTTCCTGCAAGCCTGGGAGGTGGGTACAAAGTATCTCCTAATTCAAGGATGAGGAAAGAGGCTCAGAGAGCACCTACCTCACCTGTCCTCATGAGCTCCCCAGACAGAACTCAATGCAGGTTCCCAAAACCCCAAAGGCCAACAGTCCTGACTCACACGGACATGGCCTCCCAATGCCATTCTCCCAGCCCTGGCTGACACAGAACAAAACTTGTCGATGAGGCTTAGTGCATGGAACAAAATCCCCTCCCCGTTCCCCAGACACTGACATCAGATATGCAAGAGCAAACCCCCTCCCTCCACCTCCGGGTTGCAGTTCCTGGAGTCTCAGGCCCACTGCCATGGGTCTTCGAGAAGCACCTTTGTCCTCTGGGCTGGGCAGAGGGTGCAGGAGGAAAGGAGCCTGGAGGCCAGGCCTCTGGGCTGGCCTCTGCCAGCTTGTGGTTCAGTCCTTGCCACACAAGGTGCTGGCCCACACGCCAAGCAGGCTGGCGGGCAGGGAAGCTGGCCCCTTCCTGAGAGGGACACTGTGAAGGACACAAACTTGGACAGAGGGCTGGTAGGGTGACCACAGCCAGGAAAGTAAGCATAGGACTCTCCATAAAGGGACAGAGCAGAAAAGGGGGAGGGGAAAGGCAGGGAGGTGACAGAGATGCCAATTGTGGCTGATCCCCTGCTGAACAAGCCACAAGAATCCCCGTCCCATGTTTTGAAACATTCAGGCACTAGTCCTAAAAAAGCCCTAAGGACAACGATTTTCCTCAGGACAAAGGAAGCTGGATTCCCTATGTAGGCACTGGGCAAAGGAATGAAGCAAAAATAAACAGGAAAAAGAACATGAGATGAGAACAAAGAGCCAGAGGCCCAGAGGCTGGAAATCCATCTCAGCAGGGAAGGGAGAGAAGATCATTTTCACATCTACAGGGCCTTCCTCCACGGAGCCCTCTGGTGCTGGGGGCCGAGGCTGGGCCTGGGCTCCCAGCACAAAGGAGCACAGTCCGGTGACGGGAACATAACATACAAGTTGGGGGCGGGTGGGCGGCACCTTCAGAGCAAGGAAACCACCAAAAGGGGGCCACAGGCACCTCACAGCGTGGCCACAGGGAAGTGAGAAGCCGGGCCAGCGGGGCATGTGCCTCCCTCTGGCCTCCGGCTTCGGAGGCTGCCTCGGGCTCAACCTTCTGCTCTGAGGGTGGGCTCAGCATCAAAGCCAGCTCCCAGTGTAAACCCCAAATCCAGCCAAATGCAGGCTCTTGCGCCTGAAGTGCCCCAATCCACCAAAAGATGGCATCGACCCCATAAGCTCAGCAAACAAGAGGCTGACAGAGCACAGACAAGAAGAACATTGTCATTTACTCTGCACGTCAGCCACCACACACATTCACACACTCACTCAACGTGTAACCCTTCATTCTGGGCCGAGGCCCAGGCCCACGCTGAGAACACACGTTCTTTTCATGCCCGCTGGGACCTGGCAAATCGGGGCCTCACCCAAGCTGTTCCCGCCACAAGCCTGTAGGATCCGCCGGGCTCGTTTCTTAGCATCTTCTGGGAAGCTGGGGCTGTCCAACAGGTTCGGGTAGGTACAGAGTGCCATCACCTGGAGGAACAGAGGCATGGGCTGGGCTCCCAGCACCGCCCACCCCGGAGGGGCACAAAGGACTCTGGGCAGGCGACGGTGTGAGATGACAACTCTGAGGGACAGTGCCCTCACAGGCCTCTCCACAAGGGCCCCAGCCTGTGGGGGCCTGGGGACAGGCGGGGCGGAGGACAGTGGATGCTCTGCAGCGGAAGGGAGATGGTGAGAGGCAAGGTCCATGATGACCTGGGCCTGGGCGGAGGGTGGGCCACCACCCTCCGAGGAGCCAGGGGACAGAAGGAGGCTGCTTACTCTGCCCCACCTCCTCCATAAAGGACAGCAGCTCACATACCCAAGGCCACAAGAACCAGGGGTTCCAGAGCAGGGGGCTGGGGCTGAGGAGGCAGGTGCACCCCAGATGACAGGATTGCACAGACCTCTGCCTACAGCCTGAGCACCCCCCCATCACCCCTTTTCCTGGCCAGAACTGAAAACCGATTCAGCTTTTTCACCTCTGTAACACAGAAAATCACCCTAACCTCACAAATTAAGAGGATTAAGCAAGGAAATGTTTGCAAAAGTGCTGGCAAACCCCTCCTCACCAGGCAAGTCTAAGCTGGAAGCTTAAGAGCGATGCCAGGAGCACTGAGGCAGGCTGTGGCTCACGGCTGGGGGACTTTGGGCGGGCGCAGGCTTCTTGGAGCCCGGCTTTTCTTCAAAAAGATTTGTGCAATAGGCAGTGACCCAGCCTGCCCTCCTCCCTGGGGTGCTTGTGAAGGCTGGAGGAGGCCAGCACCAAGTGGCAGAGGCCGGGCCTGCCACAGCCGGTGGCAGGGCTGGATCCGGGAGTGTGCCAGCCAGCCAGAAAAGGCTGAGGCAACAGGAGGCGCCCCAGGCACGTGTGGGGAACCTCTGCAGGGGGAAGCCACCTTGGGCCTCTCCTCTCCTAAGCTGTGTGCTTCCAGGACGAGCTTCCAGGACAACCAGGATGCTCTGACCTCCTCTTGCTCCACTTCCCTGGCAGAGCCTCTCTGTCTTGTCTGATCCACTTCCTCCCCACGGGCCCAGCTTGGGGCCTCTGACATTCATGGGCAGCTGGCACGCTCCTGAGGTCTGCAACAGTGGCCATGGGAGTCCAAGCAGTGGATGTTCCTGAGGTCGTTGCCAGCCTTGGTTCTTCTCCCCCATACCCTGTGTGAATTCCCTGAGGGGCTGAAGGCTGAGGCCCCGGGGCCCCCAACAACCCTCCACCCAGGGAGCAGGGTAGGATCGCCCCTCCTGTGTGCCAGTCCCTGCAGCAGGAAATACGGGCAGGAAAAGACCAGGGCATTCAGCACTCAGCTTTGCTGCCTGCCCCAGCCTGCCAACCTTAGCCACACAAGGACCAAATTTTGCCCCATTCCTTCTCCAGGGAAAAGCTTTCGCTGTAGCTGGTCTCCAACCTCTGTCTAGCAGGCCCTGGAGTACTCTCCCACCTTATCTTTTCCCCTCTAGCCCACCAATCCCACAGTTTTGGCCCATGAAGCATCCTTGCAATTGGCACTCAAACTGAAACACTGCAATGTGCCTCTTGAGGGCCTTCACACTCTCCATCTCATGGAGTCCCCCAGCAGTCTTCCGAGGCAGTGTCTGGTGATCTCCACTTGCCCAAAGCCACCCAGCTGGTAAGCAGCAAAGCCAACACTCAAACCTGGGGATTCTCACTTGGGAAGCCATACCTGGACCCCCACGCACCATCTCCCAGCCCACTGGGCCTCTACCTCTCCCATCTACTCTCTGATGCCCTCACCAACCCAGCTCCAAACTCAGCATCCAGGACCATGCACCTGGGAGCCTTGTATACTAGAGCATCCTCAAAATGGGTTTAGGAATTTCAGACAGCTTTGGAAGGGGAGGAGACAGGGAGAGAACCAGTGGGGACATCAGGCACTGGAGGGGCTGCTACTTCAATGGCACCTCCCTGTGGGATCCTGGTGTCTGCTGTGTCCTGAGGGAGCTGGACAGGCAAGGAGGCAGAGGTAATGTAATGGGCCTGGCTGGCTGGTTCCCTGCTGTCCCAGTGGCCTCTGTTCCTGAGGGCCAGCTCACCTGTCGGAGGAAGGTGATTGGCTGCTGGCCCATGGCTTGGGCATCCCCGATGTTGGCACGGATGACCTCAGTGAATGGTTTTTTGATACCCTGAGTAGAGAGAAAGCAACAGGTGGTTACTTAGTGACTCTCAGACCCTGGATTCCAGAGGCCAAGCAATGCTCAACAGGATATTAATAAGCAGCCCTATTCTGAGCCTTGCCAGGTGTCAGGCCCAGTGCCCTTGACATGTTTGGTCCCATTTGACCTTCACAACCACCCCTATGAGGAAGGGCCAGTATTGGGTTGGCCCAAAAATTGGTTTTGGTTTTTCGGTTTTTCATAAGATGTTATGGAAAAATCCGAATGAACTTTTCGGCCAACCCATATACAACCCTTTTTACAGATTAGGAAATTAAAGCTTCAAAAGGTTACCCATTTTCTGAAAAGGCCAGAAGAGCTTCCTGGGCTGCCAGAGCACCCTGAGGCAGCTGCAGGTCCACGCTGACCCTGGGGCAAATGTGGTGGGAGGGAGGGAGGGGTCTGCAGCAGAAAACATCAGGGAGAGGATCCCACAACTGCTGGCTCCCTCCCCCCAAGCGCAGCTCCACCTCCACCCCTAAGTGAATGACTGGGGCACTGCAGCCACCCTCCCCTCCAGAAGACACTGATCAGCAGGGACCTCTTGGGGGTCATTCTCTTGCAACCCTGTCTTTGCAGGATGAAGAATGTGGGCTGATTTTCATATTGAAAAAAAAAAAAAAGCGTCAGGGATGAAAAGACTGGCTGAAGAGCAAAACTGAGGCCACTGCCTGAGCAATGCGTTTAGCACAGAACAGAGATGGCAGAGAGAGGAGGAACTCGGAAACCCTGGCAACAATGTCACTGGGGAGGTGACTGCAGGACACCCCGGCTGCTGCTAAGGAGAAAATGCATTTTGGATGGAAAACTGTGGGGATCTGGAAATGTGGGAACTCCACGCAACTCACTGATAAATCCAGAATTAGCCACTGTAAGAGTTAGAATCAACAGCAGGTTCAAGGACCTCCCAGGGCAGCTGAAAGGATTATCTGAGACAAACAGTATGAAAGCACTTGGCAGAGTACAAACATCATCATCTTACAAAGCTGGACCAGGAACAAGGTCACAAGGGTCATGGTGGAGGAAGAAGGCGGTGGGGCAAGGGGTGGCAGTACCAAGGGGGGGTCTGGGTGGAATGCCTGGCCACCTTTCCATATCTCCAGCTGCCCTTTCCCCAAAGGCACCCTAAATACAAATTTTAAAGGTACAATTCTATGGTTCTGACACTTGCCTTCTCCATTTCACACAATGTGTGCATAAAAGCAACTTTAGAAAACTCTCCCTTTTTTAACTCAGTAATATACCCCTTAAGTAAAGACCAAGTCTTTACTTTACTTTACCAAGTCTTTAAGTAAAGGCTTAAGGGATGAAAGCAGCTGCCTGCCGAACAAGTCTTCCTGACCCTCATCTGCCACTCCTCAGCCCCTCCCATACAGAAATTCTCCAGCTGCTTCGGGAGCCAGGAGGCATGGGGCGCTGAGGAGGGCACCCCAGAAACAGCACTGGACCGTCATAAACAGGGCCTGATAAGTCTCCAAAAGCTACGTTTGGTGGCGGGTAGCGGGGAGAAAGGCCTTTTAATTCCCTCCTGCTCCTTTTACCAAGTTCTTCAGGGCTGGCCAATATGGAAAGACGTCTCAGGGGGCCAAGGCAGGGGGACAGCACCACCCGCTGCCCAGGGCTGGGCTGGGGTGAGGGCAGGCACCCTGGAGACAGGCTTCGGGGCATGTGGCCTCAGGGCTCGTCCCACAGGTGGAGCAATCCAGGCCACTGTGTGCAAAGGGGCAGACCTGACCCACTCCTTGGCACTGGCCTGGGCTCCTGGCATGGGACGCTCTGTCAGCCTGACTCAATTGCCACGGTCCCCCAGGGCTGGCTAGCTGAACTCAGGTGATTTCCATGGTGTGGGCACAGCCCATTCTTCGGTAGGGAGTAAATGTGTCACAGTCAAGGGCCAGGAACTACAACACACAGCTGCGGGCCCTCAGCCAGTCCAATGCAGGGAGAGAATAATGCCTGGAACAGATCCCTGGATGTTCCTTTCCTGTGCCCTCACCCTGCACTGCTCAACCAATCTGGGGCCTGCCAATAAGCAGCCTAGGAGCATAGAGCATCTCCTCTCTCGGGTCTGGGTACCTATGGTCTCCAGACACTTCGCTATGATGGACGAGCTGCAGGGTGGGAAACTGGCTCCTCTGAATGGGCAGGGGACCAGCCTGCCCAGCCAAGGGCCACCATACAAAGGAGACTCCTGTATCTAGGCACTTGAGATCTACATGGGTTGGGAAATACCAAGGAGTCAGGGGCAAGCTCCTGCCCACAGTGACTCATCCAGGCCTGCACGCACACCCAATGGCAACCTCACCTCAGCCCTGCCCTCCGGGAGCCTGCCAGGTCAGCACATAGCTTTCTAGTTTCAATTCCCAGCATCCTAGAGCCCACCTGTTTAACTCATCTGCACACATCCTGCCCAGAGCTGCCTCCCTGTGGGGCACTGAGATGAGAGCCAACACAGGGGGGCTCTCTTCCCACAGTTCAGCTCAAGTAGGGCTCAAGGAGAAGGCCCCCAGGCTCTGGGGATGGCATATTTCAGAGGGTGTTAGCAGGGAGAAGGAAAAAGGAGTTAGCATTGTCCTTCCCAGCTCACAGGCCCAGCATTAGGACAATGGACAATTCTAACAGGCACAAGGCAGTTTCCTCAAGGTAGGGGTGGCTCCTGTCATTTCATGTGACATGCGAGCGGGAAGGTTTGGTAGGACGGTGAGTCCCTAGAGAGCCTCTCTCTCCTTCAACAAACACTTATGAATCATGCTCTGTGACAGAAGGGGGCAACACAGGAGAGGCTACCACCTTCAGAGCCCAGGCTGATGAAGAAGTGGACTCAGAGAAGGGAGAGAGGGCACAGCTGGCTCCAGGCCAGGAAGGCCACGTGAAAAGACCCCAGGGCCATGAGCAAGACTGGGCAGGCAGGAAGTCCAACAGAGAGCTCCAGACGGAAGCCCCAGAGACAAACCCAGCTAGTCCCCAGGGTCCCTGAAAACAGGTGCGCTGCACAGCTGAGGAAACCGAGGCTCAGCACAGGGTCTGGCCCCAACCATTATGACAGGCAAAGCTGAAAGAAACCGAGCCAAACCTATACAGGCCTGTGATTAAGAGATGAGGTGGGGGCTTCCCTGGTGGCGCAGTGGTTGAGAGTCTGCCTGCCGATGCAGGGGACACGGGTTCGTGCCCTGGTCCGGGAGGATTCCACATGCTGCAGAGCGGCTGGGCCCATGAGCCATGGCCGCTGAGCCTGCGCATCCGGAGCCTGTACTCTGCAGCAGGAGAGGCCACAACAGTGAGAGGCCCGCGTACCGCAAAAAAAAAAAAAAAAAAAGAGATGAGGTGGGAGCTCCAAGGGCTGAGTTTCCTAACCATGGAAGCAGGGAAGGCTGGACGTAGGTTCCTGAAGTCTAGGGGCCTGTGGGAGGGTCAACCGTAGAAGCTGAGGTTTGCAGGGATGAAAGCTGAATGAGCTCCAAACAGGATAATTCAAGATAGCAAGGTTAAGGCCCAGGCCGGAGAGCAAACCCCACATTCCTAGACCCAGAGACTCAAGGGGAAGGCAAGGAAAGAGTGACCCCTGGCACTCTCCCCAAGCAACTCTCATTATCTTGAAAATGAAGACTCTTAAGAGTTCTGACTGGGGAATTCCCTGGCGGTCCAGTGGTTAGGGCTCCACACTTTCACTGCTGAGGGCATAAGTTCAATCCCTGGTCGGGGAACTAATAAGATCCCAAAAGCCATTTAGTGCGGACCAAAAAAAAAAAAAAAGAGTTCTGACTGGTTTCTAGCTGTTCAAAGCATCATCACTAAACATCTCCAACTAGTCTTTAGGAGAAATAAATTGGGCTCATTTTGCAGAGGAATAACTGAGGCCAAGGTGCTCTGAGTAACTTGTCTGAGGCCCACAGCACATAAAGGCAAAGCCCAGGATGCAGGTCCTTGGTGACTTGGACAGGGTGGGTGGGTGGAGGGTTCCAGATGGAAGCCTACACTACAAATTTCTTTATTTTAAGATAGCATCTAAGCTCTAAAGAAAATGACCGATGAGATTTCACCTCTTGTGCTTGGCACATCCAGAGTTTCCAGACTTAGTTCTTAGCTAACGATAAGGAGGTGCTACAGCATTCTCCACTTTTACTGTTTAGATGCAGCACACACTGATGTTAACAGTATTCAGTTTTTCCCTTCGTAAATGTTTTGCCCTGACTCTGTGTACTTTTACAAACAGAAGCCTTCCTGTCTCCACTTATGCCAACCTCCTCCTTTCCCCCAATAAAACAAGGGAAAAAGAAGTAGGTTGAGGAGGAACAGACAGATCTTTTCAAAACTCCTACTAATGGCAGCTTATTTTTAAATGCTGCTCCCAATGAACACCAGGATCTGAAAAGCTGATAGGTTCTCCCACTTAGAGCTGCTGTCAGGGAGAAACAGGGCCTCCCTGAGAGCACACAGCCCAGGCTGGAGGAGAATGGTCCCTTTCACACACCCACTTAGTCAAGTGCCCCTCCTCCTTCAGGCTCTCCTGAACATTCTCCTCCACTCCTACCACCAAGCAAGATAGACGAGACTTGCCTGGCAAGCCACCCCACAGTCAAAAACCAGAGCCACATTGACATATATACACTACTAAATGTAAAATAGCTAGTGGGAAGCAGCCGCATAGCACAGGGAGATCAGCTCAGTGCTTTGTGACCACCTAGAGGGGTGGGATAGGGAGGGTGGGAGGGAGACGCAAGAGGGAGGGGATATGGGGATATACATATGCGTATAGTTGGTTCACTCTGTTATACAGCAGAAACTAACACGCCGTTGTAAAGCAATTATACTTCAATAAAGATGTTAAAAAAAAAAACCAGAGCCACGTGTCCAGCCAATCAGCCAGTACTATTTACAGAGCACCTGGTGAAATGATTCCATAAGGCAGCTTAAAGGTCTTCAGATGGACAAAAAGGCACAAAAGTCAGGACCTGGGGGAAAACCCTGGGCCCACCCGACCTTCCTTTTATGGACTAGGGAAACCAAAGCCCAGAAAGGATTGAAGATTTACCCCAAGTCACTCAACTCTCTACAAATCCCATCTCTAACCAAATCGAACCCTTTAAAATAACATCAGTCCGGTTTTGATCATTAGAGTTCAAAATGGAGGTAGAAAAAAACGAAGCTGTGCAAAGCCAACGCAAGCCAAGCCAAGCCAAAAAAAAAAAAAAGACTGGGAAAATATGGCTCTCTCAGAAGGGGCACTGTCTAAGCTAGCAGAATGCAGAGGCTGTCTCTAGAGAATGAAAGGTTTAAGCAAGGCTATGCTGGCTTGGCTGGGGCTATTATCTCCAGCACCAAGAATCAGGCAACTGAGATTCGACCAAGTGAGAAGAGAATAAGAAGGGATGAATTTGAACGAAAGCACCGGAGAATGTAGGTGGACAGAAAGAATGTCTCAACTTACTCAGGGGTAGAACATGGCAGTGGGGCCATCTGTCCTAGAAATCACAGGGTGTTTCCAGCCCAAATGACCAAGAAATTTCTCCACCTCAATGATGGAGCCATACCCTGTTGGAACACCATCCTGGTTCCCCATTGCACACTAAACTTTGCACCATAAAGTCCTGAGCCCAGCACACAAGACTCCAGTCCCCCTTTTCCATCTTATTCATCTACCATATCTCTCTGCCAGACAGTGCTCTCCAAATAGCACCAATTCCCTTCCCCAAATGCCCAGAACTTCCCAACCTTCTGTCTTTGCTCACAGCCCTCCTTCCACCTGGAATGCTCTCACATTTTCTGTGCCTGCTAAAAAAATCTCACCAATCCTTAAAGAATTGGGGGAAGAGAAGCTCAGGTCCAGAGGACAATATGGCAATCAGATCCCTGAAGGCAAAGACAGTGTCCCCTTCTGCCTTAATCATCCTTGTACTTCATGGAGCCCACACGCAAGCTGCTATTTAACAACAGGCAGAGATAATCCGTGGAACCCCTACAAGTTCTGGAACCAGAAAAATCAGTTGTAAAGTGATAAACCGGAAACAATTTAATCTCAGCCTTATCAGGGAGACTGTTGTCTTAAGGAGGGCCAGCTAGATTCTGCCAGGTATCAGCAAGGAGCAGAGCAGCAAAAGCCCGTTTTCTCTGCCTGTGGCCCACCTTCGGGACAGGGAGGCACAGAAACCGAGCCAGCCTTCTGTGGGCCAAGCTTTAAACTTAGCCCTGCAAGGAGTCAGAGGGAGACACTGGACTCTGACTTGTCCAACTCACTGTTTTGAGTCAGCAGAACTGAGTGTCCCAACAAGGTCTCAGCGAGCCATGAGCTCATCAACCCCCCAAAGTCCCCACGTTAATGTAACGGTCCCACCACGGCTTCCTCCCATGCATTCAAAGAACATTAAGTGGCCAACTCACCCCCAAGACATCCAGTTCTGGTGCCTGTGAGAGCGAGATCAAGGAACCCTCCCCCCTTCTGGGTTAGAACTATCTTAGGCAAGCAGCTGGGTGACTGCTGTCATCAGTTCTTACAAATCTTAGGAGTGTTTACTTTTTTTTACATTACCCTCTTGACTCCGCCTCCTGAATTCCACCTGGGTTAGAACTCTGGTATCCTACAGGGGCATCTCTTACACCTACCCCAGCCGCCCTGGTTGCAGGGAGGCAGAAATCACTACTGGGTGTGTGGTCACTTTACACACAGCTATGAACTCAAGTTAAGGTCCCAGCCAGCCGGTCACCAGGAGGAAGAACGTCCCAGGGCCACCCTACCAAGGCCCAAAAGGCCCAAGCCTCTGCTACCCACCGGGAGAACAAGATATGGCTGTCAGTCAGGGTTCCAAAGGGGGCCTAAGGGAAGGAATTGTGCAGGACACTCTGCAACAACTCCACTTTTGTCAGGGAATCATTACTGGCAAAATGACCCAAAAGGTCTCAGACAGAGAAAGAAAATCTTCGTGAGCAAACCTAAGTCTCCTCAGAGCCTTCCTCCCTCCCCTGGTACCTAATGTGATCTCTGAAATTCTGGTTTCTTTCTTTACTGCCTGTTGTCGTCCTCACCCCCACCCCCACCCCCCCATGGATCTTGGTTCCACGCGGGTAGGACGGCCACATAGCAGGCAGTGCCTGGCACTAAGGGCAGCTCAATTATAACTGATGAATTCAATTCAACAAGTGAACCGTATCTGAGGGCCTTTCTTTGTGCCAGGTGCCAGGCACTGGCGGGTAAAGGGATGGGGGGAGGGCATTCTATCGTTTTAGCCAAGGTGGGCCGAATGAAAGAGCTGGCCACGCGGGTGGGAGGAAGTCCAGCGGGCGAACCCCAGCAGGGGACAGCTGCTACTCTTCCCCCCGCCACCAGTGCCCCCTAGCCTCCCAGGGCCCTCCCGCCCCACGAACCCTGGAGCCAGCGCTCACCCTCTGCAGCTCGAGCTCGATCTCGCCGGCCTTGAGCACGATGGGTCCCCGCACCGCGTACTCCACCGCCTTCACCTGCGGGTTCATGGACTCGAGCGTAAGGATGCGGTCGCGCCGGCTCCGCTCGGGCCGCACCTTGAGCACCGCCGAGGCCTCGGCGGCCGCACTGCTCTGACCACGGCCCCAGGGGCCGAGGGTCCGGGGGTAGCAGCCCCGCCGGACCAGCGCCGCCGCCCGCTGCATCGCGCGCCCGCCCAGAGAAACCTTGGGACAAAAAGGAGAAGAGAACACACACGTCACGCACAGCCCAAGGCGGGCACGCCGACACCCGTCCCCAAGCCCAGCCAAGGGCTCTTTCAGCTAGCGGTGCCAGCCTGGCTTCTGGGACGGGTGCCCATCCCCCGTTGACTCGGACCCTGCACCTCGCCGCTGCAGAGCCAAAGCACCGCACGACAGGGGTTTTGCAAAGTCTGCTCCCAATGCATGCATGCAACGTGCCTGTCGCCACCTGGCCACCCCCTCTTCTAGTCCGGCTAGACCGCGCGCCTGGAGCTGCTCCTCGGCTCTGGCGCCCGCAGCCGCATCCCAGCTCCCGCACTACACGGCTCCTGCGCTCGCACACCCACCGCCGGCGAGTCCGCCCGGGCCTGCCAGCTGGCTCCTGGGCCTTGTAGTTCCCTAGTCTGTTTTCGTAGCAGGTGTGGAGAGCTGGTAGAACTACAAGTCCCATAGTGCCCCGCGCTGGCCTGATCGGGGGCCGGGCAAGAGGCGGGAGCGGTGGTCTGGCTCTGCTGTAGGCTGGGCGGGCTCTTTTGTCTGGCAGAGGGGATGCGGTGCCGGGACGGGTCCTGGCGGGGTCTGCCCTTCTCAAACTTCTGCGAATTTAGAGCTATTTGCAGCTTCTCCCTGGAAGCGCATCCTGCATTCCCCCCTACATCCCTTCCCCCAACACCTGCAAGGACACAGGCTGAGAGATGGTGCAGTCCTCGCCCCGGGTTTCATCATCCAGGGCCCGACGGTGGCAGTGGCCGCTCTACGGGGGCTGGTAAGAAGGGGGCTGGTAAGAAGTGGGGCTTAGGAGTTTTGGACTTGACTGCCACTCTTACCCGTCTCAGCGTCGGTTTCCTTGTCGTCAAAACGGAGATCAGGTCACAGCCTCTGAGGAATGTCGTGAAAATTAAAGGACTAAGCAGCTGGTATATACCAGGTGGTCAGGCTTCCTGACAGCTCCATTTGAAACGCTACCACACCTCCGTTACCTGTGTTAATTTCCTTTCTACCCCCATTAACCATGAAAGCTCTAGAGGGCAGGGGCAGCGTTTTTCTTGTTCATCATATTCACAACACCTCTGAGTGTTCGCAGTACATAGTAAGCACCCAGTAAACGTTTGCTGATGAATGCTCAGCGCATGGTAACTATTATTTTGGCTGAGGTACCTGCAGGAAAAGGCATCCTGGCTTACCCAGAGTGAGTGCAGGGCAGGAGTAGGAATGGAAGACAACTGTTCTGAGACAACAAAATCGACAGAGAGGATGTGGGAGAAGTCACTTCCTGTCTCTGGGCCTCAGATTCTCTATCTGCAAAATAAGTTGGATTAAATGACCTCCGAGGTCCCTCCTGGGCTTGGAAATTCTGTGTCTAGGTGTTTTCAGGCAGATAAACAGTCCAGAGCTTCCTCACCCCAACAAATACACACACATTAGATTCATGAAAGTGGGGGGCAAGAGGAACTTAAAAAACACAGCGGTGTAAGGGAGAAGGTACTAGAAAATCTGGGTTTGAATATAGGTGCATATAGCCACTTACCACTTGGCTGACTTTGAACATGTTATTTAGCCTTTGTAAGCCTAGTTTCCCCATCTGTGAAAAGGGGTAACACACCTACCTAGTGGGACTCTGGGGAAAGTTCAGTGAGGTAACTGTAAAAGTCAAGAGTTTGGAACCTAGTGCTGTGGATCACTCTTGTTCATCCTTATCAAGGGAATGCCATATACTTTGATTAAATAAATTGATTACCAATGAAGGGGAAAGGGGGATGGGGAGAGCAACAGAAACCAAAGATCGCGCTGAGAATTCCTATGTTAGCAAACTGTCTTGGCCTGCCGAGGTCCCTGGAAAGTTATTTGGGCTTCTCATCACTGGTCCCATCCCCAGCACCTGTGTCTGCACTAGCTCCTTCTTAGCCTCTGTCTCAATGGCTAGGTACTCAGTCTCCAGGTTAAAGATTCTCCCCTGGGGAGCTTAGCTTCTCTAAGGACTCCACTGCCTTTAATGTCATATTCTTACTCGCTCTGCCCACTTGGGGAGCCACACACCCACATGCTCCATTCTACCTACAAAACACGCTTAACCTTGACCTGTGTATGCTGTAAACACAGTCCCTTCCTGCTGTCTCCACCCCTGATCAGAAGGGACAGTGGACTGGGAGGTAGGGCGGGCTTAGGTGAGCACAAATCCATCTGCGTAACTGAGAAAAACAACACCCAGCACATAGCCCATCTACGCCCAGCACATAGTCCATGTACGTGGGCTCCCACGTCACCATTGTAGAAAACTAGTGTCCCAAATATGTCCTTTGCCAACCTGTCATGATTGCATGAGAAGAAAGCTCCCTTACTTTCCTGTGAACCACACTTCACAATTTGCAAAGCACTTTCTTGCCTATCATGGAGTTTGAACCTGATAGACATCAATGAAAGAGAAAGGGCAGACATTATCCCTATTTTACAGTTGAAGCTCAGAGAGATTGACTTGTTACTTAATCTTTTCAGGTGGCACAGTTAAGTGTAGAGCAGGAAGTGTGATTCCTAACCCAGTGCTGCAGCCCATACATGCAGAGACCAGGCTTGTGTAGCTCTCTGGGTTTGGAAATTGGAGCTGCCCATTGCAATGCACTGAGCCCTTAAAAGGCTTTTGGGTGGTAGTCGTGGTGATGATGATGGTGGTGGTAATAGTGTGAACTCTACCTTTATTTTGCCTCTAGACCAGGTCAAGATAGGGCAGGAGGCAGGCTCCTAAATATCAGAGATAAAACCTGATTGAAATAATCATAAATGCCCTCCCTGTGAGCTAGCTGAGAGATCCAAATACACAGCAAGCTCTTGAGGACCCACACAGTTGTGCAAGTCATATGTGTGCAAGACATGGTACCAATCTTTATTTCTTTCCTCAGCAGGTTTTTACTGGGTACCTACCAGGGGCCAGGTGCTGGCTGAACTCTGGGTCTATAATGAGTCTCACAGACCTTCCTTGCCTACACAGAACATATAGTTTCTTAGGGAAGGCAGACATTGATTGCACACACAAACATGATTACAAACTATGATAACTGCTGAGGAGTTTTATGAGCACTTATAGCCCAAAGGTCTGAGCAAAGCTTTCCCAGAGGAAGTGGCCCGCAAGCTGGAGCTGCCTGGCAGCCTGGCTGGATGATGAGGGATAGCAGTACTGGCAGGTGTGGTAGACACAGAGATGTGCCCTCTCACCTGTCAAGGGAGAACTTGCCTTTACCCAAGGGGTGCGGTCAGCAGACAGCCTTGCACAGCACCTGCACAGAACCGCCTTTTGAGATCACCATCACACCCTAACTGGAGAAGCCTGTGGGACATGCTGGAGCAGTATTTGCTCCAGGCCTTCCCCAGGAGGTTGGCCAAAGCTTTGGCAGACCTGCATCATGGTTTTTCTTTCTCTGCCTGATACTGCTTCCTCCCACTTCCTCTTACAGGAGTGGATTCCTAATATCCATCTTGTACCTCACACTCCATCTCAGTGTCAGTGGTGAGGTGGACAGCATCCCAGGCCAGGGATCGCTGAAGGCTGAGAGGTCTGAAGACCTCCAAGAAGGCTAGGGTGACTGCAGGTCAGACAGTGAGGGAGGGGCAGGGCTGAAAGACAGGGGTCAGAGGTGAGCAGTGGTAGGACAGGCAGGCCAGGTCCTGAATGTAAGAATTTTGGTTTTCATCCTAAGAACAATTAGAAGCCCCTGGAAGGCCTAAAAAACTAGGGAGTGACATGATCATATTTATGTTTAAAATTCAGCTGTATGGAGGATGAATTGGAGGGGGGCAATAGAGGGTGCAGGAGGATGAACTGTGGCACAAATAAGGTCCAGGGTTGGCCTGGACTAGGGTGTGGGGTGATGGGAAATGGACAGGCTCCTCTGCATCCCTAGAACCTGGAATGATACCTGGCACACAGAGGTTCTCAGTAAATTTTTGTTGAATGAATGAGGAAGTCAATTCTACAAGGTCCATGCTCTCAAGGTGTTTGCAGTCCAGCAGGAGATGGGCAGCACGTGAGTGCTGAATAGAGACATTTCACAAAAGCAGTATTTGCAGTTCAGTATTGAATTGATAACACTTCAAAACAGATGCAGACACGTTGTGGTCTTAGCAGCTGACTCAACAAAATCCACGTATTGGAGAACAGGGAGAGGGAAGAGTAGAGGAGCGAAAGAGAAAGAACAGTTGTATAAGCTTCAGAAGCAAATGCAACCTCCTTTATTCAGAGTGTGTCTGTTGTTCCACATTCCTTGATTTCTTGCTCCCTGGTCTTGCCGGGATATGAGGACTCTTTGACTTTACTTCTTCCATGGAGGACATTTGGGAAAGGTTTCAGAAACAGTCCAAGGGATTAATATAAAGAGAATCCTTAGCAGCAAACTCAATGACCTCAGCTATTCAGTGCCCAAAACAGACAAAATATTAAGCAATGGCTCAAATCAATACTTCCAACTGGTTTACCCTCTGAGTTTTCCCAGATATGTTCTTCATGAAGCCACAGAATCTTTCACCTAGAGAAGATTGCAAAATAGTTTTGGGACTTAGGAACTTAAGAGAAAAAAATATTTGTGCAATACCATAAGCCCTTGTCATTTGTTGTTCTCATTTACTCCTTTAGTTTTTGGAGTTTTGGATTCTAATTCTTTTAATTATTATTATTATTATTTTGTGTGTGTGGGGAAGGAAAACGCAGCATTTATTGTAAAGGCGTCAATACAAGGAGGATGGGTGACTAGTGCTCTAAAAACCCTGAACTCCTGGATTCTAGTTCTTAAAGAAAGGGAATCTGTTTCCTATTTTATGCCTGGGGAAACAGGCACAGATTATCTGTGATTTAGGTTTAGTATCAGGGTGGCCTGGCCCAAAGCTTTCTTTATTAGTAATAATATTATTAAAATTATAGCTAGTAGTTATTAAGCATTTTTAATGTGTCAGATACTGTGCTTAGTGCTTTACTGCATCATTTCATACAAGCCTCAGAGCAACCCTAACATATTTACTACTATGATCCTTATTACACAGATAGCAAAACTGATGTTCAGAGAGATTGGGCTGCTTATCAAGATCACACAGCTAATAAGTGGCAGAGCTGAGACCTGAACTTAGGATCTCAAAGGTTAAAGGTTCAGTCCCATAAGACTGCCCCCACTTGTGACACTAGCCGCAAATGGAGTCCCCAGGCTACCTGCCCTTGTGCCCAACAACTACAAACTCAAGGGATCCCACAACCCCTTGATCAGATTCAGTAATTCTCTAGGATGACTCACAGAACTCAGGGAAGTTCTATACTTATTATAACAATTTTATTATAAAGGATATAACTCAGGAGCAGCCAAATGGAAGAGATGTGTAGGGCAGGTATGGGGAGGAGAGCAGTGGCACGAGAAGTGGAGGAGGGCATACCATCCTCCCAGCTCATGGGTGTGTTTGTTACCTTACCAAACTTGAGTCCACTTGCTGATGCACTGCAAAGCCAATCTACTGACACCAAGCTGTGGGAAGGAAAGTACAGCGTTTACTGTAGGGCATCAAAGCAAAGGAGTGGGGAGACAAGCCTCAGACCCATTCCTACTTGGTCTTTGAGTTCAGGGTTTTTTTAAAGGGGAAGAAAAAAGAGGCTGGGATTAATCATCGTCTTGCGACATTTCTTGATCATAGTTTCAGGAGTCAGGATGTCTCTGGTCAGGTGGTCCATGGCCTGGGGGGGCTCATCCTGCCTGGAGAAACAACCTGAGTTTGTCGTTAATGATGAGATCTACAACCGATTTTTGTACATTAACAATGTTATCTTAATGATGTTACCTACAACAGCAATTTTAGTCATCTGACTCTGGTTGATTAGTGTTCAGTTAGCACAGAATTGAGGTCAGAGGGAAGAAAAGAAATAATGTTTTGGATAGAGAGATTAATCATAAACTTGGTAAGGGATCTTGGTTTTAGGGGGACTTGGTTTCGCGTTCACCAACCTATGAGCTCCCCAAGGCTCCCTGTTCAAGAGTTTTTAATCAAGGCTTCATTACATAGGCATGATTGATTACATCATTGACCACTGGTGATTAAACTTAACCTCTAGACTCACGCACCTCTCTGGAGTTTGGGAGGTGGGGCTGACATTTCCAACCCTCTAATCAAGTGCATGGCCTACTCCTCTCTTGAAAATATCTAAGGGC
This sequence comes from Delphinus delphis, assembly GCF_949987515.2. Classification (NCBI taxonomy): domain Eukaryota; kingdom Metazoa; phylum Chordata; class Mammalia; order Artiodactyla; family Delphinidae; genus Delphinus; species Delphinus delphis. The sequence goes on along the minus strand of NC_082702.1, from coordinate 22,992,770 downwards.
TCACTTTGAGCCACCCTGTTAGCGAAAAACTCCGATTCCCAATTCTCCCATATACACAGCACCTTTTAAATGTTTTAATTTCCCTAAGTGTCTCACCCTGCTTTTTAAAGGGATCTAGGTGGTATATTGTATTCTTCAATCAGTAATCTTCTGCCCCAGGCATATGTGGGTCTGTATTCCCCCTGTGGCTTTCATGAGCCATGCCCACTGTTGCCCACAGGTTTTCCCAGCCTGAGATCTGAGCTGTGCCATGTTTGGCCATCTGAGCTCCAAGTAAGGCGACACAGGGACCAATCAGACAGCTTCCACACAGGTTAAAATGTTGAAAATTAGGTCCACTCTGCCTTCTCTGGTTCATGGAGGAAAACTGGGGATTGGATTGCCACTTCCCCTAAACCACTGTGTGCCACGCTGAGGAGAGTGTGGGGCAGGGGCAAGTAAAAACACCACAAAACTTCTTGCATTTTGAATGTGGCTTTTACTTAAACTGGGCATTTGCTTGGTTGCTATAGGTCTTTGACTGATTTGCAAAGCTCCTCTTAAGTTAGTTTAGTCAATCTCTAGTTGTTGATTTAATGTTTCCATGGGGGAACATTCCAAGGGCCTAGTGCTTCCTAGTCCACCATCTTGCTGATGTCACTCTAAGCACCTTTTAAATAATATGTGACCATAGTAAATTCCCTGTGGTCTCCACCAGGTAGGTAACAGGTGAAGTGGGACAAGCCAGGGCCTGGTAAAAACACCAGGAAGCTGGTGTCTTTATTTCCTCCATGCTGAGCGTCTCATTGGCTCCATGAGGATAGGGGCCAGTGGGGGCTATGACTGCTGCCCACCCATCAGCCAATTGAGATCTGAGGTGAAGTGTGTGGATGAAAAATATTGCCTGCCAGATCAGTAAGCAAAGGATGTTGCAGCCATCAAGCCGGCAGCCACTGCAGCCAACCCTCACTGTGCACCCTGAGGGGACTCAGGATGGAGAAAACAGGACACTGGCCCTAGATAGTTAAGATGCACATCAAAGGAATGATTTCAATGAGCCCAGACTCTCGCATCTTCCCAAACATAGAAAATCATTAAATTCATTAACTTGAGATGTCTGGTTTTCTTTAATTAACGGTAATCTTTTGGGACTTCCCTGGTGGTCCAGTGCATAAGACTCTGCGCTCCTAATGCAGGGGGCCCAGGTTTGATCCCTGGTCGGGGAACTAGATCCCACATGCATGCGGCAACTAAGAAGCCCGCATGCTGCACAACTGAGTCCGCTTGCTGCAACTAAGAAGCCTGCGTGCTGCAACTAAGAGTCCACATGCCACAACTAAGAAGTCTGCATGCCGCAACTAAGAAGCCCGCATGCTGCAACTAAGACCTGACACAGCCGAAATAAATAAATTAAAAAAAAAAAAAAAAGGGACTTCCCTGGTGGCACAGTGGTTAAGTATCCACCTGCCAATGCAGGGGACACGGGTTTGAGCCCTGGTCTGGGAAGATCCCACATGCCATGGAGCAACTAAGCCTGTGCGCCACAACTACTGAGCCCACGCTCTAGAGCCCATTAGCCACCACTACCAAAGCCCCCGCGCCTAGAGCCTGTGCTCTGCAACAAAGACAAGGCACCACAATGAGAAGCCCTCACACCGCAATGAAGAGTAGCCCCTGCTCGCCGCAGCTAGAGAAAAGCTCACGCACAGCAACAAAGACCTAGCACAGCCAAAAATAAATAAATAAAATAAATAAATTTTAAAAACCCAGTGATTTTTTAATGTTCCAACCACCTGAGTTTTGTTGCAAAAGCTCTTATATATCCTGGCTCCTCACTTACTTCTTCAGAGCAGTCCCTCAGAGCTATCTGAGAGTCTGTCTTCCGGGCTTAAGTCCTCAGTTTTGTCCCCCAAATAAAGCATAATTCTCAACTTTTAGGTTGTGCTTTTTTTTTCAGCTGACAAATATTTCTCTCACCCTTCCCCCCCAAAAGTTAACTGCCCACATTGAAAGTAGTTTTACAGTTTGCTAAGTGCTTTCCCTTTCGTCCTCTTAATTTTCAGCCACCCTGAGCGGTGGGTGCTATTAGCCTGTCCTACAAATGAGGAAACTGGGAATGGAAGAGCTCCAGATTTCTTCTGGGCCACATGGGTTATCTAATGGCAAAGTCTGAACTTCCCATTGGAAACCTACGTCTGTGCCATGATGTGGTCAGCTGTAATTCTGCCTGTGGCTGAAGTGACATATGCAGTGTGGAGTCACCTTCTCTGCCTCCATGGACAAAGGGCAGGCTGCCTCTTCCTAAAGGTGACAGGGTAAGGGACTGGGGAAGCCAGATTCCAGGATAGGAAAGGAGTTCAGACCTTTTAGGACCATTTCTGCTGGATGGTACAGCAGTGATGCAAGTCCCAGATGATGAGGATAGGGCCTGCTGGCCACTGCCACCTTCCCTATAAGTGCAAAGAAAAGTGTCAGCTTTCACGCCAGAAGCACCACTCACAAGGAGCAACTGGAAGTGTTTCTCTACTTAGAGGACCAGCACCTTGGCCTTCCAGCTGCAAGGCCCTGGTTCTGGGCCTCCAGCTTTTCTTTCTTGCCATAGATTTGGATTAGATGCTTGATTAGACACTTTGGTCACAAGTGCAGAGCTCCCCTTTCTCACTGCCTTGGGACACAGAGGACAGAGGCTCTTGGCTTTTGAAAAGTTTGGGGAGATAGAGGGAAGAAAACTAATATATGTGAGAAAAAAGCAAATCTTACAAAGACTGATAATCATGTGCTACTCTGTCTAGAGTGTCCAGGTCCCTACTATAATCAGGGCCTCGCAGAGGACAAGAAGGGCTCCAGCCAATTCCGTTATTTAAGCATCACTTTAATTAACGGGGAAAAAAGGTATAACAATTGTGGTATCCTTTTATTTACTTCTGTATTCAGTAAACTTTCTTATATAAAACTTTTCAAACTCACAGAAAAGTAGGACACCCATGTAACACCAACTAGATTCAACAACTGTTAACATTTTCACCATATTTGCTTCATCTGTATATATATAATACACTTCATCAAATAGAAGGTGACATTGACTGTAAGACATTCCATTATTTTATAAAACAGTAAAAATGAGGAAACACTGCCATTTAATTGTTAAGACACCACCAATTTCTAAGATACATTCCAATTTCAGGGATATTAAAAATGTTAAAAAAAAAAGTGTGTCTAAGGAGTATATATTACATAATTCCATTAGATGAAGTTCTAGATCAGGTAAAACTAATCTATGGTGAAAGAGATTATCAGAACAGTGGTTCCCTTAATGGGGGCAGGAGAGGGGATTCATTAGGAAGAGCCAGGAGAAAATTTTCTGGGGAAAATATTCTGTATTTTGATAGAGTAATGGCATTTGTCAAAACTCATGTAACTGTACCACTTAAGATCTTTATATAATACATAATGTCTTATAAAACTTAAAGTAACAAAATATTACTCAGAATCAATTTTGTTTTGCTAGAGCATTTTAAAGTAAATTACAGTAAATTTTTCAACATGCATCTCCAAAAAAATAAGAACATTCTACTACATAACTACAATACAATTATATCATACCTAAAATTTAACAATAGTTCCCTGATATCATCCTTAGTTTATGTTCAAATCTCTCTAAGTGTAATTGTCTATTTTATTTTATTTTTGTTGTTTTTAAACTTATTATAAAATAAAACACATTTACAGAAAACTATACCAAACATACATATAGATCAGTGAATTATTGTAAGGTGAATACTCTTAAAACCACCACTCAGGAAAAGAGATAAAACATTGTCAGCCATCTCAGAAGCCATCCATATGCCTCATCTCAATCACAAACACTCCTTTTTCAAAGTGACCACAAACCGAAGCAAGATTCCCCGAGGGACTTCCCTGGTGGTCTAGTAGTAAAGAATCTGCCTTAAATGCTGGAAACGCGGGTGTGATCCCTGGTCAGAGAATTAAGATCCCACATGCCACGGGGGCAACTAAGCCTGCGCACCACAACTACTGAACTCACATGCCTCAACTAGAGCCCGCATGCCGCAAACACTGCAAACTTCAGAGCCCACACGCTCTGGAGCCCGTGCCACAACTAGAGAGAGAAAACCTGCGTGCCACAACTAGAGAGAAGCCAGTGCACTGCAATTAGACAGAAACCCAAGCAGACCGTGCGCTGTAATGAAAAGATTCTGCATGCCTCAACGAAGATCCCGCCTGCAGCAACTAAGACCTGACTCAGCTGAAAATAAATAAAATAATAAATAAATCTTAAAAAGAAAAAAAAGATTCCCTGAGTTTTTGCATGTTGATAATGTGTTATTTGTTTCTGTGCCCCTTTACCTTGTTGGATACTCAATTTAATTGGATACAAAACCCTTGGCTCATATTTTCTCTCCTTGATTATCTTATATATGACTCTATTTTCTTCCAGCATAAAGCATTGCTGTGGAAAGGTTAATGAAAATCTAATTTTCTTTCCATCATAATTCACTTGGCCTTTTTGCCTTGATGCAAAAAAGGGCCAATTTAATTCTTTTCCTTTAAAGTCTAGAGTATTTCTTGGTGTTGGTCATTCTGGGTCAACATTTTCAGGTGTAGGTGTGCCTTTTCAGTATGTAATTTCAAATCTTATTTTTTAAAATAAATTTATTTATTTGTTTCTAATTTATTTTATTTTTGGCTGTGTTGGGTTTTCATTGCTGCACATGGGCTTTCTCTTGTTGTGGTGAGCAGGGGCTACTCTTTGTTGCAGTGCGCGGGCTTCTCATTGCGGTGGCTTCTCTTGTTGCGGAACATGACCTGTAGGTGCACAGGCTTCAGTTGTTGTAGCTCGCGGGCTCTAGAGCGCAGGCTCAGTAGTTGTGGCGCACAGGCCTAGTTGCTCCACAGCATGTGGGATCTTCCCGGACCAGGGTTTGAATCCGTGTCCCCTGCATTGGTGGGCAGATTCTTAACCACTGCGCCACCAGGAAAGCCCCTCAAATCTTATTTCAAGAAAGTTTTGTGGAATTATAATTTTTAGTACTTGTCATATTGTTCCCTTGGTTTGATTTTCTTTCAGTTACTCCTATTATAATATGTTGAATCTTATTTACATGGCTTCAGTATTTGTCACTTTCTCTTGAATCCTTTTTCTTTCTTCATTCTTTTTAATTTTAAAACTTTTTTCACCTTCTATTTCTCATAAGGCAATATCTATAATGTGTATTCACTCTTGCTTTCTTTTTGATTTAGTTTCATTCCTGAAATAACTTTTATTTATTCCTAATTTTTCCTGAGATTTATCACTTAATTCCATAATTTTCTAGTTCTGATTTATGTTAATCTTTGATATCTTGTATCTTTTGAAATCAGAGATGCCTTGTACTCATCTGATATTGGAGCAGGCCAAACCCTTGTCACTTCAACCGCTTCGCTCAAATCAGTCCACTCTGCCTTCCTATGAATACCCTTTTGCTGGCCCATCAGATGCCCTGGTTTCTTCCCTCTGGTTTCTCCTGCATAAATGTGAATATCCTTTAGATCTTATAGTGTTGGTAGTGGTTGTCCTCCCTTTCCTGTATTTTGGACTTTTGGCAGGCACATCTTATCACCTGGTTTTGTTGTAGATGTTGTCCATAGTTTTTGGTTTTACTATCTAGTTGCTCTGTCTGCTTTTCTTTTCTTTTCTTTTCTTTTGATGGAGAGAAGATCAGGGAGATTAAAAAACTATGCTGCTGCTTTGTCTTTCCAGTATTGTTAGGGAGGAAAAAAGAGCCAGGAGAGCTCAGGAAGCAAATTATTGTATTTGCTCCCATGGCCAGACCAGGACCAAGTACTGTGTACCTGAATCACAGGTGTTAATAGGAGAAGGTGTTTCCCAAAAAGCAAGCTATTACATTTTAAAATTCTATACCAAAGAAGGAGAAACACAACAGATGTTCACTATGGTGATTCATATAATGTTTCATTTGACAGGTTCCATTATTTAAAAAAAAAAAGTAAACATTCATCAAAGATAATGCAATTACATGACTTGTCCTTTAACCCTATCTGTTTTAAAGTTAATTTTTATTTAATAACAAATAATTTACAAATACATTCCTTTATAAGATATCAACACATACATAAGGCTAAAGTCCTCTTTGGACACTCCTCACCAGCCCAGGTTCCCTGGCTATTTTTTGACGCCTGGCTGACTTTGCCCCTTCAACAGACTGCTGGTCCATGACCCTCTGCCTTGCTGAAAGAGCATTTAAAGTCATTTTAACATTAACCAGAGTTAAATGTAATTAGGAAAGTGAATCCATTCACAGCCATTTTGGAGGATTATCTGAGCTGCTGTTGTCCTCCATTTGTACAAAAATGTAAAACTTGAGAACAGTTGAGAATTTTAGGAACTTGGCCCTTTCTCTGTTCTTTAGCATGGTGAGAAACTTGAGGCATGATTCATCTCTGATCAGCAAGCCTACTGTTCTATCATAGCATTGGTAACTAATGGGCTTTTTGGCCCAGTCTTCACAAGGTTTATTGAGATTGTTTTGATTAAGCTGCATTCTGATTCAAGTTGCAGAAAACCCTACTCGTATTGGCTTTTAAAAAGGTATGTATTGACTCATGGAACCAAAGAGTGTGGAGGTCCTTGGCACTTCAAGAGTCACTGGATTCAGAGCGCAAATCAGGTCGTGGCAATATGCCTGGCCCAACTCCAGGAGGCCTCGTTATATTGTGTGGCATGAGCCCAACACTATGTACTCTTGGCAATGCCCTTGGAGTTCTATGCTGTGGGTCCCTCTTTTTGTTCTGTTTTCTCGGTTTGTTGACTCCCCCTCGCTGGCCTCTCTTCAAAGCAATAAAAGTGCTGTAGTAGCGCCTCTTCCCCACCTCCTCCCATCCACCAAAACCAGGAAGGAACGGAGGACTTCTTTCTCCCAGAAGCCCCAGGAAAAGTCTGGTCATGACTCACTGGCTCTGACTGGGTCACAAGTCCAGCTCTGAGCCAATCACTGAGGCAGGGAAAATGGATGATTGGCTCATGCCTGGTTAAGGTTAGCAGCTTCTTCCGAATCCCTTGAATGAAGAGGGAAGGAGGAGGGAATCAGGCATGGTTAGTAGAGTGGGGCTGTGACAGGGATAGCTCAGCCCTGCTTAGGTGGCACCCCTCATATGAGGCATCACAGTGGTTGAGAATGTGTGCTGTGGAGACACATGGCTTTGGTTCTAATATTGGCTTTACCATTTGAGGGCTGTATGACCTTGGGCAAGTTAACAAACCTCTGGCCTCAGCTTTCTCATCTGAAAAGTGGAGGATGATAGCATGTCCCCCCTAAGATTGTTGTGACATCAAATTAATTAAATATGCATATAACACTTAAAACAGTGACTGGCTTGGGACAAGATCTAGAGAAGCCTTTGCTATTATTGAGAGAGATTTAATGATCTGGAGGGGAGAATAAGGAAAATTCTCTGTACATTAAGTATTGAATAAAGAAGACAGGTTTCCTTTGGCCTAAGGCTGTGAGATACAGTGACGGGAAGAGACCCCTTTCAAAAGCTCACCCATCTTAGTTTGGAATGAAGAACTTCCAGGTTCAATGAATTTGCATACTTGGGGGTGGTTCACACAGAGGAAATCTGGGGGTGAGGGCATAACTGCTGATTGCCCTTTGTGAGAGTTGATTCACAAACATTGTTCTAGAACTTTAGACTCTGAATCATGATTTTGCTGGCAGCCTGGGGAGCAGCAACTGCTTCAATTTGCAACAAAACACACTGATTTTATTTATAACTCTCCTCTCCACTTAACACAGCTGTTCCACAAATGACTCAGGTTGCAACTGTAAGCAGATAGGGGGTCCCTGGAGAAAGAGAACCAGGCATGGCTTTCTTGACATAAGGGAAGCCATTTTTGGCCTAAGCCATTTTGTGATTTAATCCTGGCCACAATGCTTGCCCTTGAACAGGTCTCAGTAATTAATGATCTTAAAGGAACAAAAGAATACAGAAACAACTGTTATCTGGCAAGAGAAGTAACAATAGCAAAGATAATATATCAGTTGCAAAGACTCCCAGTTCTGTTTCAATGGTAAATATTAGCCTGAGGTGCTCTCAACTAAAGCTTGGACTCTGTCAACTGCCCAAGCGCCTTCATGAATATGCATGTACGCTTAGCTTAAAACTTCCCCAATTTTGCCAATTCCTGGCGTTCTCCTTACTTGCTGCAAGTAATAGTAAATCCTTCCTTCTCCCGATGTTTGGCTTTGTTGTGTCTTTTGGCTCGACACCCACCAGTTTTCGAGTAATACAACTTGAGGGGAAATTGGGGACTGTGACTGAACTTTCTTTATAATGAAGTGGAAACTGCCATTTTGAATAGTACTTCCTTCATAAATCCCAGGTCTCAAACATGGCAGTTAAGAGAAGGCTGAGAAACAAAAGAGGCTTGTGTTCCAGGGCTTCTTTTCAAACCCCCAAATGTTGAATTCTCTGTGCCTGTGTCTTGGCCTTGTACATGATTCCCCCCAACAGCCTCCTCCCACCCCTTTCTCAGCACAATCTCAGATCCTGGCAGCAAGTGGCATGTGAAACTGGGCACATTTTTATTCCACGCAGATAGGGTTATATAAATCTCGTTTTACAGTAATGTCTTTTGCCTTTATTTTGTGTAACTTTAGGGGTCTGCTTGGATTCTTAATGGGCCATATCCCAGGTTGGCTTTGTTTTCTGTTTTAAGCAAAACATATTGATTCCAATGACTTTCATCCACGCACTCACACATTTATTGAGGGCCTAATATGTGGCAGTTGCCCTGCCAGGTGCTACTATAATCAGAGGGCTTCTCCATATCCTTTTAAGCTAGTTTTTTGCCCGCAAATTTTTTTTTTTTTTTTGGCGGTACGCGGGCCTCTCACTGCTGCGGCCTCTCCCGTTGCGGAGCACAGGCTCCGGACGCGCAGGCTCAGTGGCCATGGCTCACGGGCCCAGCCGCTCCGTGGCATGTGGGATCTTCCCGGACCGGGGCACAAACCCGTGTCCCCTGCATTGGCAGGTGGACTCTCAACCACTGCGCCACCAGGGAAGCCCCAAAATTGTTTTTTGATCTCGTCCCCTTTTATTTTCTTTTTCACAAAAAGTTACTGGCTTAGCTAAAAGACATAATTCTTATGTGGTTACCCCCTGTCCCAGAGGGTCAATGCACTGAGACTGAGACTACATCAGGCTACGTCCCATTTCCTTGTTTTCCAATGTGCTTCTGAGGGCATCCTCCTCTCCTTCATCTTGCTGCATATGCCTTCTCATTTTTCTAAAGTTAGACCAACATCATGACTCTGAAGGGAAACTTCCTGGACCATTCTGATTTAGATATTCCTCTCCCAGGCTCCCTTGAGTCCACCACTCTTGTAGAAAGCATTGCATTTGGACTGTGAGCATTGCTTTACTTGTCTGTCTCCATCACTAGGATAGAAGCCGGGTGGGGGCCATGTCTGGTTGGACTTACTATACCTGGGGGTCTAATAGATAAGCATAAAATCAATGAATAAACACATGTTTACTGAGTATCTGCTACGTGCCAGTCACTGTGTGAGGCTCTAGGGGCACCGAAATCTAGAGGAAAGATGTATATCAGATTAATAATCACACATGTCACTACATAATCTTGAACTGATCAGTGCTTTGAAGGAAAAGAACAGGATGTTAGAAGACTGTGTGATAGGAGTCCTTGAATAAGCAGGACTTTTACCTCAGCAGGAATGGAGAGCGAGAGCTGGCAGGAGCCCCTGGGTGTACTGGATGAGTCAATAGATAAGTGAGTGTAATAAGGGGAAAGGGAACTACATAGATGCCTGGTCGTCATGGGCATCTGCTGACATGGCTTGTCCTGTGTCCCTTGTTCAGGTGAGAGTACCTTGATTTTTTTCTTGGAAATCCAAGCCTCCCTCATTCTCATCCTGACCTATGCCTCTTTCTAGCAATGGGCACTTGACCTAACCAAACTGGGTATGTCATCTCCCAGGCCCCCTTCCACGTGATTAGTCTAGGGATCTTGGCAGAACTACGAAGAAAAACATTTATTTCTTTCAGCACTTGGGAGTTTGCACTCAAGAGAGAAGAGAAGAGATGGATGGAGACAAATGGATTACTGATCATTTTTTTTTTCCAGACACGCCTGAAGCACATGTGGATACAGTTGTGACTAAATTCACATATGTATGGCTCTTAACGCTATTGACTAAACAATTCTTCTATCTTTTTATTGGCTTAAGCTCATTTTCATAGGGCTTCAGTTACTTGCAACTTAAAGTGTCTCTTTTTTTTTTTTTGGCTGTGCCGCGCAGCTTGCGGGATCTTAGTTCCCCGACCAGGGATCGAACCCGCGTCCTCTGCATTGGAAGGGGGATTCTTAACCACTGGACCACCAGGGAAGTCCCTATAATGATTTTAACTAATGTCACTCATTTGCTAAATTCAAAGGTGGTAGGGGAGGCCCACTAAAGCAATTGTGGAGGTCATTGAGCAAGGAAGAGTGGCAGCCCAAACACACCAATATTTCCTGCACCAGGAGGGATTCCCCCTAAGCATCTATGTTCTACAGCCTCTTCCCCATAGACCCAGTGGGTCTGTGGGTCTGCATCAGTGTTTGAGTGTCTAGCAACAGAGGTACTGTGGGAGGGCCAATAGAAGGAGATACAAATAGGAACCTTCCCAGGCCCTGGCCCAAGGTGCTGGAAAACCACAAGCTGCTGGAAAACCCACAAGCTGCTTCTATGTTGGAGGAATGTGGAACAACCCTGATTTAAGAGTAGAGAGCTGGCAGGCGAACTGGCTTTTGCAGGGCCAGGCAAGCTGGGACTGTCAGTGGCTTCTGTGAGCAGGAGCACCAGTGGGCATGACTGCCATCTAGTGCCAGATGTCACCTTCTGCAAGCTGTTTACTGGCTGTTTCCAGCTGGAAGGCTTTTTGAGAGCTGAATGGAGTTAGGAGATCATTACCTCTGCCCTCACATCAGGAAGAACCTTAAAATCAGACTCTTGATATTATCTCTAATTTAGCTTATTATATTACATACAGTCAGTCCCACAGCCAGACTGACTGGATGGGATAAAAGGGCAATCATTCCTCAGTGTAAAATTTGTGTCTCTTTCCAAACCTCTAGGTTACTATGAATTTCATAGATAGATAGATACATAGATAGACAGATAGATAGGTAATTTAAAAAAAAAATAAATTTATTTATTTTTGGCTGCATTGAGTCTTCACTGCTGCGTGCATGCTTTCTCTAGTTGCGTCGGGTGGGGGCTACTCTTCGTTGCGGTGCACGGGCTTCTCATTGCGGTGGCTTCTCTTGTTTCGGAGAACAGCCTCTAGGAGTGCGGGCTTCAGTAGTTGTGGCTCATGGGCTCTAGAGAGCAGGCTCAGTAGTTGTGGTGCACAGGCTTAGTTGTTCTGTGGCATGTGGGATCTTCCCGGACCAGGGCTCGAACCCGTGTCCCCTGAATTGGCAGGCAGATTCTTAACCACTGCGCCACCAGGAAAGTCCCTAGATAGGTAATTAAAAAAAAAAAATCCTGGAATGATCACATTTATCATTCAGGGTTCTGGCAGGAAACAGGCAGCACACTTCAAAGGGGTGACTGGGGAGAGTTTAATGAAAGGGCTACTCAAAAAGGATGGGAAGGGACCCAGGGAAATAATCAAGGACCAGCGCTGTAGAGTTAGTGACAGTAGGAAGCAGCTAGCACCCATAGGCCAGATGGAGCAAAAAGCGGGAGAGGACCCTGAAGGACTGTTCCATAGGAGAGATCCACTTGACAGGTGCTGTGGCCCCAGCTGTGGTTCTTGGTTGGGTTCCTGAGAAGCACACCCTTAGAGAAGGATTTACATGTAAGTGATTTAGTAAGGAAGTATGCCCAGACAGATGGGAGGTGGAGGGGGAGAAGCAGGGCAGAGAAGGTGAGAAGGCCAGGCAAAGTGATTTCTGGCAGAGTCCTGTGGAAGGTAGCTTTACCCTGACCCCTCCAAGGAACTTTGGGGGGCAGGTTATTTCTTACAAGGTCTGCCTGGAGGCAAAGAGGCTTGGCATTGAGACTCTTAACCTGCCAGTCATTCGTCAGGTGGGCAAGGAGGAGAGGAAGCAGGGGATGATGTAGGTCCTGGACCATCTGAATGTTCATTTAGGGTGAAGCGCTAACTCCAGGGCACAGCTGAAGGTGCTGGGTGTTAGAAGAGCACACTGAAAATCAGTACAAAGTTATCCAAAGGGATCTGTGTGAAGCAAGAACATCTGCTTCTAGTGGCGAGTAAGCCAGTGAGATGTGATGATTCAGTTAACCCCTGAAGGAGGAAGCTACTGAGATGGAGTTTGAGGCACAAGAGGTTTATTTAGGGGAGAGGGTAAGGTCTGATAAAGGAGGAGCCTCAGAACACTATCTGCTCTGACTTTCTCAGCCAATCCCACGGGAACTCTGACGCATTAGAAGAGTCATGCATTGGGCAGAAGTGACCAGGCCCTTGCCATGTCCAGGCATTGGCTGGTAGTGGACCAGGAAGGTCATGGATCCTGAAGCTGGTACAGCTGGAGGCTGCCAGCTAAAGGTGCTCCTTCAGCTGAATGGCAAGTTCTTTAAGAAGGGAGATCCAAATGGAGCACCCCTTCAGCTGCCACACTTAATCAAATGTAGTGTCTTTGTTGTCTCAGCCACCCCCCCAATACCAGGAAGGAAGAGCTTGCCTGCACGGAGTATAGAAACAAGAGGCCGAGAGAGAAATGTGGTCTTGGTGGCGGTATTGGTGGCTCACTTGACTACGTAGATCCAGCTATGCCTGAAGCCCATCATATGCTTGGCTTTTTTGGTTCTCTGAGCCAATGAACAGTCTTTCTGCTTAAGCCATTTTGAATTTGAGTTTTCCATTTCAGTAAAAGAAAGCTTCTTGATTAATATGATCTCTGAGCTTTACTTTCTGTAACTGTAAAATGTGACAGGGTTTCAGAAGGATGAAGGTCAATAAATGTAAAGCACAGGCACAGAGAAGATGTCCCAAAATAGTATTTAATAGTATGAGAGGAAAAAACAAAGTAGGGAAAGCAAGGCATGGGGCACCTCTGGAGGCCCCTCTGTTTCCAGGGCAGGCCAGTGGGGGTACGTGTCTTGCGCTGTCCAGAGGTACCCAGCTGTAAAGGACGGCTGGTGTCTTGAGTTGCTTTGAGCCTGTGGCTTTCCTGCAACAAGTGCTCCCTGATCCAGTGTGTTATTGGCCTCATAGGAAGGAAAGAAAAGCTCTCTTTCAGGACAAAGATGAGGGAGGCTTCTTCACCCTCTTTCTCTTTACATGGACAGTTCTTTGTATTTACTTTTTTTATTATTGTTGTTTGTAGACTATTCTTCTGTGGAAATATGTAAAGTTTATAACAAAATAAAAAGAGTAAACATGAAATGACCAGGACTTCCCTGGTGGTCCAGTGGGTAAGACTCCACACTCCCAATGCAGGGGGCACAGTTTCCATCCCTGGTTGGGGAACTAAATCCCACATGCATGCTGCAACTAAGAGTCCGCATACCACAACTACGAAGTCTACATGCTGCAACTAAAGCTCCTGTATGCCGCAGCTAGACATGCCGCAGCGAAGATCACGAGTGCCGCAACTAAGACCCGGTGCAGCCAAAATAAATAAATAAATATTTAAAAAAATGAAATGACCACCTTTGCAGTGTTGTGATGATGCCAAACCTTTTGGGGGAAAAACAATAAAGAACAAAGACCTCTAATTTGTAACTCAGGAGTTATTTCTGGTTTTCCAAGAGGAATGGGAAATTTTATATTTTAAGAATCTGCTGAGCTTCTCACTGCTCTTCGTCTCCTCTCCCACCAAAAATATAGAAGCTTTAAAAGGCTCCTCAGTAGAGATTTTGTGTTCTGAGTGTGAAAACACTGACAGGAGTAGAGGTGGGGGCTGTTACCTCATTTCTCCCAACCCCCCTGAGGAAGCGCACATCCGAATTACAAGAGAGAACAAAAAGCGGCTTTAAATAGCCATTTTGGTTCATCAAGTACTTAATACCTGTTATTAAAGAAGCTCCTGCCTGGCCTAATGGCATATTGTGAGACTAGAGTACCTACAGGCATTTTAGCAGCACACATGAGAGCTCTTGAGCAAAGTTAGAAATAGCATCAAAAGCCAGTGGAAAGTAGACTCCCCTGGCATCTGTCCTGGTTCTTTCTTACTTTCTGTCTTCAAATAAGGGATAGACTAGATGACCTTTACTGATCCTTCAGATTTTTCTCAGAGTCTGTGGGATCGAAAGGTGGGATCCAAAAAGCCCATCTCTATGTCATTCCTTTGTGGACCCCACCCCAGAATGCCCTGGCAGAATTAGTTATTACTTCCTGTGGGTATATGTGGTTGCCAGCATCCAGGATGGCTCCCAGTCATTCCTGGTTCCTGAGATACATGTCCTCATTTAGTCTCTTGCCACCCTGAATAAGGCTGACCTGTGTAACCAATAGGATACTGCAGAAATGACAGAGTGTAACTTCTTAAGTTAGACCATAAAAGATATTGTGAATTCCTTATTGTTCTCTCTTGGGTCACCTACTTCCACAGTGGAAGCCATGCTGCCATGTAATAAGGACACTCAAGCAGTCCAGTGGAGAAGCCCACATGGTGAGGACCTGAGGCTTCTTGCCAACAGCCAGTGTGGTGGTTTTAAAAGATGTCTACAAATTCTTTAATACATCTCTCTTAAGAGGAAGAGCTTAATTCTCTTCTTGAGTATGGACTGGACTTGTTAACTCACTTCTCTTTTGTTTTCTTTTTATAATTATTTACATTCCTGTACTGTTTTTGCTCATTTCAAGCATATTTTTTGGTATCTTAAATGAATGGAAATGGAACTTTTATGTTCACTACAGTAGTTTAGGGAAGGTAAGAACTATGACTCTTTTTTTTGGACGTGCTGCTCAGTACACGGGATCCTAGTTCCGTGACCAGGGACTGAACCTGTGCCCCCAGCAGTGGCAGCATGGAATCTTAATGACTGGACGTCCAGGGAAGTCCCAACTCACTTCTAGTAAACAGAATATAGTAGACAGGATGGTTTGTGACTTCTGAGACTTGGTAGTGAACGAAATCACAACTTTACCCTAGCTCTCTCTTTTAGGTCACTTGATCTGGAGGGAGTCTGCTGACATGCCATGAGGACACTCAAATATCCCTGTGGATAAGCCCATGGGGTGAGGAACCGGGGCCTCCTGCCAACAGCCACATGTGAGTCACCTTGGAAGCATATCCTCCAGCTCTAGTCAGTCAGATGGCTGTAGCCCCGCTGACAGCTTGATTGCCACCTCCTTGTAAGAGATTCTGTGCCAGAACCACGTGGTTAAGCTGCTCCCAAATTTATAATCGTTTAAATTTTTATAGATAATTAAGTCTTAAAAGAAATATATATCTAGCTTAAAATTATTAGCTAAATTAGAGAAGGAAAATTTATTTTTCACCCCAATGTGGCAAAACAAACTTTATTGTTTCTGTTTTTTTGCCAATAAAAGCCAAAATTAACAGTCAAGAGCTAAGATTGTGGTGTATTATTCATGGAAGTATACTGACAAATGAAACAATGAAACTGTCAAAACTTAAATAACATATACAAACAAAACACAAAGAAATAAATTAAAAATCAAAATAATCTTTTGTAAATTGATGTATAATTGACATATAACATTATATTTGTTTCAGGTGTACAACATAATGATTTGATATTTGTATATATTACTAAATGATCACCACAGTAAGTCTAGTTAACATCCAACACCATACATAGTTACAAAATTTTTTTTCTTGTCAAAATAATCTTTTTAAAGAAAGATTACTGAATTAAAGAGACAACAAAAAAATAGCGGAACTGCTTTGGAAAACAGTTTGGCAGTTGCTTAAAAAGTTAAACATAAAGTTACCACATTATCCTGTAATTCCAAAACTAGGTATATACCTAGGAGAAAAGGAAAACATGTCTACACAAAACCTTTTATACAAATGTTTACAGCAACATTTTTCATAACAGCTAAAAAGTGGAAACAACCCAAATGTCCATCAACTGTGAATGGATAAACAAATGCGGTATATCCATACAATTGAATGTAATACAGCTATAAAAAGAAACAAAGTACTGATACTTTCTACAACATAGAAGAACCTTGAAAACATTATGCTAAGTGAAAGAAGCCAGACATAAAAGGCAACATGCTGTATGTGATACAATAATAAATATATTTGGTCTTTGTCCCTAGTTCCTGACACAGAGCTTCAAAAACCTTTGGAATTTCTTGAGTGATAAGGGTGTTAGGAGCAGCTTTTGTTATTCATAAGCCCCTTTTGACCATACCAAGGCTTATGCTAATTCAATATCTCTTGGTGAGCCCCTAGATAGCTTCAGGATGTGGGGTGGTTTCAAAAGGAACCAACCATGTAAATCAGAGGGTTGGAACTTTCAGCCCATCTCTGGATCTCTGGGGAAAGGAGAGGGGCTGAACATTGAGTTCGATCACCAACGGCCAATGATTTAATCAATCATGCTTATGCAGTGGAACCACCATAAAAACCCCTAAATAATGGGGTTTGGAGAGCTTTCACATCGAAGTGCAAGGAAGGTGGTGTGCCTAGAGAGGGAATGGAAGCCCTGTACCTGTAGACCCATACCTTGTCCTATGCATCTCTTCCATTTAGCTGTTACTGACTTGTATCCTCTTCTAATAAACTGGTAATAGTAAGTAATATGTTTTCCTAAGTCCTGTGAGCTGTTCTAGAAAATAATTGAAACTGAGGAGCAATTCACAGGAACTCCTGATTTATAGTGGGTTGGTCAGAAGTAAGGTGGCTACCTGGGGCTTGCAACTGGTTATCTAAAGGGGCAGTCTTATGGGACTAAGTCCTTAAAATGTGGGTTCTGTACTAACTCCAGTTGGATCAGAAATGTATTGGGGAATTCCCTGGCACTCCAGTGGTTAGAACTCCACGCTTTCACTACCAAGGGCCTGGGTTTGATCCCTGGTTAGGGGACTAAGATCCTGCAAACGGCACAGTGTGGCTAAAACAAAAAGAAAAAGAAAAAAAGGAATGTATTGAATTGTAGGACACCCAGTTAGTGTCTAGGGAGTTGGAGAATTGGTTAATACGGGGAAAAACCCCCACATACTTGGTGTAGTGTTGGAAAACACTACAGGCTATATGATAGGATTCCATTTACAGAAAATCATCAGAAAAGGTAAATTAATAGAGACTAAAAGTAGATTAGTGATTGCCTTTATTAGTCTATTTAGTAATCCTCAAGAAGAGTGCTGAAGTGCTATCTGGTGTTACTAAGCACAAGAAGTCTGTGATTATCTTATGGAGAAAATATGATAAGCTTATTAAATAAGCTTTGTTCTGGCATGAGTTAGAGTGCCATCGGCTATTAGATTATAGCCAACAATATATAGTAAATAAGGTGTCTTTAAATGGAAACAAGCATAAAAATAGGTTATGGATTAATCAGTTGACAGAAACATTGTGACCTAAATGTTAAGACTGGATACTATAAAACTCTTGGAGGAAAACATAGGAAAACACACTTTTTTTTTTTTTTTTTTTGGTACGCGCAGGCCCAGTGGCTATGGCTCACGGACCCAGACGCTCCACGGCATGTGGGATCTTCCCGGACCGGGGCACGAACCCGTGCCCCCTGCATTGGCAGGCGGACTCTCAACCACTGCGCCACCAGGGAAGCCCAGGAAAAACACACTTTGAGATCTTTTATGACCCACCTTCCAGAGTAATGAAAATAAAAACAAAAATAAGCAAATGGGACCTAATTAAACTGAAAAGCTTTTGCACAGCAAAGGAAACCATAAACAAGACAAAAAGACAACCCTCAGAATGGGAGAAAATATCTGCAAACGAAGCAACGGACAAAGGATTAATCTCCAAAATAGGACATCCCTGGTGGCACAGGGGTTAAGAATCCACCTGCTAATGCAGGGGACATGGGTTCGAGCCCTGGTCCGGGAAGATCCCATATGCCATGGAGCAACTAAGCCTGTGCACCAAAACTACTGAGCCTGCGCTCTAGAGCTCGCGAACCACAACTACTGAGCCTACATGCCACAACTACTAAAGCCCACATGCCTAGAGCCCATGCTCCACAACAAGAGAAGCCACCACAGTGAGAAGCCTGCGTATCGCAATGAAGAGCAGCCCCCACTCGCTGCAACTAGAGGAAGTCTGCATGCAGCAACGAAGACCCAATGCAGCCAAAAATAAATTAAAAAGATAAAAAAATCTCCAAAATATACAAACAGCTCATGCAGCTCAATATCAAAAAAACAAAAAACCTAATCAAAAAATGGTCAGAAGACCTAAATAGACATTTCACCAAAGAAGACATACAGATGATGAAGAGGCACATGAAAAGATACTCAACATCACTAATTATTAGAGAAATGCAAATCAAAACTACAATGGGGTATCACCTTACACCAGTCAGAATGGCCATCATCAAAAAAATCCACAGGGACTTCCCTGGTGGCTCAGTGGTTAAGAATCCGCCAGCCAATGCAGGGGACACAGGTTTGAGCCCTGATCTGGGAAGATCTCACATGCTATGGAGCAACTAAGCCCATGTGCTACAACTACTGAGCCTGCACTCTACAGCCCACGAGCCACAACTGCTGAGCCCACATGCCACAACTACTGAAGCCCCTGCACCTAGAGCCCATGCTCCACAACAAAGACAAGCCACCACAATGAGAAGCCCACACACCACAAGGAAGAGTAGCCCCTGCTCTCCGCAACTAGAGAAAGCCCGCACGTAGCAATAAAGACCCAAATGCAGCCAAAAATAAATAAATTAATTAATTTAAAAAAATCTACAAACAATAAATGCTGGAGAGGTTGCAGAGAAAAGGGAACCTTCTTGCACTGTTGGTGGGAATGTAAATTGATACAGCCACTGTGGAGAACCGTATGGAAGTTCCTTAAAAACTAAAAATAGAACTACCATATGACCCAGCAAACTCACTACTGGGCATATACCCCAAGAAAACCATAATTCAAAAAGTCACATGTACCCCAGTGTTAGTTGAAGCACTATTTACGATAGCTAGGACATGGAAACAACCTAAATGTCCATCAACAGATGAATGGATAAAGAAGATGTGGTACATATATATAATGGAATATTACTCAGTCGTAAAAAGAAATGAAATTGGGTCATTGGCAGAGACGTCAATGGACCTAGAGTCTGTCATACAGAGTGAAGTAAGTCAGAAAGAGAAAAACAAAAATATTGTATATTAATGCATATATGTGGAATCTAGAAAAATGGTACAGTTGAACCTATTTGTAGAGCAGGAATAGAAAGGGAGACTTAGAGAATGGACATGTGGACACAGAGGTGGAAGGGGAGGGTGGGATGAATTGGGAGATTAGGTTTGACATAAATACACTACCATATGTAAAATAGATAGCTAGTGAGAACCTGCTGTATAGTACAGGGAGCTCAGCTCAGTGCTCTGTGATGATCTAGATGAGTGGGATGGAGCAGGGAGGGAGATCCCAGAGGGAGGGGATATATGTATACATATAGCTGATTCACTTCATTGTACAGCAGAAACTAACACAACATTGTAAAGCAATACTCCAATAAAAAAAAAAAAATTGTGACCAGAGGGTTTCAGGAACCTAACCTTATATTTCCCCTAGGAGCAATGGTTCTGTCTGTATTCACTAATTCAGTGTTCATGCTGACTTTCTAGAATTCATTTATTTATTTAAATTTATTTTTTATTTAACTATAGTTGATTTACAAAACTTATAGAATTTAAATACTGCAAATAATGAGAATTAACGGTATGTCCATGTGTAGTTCCCTTTCACAGTGAATATGGCCTGGCCCTGTGTTGCCAACAGAATATAGTGGAAGTAATTCCCTATGAATTTCTGAGTCCATAAGAACTTTGCATTCCCAACCTGCCCAAGGACAATACCAGCTGACCCATCTGGAACCCCAAGCTGAGCTAACTGGTGAAGGACTATCTCTGCCAAAGTGAATCTGTTTTGTCTGAAAGAGCAGAGTTTACTCAAATGTGCAGATTGCAATCAACAGGAATCAAGGATCATGTAGTATCAGGTAAATGAGAAAAAGAATGAAGAAAGCCTAGGGGACTTATGGGACACCATCAAGAGAAACCACATTCACATTATGGGAATCTTAGGAGAAGAGAAAAAGATAGGGACCGAAAGTATATTTAAAGCAATAATGGCTGAAAACTTTCTTAACCTGGGGAGAAAAATGGACATCCAGATTCATGAGATGCAAGTCTTAGCAAATTTGAGAAGAGTGAAAACATACCAAGTATTGTCACTGAACACAGTGGCATAAAACTAGATAACAATAATGGGAGGAAGACTGGAAAACTCACAAATACATGGAAATTAACATACTTCTGAACAACTAATGGATCAAAGAAGAAATTAAAAGAGAAATTAAAAGTATCTTGAGACAAATGACAATGGAAACACAATATACCAAAACCAATGGGATGCAGCAAAAGAAGTTTTAAGAGGGAAGTTTATATATGTAAACACATACATCAAGAAGATAGAAAGATCTCAAATAAACAACCTAATTTTACACATAAAGAAACAAGGAAAAGAAGGATAAACTAAGCTCAAAGTTAACATAAGGAAGGAACAACAAAGACTGGAGCAAAAATAAACAAAACAGAGAAAATAAAAACAATAGAAAAGATCAATGAAAATGAGTTGGTTCTTTGAAAAGATAAACAGAATTGACAAAGCTTTAGCTAGACTACCAAGAAGAGAAAGAACAAAAATCAATGTGAAATCATAAATGAAAGAGGAGACATAACAAGTAATACCACAGAAATACAAAGGATCATAGAAGACTACTATGAAAAATTAAAACACCAACAAACTGGACAACCTAGAAGAAATGGATAAATTCCTAGACACATACAACCTACCTAAACCAAATCAGGAAAAATAGAAAATCTGAACACATCAATAATGAGTAAGGAGATTAAATCATTAATCAAAAATATCCCAAGAAAGAAAAGCCCAGGACCAGAAATATTCACTAGTGAATTCTACCAAACATTTTTTTTTAACATCTTTATTGGATCTAACAAACAGTTAATGAAGAATTAATGCCAATCCTCAAATTCTTCCAAAAAATGGAAGAGGAGGGAACACTTCCAAACTAATTTTATGAGGCCAACATTCTGGCTGATATGAAAGCCAGAGAAGGACTCTGTAAGAAAAAAAAACTGCAGGCCAATATCCCTGAAATACAGATCCAAAAATTCTCAACATACTAGCAAACCAAATTCAGCAGCACAATATAGGATCATACACTATGATCATGAGGAATTCATCCCTGAGATACCAGGATAGTTCAACATACACAAATCAGTACATGTGATACATGACATTAAAGGAATGAAAGATAAACATCATATGACCATCTCAATACATGTAGAAAAAGCATTTGATAAAATTCAACACCCATTCATGATAAAAACCCTCAACAAATCAGGTATAGAAGGAACATATCTCATCATAAAAAGGCCATATATGACAGACCTACAGCTAACATCTTATTAATGGTGAAATGTTAAAGCTTTTCCTCTAAGATCAGGAAAAAGACAAAAGTGCCCACATGGGCCACTTCAATTTAACATAGTACTGGAAGTGTCAGCCAGAACAATCAGGCAAGAAAAATAAAAGCATCAAAAATGATAAGGAAGGAATGGGCTTCCCTGGTGGCACAGTGGTTGAGAGTCCGCCTGCCAATGCAGGGGACGTGGGTTTGTGCCCCTGTCCGGGAGGATCCCACATGCCGCAGAGCGGCTGGGCCCGTGAGCCATGGCCGCTGGGCCTGCGCATCTGGAGCCTGTGCTCTGCAACTGGAGAGGCCACAACAGTGAGAGGCCCACGTACCGGAAAAAAAAAAAAAAAAGATAAGGAAGGGCTTCCCTGGTGGTGCAGTTGTTGAGAGTCTGCCTGCCGATGCAGGGGACACAGGTTCGTGCCCCAGTCCGGGAAGATCCCACATGCCGTGGAGTGGCTGGGCCCGTGAGCCATAGCCGCTGAGCCTGCGCGTCCGGAGACTGTGCTCCGCAGCGGGAGAGGCCACAACAGTTAGAGGCCCGCGTACCACACACAAAAAAAAAAGATAAGGAAGAAGCAAAACTGTCTCTATTTGCAGATGATTTTATATGTAGAAAATCCTAAAGACTCACCAAAAAAGTGTCAGATCTAATCAACAAATTCAGTAAAGTTGCAGGATACAAAATCATCATGGAAAAATTAGCAGCATTTCAATACACTAACAACTTATTATCTGAAAAAGAAATAAAGCAAATAATCCCACTGACCAAAGCATCAAAAACAAAATAGTTAGGAATAAATTTAACTAAGAGGTGAAACATCTTTACACTGAAAACTATAAGACATTAACAAAAGAAATTGAAGATGACACAAACAACTGGAAAGATAGCCCATGTTCATGGATTGGAAGAATTAATATTGTTAAAATGTCCATACTACCCAAAGCCATCTATACATTCAACACAATCCTTATCAAGATTACAGTGGCAACTTTACAGAAATGGAAAAAAAAAAAGTATAATTCATATGGAACCACAAAAGTCCCTGAATAACCAAAGTAATCATGAGAGAGAAGACAAGTGCTTCTTGATTTCAAATTATATTACAAAGCTATAGTTGTCATAACAGTATGATACTGGCATAAAAATAGACATATAGACGAGTGGAACAGAATCAAGAGTCCAGTGAAAAAACCCATGCATACACAGTCGGCTAATAATTGACAAGGGAGACAAGACTATTCAATGGAGAAAAGATAGTCTCTTCAATAAATGGTGCTCTGAAAACTGGATATTTACTCGCCAAAAATGAAACTAGACTCCTATCTTATGCCACTCACAAAAATTGACTTGAAATGGATTAAACACTTAAATGTAAGACCTGAAACCATAAAACTCCTAGATGAGAACAAAGAAAAGCTTCTTGTCATGGGTCTTGGTAATGATTTTTTTGGATATAACACTAAAGCACAAGCAACAAAATAAAAAAATAAACAAGTGGGACTACATCAAACTAAAAAGCTTCTGTACAGCTAAAGAAATAATGAAGAAAACAAAAAGGCAACCTCAGAATGTGAGAAAATATTTGCAAACCACACATCTGAAAAAGGTTAATGTCCAAAATATGTAAGGAACTCATACAACTCATTAGCAATAATAATAATATTGCCAATTAAAAAATGGGCAAAGGACCTTCTTTTTTCCAAAAAAGACATACAAATGGCCAAGAGGTAAACGAAAAGGTGCTCAACATCTCTAATCATCAGGCAAATGCAAGTCAAAACCACATTAAGAAATCACCTCACACGTGTCAGAATCACTATCATCAAAAAGACAAGAGATAACAAATGCTTGTGAGGATGCAAAGGAAAGGGAACCCTTGTGCATATTAGTAAGAATGTGAATTAGTACAAGCACTATGGAAAACAGTATGGAGGTTCCTCAAAAAATTAAAAATAGAACTACTGTATAATTTAGCAACTCATTTTCTCAGTATATATCCAAAGGAGAATAAGTCACTGTCCTGAAGAGATATTTGCACCCCTGTGTTCACTGCAACATTATTTACAGTAGCCAAGACATAGAAACAACCTAAATGTAGAGACTAAACAACAGATACTACATAACCAATGGGTCAAAGAAGAAGAAGAAATGAGGTCAAATCAAAGAAGAAATCAGAAAATACCTCGAGACAAATGAAAATGAAAACACAACTTTACAAAATCTATGGGATTCAGCAAAAGCAGTTCTAAGAGGGAAGTTTATAGTGATACAGGCCTTCCTCAAGAAACAAGAAAAATCTCAAATAAACAAGCTAATCTACCACCTAAAAGAATTAGACAGGGACTTCCCTGGTGGCGCAGTGGTTGAGAGTCTGCCTGCCGATGCAGGGGACACAGGTTCGTGCCCCAGTCTGGGAAGATCTCACATGCCGTGGAGCGGCTGGGCCTGTGAGCCATGGCCGCTGAGCCTGCGCATCCGGAGCCTGTACTCCGCAACGGGAGAGGCCACAACAGTGAGAGGCCTGCATACCTCAAAAAAAAAAAAAAAAAAGAATTAGACAAAGAAGAACAAATAAAATCCAAAGTCAGCAGAAGAAAGGAAATAACAAAGATCAGAGAGGAAATAAATAAAATAGAGATTAAAAAAATAGAAAAGATCAATAAAACCAAGAGTTGGTTTTTTGAGAAGATAAACAAAATTGACAAACCTCTAGCCAGGCTCACCAAGAAGAAAAGAGACAGGACCCAAATAGACAAAATAAGAAATGAAAGAGGAGAAATAACAACTGATACAACAATAAAATCATAAGAGAATACTATGAACAGTTATATGCCAACAAATTGGACAACCTATAAGAAACGGACTGGAAGAATTAATATTGTTAAAATGGCCATACAACCCAAAGCAATCTACAGATTTAATGCAATCTCTATCAAAATACCCATGACATTTTTCACAGAATGAGAACAAATAATCCTAAAATTCACGTGGGACCACAAAAGACCCAGAATTGCCAAAGCAATTCTTGAGAAAAAAGAACAAAGCTGGATATATAATCTTTCAGACTTCAGACTATACCACAAAGATACAGTAATTTAAAAAGCCTGATATTGGCACAAAAACAGACACAGATCAATGGAACAGAACAGAGAGCCCAGAAATAAACCCATGCACCTACAGTCAATTAATCTACAACAAGGAGGCAAGAATACATAATGAAGAAGGGATAGTCTTTTCAACAAGTGGTGTTGGGAAAGCTGGACAGCTGCATACAAATCAATGAAATTAGAACATTTCCTCACACCATATACAAAAGTAAACTCAAAATGGCTTAAAGACCTAAATGTAAGACATGACACCATAAAATGCATAGAAGAGAACATAGGTGAAATTTATGGGTGAAATTCTATGACATGAATTGTAGCAATATTTTCCAAGATCAGTCTCCCAAAGCAAAAGAAATAAAAGCAAAAATAAACAAATGGGACCTATTCAAACTTAAAAGTTTTTGCACAGCAAAGGGAACCATCAACAAAACGAAAAGACGACCTGTGGAATGGGGGAAAATATTTGCAAATGATGTGACCGACAAGGGATTAATATCCAAAATATACAAATAACTCATACAACTCAATATCAAAGCAAACAAACAACCCAATCAAAAAATGAGCAGAAGATCTAAATGGACATTTTTTCCAAAGAAAATATACAGATGGCCAAGAGGCACATGAAAAGATGCTCAACATCGCTAATAATTAGAGAAATGCAAATCAAAACCAGAATGAGAGGACTTCCCTGGTGGCGCAGTGGTTAAGAATCTGCCTGTCAATGCACGAGACATGGGTTCAAGACCTGGTCCAGGAAGATCCCCATGCTGCGGAGCAACAAAGCCCATGTGCCACAACTACCGAGCCTGTGTTCTGGAGCCTGCGAGCCACAACTACTGAGCCTGTACACCAGAACTACTGAAGCCCATGTGCCTAGAGCCTGTGCTCCGCAACAAGAGAAGCCACTGCAATGAGAAGCCCACGCACCGCAACGAAGAGTCGCCCCCTCTCGCTGCAACTAGGGAAAGCCCCCACACAGCAGCGAAGACCCCACACAGCCAATGCAACCAAAAATAAATATGAAATAATAAATAAATTAAAAACAAAAACAGAATGAGGTATCACCTCACACTGGTTAGAATGGCTATCATCAAAAAGTCTATAAATAATAAATGCTGGAGAGGATGTAGAAAAAAGGAAACCCTTGTACACTGTTGGTAGGAATGTAAATTGGTGCAGCCACTATTGAGAACAGCATGGAGGTTCCTTAAAAAACTAAAAACAGGGCTTCCCTGGCAGCGCAGTGGTTGAGAGTCCATCTGCCAATGCAGGGGACATGGGTTTGTGCCCCAGTCCAGGAAGATCCCACATGCCGTGGAGCGGCTGGGCCTGTGAGCCATGGCTGCTGAGCCTGCGCGTCCGGAGCCTGTGCTCCGCAACGGGAGAGGCCACAGCAGTGAGAGGCCCGCGTACCACAAAAACCCCCAAAAAAACAAAAAACAAAAAACTGAAAACAGAACAACCATATGGTCTAGCAATTCCACTCCTGGATATATATCTGGAAAAAATGAAAACTTTAATTTGAGAAGATACATGCATCCCCGATGTTCATAGCACCACTATTTACAATAGCCAAGACATCGAAGCAACCCAAGTGCCCATCAATAGAGGATGGCTTAAGACATTGTGGTATACATACATATACATATACATATACATATACATATAATGCAATATTACTCAGTCATAAAAATAATGAAATATTGCCATTTGTAGCAACATGGATGCACCTAGAGAATATAATGCTTAGTGAAATAAGTTAGACAGAGAAAGACAAATACTATATGATATCACTTATATGTGGAATCTAAAAAATAATACAAATGAATGCATACACAAAACAGAAGCAGACTCACTGACATAGAAGACAAACGTATGGTTACCAAAGGGTAAGGGGTGGGGAAGGGATAAATTGGGAGTATGGGATTAACACATGCACACTACCATGTATAAAATAGATAGACAATAAGGATTTACTGTATACACAGGGAACTATATTCAATATATTGTAATAAACTATAATAAAAAAGAATCAAAAAAAGGAATATAGATATATACATATATATGTGTAAATGAATCACTTTGCTGTACAACTGAAACTAACATAATATTGTAAATCAACTATACTTCAATTAAAAAAAAAATCATTTAAAAAAATAAACACCCGGGCTTCCCTGGTGGCGCAGTGGCTGGGAGTCCGCCTACCGATGCAGGGGATGTGGGTTTGTGCCCCAGTCCGGAAGGATTCCACATGCCGCAGAGTGGCTGGGCCCGTGAGCCATGGCCGCTGAGCCTGCGCGTCCGGAGCCTGTGCTCCGCAACGGGAGAGGCCACAACAGTGAGAGGGCTGCGTACCTCATTAAAAAATAATAATAATAAATAAATAAAAATAAACAACCTGTGTCCATCAATGAATGATTGGCTAAAGAAAATATGGTATATACACAATGGAATACTATTAGGTCATAAAAGAGAAGGAAATTGTGTCATTTGCAACAACATGGATGGACCCTGAGGGCATCATGCTAACTGAAATAAACCAGACAGAGAAAGACATACAATATTTGTTTTATTTCACTTATATGTGAAACTTAAAAAAACCCAACTCATAGAAACAGAGATCAGATTAGTATAGGCGGGGAGGAGGGGATTGGGTAAAGGTGGTCAAAAGTTCCAGTTATAAGAAAATGAGGGGCTTCCCTGGTGGCGCAGTGGTTAAGAATCCACCTGCCAATTCAGGGGACATGGTTTCGAGCCCTGGTCAGGGAAGAACCCACATGCTGCGGAGCAACTAAGCCCATGTGTGACAACTGCTGAAGCCTGCACTCTGGAGCCCGCGAGCCACAACTACTGAGCCTGTGTGCCACAATTACTGAAGCCTCTGCACCCTGGAGCCCATGCTCTGCCATAGGAGAGGCCATCGTGGTGAGAGGCCTGCACACTGCAGCAAAGAGTGGCCCCACGCTTGCGGCAGCCAGAGAGGGCCCACAAGCAGCATCGAAGACCCAACACAGCCAAAAATAAATTAATTAATTAAAAAAAAAGATTAGGGCTGCTTAAAAAAAAGAGAAAATGATGACTATAGCTAACAATACTGTTTTGTATTTTTTCAAGTTGCTAAGAGAGTAGATTTTGAGAGTCCTCATCATAAGGAAAAAAAACTTTTGTAATTATGTGAGGTGATGGATGTTTTAACTTATTGTGGTCATAATTTCACAATAAATATATATATCAAATCATTACATTGTACAATTTAAACTTATACAGTGTTAAATGTCATTTATATCTCAATAAAACTGGAAAAAAGGAACTCGTCAAATTCAAAAGTAAGAACATGAACAATTCAATTAAAAAATGGGCAAAAGGCCTGAAAAAACACCTTGCCAGAAACGATATACAGATGTCAAATAAGCATAAGGAAATATGTTCTACTTCGCATGTCATTAGGGAAATGCAAACTGAAATAATGAAATGCCACCTATTGGAATAGCCAAAATCCAGAACAACAAATGCTGGTGAAGTTGTGCAGCAACAGGAACTCTTATTCATTACTGGTGGGAATGCAAAATGCTACAGCCACTTTGGAAGACAGTTGGACAGTTTCTTACAAAATTAAACATATTCTTACTGTATTGTGCCCCTTGGTATTTTTCAAAATAACTTGAAACCTTATCTTCACACAAATATCTGCACACAATGTTTATAGAAGCTTAATTCACAATTGCCTAAATTTGGAAGCAACCAAGATGTCCTTCAATGGGTGAAATGGATAAACAAACTGTGGTACATCCAGACTATAGAATATCATTCAGCGCTAAAACGAAATGAGCTATCAAGCCCTAAAAAGATGTGGAGGAAGCTTAAATGCATATTACTGAGTGAAAGAAGCCAATCTGAAAAGGCTACATACTGTATGATTCCAATTATACGAAATTCTGGAAAAGGCAAAACAATGGACACAATGGTTGTCAGAGGTTAAGGGGGAGGGAGGGATGAACAGGTGGAACAGAGGATTCTTAGGGCAGTGAAACTATTTTGTACAATACAATGGTAGATACATATCATTACACATTTGTAAAAACCCATATAATGTACACCAAGAATGAACCCTAATGTAAACTATGGGCTTTGGGTGATAATGACGTGTCGATGTATGTTCCTTGATTATGACAAATAAACTATTCTGCTGTCATCTTTTGATAGTTTGTGGAGACAGGGTATATATGAGAAATCTGTGTACCTTCTGTTTAATTTTTTGTGAACCTGAAACTGCTCTAAAAATAAACTACTAAAAAAATTGTATTCTATATATGCCATAAATGAAAAATCAGTGTTAGCCATGAACAAAAAGTAACCCTTCCTCCCTCCCTCCTTCCCTCCCTTCATTTCTGCAAAATTCATTCCAAAAGCCATCAGGTGGTTCCAAGCAAGGTAAGTCTCTGTGGGTGTGAAGCAGCTCAACGTGTGGTTTCACAAGTTAGGGGAGGAGGATATCCCTGCAGTATGGTGTGGGATGTCGGAGTCTGTGCGCGGGGGAGGGGGACAGTGGTGGTAATGGCCCAAAGCAAGGTGTTGAAGCCCGGCAAGAATGAAGAATGTATCCACATTTTGGGGAGGGGGCAATAAAAGGAGGGACCATGGGGTGTTGGACTCAAGTGGGATGAAGAAGGCAAATGTGGAGAATTGGAATTCCAGCTGGGTAAAGAGGGCATCCATAGGGAGGGGTGACAGCAACCAGCCCAAGGTGTTAGGTCCAAGAGTGGTGAGGAGGGCAACTGTGTGTGTTGCGGGGCGATGGCAGTGGCAGCTGGTGTGAAACGGTGGAGCCATTGCACAAATGCAATTGTGCACAAATGCACAAATACACTTTGACCAGTGTAAGAGGTCAAAGACCAAGTAGAGTGAGAAGGGCAAAGAAAGACTGGACAAAGAAAGACAAATACTGTTTGATATCACTTATACGTGGAATCCAAAAAAAAACTGAAGTCATAGAAACTGAGAACAGATTGGTGGTTACTAGTGGTGGGGGTGAGGGGTGAGGGAAATGGGTGAAGGAGGTCAAAAGGTAAAACTTCTAGTTATAAGATAAATAAGTTCAGGGGATGTAATTACATCATGATGACTATAGTTAACATTACTGTATTGTATATTTGACAGGTGCTAAAAGATCTTAAAATTTCTCATTGCAAGAAAAAACTGTAGAGACTTCCCTGGCAGTCCAGTGGTTAAGACTTCATGCTCCCTATGCAGGGGGCACAGGTCTGATCCCTGGTTGGGGAACTAAGATCCCACATGCTGCACAGCGTGGCCAAAAAAGAAAGGAAAAGAAAAAGAAAAAAAATTGTAAATATGCAGGGTGATGGAGACTAACTACACTTGTAATCATTTTGCGAATTTATACAATGTTATATGTCGATTACATTTCTATAAAACTTGAAAAAAGTAAATCTATTAAAAATATTCTCCCTCTTCCCTCCCCCAAGTCCCTGGTAACCACTGCTCTGCTGTTTGTGTCTATGAATTTGACTACATTAGGTACCTCATACAAGTGGTATTACACAATATTTTCCTTTTTGTGTCTGGCTCTTTTTTAAAATTTATTTTTGGCTGCGTTGGGTCTTCGTTGCTGTGCGTGGGCTTCTCTAGTTGTGGCGAGCAGGGGCTACTCTTCGTTGTGGTGTGTGGGCTTCTCATTGCGGTAGCATCTTGTTGCGGAGCGCAGGCTCTAGGTGCGTGGGCTTCAGTAGTTGCAACAGATGGGCTCAGTAGTTGCGGCATGTGGACCCTAGAGCTTGCAGGCTTCAGTAGTTGTGGTGCATAGGCTCAGTAGTTGGGGTTTGTGGGCTCTAGAGTGCAGGTTCAGTAGTTGTGGCACTTAGCTGCTCTGTGGCTTGTGGGATCTTCTCGGACCAGGGATTGAACCTGTGTCCCCCGCATTGGCAGGTGGATTCTTAACCACTGCGCCACCAGGGAAATCCTGTCTGGCTTATTTCATTAGGCATAATGTTTTCAAGTTCAATCCATGACGTAGCATATATTAAAGGTACATTCCTTTTTATGTGTGAATAATATTCCATTGTATGTATATACCACATTTTGTATATCCATTCATCCATGGATGGGCATTTGGGTTATTTCCACCTTTCTGCTATTTGTGATGAATGGTGCTATGAATATTGGTATGCAAATATCTGTTTGAGTCCCTTCTTCAAATTATTTTATGTATATACCCAGATGTGGAATTGCTGGATCAAATGGTAATCCCATGTTGAATTTTTTTAGGAACTGCAATACTGCTTTCCACAGCAGCTGTCCCATTTTACATTCCCACCACATTCCCGCAAGGGTTCCAATTTCTCCATGTCCATAACACACCAATACTTGCTGTTTTCTGTTATTGTTTTTATCATGAAAGGGTTTTGACCATACACAAAAATAAACTCAGAATGGCTTAAAGACTTAAATATAAGACATGACACCATAAAACTCCTAGAAGAGAACATAGGCAAAACATTCTCTGACATAAATCGTAGCAATGTTTTCTTAGGTCAGTCTCCCAAGGCAATAGAAATAAAAGCAAAAATAGACAAATGGGACCTAATCAAAGTTATAAGCTTTGGGGCCCCAAAGAAAATCATAAACAAAATGAAAAGACAACATACGGACTGGGAAAAAACATTTGCCAACAATGAAACTGACAAGGGTTTAATTTTCAAAATATAGAAACAGCTCATACAACTTAATAACAAAAAAATCCCAAACAGCCCAATCAAAAAATGTACAGAAGACCTAAATAGACATTTCTCCAAAAAAGACATACAGATGGCTGATAAGCAAATGAAAAGATGCTCAGCCTTGCTAATCATTAGAGAAACGCAAATCAAAACTACAATGAGGTATCACCTCACACTGGTCAGAATGGCTATCATTAAAAAGTCTGCAAATAATAAATGCTAGAGAGGGTATGGACAACAGGGAACCCTCCTACACTATTGGTGGGAATGTAAATTGGTGCATTCACTATGGAGAGCAGTATGGAGGTTTCTTAAAAAACTAAAAATAGAGTTACCATAACCGGAGAAAACTCTAATTCAAAAAGATACATTCACCCTAATGTTCACAGCAGTGCTATTTACAATAGTGAAGACATGGAAGCAACGTAAATGTCCATCGATGGATGGCTAGTAAAGAAGATGTGGTATATATAGACAATGGAATATTATTCAGGATAAAAAAGGATGAAATAATGCCATTCGCAGCAACATGGATAGACCTAGAGATTACCATACTAAATGAAGTAAGTCAGACATAGAAAGACAAATATCATGTGACATCACTTATATGTGGTATCATTTTAGATATGTGATACAAATGAACTTATTTACAAAACAGAAATAGACTCACAGACAGAAAACAAACTTATGGTTACCAAAGGGTAAAGTGTATGTATTGGGGGGAAGAATAAATTAGGATTTGGGATTGGCAGATGCAAGCTACTATGTATAAAATAGATAAATAACAAAGTCCTACTGTATAGCACAGGGAACTATAGTCAATATCTTGTAATAAACTATAATGGAAAAGAATTTAAAAAAATAAACAGTGTTGAACTTTGTTAAATGCCTTTTCTGCCTCAATCAAAATGGTCATGTGTTCTTTTTCCCCTTCATTCTATTAATCTGGTACATTACTTTTTTTTTAAGATGTCTTAAAAAATATTTATTTATTTATTTTTTAGTTTTTTAGGCTGTGCCAGGTCTTAGTTGCAGCATGCAGGATCTTCACTGTGGCATGTGGGATCTTTAGTTGAGGCATGTAGGATCTTTTAGTTACGGCATACAGTCTCATAGTTGTGGCATGCAGACTTCTTAGTTGCAGCATGTGGACTTCTTAGTTGCAGCATGTGAACTCTTAGTTGCTGCATGCATGAGGGATCTAGTTCCCTGACCAGGGATCGAACCTAGGGCCCCTGAATTGGGAGCGTGGAGTCTTATCCACTGGACCACCAGGGAAGTCCTGGTACATTACTTTTTTTCTACAGCTTTATTGAGATATAATTGACAAATAAAACTGTATATATTTAAAGTGTACATGATGATTTCCTATATGAATACTTTGTGAAATGATTACCACAATTAGGTTAATTAACGTATCCAGCATGTTACATAGTTGCCTTTTTTGTGGCAAGAATGCTTAGGATTTACTCTCTTAGCAAATTTCAAGAAAACAATGTGGTATTATTTACTAAAGTCACTCTGCTGTACGTACATTAGGTCCACAGAACTTATTCATCTTATAACTGAAGGCTTCTACACTTTGACCAGCATCTCTCTGTTTCCCCCATTTCCAGACACTGGTAACCACCATTCTACTCTCTGTTTGTATGAATTGCACCTTTTTGAGGGGTTTTGTTTTGTTTTTTAGATCCCACATATAAGAGAGATCATAAATACTTATCTTTCTCTATCTGGCTTATTTTACTTAGCATTATGTGTTTTAGTTCATTCATGTTTTCACAAATGTCCAGATTTCCTTCTTTCTTATGGCTGAATAATATTCTAGTGTGTGTGTGTGTGTATATACATATGTATATATACATACATACGTATATATGTATATATACATCTTCTTTATCCACTCATTCATTGGCAGACTCTTTGGTTGTGTCCATATCTTAGCTACTGTGAATAATGCTGCAACAAACTTGGGAATAGATAAGCTCTTTGAGATACTGAGTTTATTTCCTTCATATATACACTGTGAAGTGGGATTCCTGGATGATATGGTAGTTATAATAATTTTCATGATCTCAGGAACCTCCATATCATTTCCATAATGGTTGTACATTATGCATATTATTACATTCACACCAAGAATGACAAGGGTTCCCTTTTCTCCACATCCTCATCAACACTTCTTTTTTTTTTTTTCCAATTTATTTATTTATTTATTTTCGGCTGCGTTGGGTCTTCGTTGCTGCGCGCGGGCTTTCTCTAGTTGTGGCGAGCGGGGGCTACTCTTTGTTGCGGTGTGTGCGCTTCTCATTGCAGCGGCTTCTCTTTGTTGCAGAGCACGGGCCCTAGAGCATGCGGGCTTCAGTGGTTGTAGCACGTGGGCTCAGTAGTTGTGGCTCATGGGCTCTAGAGCACAAGCTCAGTAGTTGTGGCGCACGGGCTTAGTTGTTCCGTGGCATGTGGGATCTTCCCGGACCAGGACTTGGACCCGTGTCCCCTGCATTAGCAAGTGGATTCTTAATCATTTCACCACCAGGGAAGTCCCCTCATCAACACTTCTTGTTGCTTATCTTTTTGATAAAATCCATCCTAACAGGTATGAGGTTATGGTTCATTGTGGTTTTGAATTGCATTTCCCTGATGATTAGTGATGTTGAGCACATTTTCTTGTACCTGTTGGACATCTGTATGTCTTCTTTGGAAAAATGTCTATTTGGGTCATTTGCTCATTTTATTTTATTTTTTCAAAAGGAAAGGTTTAAAAAAATTGTCATTATTTTCAGAACATAATTGTCTACACAGAAAGCCTAGGAGTATGTATATTTTCTTTTTTTTTCTGCTGTACAGCAAAGTGAATCAGTTATACATATACATATATCCACTCTTTTTTAGATTCTTTTCCCATATAGCTCATTATAGAGTATTGAGAAGAGTTCCCTGTGCTATACAGTAGGTCCTTATTAGTTATCTACTTTACATATAGTAGTGTCAGTCCCAATCTCCTAATTTATCCCTCCCCTGCTTCCCCTCTGGTAACTATAAGTTTGTTTTCCACACCTGTGCCTTTGCTTATTTTAAAACTGGATTATCATTTTTTTAAAGTATTTCTTTTTTAAAAATTTTTTTATAAATTTATTTATTTTTGGCTGTGTTGAGTGTTCATTGCAGCATGCGGGCTTTCTCTAGTTGCGGAGAGCAGGGGCTACTCTTTGTTGCAGTGCGTGGGCTTCTCATTGCAGTGGCTTCTCTCGTTGTGGAGCACGGGCTGTAGGGGCATGGGCTTCCATAGTTGCAGCACATGGGGTCAGTAGTTGTGGCTCACGGGCTGTAGAGCACAGGCTCAGTAATTGTGGAGCACAGGCTCAGTTGCTTCACGGCATGTGGGATCTTCCCAGACCAGGGCACGAACCCGTGTCTCCTGCATCAGCAGGCAGACTCTCAACCACTGCACCACCAGGGAAGCCCTATTGAGTGCCTACTTTTACACCTATACCATACTGGTTTTTTTGTTTGTTTTGTTTTTGGCTGCACTGTGTAGCTTGTGGGATCTCAGTTCCCTGATCAGGGATTGAACCCAGGCTATGGCAGTGAAAGCCTGGAATCCTAACCCCTAGGCCACCAGGGAACCCCCCTGTACCATACTGTTCTGATTACTATATCTTTGTAATATAGTTTATTTAAAAAATTGTTTCTTTCATGGAAAGGCATTTTATTTATTTATTTATTTATTTATGGCTGGGTCAAGTCTTAGTTGCGGTACACAGGATTTTTCATTGTGGTGCATGGGCTCTTCATTGTGGCATGTGGGCTTCTTTCTATTGTGGGGTGTGGGCTTCTCTCTCGTTGTGGTGCATGGGCTCCAGAGCATATGGGCTCTGTAATTGCAGCACATGGGCTCTCTACTTGTGGCATGCAGGCTCAGTAGTTGTGGCACACGGGCTTAGTTTCCCCACAGCATGTGGGATCTTAGTTCCCTGACCAGGGATTGAACCCATGTCCCCTGCATTGGAAGGTGGATTCTTAACCACTGAACCACCAGGGAAGTCCTGGCATTTTATATTAAATATAGTAGTGTGTATATGTCAATCCCAAATGCCCAGCTTATCCCTCCCCCCACCCTTCCCTCTGCGTAACCATACGTTTGTTCTCTAAGTCTGTGAGTCTGTTTCTGTTCTGTAAATAAGTTCATTTGTATCTTTTTTTTTTTTAGATTCAACATATAAGTGATATTATATGATACATGTCTTTCTCTGTCTGACTTACTTAACTTAGTATGATAATCTCCAGGTCTATCCATAATGCTGCAAATGGCATTATTTCATTCTTTTTAATGGCTGAGTAATATTCCATCATATATATGTACCACATCTTCTTTATCCATTCATCTGTTGATGGAAATTTTTTAGGTTGCTTCCATGTCTTGGCTATTGTAAACAATGCTGCAATGAATACTGGAGTGCCTGTATCCTTTTGAACCATGGTTTTCTCTGGATATATGCCCAAGAGTGGGATTGCAGTGTCATATGGTAGCTCTATTTTTAGTTTCTTTTTTTAAAAATAAAATGTTATTTTTAGTTTCTTAAGAAACCTCCATACTGTTCTCCATAGTGGCTGTACCAATTTGCATTCCCACCAACAGTGTAGGAGGGTTCCCTATTCTCCACACCCTCTCCAGCATTTACTGTTTGCAGATATTTTGATGATGGCCATTCTGACTGGTGTGAGGTGATATCTCATTGTAGCTTTGATTTGCATTTCTCTAATAATTAGCGACGTTGAGCATCTTTTCATGTGCCTCTTGGCCATCTGTATGTCTTGTTTGGAGAAATGTTTCTTAGGGTCTTCTACCCATTTTTTGATTGGGTTGTTTGTTGTTTTTTGATATTAAGCTGTATAAGCTGTTTGTAAATTTTGGAGACTAATTCCTTGTTGGTCGCATTGTTTGCAAATATTTTCTCCCATTCTGTGGGTTTTCTTTTCATTTTGTTTATGGTTTCCTTTGCTGTGCAAAAGCTTTTGAGTTTAATTAAGTCTCATTTGTTAATCTTTGTTTTTATTTCCGTTACTCTGGGAGACAAATCGAAAAACATATTGCTGCAATTTATGTCAAAGAGTGTTCTGTCTATGTTTTCCTCTTATAGTTTTATAGTATCCAGTCTTACATTTAGGTCTTTAATCCATTTTGAGTTTACTTTTGTGTATGGGGTCAAAGAATGTTTTATTTTCATTTTTTTAAAGATACTTTATTTTATTTATATATTTTTATTTTTGTCTGCATTGGGTCTTTGTTGCTGTGCGTGGGCTTTCTCTAGTTGGGGCGAGCGGGGGTTACTCTTTGTTGCAGTGCACAGGCTTCTCATTGCAGTGGCTTCTCTTGTTGTGGAGCATGGACTCTAGGCGCACAGGCTTCAGTAGTTGCAGCACATGGGCTCAGTAGTTGTGGCACATGGGCTTAGTTGCTCTGCAGCATGTGGAATTCTTCCTGGGCCAGGGCTTGAACCTATGTCCCCTGCATTGGCAGGCAGGTTATTAACCACTGCAGCACCAGGGAATTCTCTAATTTCATTTTTTTACATGTAGCTGTCCCGTTTCCTCAGCTCCATTTATTGAAGGGACTGTCTTTCCTCCATTTTATAGTCTTGCCACCTTTGTCATAGATTAATTGGCCATAAATGTGTGGGTTTATTTCTGGGTTTTCTATCCTGTTCTCCTGATCTATATTTCTGTTTTTGTGCCAGTACCATACTGTTTTGATGACTGTAGCTTTGTAGTGGAGTGTAAAGTCAGGGAGCCTGATTCCTCCAGCTCCATATTTCTTTCTCAAGATTGCTTTGGCTATTTGGGGTCTTTTGTGTCTCCATACAAATTAAAATTTTTTTGTCCTATTTCTGTGAAAAATGTCATTGGTAATTTGATAGGAATTGCACTGAATCTGTAGATTGCTTTGGGTAGTATAGTCATTTTCACAATATTGATTCTTCCAACCCAAGAACATGGCATATCTCTCCATCTGTTTGTGTTATATTTGATTTCTTTCATCAGTATCTTATAGTTTTCTGGTACAGGTCTTTTGCCTCCTTAGGTAGGTATTTCTTTTTTATTATTTATTTATTTATATATTTTTGGGGGGCTGCATTTGGTCTTCATTGCTGCGCGTGAGCTTTCTCTAGGTGTGGCGAGTGGGGGCTACTCTTCTTTGTGGTGTGCAGACTTCTCATTGCGGTGGCTTCTCTTGTTGTGGAGCATGGACTCTAGGCATGCAGGCTTCAGTAGTTGTGGCACTCAGGCTCGGTAGTTGTGGTGCACAGGCTTAGTTGCTCTGTGGCATGTGGGATCTTCCCGGACCAGGGTTCAAACCCGTGTCCCCTGCATTGGCAGGCAGATTCTTAACCACTGCGCCACCAGGGAACTCTCCTTAGGTAGTTTTATTCCTAGGTATTTTATTCTTTTTGATGCAGTGGTAAATAGCATTGTTTCTTTCATTTCTCTTTCTGATCTTTCATTGTTAGTGTATAGAAATGCAACAGATTTCTGTGTATTACATTTTTTTTTGTATTAATTCTGTATCCTGCAACTTTACCAAATTCATTGATGAACTCTAGTAGTTTTCTGTCAGCATCTTTAGGATTATCCATGTATAGTTACTATGTCATCTGCAAATAGTGACAGTTTTATTTCTTCTTTTCCAATTGGATTCCTTTTATTTCTTTTTCTTCTCTGCCTTGGCTAGGACTTCCAAAACTATGTTGAATAACAGTGGTGAGAGTGGACATTCTTGTCTTGTTACTGATCTTAGAGGAAATACTTCCAGTTTTTCAAAATTGAGAATCAGGTTTGCTGTGGGTTTGTCATATATGGCCTTTATTATGTTGAGGTAGGTTCCCTCTATGCCCACTTTCTGGAGAGTTTTTATCATAAATGGTGTTGAATTTTGTCAAAAGCCTTTTCTGTATTTATTGAGATGATCATAATTGTTTTTATTCTTCAATTTGTTGGTGTGGTGTATCACACTGATTGATTTGTGGATATTGAAAAATCCTTGCATCCCTGGGATAAATCCCACTTGATCATGGTTTATGATCCTTTTAATGTATTGTTGGATTCAGATTGCTAGTATTTTGTTCAGGATTTTTTGCATCTATGTTCATCAGTGATATTGGCCTGTAATTTTCTTTTTTGTG
The DNA here is from genome assembly GCF_949987515.2 of Delphinus delphis. Taxonomy (NCBI): domain Eukaryota; kingdom Metazoa; phylum Chordata; class Mammalia; order Artiodactyla; family Delphinidae; genus Delphinus; species Delphinus delphis. The sequence continues at coordinate 22,954,100 of NC_082702.1, read as the reverse complement.
GTACCTTTGTCTGGTTTTGGTATCAGGGTGATGGTAGCCTCAGAGAATGAGTTTGGGGGTCTTCTTTCCTCTGCAATATTTTGGAATAGTTTCAGAAGGATAGGTGTTAACTCTTCTCTAAATGTTTGATAGAATTCATCTGTAAAGCCATCAGGTCCTGGACTTTTGTTTGTTGGGAGTTTTTAAATCACAGTTTAAATGTCAGTACTTATGATTGGTCTCTTCATATTTTCTATTTCTTCCTGGTTCAGTCTTGGGAGATTGTACCTTTCTAAGAATTTGTCCATTTCTTCCAGGTCGTCCATTTTATTGGCATGTAGTTGCTTGTAGTAGTCTCTTATGATCCTTTGTATTTCCTTGGTGTCTGTTGAAACTTTTTCATTTCTAATTTTATTGATTTGAGCCCTCTCCCCTTTCTTCTTGATGAATCTGGCTAAAGTTTTGTCAATTTTGTTTATGTTTTCAAAGAACCAGCCTTTAGTTTCATTGATCTTTTCTATTGTTGTCTTCATTTCTGTTTTATTTCTGCTTTCATCTTTATGAGTTATTTCCTTCTGCTAACTTTGGATTTTGCTTGTTCTTTCTCTAGTTGCTTTAGGTGTAAGGTTAGGTTGTTTACTTGAGATTTTTCTTATTTCCTCAGTTAAGACTGTATTGCTATAAACTTCCCTCATAGAACTGCTCTTGCTGCATCCCATAGATTTTGGATCACTGTGTTTTATTTTCATTTGTCTCTAGGTATTTTTTGATTTCCTCTTTGACTTCTTCAGTGATCTCTTGGTTATTTAGCAGCATATTGTTTAGCCTCCATGTGTTTGTGTTTTTTTTTTCTTATAGTTGACTTATAATCTCATAGCACTGTGATTGGAAAATATACTTGATTTGATTTCAGTTTTCTTAGATATACTAAGGCTTGCTTTGTGACCTAGCATGTGATCAATCCTGGAGAATGTTCCATGTGCTCTTGAGAAGAATGTGAATTCTGCTGCTTTTGGATAGAATGCTCTATAAATATCAAGTAAGTTCATCTGATCTAATGTGTCATTTAAGGCCTTTGTTTCCTTGTTGATTTTCTATCTGGATGATCTGTTCATTGATGTAAGTGGGGTGTTAAAGTCCTCTACAATTATTGTGTTACTGTTGATTTCTCCCTTTATGGCTCTTAGTATTTGCCTTATATATTGAGGTGCTCCTATGTTGGGTATATATATATATTTACAATTGTTATATCTTCTTCTTGGATTAATCCCTTGATCATTGTGTATTGTCCTTCTCTGTCTCTTGTAACAGTCTTTATTTTAAAGTCTATCTTGTCTGATATGAGTATTGCTTCTTCAGCTTTCTTTTGATTTCCATTTGCATGGGATACCTTTTTCCATCCCCCTCACTTTCAGTCTGTATGTGTTGCTAGACCTGAAGTGGGTATCTTGTAGACCATATATATACATGTCTTGTTTTTGTACCCATTCAGCCAGTCTATGGAGCCCAAGCCCACTGGGACTGTTGGTCGACCTGCACTGCAGAGAGGAAGAACACAAGGCCAGTGACCATCCAGGTCCCCCAGCCCACCCCCTGTGCCAGAGGTGGTGGAGGACCTTGGTGCAGATGAGTACAGTGGCATGTGCGTGCCACCCCCACCCTCTGGTTCCACGTTCTCCCCTGGGAAACAGGTCCATGGAGCTGCCCTCCAACATCCTCCACTTTTCGTCTGCACCTGCCTCTCCCCTTTCCCCAATGTTACCAGCTTTGGTCTTCTTTCTCAGGGTTGATTTGGCCATTTATAACATCTTTTGTGATTCTATGTGAATTTTAGGACTGTGTTTTCTATTTTTGTAAAGAATGCCATTAGAATTTTTATAGGGATTGCATTGAATTTTTACAGGGATTTGCTTTGAATGGTATGGCATTTTAACAATATTCTCTGAATCTCTGAACACAAAATTTCTTTCCATTTGTTTGTGTCTTCTTCAATTGCTTTTTATACCTTGTAATAATTTTTAATGTAGAGATGTTTCACCTCCTTGATTAAATTTATTCTTAAATACTTTATTATATTTGATGCTATTGTTAATGGGATTGCTTTCTTAACTTCTCTTTCTTGTAGTTCATTATTTGTGTATAGAAATGCAACTGATTTTTGCAGATTGAATTTTTTTCCTGCAATTTTATTGAATTCATTTATTAGTTCTAACAGTTTTTGTTGTTACTGTTCTAGCTATATAAGATTATGTCACCTGCAAACAGAGACAATTTTCTTCTTCCTTTACTGTTTAGATAGGCTACATTTCTTTTTTGTATTTAATTTCTCTGGTTAGGACTTCCAGTACCATGTTGAATAGAAGTTGTGAGAGTAGGCACCCTTGTCTTGTCCTGATCTTAGAGGAAAAGCTTTCAGCTTTTCACTGTTGAGTATGATATTAGCTATCATACTCGTACTTGTCATATATGTCCTTTATTAAGTGATTTATATTCCTTCTATACCTAATTTGTTGAGAGTTTATCATGAAAGAATGTTGATTTTTTTTTTTTTTTTTTTTTTTTTTTTTTTGCGGTATGCGGGCCTCTCACTGCTGTGGCCTCTCCCGTTGCGGAGCACAGGCTCCGGACGCGCAGGCCCAGCAGCCACAGCCCACGGGCCCAGCCGCTCCGCGGCACATGGGATCATCCCGGACCGGGGCACGAACCCATGTCCCCTGCATCGGCAGGCGGACTCCCAACCACTGCGCCACCAGGGAAGCCCAAGGATGTTGAATTTTGACCAATGCTGCTTCTGCATCTATTGAGAGGATCATATGATTTTTATCCTTCAATCTGTTAATGTGGTGTATCACAATTATTCATTTGTATATGTTGAATCCCAGGGTTAAATTCCACTTGATCATGGTGTGTAATCCTTTTAATATGCTGTTGTATTCAGCCTGCTAATACTTGGCTGAGGATTTTTGCATCTATGTTCATCAGGGATATTGTACTGTTCTTTTCTTGTTGTTTTCTTTTCTGATTTTGATATCAGGGTAATGTTGGCCTTCTACAATAAATTTAGAAGTATTCCTACCTCTTCAATTGTTTTGGAAGAATTTGAGAAGGACTGGCATTAATTCTTTAAATGTTTGGTAGAATTCTCTAATGAAACCTGGGCTTTTCTATTTGGGGAGATTTTAAAATTACTAATTAAATCTTCTTGCTTGTTACTGGTTTGTTCAGATTTTTAATTTGTTCATGATTCAGTCTTGGTTGACTGTATGTTTCTAGGAATTTATTCATTCCCTTTAGGTTATCCAATTTCCTGGATTATAATTTTTCACAGTAGTCTTCTATGATCCTTTGTAGTTCTGTGCTATCAGTTGTAATGTCTCCTCTTTCATGCTGATTTTGTCTTAGTCTACCTAAATGTTTGTCAGTTTTGTTTATCTTTTCAAAATGCCAGCTTTTATTATTGTTGGCCTTTTCTATTTTTCTTCTTTCCTCTACTTCATTTACTTCTGCTCTGATCTCTGTTATTTCCTTCCTTCTGCTAACTTTGTGCTTAGTTTGTTCTTTTTCTAGTTCTTTAAGAGGTATAGTTAGGTTGCATAGTTGACATTTTTTCTTCATGTAGGCATTCATCACTCTAAACTTCCTTCTTAGAACTGCTTTGTAGCATCCTGTAAGTCTTGGTATGTTGTGTTTCTATTTTCATTTGTCTGAAGTTACTCCAAATTTTTCTTTTGATTTCTTCTTTGACCCATTGGTTGTTCAGGAGGGTGTTGTTTAATTTCTATATATTTTTTAGTTTTCCAGTTTTCCTACTTTTATTTATTTTTCATTTTATATTATTGTGATTAGAAAAGATATTTGGTATGATTTCAATTTTCTTACATTTGCTAAGACTGTTGTGACCTAACATACGATCTATCCTGGAGAATGTTCTGTGTTCACTTGAGAAGAATGTGTATTCTGCTGCTGTTGGAAGGAATGTTTTATATATGTGTTAGTTCAATTTGGTCTAAACTAGAGTTCAAGTCCAATGTTTTCTTATTGATTTTCTGGCTGGATGATCTATCAATTGTTGAAAGTGGGCTGTTAAAATGCCAGCTATTGTAGTGCTGTTTATTTTCCCGTTTAGATCTGTTAGCATTTGCTTAATATATTTAGGAGGTCTGATGTTGGGTACATATATATTTATAATTGTTATACCCTTTTGATGAATTGACCCCTTTATTATTATATAATGACCTTCTTTGTCTTTTGTTGCAGTTTCTGACTTGAAATCTATTTTGTCTGATATAAGTATAGCTACCCATGATTTCTTGGTTACCATTTGCATGGGATATCTTTTTCCTCCCTTAAAACTTTAAGGCTATTTGTGTTCTTAAAGCTGAAGTATGTATCTGGTAGGCAGCATAATTGGGTCTTTTTTTTTGTTTGTCTGTTTGGGTTTTTTACCCATTCAGTCACTCTATGTCTTTGGATTGGATAATTTAATCCATTTACATTTAAAGTAATCATTGATAGGTAAGGACTTACTAATGTCATCTTGTTAATTTTTTTTCTGGCTGTTTTGCAGTTTCTTGTCCTTTTCTTCTCCTCTTGCTGTCTTACTTTGTGATTTTTTTCCATAGTGGTATGCTTTGATACCCTTCTCTATATTTTTGGTATCTACTACAGATTTTTGCTTGCTCTTACCATGAAGCTTATATAAAACATCGTACAGTTACAACAATGTATTTTAAGTTGATAACAACTTAACTTCAATTGTATACAAAAACTACCCTTTATTCCCCCGATTTTATGTTTATGTCACAATTTACATCTTTTTATATTCTGTATCCATTAACAAATTATTGTAGCAATAGTTATTAGAATACTTTTTTTTTTTTTTTGGTGGTACGCGGGCCTCTCACTGTTGTGGCCTCTCCTGTTGTGGAGCACAGGCTCCGGACGTGCAGGCCCAGTGGCCATGGCTCACAGGCCCAGCCGCTCCGCGGCATGTGGGATCCTCCTGGACCGGGGCACGAACCTGCGTCCCCTGCATCGGCAGGGGGACTCTCAACCACTGCCCCACCAGGGAAGCCCAGAATACTTTTTAAAAAAAATAATAAATTTATTTATCTATTTATTTTTGGCTGTGTTGGGTCTTTGTTGCTGTGTGCGGGCTTTCTCTAGTTGTGGTGAGCGGGGGCTACTCTTCATTGTGGTGCACGGGCTTCTCATTGTCATGGCTTCTCTTGTTGCTGAACACAGGCTCTAGGAGCACAGGCTTCAGTAGTTGTGGCACGTGGGCTCAGTGGTCGTGGCTTGTAGGCTCTAGAGCTCAGGCTCAGTAGTTGTTGTGCATGGGCTTAGTTGCTCCGCAGCAATGTGGGATCTTCCTGGGTCAGGGCTCGAACCCATGTCCCTTGCATTGGCAGGGAGATTCTTAACCACTGCACCAGCAGGGAAGCCATATGAGAATACTTTTGTCTTTAACCTTTACATTAGAGTTAAATGATTTGTACACCACCATAGTCTTGTATTAGAGTTTTCTGTATTTTACTATATTCTTACCTTTACCAGTGTGTTTTATCTTTTCATATTTTTCATGTTATTAGTTAGCATCTCTCATTTCAGTTTTAAGAACTCCTGTCAGCATTTCTTTAAGGCAGATCTAGTGGTAATTAACTCCCACAGGCTTTATTGGTCTGGGAAATTCTTTATCTCTCCTTCATATCTGAATGACAGCTGGCAGTTTTTTTCTTTCAGCATGTTGACTGTATCATCCCATCTCACTCTCTCCTGGACTACAAGGTTTGTGCTGAGAGAGACCTTGTATGTGAGGAGGTTTTTTTTTTTTTTTTTCCTTGTTGTTTCTACTATTCTTTTTGATTTTAAACAGTTTTATTACAATGTGTTTGTAGAAAATCTCTTCAGGTTGAATCTCTTAGGGGACATATGACCTTCACAAACTTACTTGTCCATATTTCTCCCTGGATTTAGAAAGTTCTCAGCCATTATTTCTTTAAATAAGCTTTCTGCTCCCTCTCCCTCTCTTTTCCTTCTGGGACTCCAATAGTGCAGAAATTGTTTTTGCTTGATAGTATCCCATAATTCATGTAGTCTTCCTTTGCTCTTTTTCATTCTTTTTTCTTTGTTCTCCTCCGAATAGATAATTTCAAGTGACCTGTCTTCAAGTCGAGATACATTCTTTTGTTTTCTCAAGTCAGCTGTTAATATTCTCTATTACAATTTTCATTCTATTCATTGTTTTCTTCAGTTCCAGAATTTTAGTTCTTCTTTTTTTTTTTTTTATAATTTCTGTGTCTCTGTTAAACTTCTCATTTTGTTTGTGTGTTGTTTTTCTGATTTCATTGAATTATCTTTCTTTGTTTTCATGGAGCTCACTGAGTTTCCTTAAAGCATCTATTTTGAATTCTTTATCATTCAATCCATAGATCTATATTTGTGAGGTAGGTTATTGGGAAATTATTATTTTCCTTCGGTGGTTTCATATTTCCTTGATTTTTCATATGTTCCTTGAAGAGTTGCACTGCTATCTTTGCATTTGAAGAAGCAGTAACCTCTAGTCTTTACTGTCTGGCTTTGGGAGACAATTTCTGTCATCCTGGCTAGGGATTCTGAGAATTTCTCAGACTTTTTCTATGGATATACCCACTCCACACTTCTTGTTCCCTTTTATGGGGGGGGGTGATTCTTAAGATTTGTATGCCTTCTTTTAATCCAACAAACTAGACCTTGTGCTGACAGCATCAGCTTTACTTTTCCTAAGGTGGTGGTGAATGTTCAAGTTTGTTTGCTTTCTCACAGTCTTGCAGAGTTGGGCCAGCTTTCTGCGTGTGCTCACAAGCTCTCTGCCAATGCTTGTACTTGCCACCTGAGGGGCACACACAGGGAGCTGGTTACAAGGCAGAAGGTTATGTGGGTGAGGTGTGGGGAGTGTTGGGAATGCCTGTGGGCCAGCTGGGGGGATCTGCCGGCAAGGCCCCTCCAGAAGTTTGTGGGTGGTCCCTCTAATGGAGTCTGCAAAGCAGTTAGTAGGATTTGTATCTCTTTGATGCATTCCAAGCCCTGCCTGCTATGCTGCCAGCCTCTCTCCATTCTCAGCTGTGCAACCTACCTCAGTATTCTGGAAGGGGTGAGAAAGAAGTGGGCCTCTTTGGCAGTGTCCTGCACAGCTGGGGAAACTGGGCACTCACTCAGACACTCACTTGCTGCTGTGGAAGAAATTCCAGGCCTAGGGGGTCTCTTTTGCCACTGAGCTGTGTGCCTTGTGGGAGGGAAGACACAAATGAAGTAAAACTGCTTTTCTTGCCCTCTGTAATGTGTCCAATCTTGGATTTACTTTTTGCTCGAAGTATGTGCTAGAACTTCTCCACTGGACTCCTGGAATTCCACAAAGATACTCTCATTTGTGGGTGTTGTCAAAACCAGTGTTCTTTGAAGGAAAGATGGTAGAAAACTCCTATTTCACCATTTTGTTGCTGTCACTCCTGTGGTTTATTCCACTGAATGGTTTTGTATGTTGAACATCCCAGAATTCTGAGAATAAATCTCACTTGGTCGTGATGTATAAACCTTTCAATATGTTGCTAAATTTGGTTTGCTAGTATTTTGTGAAGGATATTTGGATCTTAATATATCAATGGAAGGAAGGAATGCAACGTATGGCAGTTAAGACAGAAGAACAAAAATTTAAGTTAGAAAGTTGAAAGAACAGTTTTACAATATTATTTCATATTTCGACAATTATCAATGAAAGAGACAATGAACTTGACATTGCACACCTGTGAAAATTATAATTAAATATTTTACAAATGTGATAGAACAGTTTGAATTGCACTTTCCCTCAAAAGAAGATCCTCGTATAGGAAAATCATGGATCTGGAATCAATTTCTTTCATTGAAAGACATTTTAGGGGACTTCCCTGGTGGTCCAGTGGTTAAGAATCTGCCTTCCAATGCAGGGAACGCAGGTTCCATCCCTGATGGGGGAACTAGGATCCCACATGCTGCGAGGTAACTAAGCCTGCACGCCATAACTAGAGAGCCTGCATGCTGCAACTACAGAGCCCACATGCTCTGGAGCCTGTGTGTCACAACTACAGAGCCCACCCACCGCAACTACCGAGGCCGCGCACTCTGGAGCCTGCGTGCCACGACTAGAGAGAAGCCTGGGTGCCGCAGCTAAGACCTGATGCAGACAAAAATTAATTAATTAATTAATTAATTAAAAAAGAAAGACATTTTAAATTCTAACCATTACTATATGGGATAAATTGTCAGACCTACCTACTTATAAGGATTGAATATGAATTTTGAAAATATATCATCAGTTCCTTTGGATAAAGGTTACGAATGAACCACAAATTTACTGAAATTGCTTTAAAATCTACTCTTCCATCACCATTAACATACCTCCATAAGATAGTTTTCCTGCCTTGAGAACTTAGAGATGGTTTAGGCATAAATTTTTCCCTGCAAGTGGTGCTCTTATCAATCCAACCTGATTTAGATAAATGACTAAACAAGAAACAATCTTATTTGTCACACTGAAAGCTTTAAATATTTATATACATTGTTTTCATTCAAAGTGTGCTTACAGGCTTTAATATGTAGAACAGAAATTTCACTAATACCTTTGCTTTCCTTAAAATTGTAGAACAGATACCAGTGCAGCAAACATTGTCTGTAATAAATGCTAATGGGCAAATTCTGTCAGAATAAAGTGTAATTTCTTAAATTATTTCCTTTGTTATCTTTGTTCCAATTGTGTTTTTTAATATATAAATTTATTTATCTTTGGCTGCGTTGGGTCTTCGTTGCTGTGTGCGGGCTTCTCATTGCGGTGGCTTCTCTTGTTGCGGAGCACGGATTCTAGGTGCACGGGCTTCAGTAGCTGTGGCTCGCGGGCTTCAGTAGCTGTGGTTCAAGGGCTCTAGAGCGCAGGCTCAGTAGTTGTGGCGCAGGGGCTTAGTTGCTCCGTGGCATGTGGGATCTTCCTGGACCAGGGATCGAACCTGTGTCTCCTGCATTGGCAGGCGGATTCTTTTTTTTTTTTTTTTTTTTTGCGGTACGCGGGCCTCTCACCGCTGTGGCCTCTCCCGTTGTGGAGCACAGGCTCCGGACGCGCAGGCTCAGCGGCCATGGCTCAAGGGCCCAGCCGCTCCGCGGCATGTGGGATCCTCCCGGACCGGGGCACGAACCCGTGTTCCCCGCATCGGCAGGCGGACTCTCAACCACTGCGCCACCAGGGAAGCCCCAGGCAGGCGGATTCTTAACCACTGCGCCCAGGGAAGTCCCGGAGTAATATATTTTATCTTAAAAGTAAATGATGAATTTAAAAAAACCCTAGTCTTTCATCATGGACAGTAAGTAGCACTGGTCTAAACATCTAGTCTGTGCTCCTTGAGGGCAGGCATTGCATTCTATTCTAATTTGCCTGATAGTGGGCCTTAGGCTACTATTTATTAAATAAATGGATTTTCAATCTCCAACGTTGGGTCCAGGGCGTTAATATTTAAAATCCCTACTACAATTCCTCAATGATTAGACTCGCTAACATTTACTGAAGTTTATCAAACGGCAGGATCTGTGCCAAGCGCTTTACCTCCCACCGCCTTTTTCACTCACGTTCTCCTTCCTCCGGGGGAGGGGGCGGGCTCAGCACCACGACCCGCCCTGTCTGTGCATTCGTTGGTCGAGCCTGACGCTCGTTACTGCCGAGTCCCGGCCAAACCACGCCTCCACGCCGTTCGTCTGGCCCAGAGAGGGCGTGTCCATCGTGCCGCCGGACGATCCAGTCGGTCTCCTCTCGTGAGAATCGGTACGCCCTAGAGGACCGGAGCAGCGTGGGGGGGGGGGGGCGTGTTCCGCGGTCCCTCGGAGCCCACGCACGCCGCGCCCCGCCCCCTCAGCACGCAGGCTCCGCGCGAGCTCGCGCACGCGCGCGCGCTCTTCAGAGCCTCACTCTGGCCAGCGGGGACCGACGGGCGGAGGCTGGGCTGCTGAAGTACGAGGGGCGGAGCCAGGGCCGCCGCCGCCGCCGCCGCCGCCGCCGCCGCCGCCGCCGCCGCCGCCGCCGCCGCCGCCGCCGCCGCCGCCGCCGCCGCCGCCGCCGCCGCCGCCGCCGCCGCCGCCGCCGCCGCCGCCGCGGCGCATGTCTGCAACTCGAGCCAAGAAAGTGAAAATGGCCACCAAATCATGCCCCGAGTGCGACCAACAGGTGGGCGCCTTGGGCCGGGCACCGGGCACACGGGCCGGTGGGGCGGGTGCGCGCGGGCGGGCGAATGTGACAGAAAGGCCTGCAGTGTAATGATGTTTTCCTCTTAGACTTAAGTAAATTGGTGATCTTTATGCTTTTTAATAATTTTCATAACCCCAATAGTCATTAATTTGGTCTAATTTTTAGTAGAACACTTTTAAATACTGTCTCCGTTAAAATCCTGTTTTTCTAGGTGCTCTCCTCTTCATATGCTGTATATTCTTATTAACTTTTTAAAAGATGAATTTACCTTTCTTACTTTATGTGGTTTCTTGAACTTTTAATATCTGCTTTCTAAACTAAATTCACTAGGTCATGCAATGGCTTTATGACCACTAGTGGCCTGGGGTTCAGATAGACATTCAAACTTAAAAGGGTTCAGCTATGGGGACTTCCCTGTTGGTCCAGTGGTAAAGAATCCGCCTTCCCATGCAGGGGACGAGGGTTCGATCCCTGGTCGGGGAACTAAGATCCCTCATGCCGCGGGGCAACTAAGCCTGCATGCCACAACTGTTGAGCTCTGGCGCCTCAACGAGGGAGCCCGCATGTCACAATTAGAGAGAAGCCCGCGTGCCGCAACTAGAGAGAAACACGAGGAGACTGCGCGCCATAATGGAAAGATCCTGCATGCCTCAACAAAGATCCCATGTGCTGCAACTAAGACCCAACGCAGCCAAAAAAAAAAAAGAAAAAAAAGGAAAATAAATAAAATAAATATTTTTTTTAAAAATGGGAACTCAGCTATGACAGTAAACAATGCTATGACAGTAAACAATGCATGTGATCAGCACAGCATCAGAACAGCATCAAATGACAGACCAGGTGTAAAGAAAAAAAACTATGCATGTGGTTGCAAGAGCCACCATGGCTTAGAAATTTCATGTTTCTTAGCCCATGAGCTACGCTTCCAAGGTTTTGCAGAGAATGGCAGGATTATACTGTACTTAGGGAGCCCAAAGCTGTGGCTTCTCACCAGGTGCCTTCCAGTCCAGATGCCAACAAAGGGTCATTTTTACCCTAGGCAATATTGCCTAGTAATGTAATAGAGCCGGCAGTGCAGAGCTCTTAGCACTCCGCCCTTGCTACCCGCTGTTACTCCCCCCACCCCGTTACCTGGCAACGTTACCGGGAGACCATTAATGCTGTATGGTTAGAGCAGCGTTAGAGGTCCTGCTCAGCCATTGGTCGGTGCTACAGTGGGCCCCACTCAGCCATTGGTCTGCGTCGCAGTGGGCCCCTCCCCCAAACGAGCAACTGTCAATGAGCTCCTTGTTGGCCCTTTCAGCCAACAGTCAGCAGTGCCGTGGCGTCAGGCGGAGAGTGAGGTAAGAGGCAGATCCCAGCCTCTCACCAGGCCCCCCAGCTCACCCAGCCTCGAGCCAGTGACTGAGTTGGGGGGCCCAGAAAACAGGCTGGGGGCTGTGTCCTGCAGGGCTCCAGAGCCCTTGCCAAGACCGCCCACTGGCCGGGCGCAGGCCTTGAGGGGGCGGTGAACCTCTCCCCCATACCTGCCTCTGCGACCTAATGGCAGCAGTCTGCATGTGACGCAGTTTTCGGGACCTGGCCCCCGCTGTTTGGGTGGCTTGAGGAGCCTGAGGGCCGTTTGGGTCCTGAGCGCCTGGCTCCTTAAGCAATGACAGCTGGGCAGAGTCTGGGGATCAGGTCCTGAGGGAGCCATCAACTGAGATCTGCCTTTTCAGCCAGGCCTGGGCACTGGTGGGAAGACCCACACTGGGTGCTGGACGAATGCTCTGGGGCAGGGTAACCGGTGCCCCTGGAGACACCCCCTTTTCTTAGCTAGGCCTGGACCTCGGAGGGTGAGAGTCGTGCCTTGGGACCTTCCCTTTTCTTGTCAGAATAGAGAGTAACATTTGTTTGGTAGAGATTTACAGGAACATCGTTTCCTGACCATGACCTGACCTCAGACAAAGGATCTGACACCAAGAAGTTTGCAACAACTAACAGTACCCCTCCCTCACCTTTCCTGTAAGAGGGCTTTGCTGAAAGCTTTCAGGGAGTTTGGGGTTTTTAAAGCATGAGCCACCCATCTCCTTGCATGGCCCTGCAATAAATCTTTCTCTGTTCCAAACTCCAATGTTTCGGTAGTTTGGCCTCTGTGCGTCGGGCACGTGGACTTGCGTTTTGGTAACAGTAACACTGCTGCCATTCCATCTTTATCAAGTTGATAGGGTCAGAGTGATAGAAGATTGACCAAAGGTATTTTTTCTCATGATGGAGTTTTGTTAACCCTTTATTAATGTGTCATACATAATCCAATGAAAAAAAATTTTTTACTGACTCCTATATGTATAATATTTGATTATTCTTAACCAGAAAAAGGAGTTCATTTAAAGCTCCCTCAATTAAAACCATTTGTAAGACATCTTTTATGTCAAAATGCAGACCTTAATGTGTATTTCTTTTCAAAATAATTACCTTTCCTTTTACTTGCCCTCTCTCAGCAAGAGAAATTTACTGTCTCTACTTTCTCTCAGCATTGTTTTCAGTGTACAGGTTTTGTACATATTTTGTTAAATTTATCTCTATGAATTTAATATTTTGGATGCTACTGTAATTGGAGTTGTTTTAAAATTTTCATTTTATCAGTGTTCATTAATTATATATAGGAATACAATTTTTTTTTATTGTGGTAAAAACATAAAATTCACCATGTAAACCATTTTAAGGTATATATATATATATATATATATATATATATATATGTATATATATATACACTTAAGTGGGATTAATACATTCACAATGTGGTACAGCCATCACCACTAACTAGTTCCAGAACATTTTCATCATTCCAAAAAGAGAACCTGTCTTCATTAAGCAGTCACTCCCTGATTCACCCTCCCTCTAGCCCCTAGTAACTACTAATTTGCTTTCTTTTTCAATGGACTAGTCATGCAATATGTGTCCTTTGATATCTGACTTCTTTTGTTTAGCTTATCCATGTTGTATCATATATCAGTACTTCGTTCCTTTTTATGCCCAAATGACATTCCATTGTGTGGATGTATCACATTTTGTTAGTCCATTCCTTAGTTGATGGACATTTTGGTGTTTTCCACCTTCTGGTTATTGTGAATAGTACTGCTATGAATATTCATGTACAAGTTTTTCTTTTGTGTGTGTGTGTTTAATATATTCTATTTACTACTCAATTTTTGTTTATTGGCCATACCGCGTGGCTCGCGGGATCTCAGTTCCCCAACCAGGGATTGAACCCAGGTCATGGCAGTGAAAGTGCTGACTCCTAACCAGTAGACCACCAGGGAACTCCCACAAGTTTTTGTTTTAATATCCGTCTTCATTTATTATATTCCCATGAGTGGAGCTGCATGGTCATACTGTAATTCTGTGTTTAACTTATTGAGGAATTGTCAAACTGTTGTCCACAGGAGTTGTTGCATTTTACATTCCCACCAACATTGTATGAAGGTTCTAATTTTCCCATATCCTCACCCACACTTGTTATTTTTTGTTTTTAAAAGAATTAGTATAGTTTGACACCAAAAAAAAAAAAAGAAAAGAAAATTCTCATGTTTGAAAAGCTTTAAGCTGCATTGTTGGCTCTTTATAACCATGACCAAGCCTGTCAGTTTCTCAGTGGAGAGCATGCTGGGAGGATGGAGGAGAAAAATGGACACGATGATATCTTCCTAGTTCCGGAGGGTCCTCTGGAATGTAATTTCCTAGAGCTTGTTATTAATTAATTCAACAAATATTTATTAAGCACATGCTGTGTCAGAGACTGTTCTAGTTCAGGAAGTAAAACAGTGAATAAAAGAGACAAATAGCCCTTCCTCCTGTTGGGGGGGGATTAGAATAGTCATCCTAGAGCATGTGAAGTGGGATATCATTGTGGTTTTGATTTGCATTTCCCTAATAATTAAAGGCATTAAACATCTTTTCACGTGCTTCTTTGTCATTTATATATATTCCTTGGAGAAATATCTATTCAGGTTCGTTGCCCTTTTAAAAAAAATATTTTATTTATTTATTGTCTGCATTGGATCTTCGTTGCTGCACGTGGGCTCTTCGTTATGGTACAGTCTTCTCTCTAATTGTGGCCCGCGGGCTCCAGAGCACGTGGGCTCTGTAGTTGTGCTGGTGGGCTTAGTTGCCCCGAAGCATGTGGGATCTTAGTTCCCTGACCAACCATCAAACCTGCGTCTCCTGCACCGGAAGGCGGATTCTTAACCACTGGACCATCAAGGAAGTCCCTCGTTGCCTATTTTTGAGTTGTTAATTGCGTTGTTTTTATTGTTTGAGTTCTAAGAGGTTTTGTATATCCTGGGTACTAAACCCTTATCAGATATATGATTTGCAAATATTTGCAAAAACCCATTGATAGTGCCCTTTGTTGCACAAAAGTTTTTCATTTTGATGTAGTCCAATATGTCTATTTTTTTCTTTTGTTGCTTGTGTTTTTGGTGTCATAACTAAGAAACTATTGCCAGACCCAAGGTTATAATGATTTACCCATTTTCTCATCTAAGAGTTGTATACTTTTAGTTGTTATATATATTCCTTGATTCATTTTGAGTTAATTTTTGTATATGATGTGAGGTAAGGGTTCAGCTTCATTCTTTTGTATGTGGATATCCCACTGTTGCAGCTCCTTTAGTTGAAGAGACTATTTTTCGTCGAGTGGTCTTGGCACCATTGTTGAATGTCAGTTGACAATAGATTGATGGGTGTATTTCTGGACTCTCAATTCTGCTCCATTGATCTATATGTCTGTTATGCCAGCACTACACTGTTTTGTTTAGTTTTTCTTTTCTCATGGATACACAGGCTTCTTTTAAAGACTTTTAAAAAAAAGCTGAAGTATAGCTGATTTACAATGTTGTGTTAGTTTCAGGGGTACAGCAAAGTGATTCATATACGTATATATATCCTTTTTCAGATTTTTTCCATTATATGTTATTAAAAGATATTGAATATAGTTCCCTGTGTTATACAGTAGGTCCTTGTTGTTTATTTGTTTTATATATGGTAATGTGTATCTGTTAATTCCAAACTCCTAATTTATCCCCCCTTCCCCTTTTGGTAACCATAAGTTTGTTTTCTATGTCTGTGAGTTTGTTTCTGTTTTGTAAATAAGTTCATTTTGTATCATTTTTAAAGATTCCATATATAAGTGATATCATATAGTATTTGTCTTTGTCTGACTGACTTCACTTAGTATGATAATCTCTAGGTCCATCCATGTTGCTGCAAATGGCATTATTTCATTCCTTTTTAGAATGAGTAATATTCCAGGGTGTGTGTGTATGTATATGTGTGTGTGTATATATATCACATCCTTTTTATCCATTCATCTGTTGATGGATACTTAGGTTGCTTCCATGTCTTGGCTATTGTAAATAGTGCTGCTATAAACATAGGAGTGCATGTATCTTTTCAAATAATAGTTTTGTCTAAGTATATGCCTGTAAGTGGGATTGCTGGATCATATCATAACTCTATTTTAGTTTTTGAGGAACCTCCACACTATTTTCCATAGTGGCTGCACCAATTTGCATTCCCATCAACAGTGTAAGAGGGGTCTCTTTTCTCCACACCCTCTCCAGCATTTATTTTTATTTATTTATTTATTTTTAAATAAATTTATTTTTATATATTTATTTATTTATGGCTGCGTTGGGTCTTCATTGCTACGCGCGGGCTTTCTCTAGTTGCAGCGAGCAGGGGCTACTCCTTGTTGCAGTGTGCGGGCTTCTCATTGTGGTGGCTTCTTTTGTTGTGGAGCACAGGCTCTAGGTGTATGGGCTTCAGTAGTTCTGGTGCGTGGGCTTCAGTAGTTGTGGCTTGCGGGCTCTAGAGCACAGGCTCAGTAGCTGTGGCGCATGGGCTTAGTCGCTCTGTGGTATGTGGGATTTTCCTCGACCAGGGCCCGAACCCACATCCCCTGCATTGGCAGGAGGATTCTTAACCTCTGCACCACCAGGGAAGCCCTCCAGCATTTATTATTTCTAGACTTTTTAATGATGGCTATACTGACCAGTGTGAGGTGATATCTCGTACTTTTGATTTGCATTTCTCTAATAATTAGTGATGCTGAGCATCTTTTCAGGTGCCTATTGGCCATCTGTATATCTTCTTTGGAGAAGTGTCTAGTTAGGTCTTCTGCCCATTTATTGATTGGGTTGTTTGTTTTTTTTTGATATGGAGCTGTAGGAGCTGTTTATATATTTTGGAAATTAAGCCCTTATCAGTCACATCATTTGCAAATATTTTCTCCCATTCTATAGGTCATCTTTTCATTTTGTTTACGGTTTTCTGTGCAAAAGCTTATAAGTTTGATTAGGTCCCATTTGTTTATTTTGCTTTTATTTCTATTGCCTTGGGAGACTGATCTAAGAAAGTGTTGCTATGATTTATGTCAGAGAATGTTTTGCCTATGTTCTCTTCTAGGAGTTTTATGGTGTCATGTCTTATATGTAAGTCTTTAAGCCATTTTGAGTTTATTTTTGTGTTTGGTGCGAGGGAGTGTTCTAACTTCATTGATTTACATGCAGCTGTCCGGCTTTCCCAACACTACTTGCAGAAGAGACTGTCTTTTCTACATTGTATATTCTTGTCTTCTTTGTACAAGATTAATTTTAAAGACTTTTAAACAATTGAGGTGTTATTAAATGAGTGGTTACCAGTGGGGAGAAAGAAGGGGGGGATGGGTGATATAGGGGTAGGGGATTAAGAAGTACAAACTATCATGTATAAATAAGCTACAAGGATATATTGTACAACACAGGGAATATAGCCAATATTTTATAATAACTATAAATGGAGTATAACCTTTAAAAATTTTGTATCACTGTATTATACACCTGTAGCATATAATATTGCACATCAACTATACATCAATTTTTAAAATTAAGGTATAATTATATATTATATGCATAATTATATATTAAATACATTATTATAAATTTAATATATGACTAAGGAGAAAATATTTGCAAATAATGTGACCGACAAGGGCTCAATTTCCAAAATATACAAACAGCTCATACAACTCAATAACAGCAACAACAAAAAACACAGTTGAAAAATGGGTAGGAGACCTAAATAGACATTTCTCCAAAGAAGACATACAGATGGCCAATAGGCACATGAAAAGATGCTCATCATTGCTAATTATTAGAGAAATGCAAATCAAAACTATAATGAAGTGTACCACCTCACACTGGTCCGAATGGCCATCATTAAAAAGTCTACCTGGGGTGTGCTCAGAGCACAGGGCCTGAAGAAATGGCTTCTCTGTTTACAACAAACCCAAGAGGAATCTGGGTTAATTGTGACAAGAGGCACAAAACTTGTGGCCTTCCTGTGAACAAATACCCAACACGTGTCCCCCTGCACCTCCATGTGGCTGCTGGGCAGGGCTCGATACTGGAAGGAAAGCTACAGTATTTAGTGGGGGAGTTTGCCACCTAGAGCCTATCTGGTCCACACATGGGTGGGCCATGAGTGGTCTTATAGACATAAAGGCTTTGAACCTCTCTTTTCAAGGAAAGAAAAGAAAAAGAAAAATAGATTCTGTATGCCATTCTGGAAAAGGCAAAACTATGGAAACAATAAAAAGATCAGTGGTTGCCAGGAGTTTGCGGGGAGAGGGAGATGAATACACAGAGTACAGAAGTTTTTACGAGCAGTGAAAATGCTTTGAATGACATTATAATGCTGGCTATATGTCATCATACTTTTGTCCAAACCCATAGAATGTGCAACACTATTCACTTCATAAAGTGAACCCTAAGGTGAACTGTGGACTTTGGTGATTATCTGTCAATGCAGTTCATCCTTGGTGTTAAAAAAAAAAAGGGTGCCACTCTGTTGATAATGGCTATGCGTGTGAGGGGAGAGGATATTTGGGGGAATTTCTGTACCTTCCTGTCAATTTTGTTGTAAACCTAAAACTGCTTAAGAAAAAAAAGTCCCAAAAGAATTAACACTCAGGGTAGAAGTTTTTGGCAAAACTTTTGTTTCACTTTTATATATGTATACATATTATATGGTGTGTGTTTGTTGGATTGTGATGTAAAATTTTTTTTTAGATCAAAAAAGTTTGCAGGCCACCATAGTTAAGTTATACTGGCAAATAAAAGCACAAATTAACCTCAAAAAAATAATACAAATAATAAATGCTGGAGAGGGTGTGAAGAAAAGGAAACCCTCTTAAACTGTTGCTGGGAATGTAAATTGGTGCAGCCACTACAGAAAACAGTGTGGAGGTTCCTCAAAAACTAAAAATAGAGTTACCATATGATCCAGCAAGCCCATTTCTGGGCATATACCTAGACAAAACTGTAAGTTGAAAAGATACATGCACCCCTACGTTTATAGCAGCACTATTTACAATAGCCAAGACATGGAAGCAACCCAAGTATCCATCGACAGATGAATGGCTAAAGAAGATGTGGTATATATATATATACCATGGAATATTACTCATTCTAAAAAAGAATAAAATAATGCCATCTGCAGCAACATGGATGGACCCAGAGATTATCTTACTAAGTGAAGTAAGTCAGAAGAGAAATACAAATACCATATGACATCACTTATATGTGGAATCTAAAATACAACACAAATATACATATCTACGAAAGAAAAACAGACTTACAGACATAGAGAACAAACTTTTAGTTGCCAAGGGGTAGGGGGGCTGGGGGAGGGAAGGATTGGGAGTTTGGGATTAGCAGATGCAAACTGGTATGTATACAATGGATAAACAACAAGGTCCTTCTGTAGCACAGGGAACTATATTCAATATCCTGTGATAAACCATAATGGAAGAGAATATGAGAAAGAATATATATATGTATAACTGAATCACTTTTCTATACTGCACAAATTAACATAATATTGTAAATCAACTATACTTCAATAAAATATTTTAAAAATTAAGGTATAATTGATATAATGTTATATTAGTTTTATGTATTAGTTATAGCATTATATTAGTTTCAGGTGTACAGTATAATGAATTGATGTTTGTATATATTGTGAAATGATCACACAATAAGTCTTTGTTTATTTATTTACAGCAGTTTTAGGTTCACAACAAAATTGAGAAGAGGGTACAGAGATTTCCCATATACCCTCTGCCCCCACACATGCATAGCCTCCCCCATATCAACATCCTCCACCAGACTGGTTAATTTGTTAAAATTGATAGCCCTACATTGACACATCATTGTCATCTGAAGTCCATAGTTTACATTATGCTTCACTCTTGGTGTTGTACATTCCATGTGTGGACAAAACACGTATCCACCATTACAGTATCACTGAGTATTTTCACTGCCCTAAAAATCCTCTGTGCTTTGCCTGTTCATCCCTCCCTCCCCCTCCCCCCTGGGAACCACTGATCTTTTTACCATTTCCATAGTTTTGCCTTTTCCAGAATGTCGTATAGTTGGAATCATGCAGTGTGTGACCTTTTCAGATTGGCTTCTTTCACTTAGTAATACACATTTAAGCTTCCTCCATGTCTTTTCAGGGCTGGATAGCCTTTTTTTTTTTTTTTTTTTTTAAAAAAAAACACTGAATAATATTCCATTTTCTGGAAGTTCCACAGTTTATTTATCCATTTACCTACAGAGGGACATCTTGGTTTCTTCCAAGTTTTGGCAATTATGAATTAAGCTGTTGTAAACATTGTGTGCAGGTTTTTGTGTGGATATAAGTTTTCAACTCTTTCAGGTAAATATCAAGGAGCAGGATTGCTGGATTGTAAGATAACAGTATGTTTAGTTATATAAGAAACTGCCAAACTGTCTTCCAAAGTGTCTGTGGCATTTTGCATTCCCACCAGCAATGAGAGTTCCTGTTGCTTCACATCCTTGTCAGACTTTGGTGTTGTCAGTGTTCCAGATTTTGGCCATTCTAATAAGTGTGTACTGGAATCTCATTGTTTTAGTTAGCATTTCCCTGATGACATATGATGTGGAGCATCTTTTCATATGCTTAAATGCTCTTGGTGACATGTCTTTTAAGGTCTTTGGCCCTTTAAAAAAAATTGTGTTATTTTTCTTATTGTTGAGTTGTAAGAGTTTTTTGTATATTTTGGATAGCAGTCCTTTGTCAGATATGTCTCTTGCAAATCTTTTCTCCCAGTCTGGCTTGGTCTTTTCATTTTCTTGAAAGTATATTTTGTAGAGCAGAAAATTTTAATTTTAATGAAACCCAGCTTATCAGTTCTTTCTTTCATGATCGTGCCTTTGGTATCATATGTAAAAAGTAATCACCAAACCCAAAGTCATCTAGATTTTCTCTTATGTTATCTTTTAGTTTATAGTTTTGTGTTTTACATTTAGGTCTGTGATCCATTTTGAGTTAATTTTTGTGAAGGATGTAAGATCTGTGTCTAGATTCCATTTGTTGTTGTTGTTTTCATGTGGGTGTCTAGTTGTTCTAACACCATTTGTTGAAAAGACCATCTTTGATCCATTGTATTGCCTTTGCTCCTTTGTCAAAGTTCAGTTGACTGATTTATGTGTGTCTATTTCTAGGCCCTTTATTTCTGTTCCATTGATTTATCTGTTCTTTCACCAGTATCACACTATCTTAGTTACTGTAGCTTTATAGTAAGCCTCCAACTTTGTTCTTCTCCTTACATGTTTGGTTGGCTATTCTGGGTCTTTTGTCTCTACATGTAAAGTTTAGAATCTGTTTGTCGATATCCACAAAGTAACGTGACGGGCTTTTGATTGGGATTTCATTGACTCTTTAGATCAATTGGGAAGAACTGACATCTTGACAATATTGAGTCTCTTTATCCGTGAACATGGAATATCCATATATTTTAGTTCTTTGATTTTGTTCATTATAGTTTTGTAGTTTTCCTAATATGGATCTTGTACAGTAAGTCCCCTACCTATGAACGAGTTCCATTCCAAGAGTGCGTTCTGTTCCGAGAGTGCGTTCGAAAGTCTCATTTGTTCGTTAAGTCCAACAGAGTTAGCCTAGGTACCCAACTAACGCAGTCAGCTATATAGTATTGTACTGTAATAGGTTGATAATACTTTTCACACAATAATACATAAAAAACAAACACAAAAAATAAAACATTTAAAATCTTACAGTACAGTACCTTGAAAAGTACAGTAGTGCAGTACAACAGCTGGCATACAGGGGCTTGTATTGAGTGAACAGGCGAGAAGAGTTACTGGCTGGAGGAGGGAGAGGAGGGAGGAGATGGTAGAGCTGAAGGATCATAAGCAGTAGGAGATGGAGGACAAGCTGCAAGTTCACTCATGCCTGACGGTGATGGCACAGGTTCTGGTTCTTTGCTGGATTCAATTCTATGTACCTTCTTGAAGAAACGATCCGGTGATGTCTGGGTAGTAGCTCTTTTTTCCTCGTCATAGATGACACGATAGCACTGGATAGCATTCTGAACGGCTGCTGCAACCTTTGTGTACCATTCTACATTTGGGTCCTGTGCCTCAAAAACTAACAGTGCCTCCTCAAATAAAATCCCCTTGCCGTTTCCTGCATTGTGAATCTCTTTGGTTCTTCAGTTACTTCTTCTTCCTCTTGTCTTCTTCATCCTTTCTCTCGGCCTCCAATTCCATCAGGTCTTCATTAGGAAGCTCCTTGTGTTGCTCAGCAAGGAGTTCAATGAAGTCGTCGTCTTGCAGATCTCGCTCCAGCTTCGACCTCTTTGGACTCTCATCCATCTTTTCAAACCCACGAAAATCGTGAACAAACTGTGGGCAAAGATTCTTCCAAACCTCATTCATTATGATAACCGTAACCTCATGCCAAGCAAAGTTAATGTTTTTTATGGCCTTGTAGATGTTATAGTCCTTCCAAAATTGTTGCAAGGTTGTTCCTGATTCATGTCACTCGCCTTTACTGCCTGACAAAAAGTGTGACCTAAATAATATTGCTTGAAAGTTGCTATAACTCCCTGGTCCATAGGTTGGGTGAGCGACATAGTATTTAGTGGCAGATGCACTACTTCGACGTTAGGATAAAAGTTGTCCATGAATGGGGGTTGGCCAGGAGCATTGTCAAGCAGCAAAAGAATGTTGAATGGGATGTCCTTCTCCAAGCAACATTTCACTACCTCCTGGATAAAGTGGTGGAAAAACCAGTCGTGGAAAATGGCCTGTGTAACCCAGGCTTTGGGGATACTCTTATCACACAACAGGAAGAGAGCCCTTGGCTATGTTTTTAAGGGCTCTTGGGTTCTCTGAATGATAAACTAAGAGAGGCTTCAGCTTCATATCACCAGAAGCATTGCCACCAAACAACAGAATTAGTGTATCCTTTGTTGCTTTATAGCCTGGCATCAACTTTTCCTTCTTACTGATGTAACTTTGTTCTGGCATCCTCTTCCAGTACAGTCCTGTCTCATCCACGTTAAAAAGCTCCTCGGGTAAATATGCGCCTTCATCCATAATTTCTCAAAGCATTTCAGGAAGTTCCTGGGCAGCTACTGTATCTGCACTCGCTGCCTCACCACTTACTTTTATGTGCAGTGAAGGTTGGTTCTAGCCTTGAACTGATGAAACCAGTCATGGCTGACATTAAAAGATGTGCCCTCTCGCAGTGGTTGAGAGTCCGCCTGCCGATGCAGGGTACACGGGTTCGTGCCCCGGCCCGGGAAGATCCCACATGCCGCGGAGCGGCTGGGCCCGTGAGCCATGGCCACTGAGCCTGCGCGTCCCGAGCCTGTGCCCCGCAACGGGAGAGGCCACAACAGTGAGAGGCCCGCGTACCGCAAAAAAAAAAAAAAACTAAAAAAGATGTGCCCTCTGATTCTTCACTGTGTTTTTTCTTCAAGTCTTCATAAAGCCTTTTAGCTTTCTCTTGAACCAACATTAAGCTGAGTGGGACTTGACACTGATGCAGATCCTGCATCCACACACTGAGAAATTTCTGCATCTCCTCTATCACTTTTCCGTGCTTCTTCAATATTACTGTTGACATCACTGGCACAGCAGACTTCACATGTTCCATGATCTTGTCCTTGTTCTTTAGAATCATTGATGGTTGAACAATTCATGTTATAAGAATGAGCAACGTTTACCATCTTACTGCCTCGCTCCATTCTCAATTATTTTCACTTTTGTTTCCATCATTATTGCTTGATGCTTCTTAGCAGTACCAGCTACATCACTGCTGCTTTTACACTTGCTTCTGGACATCCTGGGCTTGAAATAAAGATCCTGTACTCCTGTACTCTATACAGGACTGTAAAGTACACAAAAGCACAACCACTTGTAGAGGATGCACGCATGTGACAATGTATGCCAGACAGTTGAACTAACTTACATGATTGGACATGTGAATGCACGTTCACGTCTTTGAAAGTTTGCAACTTGAAGGTTCGTACGTAGGGGACTTACTGTACATATTTTATTAGGTTTATACTTAATGAATTGTATTTTTTTGCCATGCTAATTATAAATGGTATTGTGCTTTTAATTTCAAATTCCATTTGTTTATTCCTGGGATATAGGAAGGCAGTTGGCTGTTTTGCATTAACCTTGTGTCCTGTAATCTTGTTACAGTAGCTTATTTCAAGAGATTTTTGGTTGATTCATTTGGATTTCTACATAGACAATCATGTCATCTGCAAAAAAGACAATTTTATTTATTCCTTCGTAATCAGTATGCCCTTTATTTCCTTTTCTTGTCTTATTGCATTAGCTGGGACTTCCAGTATGATGTTGAAAAGGAGTGGTGAGAGGGGACATCCTTGTCTTGTTCCTGATCTTAGTGAGAATGCTTCTTGGTTCCCACCATTAAGTATTATATTACCTGTAGGTTTTTTGTAGATATCTACTATAAAGTTGAGGAAGTTCCCCTCTATTCCTTGTTTACAGAAAGCATTTATCATGAATGGGAGTTGGATTTTTGTTAAATGTGTTTTCTGCATCTAAAGACATACCTTGTTTTATTGCACTTTATTGTACAATACTTTGCAGATACTGCATTTTTTACACAGTGAAGGTTTGCAGCAGCCCTGTGTTGAGCAAGTCTATCAGTGCCATTTTTCCAACAGCATTATTTTTTAATTAAGGTGTATACATTGTTTTTGTAGACATAATGGTATTACACACTTACTAAACTACAGTATAGTGTAAGCATTACTTTTATACACACTGGGAAACCAAAAAATTCATTTAACTCACTTTATTGTTATAGTCACTTTATTGTAGTAATCTAGAACTAAATCTGCACTATCTCAGAGGTATGCCTATATTGATATGATTGTGTGATTTTTCTGTAGTCTGTTGATGTGATAGATTACATTATTTGATTTTTGAGTGTTGAACCAGCCTTCATACCTGAGATAAATCCCTCTTGGTTGTGGTATATGATAAGTTTTTTATATATTGTTGGATTCCATTTGCTAATATTTTGATTTTTCTCTATGGCCTGTTTTCTTTTTCATTGATTTCCTCTTTTATTATTTCCTTCCTTCTACTTGATTTTAATTTACTCTTATTTTTCCAGCTTCATGAAGAATATTAATTTTAGACCTTTCTTTTCTAATATAAGCTTTTAAAGTTACAAATTTATCTCTGGACACTGGCTAACCACATCCCACAAGTTTCGATATGTTGGGTTTTCATTATCATTTAGCTTATAATATTTTCTAATATCCCTTTTGATTTCTTCTTTGACCTGTGGGGTTTTTGTTGTTGTTGTTGTTGTTTTTAAAGAGTAAATTCCAGTTATTTGGGGTTTCCTAGATATCTTATTTTTATTGATTTTCAGTTTAATTCTTTTGTGGTCATATGACATCTCTTGAAGATTTCAGTCTTTTAAAATCTGTAAGAATTGTTTTATGGCCCATTATATAGTCCACCTTTTTGAGTGTTCCTTGTGTACTTAAAAGGAGTATACATTCTTTCTGCTGTTGGGTGTAATATTCTATAAATTTCTATTTTGTTAAGGTGGTTGATATTGTTATGCAGATATCTTTGCTAAATTTTTTTTGTCTAGTTCTATAAATTACTGAGAGAAGTGTGCTAGAAATATCCAGTTATGATTGTGGATTTGACTGCTTCTCTTTTTAGTTCTCCCCATGTTTGTTTCATATATTTTGAAGCTCTACCATTAAGCACTTATACATTTATAATTTTGTATCTTCCTAATGTTTTGACCTTTCTGTTATTAAATGTCTCTCTTTGTCTCCAGTAAATGCTGCTTACCTTGAAATTTGCTTTGTCTGATTTTATTGCAGTCAGTTTAACCTTCTTATACTTGTTGTTCGCATGGTTGAGTAGGAAAAACTCACTTCTTCCTCTCCTTTACTCTCCCGTTACTACCACACTCACAACACTTCTGACAGCAGATGTGTAGGGGGTTTTCCTATACTAAGCAATTCTCTGTGACACCAGCTGGATGTCCTACAGTTTAACTCAGTTCTGACACTATCTACCTGGAGTTGCAAGTATTAGGTCCCCAGGTTATCCACGACTTCTGTCCGACTTGGCTACAAATCAGAGGTTCCTATGACCTCCACCCCCTTGGATTAGATTATTTCCTAGACCAGCTCACAAAACTCAGGGAAACACTGTGTAATAAAGGATATGATAAAGGATACAGAAGAACAGCCAGATGAAGAGATACATAGGGCAAGGTGTAGGAGGGGCCTGAGCACAGGAACTTTTATCTCCATAGAGTTAGGATGTATCACTCTCCCAGTACTTAGATATGTTGACCAAACTGGAAGATCTCTGAACCCCGTACTTTTGGGATTTTTATGGAGGCTTCATCACATAGACATGATGGATCATTGACTCCATCTGGAGAATTGGGGGTTGGGCTGAAAATTCCAAATTTCTAATTCCAAATTTCTAATCATGGCTTGGTCTTTCACCTCATTAGAACAAAAGACACTGCTATCACCCAGGAAATTCCAAGGGATTTAGGAACTCTGTATTAGGAACTGGGATCAATGACCAAATATTAGAACAAAACATGTTCCTAATGTTCTTATCACATAGGAAATTACGAGGGTTTTAGAAACTCCCTGCCAGGAACTGGTAAGGCAGGGTGGGGTAGACCAATATATTTTTTCTATTATCTTACAGTGGTGTATCTTTTTTCTTACTTTTTCCCTTTAACCTGTTAGTGTCTTTGTATTTAAAGTGTATTTCTTTGTATTTAAAGTAAACAGCTTAGTGTTGGTTTTGCTTTGTTATCCATCTGACAATGTCTGCCCTTTGATTGGAGAATTAATCCATTCACATATGATGTAACTTATATGTTTGGATTTAATTTTGTTTTTTGCTGTTTGTTTTCTGTCTCATCAGCTTTTTATTCTTCTGTTTCTCTTTTTCTCCCTCTTTTGTCGTAATTACATGCTATTGGTACTATGTTTTAATTTCTCTATTGGCCTTTTACCTTTATTTGTTTGCTTTTGTGTGTGTGTGTGTGTGTGTGTGTGTGTGTGTGTGTGTGTGTGTGTGTGATTGCTCTAGGAATTACGTTATGCAGCTCTAACTTATCACAGTCTAGAGGCAATATTGGATTAGTTCAGGAAAAATACAGGAATTTTGCAACCATCTAGTTCCCTTTACTTCTCCTAGCCTTTGTGCTATAATTAGAGTGATCAGCTTATCTCCTGATAAGTTTTATTTCCTAGTTTTAGCACTGAAAGTTCTGTGTCTGGGCAACTCCCTCAGTCCTGGGCAAATTGGAAAGGTTGGTCATTTTTGCTATTGTTATCATCTTTGTTACATCTATAAATGTTATAAACTCAACAATGCGATGTTGTACTTTTTGCTTTAAGTCAGAGGTGGGCAAAATATGGCTCTCAGGCAAAAATATGGCTTCCACACCAAATCTGGCTCCTGGCCTGTTTTTGTAGGAAGAGTTACTAAGAAAAAGGAAAAAGAAAAATATGAGACACGAACAGTTATATGACCCATAAGCCAAAAATATTTACTAATCTGTGCAAAAAAAGTCTGCTGATGCCTTCCTTAACTAACCATATATGTCTTTAAAAGAAAATGATAGAAAAAATATATACACATATACTTATTTTAAATATGAGTAATTTGTAAAAACTGGAGAGCCCCCCCTTTTTTTAAAGGAGATTTTAGTACGTTGTTTGGGGAGCAATCTTGTGGATCAACCCAATCTGTATTCTGTTTTATACAAATATGGTTTATGGACAGTGGTGGAAATGTGATCAGAGAAAGATTAAACAAGAGAAATATAGTTGATGTTGTTCCAGTGCCAATAAACACTGCCAGTATATAGTATAAAAAGGATTTGGTGAGATTTTCCAAAGTAAGGAAAACCTATTTAAACTCTAATTCTTAGCTTAAAATTAAATTTATTATGTTCTGACATAACTGACTTGAGTAATTTTACTTTGGAAGAAAATATTTCAATATTTAAAACATTTTCATTTGTTCTGATTAATTGAGTAAAAGTTTAGGTTTACATTGTATGCGTAATATCTTCCAGTTTCTTCAGGTCAGAAACTATTGTAAATCCTGATCTGTTTCACCTGGCAGGAAATAATCTTTCAGGACAAAAAAAAAGCTTATTTTTTAATATGCTGGCTTAAAGGTGAAAAGAAAACCTAAGGACAACTAGAAGTTTTTGTCATTATAAGAGCTCAGTTTCATGTGGAGAGAGCTGATTATGCTACATACATTCTTTTGAATGTAACAAATATTATGTCCATTGAAGCACATTGTTTCAATTTTTAATGTAAATTCTTAAGGGAATATTCATGAGGATTTAATCAAACTTGTTGATGATTTTTTTAAAATATTTATTTATTTATTTGGCTGCGCCGGGTCTTAGTTGCCACGTGCAGGATCTTCGTTGTGCCGTGCGGGATCTTTGTTGTGCCGTGCGGGATCTTTGTTGTGCCGTGCGGGATCTAGTTCCCTGACCGGGGATCAAACCCAGGCCCCCTGCATTGGGAGCACAGAGTCTTAACCACTGGACCACCAGGGAAGTCCCTCAAACTTGTTGATTCTTTTTTTTTTTTTTTTTTTTTTGCGGTACGCGGGCCTCTCACTGTTGTGGCCTCTCCCGTTGCGGAGCACAGGCTCCGGACGCGCAGGCTCAGCAGCCATGGCTCACGGGCCCAGCCGCTCCACGGCATGTAGGATCTTCCCGGACCGGGGCACGAACCCGTGTCCCCCGCATCGGCAGGCGGACTCTCAACCACTGCGCCACCAGGGAAGCCCATGTTGATTCTTAAATGTGCTATTTCCTCTTAGTAAAAAACTAAAGAAAGTAATATGTTATAGTTGAGGTTTTCTAAGTTTTTAAAGGTGAAGTTTTGTTTTCTAAACTTGATTAAGAAACAATTCTTTAAGATATAAGCTAAAAAAATCGGAAACCAGAAAGCCATGTTTTGTTTCTTACTCTTTTTTTGACTACACAACAAATAAGAATATTAGAATATTGCATATGAGTACTATGATGATTCTACAATACCTGAAGTATATCATATTAAGTTTTTATATGTATTTTATACATAATATGTAAAATCTTTAAAGTTTGAAGGAATTTTTCCATTTGAATATATTATCCTTTAAAAAAATTTAGAAACATAGTTATAGAAATACTATAAAAAGGAAAGAGGTAGAATATTTCAGTTTCTTTGTAAAATTCTCTGCAGACCTGTATTAAAAATGTAGTTCAGAATCATCTAAACCAGTAGTCCTGAACCAGGAGTGATTGTGTTTCCCTGGGGACATTCAGCAAAATCTGGAGACATTTTTGGTTGTCACAATTGGATGGGAAGTGCTACTGACATCTACTGGGAAGAGGCCAGGGATGCTGATAAACATTCTACTATGCAGAGGACAGCTCATCACAGCAAGTTATTGGTCACAAACAAAATAGTGCCAAAGTTGAGAAATATCCATCAACATCATTTATGCTTTTCATTTCCAAGGTGTGTCGCATCTATTATTCATATAACTCAGAGTTGGCCAAGTCAACTTGGTTATGAGTGTATAGTATTCAAAATTATTGTTAGCCTTCTAGCATTTAAAAAATTTTTAATCTACATAACATAAAATTTACCATTTTAACCATTTTTAAGTGTACAGGTCAATGGCATTAAGTACATTCACAGTGTTGTATAAGTATCACCGCCAACCGTCTCCAGAACTTTTCTTTTTTTTTTTTTTTAAACATCTTTATTGGAGTATAATTGCTTTACAATGGTGTGTTAGTTTCTGCTTCATAACAAAGTGAATCAGTTATACATATACATATGTTCCCATATCTCTTGCGTCTCCCTCCCTCCCACCCCCCCATCCCACCCCTCCAGGCAGTCACAAAGCACCGAGCTGATCTCCCTGTGCTATGCAGCTGCTTCCCACTAGCTATCTACCTTACGTTTGGTAGTGTATATATGTCCATGCCTCTCTCTCGCTTTGTCACAGCTTACCGTTCCGCCTCCCCATATCCTCAAGTCCGTTCTCTAGTAGGTCTGTGTCTTTATTCCTGTCTTACCCCTAGGTTCTTCATGACTTTTTTTTTTCTTAAATTCCATATATATGTGTTAGCATACAGTATTTGTCTTTCTCTTTCTGACTTACTTCACTCTGTATGACAGACTCTAGATCTATCCACCTCATTACAAATAGCTCAATTTCGTTTCTTTCTCTAGTAGGTGTCTTTATTCCCATCTTACCCCTAGGTTCTTCATGACCTTTTTTTTTTCTTAGAACTTTTCTTATTTTTCCAACCTGAAACTCTGTACCCTTAAACAATAACTCCCCATTCCCCACTCCCCCCAGCCCCTGGTAACCTCTGTTCTACTTTCTGTCTATGAATTTGTCTATTCTAGTTACCTCATATAAGGGAAATCATAAAATATTTGTTCTGTTTAGTATTTTTTGTGTATATGTTGTTTTAATTATTACCTTAGGGTTTTTTGGTGTGTGTTTGTATGTTTTTTGTTTTCTTATAAAGCAGATTTTTTTTTTAATTTGGAGAATGTTTTATTTGACACAGAGCAATCCCATTATGAATTATATGTCTGCTGACAGTGATTTTCAGTTCTCTTTGTAATAAAGGATTGGAATGATTTACTTATAATGTGGTTATTTTATAGCTCCTTTGAATCTAGGAAACAAAATAAAACAAGGACTTTTTCCTTGTTGTTTGTTTCCAGTTTTACTTAGAAAAATGTAAAAACAATCTACATTCAAGGAATTAATTGATGTAGTGTTCCCACAAATGATATTATTAGCAAGTGATACTTTGAATTAAAAGAAGATCCTGGAAATGCAGTGTTACAGCAAGTCATTAATATTTTTAATACAGAGTACAAATTGTAGTGTAATTAACTCTTGGATTAATAGTATCCAACTTGTCCAACCCATTTTACAGTTGTTTCTAGAGGAAGCTCTTTTTATAAATGAATTTGGTGGAGGTAGTAGTTGCTTGTTGTTGTTGTCTTGGAAGATGATAATTAGCTCAGTTGCAGGAATGTTACATTAAACATTTTCATTAAGTAATGGAAATCAACCTATTAATTGAATGTGAGTGTTTGTGTATCATTTCTCATTTAACCAAAACAGTCTTTGCTAGTTCTGAGTGAAGGCATATATGACTTTCTTGGTGATATGTTTAATTTTGAATAAATGAATTGATACCTTTGAATTTGATTTGAACAAAGATGTAAACTGAAAAAATGACAAACATACCTATCTCTACTATATTTTCCTCTTTTCAAAAATTAACATTTTTATTTGTGATTAGAAAGAACCACATGATATACTTAATAAAGTATGGACTTGGATGTATCTGGAGTAACAGTTGTGATTTAGAAGTCAGTTATCAAAGTTTTTTTCCTCTTAAATACAAGCTAGAGATCTGCTTTTTCAGTATTTTTACTGAAGAAAAAGAATTCTACCAGAATTTTAGTTAGCTTAGTGTTAATTAGTTTAGATAAAATGTTTATATTCTAGAGTATGAGGCATCTTAAAAATACATGAATGTAAAGCACTACAGCTAACCTTTATGCAAGAAAAACGGTAGAATAGACTTATTTACATATGGAATTACAGTTTTCTGTCTGAACTTATTCTTGCTGGTATTTAAAAATCATTTCTGGTTTTTGGTGAATAATTCTTAATTCAAGGATCATCATTAGTGAGATCTTGGGGGCAGTGTCTCTTCAAAAGCTTTTTTTTTTTTTGCCAGGGATTGAAGTGCTAAAATATGATGAAATGCCTGAATAAGATCATGGTGGATTGTATCATATCAATATCCTGGTATTATACTCTACTTTTACAGAATCTTACTGTTGGGGGAAACTAGACAAAGTATATAAGGGCTCTCTCTGTAGTATTTCCTATAACTGCATGTGAATCTATAATTTCCTTTAAACAAGAAGCAATATGATGAAAGACCAGATTTATTTTCCCACCTGAAGAAACCATAAAAAGCAGATGAGGGCTTCCCTGGTGGCACAGTGGTTGAGAGTCCGCCTGCCGATGCAGGGGACATGGGTTCGTGCCCCGGTCTGGGAAGATCCCACATGCCGCGGAGCACCTAGGCCCGTGAGCCATGGCCGCTGAGCCTGTGCTCTGCAACGGGAGAGGCCACAACAGTGAGAGGCCCGCGTACCGCAAAAAAAAAAAAAAACAAAAACAAAGAAATAGCTGTTGACTCTTTCACCAGTGTTCAAATAAGCCTAACATCTTTTGGGCTCTTGAAGACAACATATTCCTCATTTACAAATTTTACTTAAGCCCATTTATGCTATTCTTACAGATACCTTGAATGGAGACCCTATAACAAAATGCTCTAGAATTTGCCCAAATTGCAAAATACAGGCAGTCACATTAGTGCCCCAAAGACCTTCACTGTAGAGGCTTTAGCAACCTCTTTCTACACCTCCTGAAGTCTCTAGGCTACCCATTATGGCCATAAATTGTAAGCTTTTGATGCAAGAAACTGTTCTCCTTGATCCCATGCTATACACCATTAGCAGTAATTGCTGGTTACATACTGATTTTCCTGGAAATTAGAGGCTTTTATAGGCACTGAGCCCATGATGCTCCCTCCTTAGCTGCCTATTATGCCTTGGGTCATGGAAGTGGTACCCTGTAAACTCAGTACCTCATCAAGGCCTCCTTGCCAAAACAAAAGTAAACCTGAGCTCTCTGGCATACCCCACCTATAGGAGGGGTTGGTCTCTCTTGTCCTCAGTCCTTTGCCAGATGCCATAATGCTGGAGGATGTCACCCCTCTACTGGACCCTTTAGATACTTGGGGAGCCCCTTGGGATCAACTGAGTGAATACTAAAGGGAATTTGTACAGTGTTGGATGGCATCACAGTTGATGGAGCACATGGGAAAGTTGTTGCTGTTAATTCCTTAAGCAGGATGTTCCTGATCAAGGACAGGATCCAGGGGTCAGCACTACTGGCCAAACTTCACGTAATTATCTTAGCACTAGATGCTCTGGCCAACAGTTAGTTCTCTCCACATTTTTACTGACTTGGGCCACAGCCAGTAGTTTGGCTGTCTGGTCTTGCCAGTGGCAGCAATAACTCCTTACCCAAGGTTGCCCCTTTGGGTAGAAAGACTTCTGGGAATCTCTTGCCTCACAAGACACCTAATATTAACCAAACATTTCTCTGCACATGCTAAAGCCACAATACAAGGCCTCACTAAGACATTCCTTATTCCTTCTGGAGTTCCATACATTATCCATAGTGACCAAGGCACTCATTTCACTTCTCAAAATACACAATGCTGAGCTGCTGAACAAGGCATTCGGTGGAACTCTCCCCTTCTTTACTAGTCTCAAGCTACCAACCTCATATAGTGCCAAAATGGCTTAATTAAACAAGTTCACATTCAATTAAGTAAAATGTCATCAGTTAAACATCAGTAGTGAATTGTAATAAAATGCCCAACTCCGCTTTTGATATTTGATTGTTAACAGCTTTGAAGCCCCAGCACTTCTTTCCCCTTCTGTCCCACATCTGGGGAAATTGATAAGAAAGCTCAGGTACTCTCTTCTTTAATGCCAGCAGAAAGTTCAAACCGTGTAAGCCACAGCTTCTCACATACAGGAACCCTCACCCCAGTCCTTTTCCCTAACTACAATAAAAACAGAGCCAATCTCCTTTCTCTGCTCTCAAGCCATTTTGGACCTCCTTGGGAGCCTTCCCTGTAAAAAGCCTTCCCTTCCCCAAAAAGCCTCATTATGAAAGCCTTTACATACCCTCCAGGTGCATGGGTGGTATCATCAGGGTCAACATCTGAACCAAATTTTGGATAGGAGGTCCATTCGTCTCTGTAGGGTGAGCACAGTGGTAGAGAAAGGATATTTTTTTTCAACAAATGGTGCTGGAACAATTGGATATGCATATGCAAAAACCCAAAAAACAAAACTTTTTTCCCACTTGTTTTTATTGTGGTAAGATACACGACATAAAATTTATCTTGACCATTTTTAAGTATACATTTTAATTTAATTAAATTTTAAACTATGAATCTTCTAGAAAATGGTAAAAAATCTTTGTGAACATGTTAGGCAAATGTTCGTTAATTACACACCAAAAGCATGATCCATAAAAGAAAAAAATGATAAATCCGACTTCATCAAAATTAAAAGTTCTGCTCTTTGAAAGCCACTGATAAGAGGACTTGTATCCGGAATAGGTAAAGGACTCTCAATGCTCAATAATAAGAAAACAATCTAATTAAAACATGGGCAAAAATTTGAATAGACACTTCACCAAAGTAGACATATAGATGACAATAAGCACATGAAAAAATGTTCAACATCATTAGTCATGAGGGATATTACCACAATG
This sequence comes from Delphinus delphis, assembly GCF_949987515.2. Classification (NCBI taxonomy): domain Eukaryota; kingdom Metazoa; phylum Chordata; class Mammalia; order Artiodactyla; family Delphinidae; genus Delphinus; species Delphinus delphis. The sequence continues at coordinate 22,920,050 of NC_082702.1, read as the reverse complement.
AGATCCCACTACCCCACTAGAATGGCTAAAATTAAAAACTGAACCCACCAAGTGTTGCTGAGGATGTGGAGGAACTAGAACTCTCTTATACACTGCTGGTGAGGATGTAAAATAGTACAACCACTTTGGAAAATAGTTTGGCAGTTTTCTTAGAAAGTTAAACACTTACCTACTATATAATCCAGCCAGTAGCTATTTATCCAAGAGGAAAGAAAGTGTATGTCTATACAAAGCCTTGTATTTGCTACATACATAGCAGCTTTGTTTGTAATAGCTAAAAACTGGAAATACTCCATATGTACATCAGCAAGTTGATGGATAAACAAACTGTGGTATATCCTTACATGGAATAGTATTTAGCAATTAACTTATTACATGCAACAATGTGGACAAATCTCAAAATAATTTTGCTGAATGAAAGAGGGTAAACAAAAAAAAAGAGCATGTACTTATGATTCCACTTACATAAAACTAGAAAATTCAAACTAATCCATAGTAACAGAAAGCTGATCAGTAGTTGCCTGGGGATTTTGAGGGGGGGATGTTAAGAGGGAAGGGTAGGAGGGGGGATTACAAAGGGGCATGAGGAAACTTTTGGGTCTTATGGATATATTCACTATCCTGATTGTGGTGATAGTTTCATGGGCATGTACACATATCAAAACATATCAAATTGTACATTTTAAATATATGTAGTTTATTGTATATTATACCTTAGTGAAGTTGTTAAATGAAATAATAGTTTTTTCACTTAAAAAATATGTAAAAATCATGGACTACTTCAGGTAGTAAAGAAATTTAGAAAAGAAACAGAAACCTTCAGGGCTTATGGGATTTGTTCAAGGTCTTTCCTCAAGCAGAGAATAGGAGAACCTATGTCTCAACACCTTTTCTGTAGTCTTCCATGTTCCTTTCCCTCAAACTGGCTATTGTGAATGGTCCTTTTGCTGTAATTGGCACTGACCCTCTTCCCCTCTCATGTTTGAATTCTTAGACTTATTTTCAGTTCTGTTTTATTATCAGTAATCTATTCGTGTCTAAGTCTTTTTCCTTCCTCCCTTTGAAATCTCTGTCAAATGTTTTTTTTTTAATACTTTCTCTCTGCCAGCACTGCAGAACGGGCTGTTGTTGTAGAATGGGCCAAGAGCCTCTCATTCTGGGATAAATGTAATATTTTTCTAATTAATCCCTTTTTTCTCATCTAATCCATGTTGTAACTATTCTGAGATTGACATTTTAGGAAATGAATTTTGTACTTCACATTCTTCCCTTGGCCATTTACATATTGAATATTTACTATATGTGTGGAACTGTAAAGGAGAATGGGAAGGAAGTGATTCTTATCTCAAATAATTTTTGAGGAGTTGGAGTTTAAATATAAATGTGATTTCTACCTTCAAGTTACTATTGTTTAGTTGAAGAGACCACATAAACACTTGAGAAGTTTAATAAATAGTAAAATAATAATATTTTTTTTCCATTTTTTTTCCCCTCCAGGTACCTGTTGCATGTAAATCTTGTCCCTGTGGTTATGTATTTATTAATAGGAAACTTCTAAAAATAAAACACTCAGAGAAATCATCAACTTTTACAGGTAACCGTGAGAGTTTACCACCTTTTCATCTTTTATGTATCTATTATATAAATTTAAAATTAATTTTTGTGAGTTAAAATTTTTTTTGCTGGTTAAGTTATAATATTAAAGTCTGTTGAAGTACACCTTTGGCTTTTATTGATACAGTATATCAATTTATGATGATTTGTTCTTTATCCAGTTTAAATGTTAACTACTTCACAATACTGATAAACTTTGTAACAAATTTTAGTGAGAATTTTAAATTGAAAATGTTAACTGGAAGAAAGAGAACTTTGGTTTTATTATTAATATAATTTTTTAAAGTACCAGTTATTTTGTTCCATTTACTGATTTAGACTATCTAAAAACTTGCTGATTTTAATTTTGAGTTTATAGCTTTCTCTTTAAAGTTGACAAATCTAGATTTATTCAATAAATGTATTCAGAGAAGGTGGGTTTTCGTTATTCTTTTCTTTTTCTGTGATAAGATCACATTTCTAACAGTGAACCCCAAATGGGAGTAGATTTATCATAAAATTTATTGTGGCTAACATGTGCCAGGTACTATGTATCTTGGGCATACAGCAATAAATCTACTCCCAAAACAGGTTCAGTGCTATCACAGTAGAGGAAAATATATATAGGAATATACATATGGAATATATAGGAAAAATAGCAGCTAGTAATATAAGTGCTAGGTAGGAAATTAAAATAAGAAACTGTTTTGGAGGATGACTGGAAGGTGACTTTTGCTTGAGTAGTCAGGGGATGCATCTCTGAGGAAGTAATATTTTAGCTAAGATCTGAATAGATGAAGGGGCTAAACAAAAAAACCAGGGAAAAGCAGAGGGAAAAAGCAAAGGTAAAAGTTCTAAGGCTAGATTTATTCCAGGAGTGCAAAGTTGGTACTATGGGGGAGGAGAAATTTCGCCTCCTTCCCCTCTTTGTTCTTTTGTCTGGCAATTAAAATGATATAAGGCAGATTAATGGGAGAAAATCAAGTTTATTACATGTGCATGGGAACCTACATAAGTATAAAGAATTTCACAGAAGGCAAGGTGAGATATGTATATATTCTGGACTAAGGAGAAGGCGGTAGGGGTCTGAAGCTTCAAGGGGAAGTAAGGTAATTCACAGGAAGATAAAAAGAGTTAATGTTTGGTTAACAAATGCTTGCCCAAAGCTAGTGGGACACAGAGAGGACTTTGATCAAATGTGCATTGCTAGGTTCCTCCCTCTACCACACCTAATACTTAACCATAGTTATCTATGGTGATAGCGTCTTCCTGGGACAGGCTTCATATCTTAAATTCTTTTAGGCAGCTAAGAGGGAAGTTCAAATGTTCTTCCTGAGTCTTTTGTGCTTTGATTGTTTTTAGCTCAAAATAATCCACATGTCAGAGTGGCACACTTGGCCCCATCAGTATAATAGAAGGAAATCTATTAATATCATATGTCATATTAATAAGTATAAGGAAAACATCTCATCAGGTTATCTCTATAGTTGCTGAGAAAGTCTTTGGCAAAATTCAGTACCCATTCATGATAGAGACACTCAAGAAAGTAGGAACTGAAGGATACTTTAACTCGATAAAGTATATATCTTAGTGTTAAAGTTAGTGTTTTACTTAAATGGAAAAACACTACAGACATATCCATTAAGATCAGGAACAAGGCAAGCATCCCCACTGTCTCCACTACTGTTCAGTATTATATTAGAAGTAAATTCGCCAAGGCAGTTAAATAAGAGAAATCAGTAAGAGGCATAAAAGAAGTAAAACAGGGCTTCCCTGGTGGTGCAGTGGTTGGGGGTGCGCTGCTGATGCAGGGGACGCGGGTTCGTGCCCCGGTCCGGGAAGATCCCACGTGCTGCGGAGCGGCTGTGCCTGTGAGCCATGGCCGCTGAGCCTGCGCGTCCGGAGCCTGTGCTCCGCAACGGAAGAGGCCACAGCAGTGAGAGGCCCGCGTACCGCAAAAAAAAAAAAAAAAGGAAGTAAAACAGTAACTATTTGTAGGTCATAGTGTACATGGACCCCAGAGAATCAGTTATAAAACTAACTCAAACAGTGAAAGAATTCACTGAAGGAGCAGGATTTAAAATTAACAAACAAAAATCAGCTTTCATAATGCAGGCATACCTCATTTTATTTTGCTTCGCTTTATAGAGTCTTACAGATAACTGCATTTTTGTAAATTGAAGGTTTGTGGCAACACTGCATCAAACATGTCTTTAGGTGCCATCTTCCCAATAGCATTTGCTTACTTTGTGTCTCTGTGTCACATTTTGGTAATTTTTGCAAAATTAGAAGTGGTGCTTGAAGATGTAATTGAATTGCTGCAATCTCATGATAAAACTTTTTAACAAATGAGGAGTTTCTTTTATGGGTGAGCAGAGAAAGTGGTTTCTTGAGATGGAATCTATTCCTGGTAAAAATGCTGTGAAGATTGTTGAAATGACAACAAATAATTTAGAATATTATATAAACTTAGTTGATAAAGCAGAGGCAGGGTTTGAAAGGATTGAATCCAATTTTGAAAGAAGTTCTACTGTGAGTAAAATGCTGTCAAACAGCGTTGCATGCTACAGAGAAATCGTTCATGAAAGTGTTAGGGGAACCACTGACCGAAACTGCCCGCCCTGGGCAGGCAAGATAGTAGACATTTGCGTGAATTATCTTACAACAGGAGGTCCTGGTAAGGAACGTGGAACTAACAAACTACCACCAACTGGAAGAATTCGGGAAAGGTCTAAAGGAGAGAGGAGACTCAAGTCCATATGTCCTGCCAACCTCCCAGAATCCTTCTCACTGGAATCCATCTTGGCTGAACAATGCACATGCCACCAGGAAGGACCCTGAGTCAGAGTGATTGGCCAGAGACAACTGGGAAACTAACCCCATACCATAAAACCCGAGACTGCAAGCCATGTGGCAGAGCAGTTCTCCTGGGTTCCCTTACCCTGCTGCTCTCCACCTGGGCGCCCCTTCCCAATAAAGTCTCTTGCTTTGTCAGCATGTGTGTCTCCTCGGACAATTCACTTCCAAGTGTTAGACAAGAGCCCACTCTCGGGCCCTGGAAGGAGTCCCCCTTCCTGCAACAAAAGGAAGAGTCAGTTGATGTGGCAAATTTCTTTCCTTTTTGTCTTGTTTTAAGAAATTGCCACAGCCCCCCCAGCCTTCAGCAACCACCACCCTGTTGAGTCAGCAGCCATAAACATCAAGGCAAGAGCCTCCACCAGCAAAAAGAGAATGACTGAAGGCTCAGATGATGGGTAGCATTTTCTAGCAATAAAGTATTTTTAAATTAAGGTATGTACATTTTTTATACATAAGGCTATTGCACACTTAATAAACTACAATATAATATAAACATAATTTTATAAACATGCACTGGGCAGCCAGAATATCTGTGTGACTTGCTTTATTGCAATATTCATTATTGCCACGGTCTGGAACCAAACCTGCAATGTTTCCGAGGTATGCCTGTATACTTACAGTAAACAGAACATAATGTTAGAGAAAAGCCCATTTACAACAGCAAAATAGAAGATTAAATACTTAGGAATAAATTTAATAAGGTGCAAAACCTATACAACGAAACTTTCAAACACCCCTAAAAGATACTAAAGCAGATTTAAACAAATGGCAAAACATGAAGATGTCAGTCCTCCCTAAGTTAATTTATAAAATCAATGCAACCTTAATAAAAAATCTAAGTTATTTTTTTGAGTTAGACAGACTGATTTTAAAGTTCATACGGAAAAACAAACATGCAAAAAATAACCAGGAAAATTGTCAATTGACTTTCAGTAAGGGTCCCAAGGAAATTAAATGGGAAAGAAAATCTTTTCAACAAATAGTGTTAGTACACCCTGCTGGATATCTACATGTGAAAGAATGAAGTTGGGCCTCTATCTCACAGCATACACAAAAATTAATTCAAATTAGATCATAAGCCTAAATGTAAGAGCTAATCAAACTATAAAACTCTTCAAGGAAAACAGCAGTAAGTCCTTGTGGCCTTAGGTTAGGCTGTGGTTTCTTAAATATGACACCAAAGCACAAGTGACAAAACAAAAAATAAATTGGACTATATAAAAATTTAAAACTTTTTTTGCTGCAAATGATATCATCAAGAAAGTGAAAAGATGATGCACAGAATGGGAAAAACTATTTGTAGATCACATATCTGAGAAGGACTTGTGTCCAGAATATATAAAGACCTCTTACACCTCAATAGTGAAAAGAGACAGCCAGGACATGGAAGCAACCAAAGTGTCCATTGACAGATGAATGGATAAAGAAGATGTGGCACATATATACAATGGAATATTACTCAGCCATAAAAAGGAACAAAATTGGGTCATTTGAGAGATGTGGATGGATCTAGAGACTCATAAAGAGTGAAGTAAGTCAGAAAGAGAAAAACAAATACCGTATGCTAACACATGTATATGGAATCTAAAAAAAAAAAAAAGGTCATGAAGAACCTAGGGGCAAGACGGGAATAAAGACGCAGACCTACTAGAGAATGGACTTGAGGACACGGGGAGAGGGAAGGGTAAGCTGGGACAAAGTGAGAGAGTGGCATGGACATATATACACTACTAAATGTAAAATAGCTAGTGGGGAGCAGCTGCATAGCCAGAGAGATCAGATCAGTGCTTTGTGACCACCCTAGAGGGGTGGGATAGAGAGGGTGGGAGGGAGGGAGATGCAAGAGGGAAGAGATATGGAGATATATGTATATGTATAACTGATTCACTTTGTTATATAGCAGAAACTAACACACCATTGTAAAGCAATTATACTCCAATAAAGATGTTAAAAAAAATAGTAATAACCTGATTTTAAAAATGGGCATAGGATTTGAATAGCATTTGTCTAGAGAAGATATACAAATGGCCAATAAGTACATGAAAAGATATTCAGCATTGGAGAAATGCAAATCAAAATCATGAGATACTATTTCACACACTGATGGTAATAACAAAAAAAGATGGCAATAATAAAAAAGACAGGAAATAACTATTGTAAAGAAAGTAGAAAATTGAAACGCTCATACACTGCTGATAGGAATGTAAAATGGTGCAGCCACTTTGAAAACAGTCTGCCAGTTTCTCAAATGGTTAAACAGAGTGATCCAATGTGATCCAGCAATTCCACTCTTAGGTATATACTTAAGAGAATTGAAAACCTATGTCTACACAAAAACTTATACATGAATCATGCTTGTACATGCTGTTATTAGCAGCATTATTCATAATAGCTAAAAAATGGAAAGATTCCTGATGTCTATTTGATGATAAACAAATGTGGTATATCCATATAATGAGATATTATTTGGCAATGAAAAGAAAGGAAGTAACATATGTTACAACGTGAATGACTTGAAAATATATTACGTGAAAGAAGCTAGTCACAAAAGATCACATACTGTATGATTCCAACTATAGGAAACATCCACATAGGCAAATTTATAGACAGAAAATAGATTAATAGTTTAGGGCTGGGAAAGGGATAGAGAGAGAATGGGGAATAACTTAATGGGTACAGAGTTTCTCTTGTGGGAGGTGGAGCAAGAAATGTTCTAAAATTAGATTCACAGCCCTGGGAATATACTAAAAACCATTGAATTACACTTTATTTTTTGTTCCATTTGTTTTTTCTCAAGCCTTCCCAATAATTCCATGTGATCTGGCCAGCTGTCTTCAGGATTAAATAGTCTTCTTTAAGGTAATTCTTAAATCTTGCCCTAAGTAAACAGCCTCTGAAGTTAGTGCAAAGTCTACTAGGGTTTATTTTTTTTTTCTTCCAGTTTTATTGAGATATAATTTACATACAGCACTGTGTAAGTTTAAGGTGTACAGCAAAATGATTTGACTTTCATACATCATGATATGATTACCTCAATAAGTTTGGTGAACATCCATCATCTCATAGAGATACAAAATAAAAGAAAAAGAAAATTCCTTCTGATGAGAATTCTTAAGATTTACTCTCAACAACTTTCATATATAACATACAGCGAGTTAATTATATTTACCATGTTGTACATCACGTCCCTAGTACTTATTTACCTTATAATTGGATATGTGTACTTTTTGTGCACTTCATCCAATTCCCCTTCCCCGCCGCCGCCTCTGGTAACCACAAATCTGATCTCTCTCTCTTTTTTCTTTAATTTACCCCTCAAAGTCTAGAATTCTTTTTTTTTTAATTTTTGGCTGTGTTGGGTCTTAGTTGCGGCACGTAGGGTCTTTGTTGAGGCGTGTGGGATCTTTTTTGTTGTGGCGGGCTCTTCGTTGTGACGCGTGGACTTCTCTCTAGTGTGGCGTGCATGTTTTCTCTCTTTAGTTGTGGCGCGTGGGCTCCAGAGTGCGTGGGCTCTGTAGTTTGCAGCATGTGGGCTCTCTCATTGAGGAATGCGAGCTCAGTAGTTGTGGCCTGTAGGCTTAGTTGCCCCGCAGCATGTGGGATCTTAGTTCCCCGACCAGGGATGGAACGTGTGCCCCCTGTAGTGGAAGCGTGGAGTCGTAACCACTGGACCACCAGGGAATTCCCTATATTCTCAGTATTAATCTCCTGTCAGATATATGATTTGCAAATATTTTATCCCATTCTGTAGGTTGTCTTTTCACTTTCTTGATAGTGTCCTTTGATGCACAAAGTTCTTAATTTTGATGAAGTCCAATTTATCTAATTTTCATTAATTTTTACTGTTAATTGTGGTAAAATACACAACATATAAAATTTACACAAAATATAAAATTTACCACATTAACCATTTTTAAAAAAAATTTATTTATTTATTTTTGCGGTACGCGGGCCTCTCACTGTTGTGGCCTCTCCCGTTGTGGAGCACAGGCTCCAGACGCGCAGGCTCAGCGGCCATGGCTCACGAGCCCAGCCGCTCCGCAGCACGTGGGATCTTCCCGGACCGGGGCACGAACCCATGCCCCCTGCATCGGCAGGCGGACTCTCAACCACTGCGCCACCAGGGAAGCCCTTATTTATTTTTATTTCGGCTGTGCCGGGTCTTAGTTGCGGCATGCTTGCGGGATCTAGTTCCCCGACCAGGGATTGAACCCCGGTCCGCCGCATTGGGAGTGCAGAGTCTTACCCACTGGACCACCAGCAAGTTCCTATCTTAACCATTTTTAAGTGTATAGTTTAGTAGTAGTAAGTATATACACATCTTTGTGCAACTGATCTCTAGAACTATTTTATCTCCCAAATCTAAAACTCTATACCCATTAAAAAACAACTTGCCATTTTCCCCTTCCCCACAGCCTCTGGTAGCCTCTATTTTACTTTGTATCTCTATGAATATGATTACTCTAGGTACCTCATATAAGTGGAATCATACAGTATTTGTCTTTTTGTGATTGGTTTATTTCACTTAGCATAATATCTTCAGGGTTCATTCATTTTGCAGCATGTGTCAGAATTTACTTCCTTTTTTAGGCTGAATAATATTCTACTGTGTATTTACCATATTTTGTTTATCCAGTCATTGTTTGATGGACATTTGGGTTGCTTCTACCTTTTGGCTATTGTGAATAATCCTGCTATGAATTTGGGTTTACAGATAGCTCTCTGAGACTCTGCTTTCAATTCTTTTGGATATATTCCCAGAAGTGGAATTACTGGATCATATGGCAATTCTAGTTTTATTTACTAAAAAAAATTTTTTTTTAATAAATTTATTTTTGGCTGTGTTGGGTCTTTGTTGCTGCGTGCCGGCTTTCTCTAGTTCAGCGAGTGGGGGCTACTCTTCATTGCGGTGCACAGGCTTCTCATTGTGGTGGCTTCACTGGTTGTGGAGCACAGGCTCTAGGCACGCAGGCTTCAGTAATTGTGGCACGCGGGCTCAGTAGTTGTGGCTTGCGGGCTCTAGAGCATAGGCTCAGTAGTTGTGGCACACGGGCTTAGTTGCTCCACGGCATGTGGGATCTTCCCTGTCCAGGGCTCAAACCTGTGTCCCCTGCATTGGCAGGCAGATTCTTAACCACTGTGCCACCAGGGAAGTCCTGGTAATTCTATTTTTAATTTTTTAAGGAACCAATGTACTGTTTTCCATAGCAGCTGCACCATTTTACATTCCCAACAACAGTACCCAAGGGTTCCAATTTCTCTGCATCTTTGCCAACTCTTGTTATTTTCTGTTGTTTTGTTATTGTTAACAGCCATCCTGATGGGTATGAGGTGATATTTCATTGTGGTTTTGATTTGCATTTCCCTAATGATTAGTGATGTTGAGCATTTTTTCATATGCTTGTTGGCCATGTGTGTATGTTCGTTGGAGAAATATTTATTCAAGTCCTTTGCCATTTTTTAATCAGGTTATTTGTTTTTTGTTGTTATTGAGTTGTAAGAGTTCTTTATATATTCTGGATATTTAACCATTTATTAGATATATGATTTTCTTCCATTATGTAGGTTGCCTTTTCACTCTGTTGATTGTGTCCTTAGCATGGAAGTTTTAAATTTTAATGTAATTCAGTTTACCTACTTTTACTTTAATTGTTGCCAAATTCAATGAAAATTTCCCCAAGGTTTTCTTCTAAGACTGGTTTAGTTTTAGTTTTTACATTTAGGTCTCTGATCCATTTTGAATTAATTTTTGTATATAGTGTGGGTTAGGGTCCAGCTTCATTCTTTTGCATGTGGATGTACAGTTTTCCCAGTACCATTTGTTGAAAAACTGTCCTTTCCCACTGAAAGGTCTTGACATGACCGTGTCAAAAAAATATATATATATATATTTTTTGGCTGCACCACGCAGCATGCAGGATCTTAGTTCCCCACCAGGGATTGAACCTGTGCCCCTTGAAGTGGAAGCACGGAGTCTTAACCACTGGACTGCCTTGTCAGAAAATCAGTTGACCATTTGTGTGAGGGTTTGTTTCTAGACTTCCTATTCCACTGATCTTGATGTTTGTCCTTACGCCTATACCATAGTTTTAATTACTGTAGCTTTGTACTAAGTTTCAAAGTTCGGAAATGTGAGTCCTCCAGCTTTCTTCTTTTTTAAGATTATTTTGATTATTCAGGGTCCCTTGCAATTCCATATGAAAATGAGTATCTGCTTTTACATTTCTGTGAAAAAGGCTATTGGAATTTTGATAGGGATTGTGTTGAATCTGTAGATTGTTTTGGGTAATACTGACATGTTAACAATGTTAAATCTTCCTATCCGTGAACACAGTTGTCTTTTCATTCTTTAATTTCTTTCAGCAATGTTTTCAGCATATGTCTTTTACCTTCTTTGTTAGATTTATCCCTAAGTGTTTTATTATTTTTGATGCTATTATAAATGGAATTGCTTTCTTAATTTTCTCTTCAGATTATTCATTGCTGGTGTATAAAACAAAACCGATTTTTGTTCTTGGACCCTACAACTTTGCTAAACTTGTTTATTAGCTCTAGTGGCTTTCTTACGGATTCTTTGGAATTTTCTATGTATAGGATCATGTCATTTATGAATAGAGATAGTTTTACCTCTTCCTTTCCAATTTGGATGCCTTTTCTTTTCCTTGTTTAATAGCTCTGGCTAAAACTTCTAAGTACAACGTTGAATAGCAGCAGTGAAAGTGAGCATACTTATCTTCTTCCTGATCTTAGGGGGAAAGTTTTTAGTTGTTCATCTGTGAGTATGACGTTAGCTATGGGTAAAATAGACCTCTTAATACTAGTGCAGGGACAAATGGGTAGCCATTTGGAAAATGATCTACTTTTATCATGGAATAATGAATGATCTACTTTTAGCATTTTCCAAATGGCTACCCATTTGTCCCTGTAATATTATTTAAAAGTTCACCTTAATCTACTGCTAACATGAACTAATTCCTCTATAATCTTGGTGTAGAAAATAAAGGTATTTAACTCTGACTTAAAATCCAGAAGCATTAAAAGAAAAGTGATAAATTTCACTAAATTAAATTCTTGCATGAAAAGAATCCCATAAAAGAAGTTTGTGGGGAAAAGTATTGACAATCTATGCCACAAAAAAGGATAATTTTTTTTAGATGAGAATACTTCTATAATTCTTTTTTTTTAATTAATTTTTATTGGAGTACAGTTGATTTACAATTGTTAGTTTCTCCTGTACCGCAAAGTGAATCAGTTATACATATACATATATCCACTCTTTTTTAGATTCTTTTCCCATATAGGTCATTATAGAGTATTGAGTAGAGTTCCCAGTGCTATTGTCCTTATTAACAATATTTTTTATGTACAAAGAGGTCTTAAAAATTGAGAGAAAAAGTTATAACAACCAAGTTATAACAACCAGATATAAAAGTGAGAATTAGCCATGAGCAGACAACTCACAAAAAATAAGCCATAAACATGACTCTCAAATATATGAAAAAAAGTTCACATTCACTCATAATTAGAGAAATGCAAATTAAAACAATACCTGTCAATGGCAAAAATTTTAAAATATGACAGTATTCTTTGTTGGTGAAGCTGTGGGGAAACAGGTGCTCTCATACATTGCTGGTGAGAATAAAAATTGTTATAATTGCTGTAATTTTTATAATTCTCCTTCTGAAGGGAGATTTGGCAATACCTAAAAATACTACATAGGTATTTATTTACCCAGCAAGACCATTTTTGGGAATCTACCATGAAGATATACCTCCAACAATATGAAAATACATATGTAGATATTCATTACAGCATTGTATGTAACTACAAAATACTGGACACAATCTAAATGCCTATACATAGGAAAGTAATTAAACTGTTGTGTATCCATACAGTGGAATAATGGAGCTATAAAAAAAGAATGAGGATGATCTCTATCAATGGAGATGTGGATATGGAGTGTTTTCAAGAATATACAGTTAAGTGAAAAAAGTAAAGCACAATAGTACTTATAGCATACGCCTTTTATGTAAGAAAGAAGGAGATATAAGACAATACACATATATCTGTTCATCTGTGCAGAATCAGTACCGGCAGGTTAAACCAGAAAATGAAGTGACTGATAACCTGTAGGGGGTAGGTGGGAAAGGGGTGCAAGGAAATGGAGAGGCGGGAATTCGGTAGTAGGAATGAGGAAGGAGTGACATTGAATAGAATGGGGAAGAAAAGAACTAACCCAAGTAATTTTGAAAAATATCATCTTGACTGGATACTGTAATGTTAAAGACATAAAAGAACTGTGCATTAATGCTGTAATCTAGTCAGTAAATGTATTTCTAACAGGGGTATAGATTAGCAATTCTATCTATGCTTTATGTGTGTACTAACTGAACAAATAAATATGTTTTTAGATAATAAGAACTGGGTTTCTCATAAGGAGAGGAGGAGGCTAAAATGAACTCTGTTGGGTTGGATTGGAATCTGTGATATCACTATATGTGTGGGTTAGTATGCATACATATATTTCCTAACTCTGTCCACTGTGAGGAACTAGAAGTGATGACACCTCAGCAGTAATGAACAAACTTAGCATCCAATTTTTTATTTCTAAGTATGATTCTCCAATAAAAGGAACCAGGGCTCCTTAGAGAAGTGGTCGACTGCAGGACTTAGACGGGGTAAAGGTCCCTGGAAAATCTTTAGGTGTGCCAGATAATAACAAAGCGCTTTAAAAAAAAAAAAAGAAAAGGGGGAATATTGTTGAAGGAACATGGGAGCCAACCTGAAGGAGTTCCTAATGGCCAAAGCTGGAACAATTTGAGCAAAAGAAATAATGATATCATTGAATTAATAAAGTAAATATCCATGAGTCCATACTGATATAAATTTAAAAATGGGGGGGAAAGGGACAGTTCTTCCTTTATAGTAGAATTTCAATTAATAACTGTGGAAGAATTGCAGGAAGTAGAAAGCCAGCATTAGCTAAACAGTAATTATTGTTGCAGACAAGATGCACTGATGGACAGTAAAATTAGTGAGTTAAAATAAAAGTTTTGTATAGAATCTAAGTATAGTAGTTTATACAGATTCGGTTTTCTTTGATGATTGAGTTTTTATCGTTTATTTTCTCTACAGAAGTGAACAATACCATGTCTTTGAAAGATTTACGAATTTTTTTTTATATGAATTTAAACTAGGACGTAGTGCAGCCACGGCAAGTAGAAATATCAATTCTGTCTTTGGAGAAGGCTCTGTTAGTGAAAGGACTATCCGATGGTGGTTTGAAAAATTTCATTCTGGGGATCTGAGTCTGAAAAATGAGCCTCGAGGGAGACCCAAATCTGTTTTAAATGAAGATCAGTTGAGAGCCATGGTGGAAGCTAACCCCAAAACAGCAATTCGAGGTCTTGCAGCAGACTTAGGAGTTTCTGCTACAACAATTTCTCAACACCTGGCTGCAATAGGAAAGGTGAAAAAATTGGACAAGTGGGTAGGTACCACACCAGTTAATGGACGATCATAAACTCAGATGGTTAGAGGTATGCTCATCTCTTTACATTTGAAAGAACAGAGACATATTTTGGAGAGGATCATAAGCTCTGATAAAAAATGAAATTGAAAGTGGTTGGGACAATGGTTGGATTTTGATGAAGTTCCCGAACATGTGTTCAATCACTGCAACCAAAAAAGGTTCTGGTAATGGTATGGTGGTCTACAAAGAGTGTTTCATTACCGCTTTTTTAACCCAGGTATAACTAACAGTAGCATCTTCACTGTCAAAAAGTTGAAATTATATATCAAAAAAGGTGATCTAAAAGCACTCTGTATTGGTTAGCAGACATGGACCTATACTGTTGCACGACAACATTTGACCACAGAAATCACAAACCATCATAGAGAAGTTAACTGAACTGAACTAAGAAAATATCCCACATTCATCATATTCACCTGACTGTTTTTCAACCAATTACCACCTTTTCTGTCATTTGGAACTCTTTTCTGAGAAACAAAACTTTCTCCAATTGAGAAGCAGTAATTGGAGGATTTGAATAAACATTAACAATGCTAAATTTTATAAATATGGTACATACCATTTAATATTTGGGGAATGCAGTTAATGCTAACAGTGCATACTTTGGTTGAATAAAGCTTTTCTTTTTCTCCAAAATATTTAACATTTTAATTTGACCCATAAAAATGCAATTTCATGTGGTTCAACTTGATACCTTCCCAGACCCTGGCAGAATGTGAAGACTGAAAGGTACCTAAGGTATGGAAAACTACAAGCTGCCCATGAGTTTTGGGCTTCTTCACTGGAGGAATGTGGAGCAACCCAGTGTCTTTGTGTGTGAAAGATGCTTAGGAGTCAGCCATGCAAAGGTCTGGGTAAAGTGGGTTCCAGGGAGATGAGCTGCCTCATTAGAGGCTCTGGGGCTCTCAGAAAAAAAAAAATTTTTTTTAATTAATTTATTTTTGGCTGCTCTGGGTCTTCATTGCTGCATGTGGGCTTTATCTAGTTGGGGCGAGTGGAGGCTACTCTTCATTGCAGTGGACAGGCTTCTCATTGTGGTGGCTTCTCTTGTTGTGGAACATGGGCTCTAGGTGTGCAGGTTTCAGTAGTTGTGGCTCGCGGGCTCTAGAGCGCAGGCTCAACAGGCTCACTTGTGGCGCACGGGCTTAGTTGCTCCGCGGCATGTGGGATCTTCACAGACCAGGGCTTGAACCCGTGTCCCCTGAATTGGCAGGCGGATTCTTAACCACTGCGCCACCAGGTAAGTCCTCTCAGAAAATATTTTTTGACTAAAGAAATGAAAGTATCTTTCTAACACTAGAAGGCATGCACACATGACTCAGTGATGCTTTTGGGTGTTAATACTTACTCTGTCACACAGAGCCAGTCATTTCTTTCATATGTTTTCCATTCTGATTTTATATTTTTTATAAATGTAGGTGGCCTGTCAGAGACCATAATTAATGGCCTCTTTATGATTTTTTAACTAGATTGCAGTTATTCTTTGTGGCATTTAGGGATTAAGTTGGGATAAAGATACCAGGATGGTCCTCTTCCTGCCTCTTTCGCTCATGACAACATGCTATGTCTAATCCATGAAGGAGAGGAGAGTTAAGGAATCTTGAAAGGTTAAGAGGTGAGAGGACATCCTGGAATGGATCTTACCTGGAGGGAGAGAGAGACACAGAAAGGGAGGGAAGAAGGGAAATGGAGGGAGAGATGGAATGGAAATTCCCTAAAGTAGAATTGACTATGAGCCCAAGGATTAAGGACCATGGAATGGATTACTGCAAAAAAGAAAAAAAAAAAATTGTCCTTTCCTTTGGGTAGATGCAACCCTGCACTATGACACATGGCTTGGTGAGCAGAGCATAGGGTGCTTTCAGTCCTAATTTATTCCCTGGCTGGATGCCCTGGTTGGGAGTCACGTGTTCATTTACTACTCCATCTTTGGGTTTATCAAGGAATCTACAGAGTTTCTCTGGACTCTTGCTTACTCCCAGGAGAGTGAAGCTTCTGATTAGTTCAGACTGATAGGGTAAGAGGACTAAGACCGGAAGTGTGGGAAGGACTTTATTTCAAAGACAGCACAAGGGTGAGGCTAAATAGTAACAGGGTGAGAGGCAGTGGCTTGGCCAATGGGAGAGAAAGTGGTGTTTCTGGATGGTAGTTTTTCTATGACCCATCTGTCCTTCCCTCAATTCTCAGACCCCTTGTCAGACTTCCAGAGCTGGATGCTGAATTTTGGTCTAAAACAATCAGTGGATATCCTTGTCCAGCCCAAATCAGTGTTTCCGGGATGGGTAGGAAACCCAAATAGGAGCAGTGAACATGATGAGACAGGAAAGGAGCAAATATAGGATGGTGAGCTATCTTAGCCATCTTCCCTACCATCTCCAACAAGGGGTGTAGACCCAAGAGACAGAAATGGGCCCTGTGGTTCTTGTGAGGACGTGGATCCAGTTGTGCCTGAAACTGGTACTACTTATCAGTGTTTTTTGGTTATGTGAGCCAGTAACCTTTTTTGCTTAAGCCATTTTGAGTTGGGTTTCTATTTGGGAAAAAAAAAATTCCTGACTGATAATGCTCCCTGAGCCTTACATTATTTAATTGTAACCTTTGCAGGGCTTGGGGAGGAAGAGGGACAATTAATGTAAAGGACAGGCACAGAGTAGATGCCCAATAAGTAGTATTTAATACTATGAGAGAAAAAGCAAAAGGAGGCAAAGCGAGGCGTAGGACACTTCTGGAGGCCCCTCTGTGTTCAGGGCAGGCCAGTGGGCTGAGTTCAGTGCTCAGCGAAGGCTGGTACCTGTCTCGTACTGTCCAGAGGTACCCAGCTGTAAAGGAGGGCTGGCTTCTTGAGTTGAGCCTGTGGCTTTCCTGCAATGAGTGTTCCCTGACCCAGTGTGTTACTGGCCTCACAGGAAGGAAAGAAAAGCTCTCTTTCAGGACAAAGATGGCATCTTCTTTGTTATTTGTATCTTTTTTTTTTTTAAGTCATAGACCGTTCCATTTTGGAAATATGGAGTATAATGTGAACAGAATCAACACAAAATGACTACATTTTCCTCATTGTGATGATCATCTCTCCGTTGCTTTGGAAAAATAGGAACTACAGCTTTAAACTTCTAACTCTTTAATTTAGGAGCTATATTGGGTTTTCAAGAAAAATAAGAAATTTTATACACACCAAGACCTCCCAAGCATCCCAGTGCTCTTGTTATCCTTTCCCAGAAAAGAAAGAAAAGCTTTAAAAGTTTTGGTAGAAACTTTGGTTTGTTTTAGTGTCAAAATAAAGGAGTTGAGATGGAGGCTGTTACATCTCACCTCCCCTTACCCCCCAAGAACTTGGGTTGTAATTACAAAAGGGGATAAAAAATGGCTTTGAGAGAACTCCCCGGTGGTCCAGTGGTTAAGACTCTGCACTTTCACTGACAAGGGTTTTGGTTCGATCCCTCATTGGGGAACTAAGATCCCACAAGGCGAGCGGTGCGGCCACAAAAAAAGAAGAAAAAGAAAAAGGCTTTGAATGGCCATTTTGGTTTCTCAAGTACATAATACCTATATTAAAATAGTTCCTGGGGACTTCCCCAGTGGCACAGTGGTTAAGAATCTGCCTGCCAATGCAGGGGACACAGGTTCGAGCCCTGGTCCAGGAAGATCCCACATGCCAAGGAGCAACTAAGCCCCTGCCCCACAACTACTGACCCTGTGCTCTAGAGCCCATGAGCCACAGCTAGTGAAGCCCATGCTCCTCAACAAGAAGCCACTGCAATGAGAAGCCTGTGCACTGCAACGAAGAGTAGCCTCCCCTCGCTGCAACTAGAGAAAGCCCATGCACAGCAACAAAGACCCAATGCAGCCAAAAATAAATAAATCAAAGGAAATTAAAAAAAAAATTCCTGCCTGGTCTAATTGCTTACTATGAGACTAGAGCACCTACAGCCACTTCAACAGCACACATGAGGATCTTGAGCAAAGTTAGAAGTAGCATCGAAAGCCAGTGGAAAGTGGGCCCTTCCAGCACCCATCCTCAGTATGTCAGATTCTCTCTTCCTCTTTCTTTTGGTGCTTCAGCCATAATAGCTTCCTTTCATTTCCTTTTACCTCAGTTAATTTGCCCATGCTGTTCCTTCTGGCTGAATATTTGCTACTCCTCTTTACCTCATTAACTCTACCCATCATGCATATTTCCTCCAGGAAGTCTCCACTTCCACAGGGAAGCCCCACCCTACCACAGGTCAGATCTCCTTGTCAGTGGCCTTAGAGCCCCAGAATAGTACCTTCATAATTGTGATCACTGTAGTTATATATTTATTTGTATAATAGTATGTGTTTGTATGAGATTCACAACAGCAGGAACTTTATTTTACTCACAAGATTGTATCCCCATCAAGAGCACAAGGTCCAGCACATAGTAGGTACCTAGTAAATATTAAATGAATGAATAAGTGTCAGGGCCATTATCATCCATTTTGTAGAAAGCCCTTGTTTTGGTAATGGTGTAAGTAAGGAATATGTTTGACAGCAGATAATTGAAAACCTAATGAAAAGTGGTTTAAAAAGTAGGTCTTGTTTCCTATAATTTATGAAAAATTTCAGACATACAAAATACTTAAATTTTACAGTGGACACCTGTATGCCAACAGCCTAGATTGTACCACTGACATTTTACTATACTGTATTTGCTTTATCACTTATCTACCCACGTAGCCATCTTTTTTTATGCATTTCAATATAAGTTGCAGGCATTAGCACATTTCCCCATAAATACTTCAGCATACATATCATTACTTAGATTTCAATATTTGCTTAAGGTTTTTGTTGAGATAAAATTTAAATTCAATAAAATGCCTAAATCTTAAGAGTACTTTTCATTTTGACAAATGCCAATACTTGTGTAACACAAACCCCTATTAAGATACAGACTATTACTATCAGCCCAGGAAGTTCCCTCATAACCCTTTTCATTTTATCCCCACCCTTATCCTCCAAGAGGCAAATGCTGCTCTGATTTTTTTCTACCATGGAATAGTTTTCTTGTTCTAGGACTGCATATAAATGGAAATACAGTATGTGCTCTTTTGTGTAAGGCTTCTTTTACTGAGCATAATGTTTTTGAGATTCATCCATTTTGTTGTATGTATCAGTAATTTGTTCCTTTTAAAAGCTGATTCATATCCCATTAAGTGAATATACTACAGTTTGTTTATCTATTTATGTTTACCTATTGATAGACATTTGTGTGTGTTTTTTCCCCATTTTGGGTCCATTATGAATAAAGCTGTTATGAATATTCTTGCACAAGTCTTTTTGTGGACATATATTTTCATTTCTCCCGAATAAATACTTAAGATTGGAAATATGGGTCATAGGCTATGTGTATATTTAGTTTTCCTAGACCTTTTTCGAAAGTAATTACAGTATTTTATACCCCCTTCCACTAACATTTGATGTTATTAGTCTTTAATTTTATCTATTCTAGTGGGTGTGGAGCTGAATCTTATTTTGAGCTATTTTCTGCCTTTCACATTATAGGGCATCTAGGGAGGCAGGTCACAACTGGGGTGCTACTCAACAATGAGCAACCCAGGCATTTTCTAGTTTTCTATTCATCCTTCTTAGTGGATTGATGATAATTCCATGCATGTCACCTAGGGTAGCCAGCCTCTAAGATGGCTCCCAATGATCTCTGCCTTTTGGTGTTCTTGCCCTTGTGTAATTTCCTCTCATTGAGTGTGGGCTGGACTTAGTGACTTGCTTCTAATAGAATACAGCAGAAGTGATGTGATGCCACTTCTGAGATTAAGTTATAAAAAGAATGTGGCTTCTGTCATTCTTTCTTGGATCACTCATTCTAGGGGAAGCCAGTTGCCATGTTTCGAGGCACATCTGTGAAGAGCCCATGTGATGAGGGACTGTGGCCGCCAACAATTAAATGAATGAACTTAGAAGTGGATCTCCCCCTAGCTGAGCATTCAGATGAGACTGCAGAACCACATCTGTTTTAAGCCGTTAATTTTGGGGGTAATTTGTTATGAAATGATAGATAACTAATACAACACCTCATTGTCTCACTGTCATAAGATGGCTGCTTTACCTCTAGGGCCTCATATTCATGCTCCAGACAGTAAGAAAAGTGTGAAAGGCAAAGGACAAAGAGGTTTTTTCGTCATGAATCACTTCATTTTTATCAGGAACTCAGAGCCTTTCCAAAAATCTCACTCAGCAGACTTCGGTTTACATCTTATTGGCCAGAGATAACACCACATGACCCACTCCTACTTAGAAGATGGCTAGAGGGAAGGGGGGACCTGGATGAAGTTTGCATCAGACAGTTGTCAGTGCCTGCCATGTAAAGCACTTCAAAAGCCCCACAGAGATGAAGACCTCTTCCTTAACACCCACACCAGCCAAGTGCCCTTCTGGGGAGATTTCCATAAAAAGGACCCAGTCAAATGAAATTTTTAGAAAACTCCTCAGGGCCAGGATTGCTGGGCCTGGGTTCCCGATTCATGCCCTACACCATTCTCCTGGGAAAACTGAGGTACTATCTTCCTCTGCTACTTCTATTCCTCCATTTCTTTGCATTAGAAACTTCAGAGTCATCCTGAAAATGTCCATGACCACCACTCTCCCCCAGCAAAATAGCTCCTTAAGTTTTGCTAATATTATGGCCTTCATATTTAAAAAATTCCACCCCTCTCTTTATTGTCCATCCTCTCCCCATGCCTCAGGTCTAAAACCTGAGGTATTTTTCTGGCCCAATCATTATCAACTTCAAATATAATCCTGTTACTCCCCAACTTAAAACCCTTACTGCCCCATTGAACTCAGTATGAAGTCCAAACTCCTTCCCATGGTAGCAAAGACCCTGCCTGCATAGCTGGATATGATCCACATCTCCAGCTTTAACTGTTTGCCTTGCACTTGGTGTGCTCCCAACGCTAAACTCCCGACCTCTCTGCCTTTGCTTACACTGTCTCATCTGCCTGGTGAGTTCTCACTTTTGATTGGGCAATTCCACCTGACTTACTTAGGGATTCGGTTTTGGAGATAACTCTTCTAGAAAGCCTTCTAGGACCACCAACACCCTCAACAGTGGGTCAGGTGACCTCATTAGCTGTGTACAAATCCTTTTTCCTTTTGCGGGGGTGGGGGGGTCATATTAGGTTAACCTAGTAGAAAATTCAAATAGTACAATAGGATATGGAATATGTCTCCCTCCTCTTCCTGCCCTCCAGTTCCTATTACCAGTTTCTTAATGTATATGCAAGCATAAATAAATATATTTTCATATTATTTTTGCACAGTCTTAAACAAGGTGTACTATACTTTGTTTTTCTAGTTAACACTATTTTGGAGATCATTATATCACTTTACATACAGAACTATCATTCTTTTGAAGAACTGCAATGACATTTCGTTGTATGCATAACTTAATTTGCTCAAGCAATTTGTTGATGGACACATGGGCTGTTTCTGATTTTGCTTTGAAAAGCAGTGCTGCGAAGTGCAACATTTTTGCACAAATCCATTTGAGCACATGGAGAGTATCTTTCCAAATTCTTAGGTATGGGATTGCAAGATCAAAGGCGAGGTGAATTTTAAATTTTGATATAACACTCTAGTCAACCGACTTATTCTTTCCAACAACAACCCAAATCCCCTGTATTCGAATGTTGGGCCGTCTACACTTCTAGACTACGTGTTTGAGGGCAGGCACCTCCTAGTATTCACATTTGTGTGGCAGAATTGGCCCTCAATACATATTTGACTTAACGAATTTTATACCTCGCAGAACCGAGTCCAGGGCTGGCATAGAGCAGATTCATCAGATGTCTATTACAATTCCTCAATGATTAGACTCGCTAACATTTACTGAAGTTTATCAAACGGCAGGATCTGTGCCAAGCGCTTTACCTCCCACCGCCTTTTTCACTCACGTTCTCCTTCCTCCGGGGGAGGGGGCGGGCTCAGCACCACGACCCGCCCTGTCTGTGCATTCGTTGGTCGAGCCTGACGCTCGTTACTGCCGAGTCCCGGCCAAACCACGCCTCCACGCCGTTCGTCTGGCCCAGAGAGGGCGTGTCCATCGTCCCACCGGGCGATCCAGTCGGTCTCCTCTCGTGAGAATCGATACGCCCTAGAGGACCGGAGCGGCGTGGGTGGGGGCGTGTTCCGCGGTCCCTCGGAGCCCGCGCACGCCGCGCCCCGCCCCCTCAGCACGCAGGCTCCGCGCGAGCTCGCGCACGCGCGCGCGCGCGCTCTTCAGAGCCTCACTCTGGCCAGCGGGGACCGACGGGCGGAGGCTGGGCTGCTGAAGTACGAGGGGCGGAGCCCGGGCCGCCGCCGCCGCCGCCGCCGCCGCTGCCGCCGCTGCCGCCGCCGCCGCCACTGCCGTCGCCGCCGCTGCCACCAGAGAGGAGCATGTCTGCAACTCGAGCCAAGAAAGTGAAGATGGCCACCAAATCATGCCCCGAGTGCGACCAACAGGTGGGCGCCGGGGGCCGGACACCGGGCACACGGGCCGGTGGGGCGGGTGCGCGCGGGCGGGCGTCCGTTGCCGGCGGCCGCTGGCTGTGGAGAGGCCGCCTCGCCGGGGTCCCAGCGGCTGAGCGTGTGGGCCGGCCCTTGAGCACTGGCCACCATGGGAGCCCTCAACCGGCCGGATAGAGCCCAGGGGTTGCCGGGGAAGCGCCCGGGGCCGCGGCCCGGCCGGTGCCCACCTGGCGGCGATCAGACGGGCGAGTATCTTGCCCTGTGGCCAGCGGCGTGAGAGGGGGCGTGGATTTATCGTGAGCTGACGGGGCGCCCTGTTCGGACCCTCCCAGAATCGCCTGTCCGGCTCCGGTGACAGCGGCAGGAGTGTGGGGCAGCAGCCCAAGTGGACGAGTTCGGTCCCTCAGCCCCCTCCTGACCTGAAGAGAATCCTCGATGTGTCGACTCTGAGTCTGGGCTCCTGGCTCCGAAATCCGCCTTCTGCCAGGCAGGGTTGCTTTGTTCCCGTTTCAGATGTGTACGGTGGACCCCCAAAACTGTCCCCCCGCGACCTGGGCGGATGCTTGAATGTGACAGGCCCGCAGTGTAATAGTTTTAAGTTTTGGCGAAATATGGAGATTTTTTCTCTTAAATATATTTATTATATTTTTGACGTAAATAATCGTGAATCCTTTCTGTACAATGTTTTAAATGGAACGTTATTGAATGACGCCCCCATTGAAGCCCTTCCTGAGCGCTCCTCACTTGCCCCTACCCGCCGCGGTATCCACTGTTAAAAATTTGGCATTTTCTGCTTCCAGATCTTCTAAAATATATATATGTGGTTTTATGAATTTTAAATGACTGCTTTCTACACAGAATTAATGGTGTCATAGCTGTAAGTTAAAAAAATCTCATCTTACCGTTTTAGTTTAAGGATGCCTCATTTTTTACTAGAATAATAGAAGTTCCTCTAAACCTTATAATCGAATGAGTTAAGACTCTCAGTTAAAAGCATTAGTAAGGGCCCTATTTCACACCAACATGCAGATCTGGGTGTGTTTTTTTCTTTTCCACTGAGAGGATTTTTTCAAAATGATTACCTCTTCTCCCTTTTTCTTTCTTTCCTTTTTTTTAAATCAGGAGTAATTTGAAATGGATGAAGACTTTTTTTTTTTTTTTTTTTTGCGGTACGCGGGCCTCTCACGGTTGTGGCCTCTCCCGTTGCGGAGCACAGGCTCCGGACGCGCAGGCTCAGTGGCCATGGCTCACAGGCCCAGCCGCTCCGCGGCATGTGGTATCTTCCCAGACCGGGGCACGAACCCGCGTCCCCTGCATCGGCAGGCGGACTCAACCACTGCGCCACCAGGGAAGCCCTGAAGACTTTTTTAATAAGCTGATTTTAGTGCATACTTTAAGGAGTAAGCTTAAAGGTTGATCAGATCTTTTAACAGAAAATGTTACATGTTTTATTCAGTATCTTTTATGGGCAATGATAGATACGCTGATCAGAGGAAGACTGTGCAAGGAGAATTACGGTTTATTGATTGTTTGAGTTTATTGAGTATGCATTCTAAAAACAATTTAGCCATGTTTTCCAAAACAGAGTTAAATTTCCTTTCTTTTCTTTTAAAATTTTTGTTTGCGTTGGGTCTTTGTTACTGCGCGTGGGGCTTTCCCTAGTTGCGGCCAGCGGGGGCTACCCTTCGTTGCGGTCCACGGGCTTCTTATTGCGGTGGCTTCTCTTGTTGTGGAGCACGGGCTCTACGTGCGAGGGCTTCAGTAGTTGTGGCTCGCGAGCTGTAGAACGCACACACAGTAGTTGTGGTGCGCGGGCTTAGTTGCTTCGCGGCATGTGGGATCTTCCCGGACCAGGGCTCGAACCTGTGTCCCCTGAATAGGCAGGCAGATTCTTAACCACTGCGCCACCAGAGAAATCCTAAATTTCCATTCTTACCATTAAACTAAATTTGTTAAATTCTGAAAAAGTTGGACTTTTCTATTTAAGTCTCCTTGTTGAAGATTATTTCAATATTTAAATCATTTCCATTTGTTCCGTTTAATTGTGCAGAAGTATAAGGTTTACATGGTATGCATTATGCATTCCAGTTTCTGTAGGGCATCAGTTATTGCAAATCCTGACCTTGTTGTATTTGGCATACAGTAACCTTTTGGGGAAAATAACCTGTTTTTAATATCCTCGTTAAAAAAAGAGGAAAGGATAGTAAACTTGTAGGAGTCCCTGTAACCAACAAAACGTGATCAGCATTTTATTTGGAAATATCACATTCTGTTTTGTTGTTACACACACAACCTCCACTCCAGCTGCCATAACAAAATACCATAGATTGGGTGGCTCAAACAACAGTAATTTATTTTGTCACAGTTCTGGAGGCTGGAAGTCCCAAGATCCTGGCAGAAAAGAGAGCTTTCTGGTGTCTCTTGCAGGGACACTAATGCCATCCTGAGGGCTCCACCCTCATGACCTCATCTAAACCTAATTATCTCATCTCCAAATAATACTATCACGTTGGGGGGTTGGGGCTTCAACATAGGAATCTGTTGCTGGGGTGTTTTTGCGAGGTGGAGACACAATTCATTCCATAACAGGCTACAACAACATAATTTAAAATGTTGGTTTGTAGTGTTCTTTATTCTAAATACTTAAGAGAAGATAACATACATGGTGACTAATTCAAACTTTTGGTGATTCTTAAAAGCGATTTATCTTTTACTAAAAGTAACTCAATTGAAGAAAATAATAGATTAATTTTAGTTTTCTAGTTATTTGAAAGTACAGTTTCTTATAAATGAGAAAAAAATTATAATCCAGAAAGCCATTTTTAAAAAAAGCTTTAGAATACTGCTGTTATTCTAAGTTGCCTGATGAATATTAAATTAGAATTTAGATATAGTTTATAAACATAAATATAAAATCTTTAAAGTTTGAGGAGATTGCCTCAGTTGAGTAGATTTACATAAATTCTGTCTATGTGTGTGTAAGTTTAAAAACAGGTACAGAGATCAGCAAACAAGAAAGACCTAGATTTTCAGTTGCTTTATTACGTCCCCTTTTACGTTCCCCCATTTGAAAATATAGTTCTGAAACATCTAAACCACAATACTTTTCATTTTCAACGGGTTTCACATCCACTAACTCAAGTTACTGAGCCATTTTGAGTGTAGTAGTAGTCAGGATTCTTATTATTTTTCTGGGATCTCTGGTGTATGTTTCTGTTTTTGCTTTTTTTTTTTCTTTATTACATCAGCTTTTTCCCCCTTTTAGGAAAAAATGTTAGGAAATTTTATGTGACATTTAGCAAATATGTCTACTGTACGTAACTTAGATGCTCTTAGCAACAAAGAGTATAGATGGATTCTCTGTATTGTGGTTATTTTTGAGCTTTTTAAAGTCAGTGAAACAATATAGGGTCAGGATTTTGTTTTTTGCAGTTGTTTTTTAAGCCTGTCTTACTTGTAAAACATGCCTACAATCTAAATACCTATTTTTCAAGGAATAAATTGATTCACAAGCCATCAGTAAACAACACTTCAAAGTTTTTTCCTTGCATTTTAAAATCCTGAAAGTATAGCATTAGAACTTTCATTACTGTTGTCTTTGGCATTACAACTGAAATTTCATGGAAGTTTAGGTGTTTGTTTAAAATCCAAATTATACAATAATTTAAAGAGATTAATATAACTGAAGTTGTCTACCTCCTTTAATAATTCTTTTTACAGGATCTGTATTGTGGTGGTGGTTAGTTGGGTTTTCTTCAGGGTTGGTGTGAGGGGAAGGAACTTTACATTTTCAAAAGGACCTTAGGGTGACTTAGCTCAGGCGCATGAATGTTCCTTGAGCATAAGACACTTTCATTAAGGGACGTAAATCAGCCTGTCAATTGAATTAGTCATCCCAAAGCCGAATGTACATTTCTCATCCAACTGTAGCACACTGTTAATTCTGGACATGGGTTGATATAATTTTTTTGTGTATAAGACAATTAAATTTCAATTTGTTGAGTTTCAGTAGCTGAAAGAAAATGGTTGTTGAGTAGCAAAGGGTATGTTGAATAAGAACATCACGTTCTGTGTTTTTTTTGGGTAGCATTAACTTAAAACAATTTATATTGCTGTGGATGTCGTTAATGATGTGTTTAAGTATAAAGGAAATGAGTCAGTACCTTTGAGCTTGGTTTCTCTGAAGATGTGAATTTTTTTAAATGACAAAACATACCTATTTTAGGCAGATTTTACACTATTAAGAAATGTAACATTACATTTTCTGTCATGGTTTGGAAGAATCTCGTTACATTCTTTTTTTTTTTTTTTTTTTTTTTTGCGGTGCGCGGGCCTCTCGCTGTTGTGGCCTCTGCTGTTAAGGAGCACAGGCTCCGGGCGCGCAGGCTCAGTGGCCATGGCTCACGGGTCTAGCCGCTCTGCGGCATGTGGGGTCTTCCCGGACCGGGGCACGAACCCGTGTGCCCTGTATCGGCAGGCGGACTCTCAACCACTGCGCCACCAGGGAAGCCCTCGTTACAGTCTTGATAAAGCAAGCTGTTAGACATACCTGGAGTTTGATTATTTTTATAGATTCATTGTTATTTTTCATAAATACAAACTAGAATTCTTTGTTCAGTATTTTTATGCAAAGAAAAGGAATTCTGCCAGAATTCTGATTTAGCTTATTTAGATCACATTTATATTCTAGAACATGAGGCATTCTCTACATAAATGGATGAAAGCTTTATAGTAGTGATTAAACTTTTACATAAGCAGAACAGTGGGCAAATGGAACTTATCTCACAAAGGGAATTGTAATTGGTATTCTGTGAGTACTTTTTGTTGAGATTAATTTCTGGTTTTCAGTGAATGTGCCCTGAGTCCAAGGATCATTAAGGTTAATATTAGTGAAACAATTGTGGAGGGAAAGCTAAAGCTTTTTTCAATGATTTTCAATAATATTTGGCTTTATAAATTTATTTATTTATTATTTTTGGCTGTGTTGGGTCTTCGTTGCTGCATGCGGGCTTTCTCTAGTTGTGGTGAGCAGGGGCTACTCTTCATGGCCATGTGCGAGCTTCTCATTGTGGTGGCTTCTCTTGTTGCAGAGCACTGGCTTTAGGCGCTCGGGCTTCAGTAGTTGTGGCACACGGGTTCAGTAGTTGTGGCTTGCAGGCTCTAGAGCACAAGCTCAGTAGTTGTGGCGCATGGGCTTAGTTGCTCCACGGCATATGGGATCTTCCCAGACCAGGGCTCAAACCCATGTCCCCTGCATTGGCAGGCGGATTCTTAACCACTGTGCCACCAGGGAAGTCCCTAACATTTGGCTTTAGAAAAATATTGACAGACTTGAAATGGAGAAAGGAGACACTTGTAAAAATAGTTTACAGATTTAGAAACAGAAGCCTGAAGAGCTTGTGTTTTATCTGACGTCCTTCCTGGAGCTGAGACTGTAAGATACTAGATCTCAACTCCTGCTTTGTCCCACATTCTCTTTTGTTTGTACAACACTTTTGCCCCTCAAACGGGTTGTTGTAAACTTTTTTTTTTCTATTGGTAGTAATAGGCATCTTACCTGCTCATGTTGGAACCTGGGTTGTTTTCAGTTCTTTACCCTTTTGAAATGTCTTGTAGATCTACCTTCTCTCCATTTACATTCTCACTATTCCAGTGGGGCCCATAATATTATGCTGGGATTACTTTAATGATTTCCCAATCATGCCCCCTTTTCCAATTTATTCTATATAAACTGCTTTCAAACTAATATTTTAGGAAATGCTACCTTTTTCCCCGTATATTTTCCTTGGCTCTGACCCTATTGTGGTTTTCTGTTGTTCACTCACATCAGCACATGTTTACCGTGCATTTGCTACATTCATGGTTATTGTAGTGTGTTACTAGAATGTGAAGATTTAGAGGACACAATACCCATCTCATAATTTGTTGTCAGGAGGTGGGGTTTAAATAAATCCACGATTCCTACTTCAAGTAATTTATCATTCAGTTTAGGAGAGTACATAAACACTGAGAAGTTAAAGAACAGAAAAATAGTAATAATAAATTGTTTCTTTTTTTTGTCTACAGGTTCCTGTTGCATGTAAATCATGTCCCTGTGGTTACATATTTATTAGCAGAAAACTTTTAAATGCAAAACACCCAGAAAAATCACCATCTTCTACAGGTAATTGTGAGAGTTTACCACATTTTTAGCTTTTTGATGTAGAAATTTAAAATTAATTTTTGTGAATTTACTATTCAATTTTTTTGAAGTTAAAAATTAAAGTCTATTGAAGTATGTGTTTGGTTTTTATTAGTTATTGGAAATCAGCTTATGACATTAGTATGCCGTTTATTCTATTTAAATGTTAACTCCCTTGTAATGCTGATAACGCTTGTAACAAATTTTCTATTTTTTATTTTTGGAGTATGGAGAGCCATTGAAGGGTTTTAAGCAAGGGAGTGACCTGATCTGATTTTTTTTTTAAAAATTTAAATCTTTACTAAAGGTATAATTGACTTCCAATAAATTGTGCATATTTAAAGTGTATGTTTGATAAGTTTTGTCATGTGTTTATACCAATCAGTCATCACAGTCAAGATAATGAACATGTCCATCATTCCCATAAGCTTTCTAGTTCCCCTTTGTAATCTTCCCATCTTGTTTCCCACTCCCCCAGATAACCACCGATCTGCTTTCTGTCACTATTTTAGAACTTTACATTATATAAATGGAATCATACAGTATGTAATCTTTATTGCCTGACTTCTTTCACTGAGCATAATTTAAGATTCGGCCATATTGTTGTGTATATCAATAAGAATTCATTCCTTTTTATTGCTTAATAGTATTCTTTGTGTGGATATGCCACAATTTGTTTATCTGTTTACTGCTTGATGGACATTTTGGTTTTTCCTCTCATAGTGCTGGTACAATGTGTAACAACTTTAAAGTAGGTTTTTGTTTTTTTTTTTTAAACTGGTGACTGAAAAAATATAACCTGATTTTGGTGTGAATATAATTTTTAGATACATTGGTTATTTTTTGTAATTCCCTGATATAGAATATCTAAAAAATTTTTTGTTTGAATTTTACCTTCCCATTAATATAGACAAATTGGATTTGTTCAGCAGATATATTTATTAAAAAATGAAATGTTGTTATTTGTTCTTCGATAAAGTCAGAACTTTATATGTTCATGATCCCCAAATAGGAGTAGATTGATTGCAAGTGTATATATGAGCACCTGCTGTATGCTAGGACTGTTCTAAGCCTTGGGCCTAAAGTAATGAATGAATTTACTATCAAGGCGGGTTCACTGCTGTCATGGAGCTTAATGCATTCTTGTAGGCAGGAAATAGAGAACAGATAAACAGGGAGAATATCAACTTGTGAATAAACGCCTTGTAAGAAATTAAAATAGAGTGCTGAGGTGTGTGACTGGAAGGCTACTTTTGATTGAGTGGTTGGAAGCTTCTCTGAGAGGTGACATTTTAGGCTGAGGCTGAATAGGAACAGGGGGGTAGTAGCCATGATAAGATCAGGAAGAAGACCATTCTTGACAGATGAAATAGCAAATGCAAAAATTTTAAGGTTGTTAAATTTTGGTATATTTTAGGAACAAAAAGGCCAGCGTGGTTGCAGTGTAGACAGTAAAACCAGGAGAGTGTTTGATATGAGGCCAGAGGGATAAGCAGAGGCCAGATTATTTATTTAAGGCTTTGTAAACTAGAGTAAGATTTTGGTTTTTGTTCTTACAGTGTGAGGAGAAACTATCCCTGGGATGTGCAATGAGGTGAGGGGAGGGTGGCATGCTCTGATTTGCCTTTTAGAAAGATCATTCTGACTTCTGTCTAGAGAATAGTTTGTGGGGTTACAAGGTGGAAGTGAGCTTTTGCAGTATGTTAACTGAGTGAGGATGCTGAGTTAAGCAAAGAATGGTTATAGTAGGAGATGATTCAAGAATTACATATATTTATGTCTGTGAGAGGTCTGTTTATCCTAGGTCTGTGGAGAGATGGGAGGAAAGCAGTTTTAATTCCATTTCTGCCTCTGAGTTTGCTCCCTTTCAACATGGTAATGGACTTACTATTAATTCATTAGTTCTTAAAGGCTGTTGCTGGATTGGTTATATAGGAGTCATCCAGAGAACTGTTAAAAATCAATTCCTGGTTCTTGTTTCCTAAGAGTATGATTTGGGTATGGGAACCTTGGAATGATTCATTCAGTAGATTTGCTGGGGTGGCATGTCAACTCAGTTCTGAGGCTCCAAAATGAATAAGACATGGTCCATGCTATTAGTGGGACAATTGTGTTTATTAGTTTTTCACTCAACAAATATTTTTGAGACCCTTCTATATACCAACAATTCAGGTGAGAAATGAGGTAAGGAAGAAATGTAAATGAGGACAGAGAAAAGGGACAGATGCTACAAGTGTTAAGAATTTAGAATCATTTGAAGGAAAGGGAAGACTTTAGAATGACTTTCAGATTTCTGACTGGGATTACTGGTTAGAAAGGGAAGATAAAAGGGAAGACAAGTTTTGAGGGAAAGATGAAGAAACTATGTTTGGATATAGTTGTGAAATATCATCCGTGTGGATTTTTTTTTTTTTTTTTTCCCAGTTGGACATACCGTCTGAAGCTCAGGGAATAGCCTCAGCCGGAGAGAAAGGTTTGAATCATCATGGTTGTTGATATCATGGAAATGGATGAGCTAGTTCTATAGAGTCTATAGGGTAGGAAGAGGAAGCAGGTTCAGGGACTGAACTCTGGCAGACTCCAATCTTAAAGGGTAGAAGTGGGTAGGGAGGTCATGTCAGCTGAGAAGAAATGTCAGCCGCAGGAGAACAGCCAACAGAGGTGGTGTTACATAAGTCAGTGTGATGAGTGAGAAGCAGTTCATTATTATTTTACGTTTGGAGTTTCCTAAGGTTCTGTTGTTTAATAAGAGTAGACTTGCGACCTTGAAGTGAAGATGAAACATTGAAGCCTAGAAATCCTAGGGAGGAGGAAGAAGAACCAGCAAGACAAACAAAGAATAGAAAGGACAGAGAAATATCAGGGATAGACTGTGCTGTAGAACAAAAGGAGGAAAGGGTTTTAAGAAGGATTAAGAGTACTCAAAGCCTGGAAATCAGTTTGGTATAGTACAGACATGTACTGTATGTTGTTATATATTATATGAAGATCTGGCTTCAGATTCAGATTCCAGTTTGGACACTCTCTAACAGGTTAATTAACCTCCAGGGGCAGCTGCTGTTTAGTTGTGTTTATGTAGGTTTATAGTACCAACTTAGAGGATTGAAGTGTAGGTGAAGTGTATATGAAAATGTCTAACATAAAGAAAGCTTGGTATGTTATAGGTACTCAATAAATACTAATTTTTACAATTAAATTTCTTTTTAAAAATTTTTTCTGGCTGCATTGGGTCTTCATTGCTGCACACGGCCTTTGTCTAGTTGCAGCGAGCGGGAGCTACTCTTCGTTGCTGTGCGTGGACTTCTTATTGTGGTGGCTTCTCGTTGTGGAACATGGGCTCTAGGCACACGGGCTTCAGTAGTTGTGGCATGTAGGCTCAGTAGTTGCGGCATGCAGTCTCAGTAGTTGCGGCATGCAGGCTCAGTAGTTGCAGCATGCACAGGCCCTAGAGTGCAGGCTCAGTAGTTGTGGCGCATGGGCTTAGTTGCTCCACGGCACGTGGGATCTTCCCGGACCAGGGCTCGAACCCATGTCCCCTGCATTGGCAGGCGGATTCTTAACCACTGCACCACCAGGGAAGTCCCCAAGGAAGACTTTTATTTGCATAATTAAACATTTAAAACAAAAAAGAAACATCCTTAAAGCTCAGATTGCACTTATCTTAAAATCAAAGCTATAAAAGATTATTTGAAATTTCAGTGGGTTGAAACCTCTTATTTAATTATTGTAACTTTGTGTGACATGCAGGAGGAAAATAATCTGTTAAGTCATAGATTTATCTAGATTTGAAATGTTGAAAACTCACATTTTGCAAATATACTAATCATCTTTATATCTTCATAACATACATGAAAATAGGGAGATGGGACGCTAGAACAATATAGAACTTTGCTAGCTGAAAATATAGATAAATAAAATCTATTACAGAAGTTAATTTTAAATTGTAAAAATATATTAATTTCGGTGAGAGGAAAAGATGAGTGTTACAAATAAAGCTGTATTAATGCTCAGTGTTTTGTACAAGTGCATAGAACCTCAAGGCAATTAATTATTCTTTGATTCTTTTCTAAATGAGTTAGGAATGTAGTATTGTTTCTTTTATCCTTTTTAGGGGGTCAATATTAAATGGAGATAAATTTTTAAAAATTGACTATGTTGTTCATGTAGGATTTCATTTCTAAATTGAATGGTTGACTGAGAGTTTAAAAAGTAGCCTTGGGCTTCCCTGGTGGCGCACTGGTTGAGAGTCCGCCTGCCGATGCAGGGGACACAGGTTCGTGCCCCGGTCCGGGAAGATCCCACATGCTGCGGAGCGGCTGGGCCCGTGAGCCATGGCCGCTGAGCCTACGCGTCCGGAGCCTGTGCTTCGCAACGGGAGAGGCCACAACAGTGAGAGGCCCGCGTACAGCCAAAAAAAAAAAAAAAAAAGTAGCCTTGAGGTTGAGTCTTCATCTGCCAATTTGAAGAAATTTTTAAAAAAAGAAATTAAAGGAAATACTGTATTTCCTAAAATTGAAAGTATCTGTACTGTGGCCTAAACCTTCAGTACTGTAGTAGTAATCTATTCAAGTATTTGGTCAGTTACCAAATACTGACAGAAGCAGTTTTTGGTGAGAACAAACTCTGTTCCAAATCTTTAAATTTAGTTTTCCAAATGGGTGTTCTGGGTGGTTTAGTGACATCAAGGGTGCTATTTTGCACTTAATAACAATGGATATACCTTTAAAATTTTTTCATTATAAAAACTGTAAAGAAAAAGTAAACTGAAAATCTAACTGAGATACTAGTTTATACAAGACTTCCGCTAAAGGTAAGAAAAAGGTTTAAAACGGTAAGAATTTTGGGGCTTCCCTGGTGGCGCAGAGGTTGAGAGTCCGCCTGCCGATGCAGGGGATATGGGTTTGTGCCCCGGTCCGGGAAGATCCCACATGCCGCGGAGCGGCTGGGCCCCATGAGCCATGGCCGCTGAGCCTGCGCGTCCGGAGCCTGTGCTCCGCAATGGGAGAGGCCACAACAGTGAGAGGCCCGCGTACAGCAAAAAAAAAAAAACGGTAAGAATTTTGAACAGCTTATTAGTATTTAACTGTTAATTTCTCAGTGAGTATAAACTTTGGGTTAAGCTTAGTCAAATAAATAACAAAATTAAATAAATTCCATTTTTTATTGAGGGAAGGAAAAAGGGATAAAAATATTAAACCTAATTTTTAAATTATTCTCTAACAGGGAAAGGCTGATAAATAAGCAAAGTCCATAAATGACATACTCACTTTTGTAGTTAAGGAAGAAAAATGGGGAAATGATTATCACCAGTACCTTTTAGAAACCCAAAATGATTGAACGTTAATCAGTAGTAAGTGATCCTCAACTCTGAATTACTTGACAGTGAAGATTTGGTTTTGTTATTTCAGAAAACATTGTTCCTTACATGCTAATCACTTAAAATTGCTGTACATTCATATACGGAACATAGTTTTTATTTTGCCTTTTGATGAAAAAATACATACCTTCATCTCTGTGCGTTTCTTTAAAGTTCTTAATCATATAGTTTATATAATGATATCTATATTCATCTTTAAAAGACATTTTTCATAGAATCCTCTGATTTCTTCTAATCAAGACTGATTTTAGGTCTGCTGCACAGCTGTCATGCTAAAATTTCTTTCCATTGTACTATAAGGATAATCCTACTTTTTCTTTTTTCTTTTTTTAAAGATATTTTGATGTGGACCATTTTTAGTCTTTATTGAATTTGTTACAGTATTGCTTCTGTTTTATATTTTGGTTTTTTGGCCATGAGGCGTGTGGGATCTTAGCTCCCTGACCAGGGATCGAACCTGCACCCACTGCTTTGGAAGGTGAAGTCTTAACCACTGGGCCGCCAGGGAGATCCCTACTTTTTCTTTTTTTTTTTTAATTAATTTATTTATTTTGCTGAGTTGGGTCTTCATAGCTGTGCATGGGCTTTCTCTAGTTGCGGTGAGCGGGGGCTACTCTTCATTGCGGTGCGTGGGCTTCTCATTGCAGTGGCTTCTCTTGTTGCAGAGCACAGGCTCTAGGCGTGTCTCAGAGCACAGACCAGGGCTCAAACCCGCGTCGCCTGCATTGGCAGGTGGATTCTTAACCACTGCGCCACCAGGGAAATCCCAGAATTTAGTATTTTAATCGTTTTAAGTTGTACGGTTTAGTGGCATTAAGTACATTCATATCATGTGCTTAATCATCACCACTGTCCATTTCCAGAACTCTTTTCATCTTCCCAAACTGAAACTCCACACACATAAAACAATAACTCCCCATTTTCCTCCCACTCCCCGCCCCCATCACGCCCCAGGCCACTACTATTCTTTCTGTGCTTGTGAACTTGAATTTGACTACTGTAGTTACCTTCTATAAGTGTAGTCATGCAATATTTGTCCTTTTGTGTCTGGTTTCACTTAGTAAAATGTCTCCATCCACGCTGTGACGTGTCAGAATTTCCTTCCTGAATAATATTCGATTGTATGTACTTACTACATTTTGTTCATGCATTGAACAGAAGTTTTTAATTTTGATGAAATCCAAGTTGTCTATTTTTTCTTTTGTTGCCGGTACTTTTGGTGTCATATCCAAGAAATCATTGACAAATCCACTGTCTTGAAGTTTTTCCCCTAAGCATTTTATAGTTTTAGTTGTTATATTTAGATCTTCAATCCATATTGAGTTAATTCTTGTATATCGGGGTCCCCAATCCCCGGGCCGCGGACCGCTACCAGTCCGCGGCCTGTTATGAACCGGACCGCAAAGTAGGAAGTGAGTGGTGGGCGAGCGAGCAAAAGCTGCTTCTGCTGCTCTCCATTGCTCGCATTACCTCCTGAACCGTCCCCCTGCCCCGCCCCTCCCCCCCCCCCCCCCCCCCGGGGTGGGGGAATATTGGCTTCTAGGAAACCAGTCCCTGGTACCAAAAAGGTTGGGAACTGCTGTTGTATATGGTATAAGATAAGGGTCCAGTTTCATTTTTTTGCCTGTGGATATCCAGTTTTCCCAATTACCACTTGTTGAAAGTACTGTTTTTTCATGGCTACTGTTATTGAAAATCATTTGACCATATATTCGAGGATTTATTTTTGGGCTATTTTATTCTATTGGTCTGTATGTCTCTGGTAAGGCAGTACTACTTTTTTTTCTTTTTTTTGCGGTACGCGGGGGTGTCACTGTTGTGGTCTCTCCCGTTGCGGAGCACAGGCTCCGGACGCGCAGGCTCAGCGGCCATGGCTCACGGGGCCCAGCCGCTCCGCGGCATGTGGGATCTTCCCGGACTGGGGCATGAACCCGTGTCCCCCGCATCGGCAGGCGGACTCTCAACCACTGCGCCACCAGGGAAGCCCAGTACTACATTTTTTTGATTACTGTAGTTTTGTTAGAAAAGGTTTGAAATCAAGAAGTGTGATTCTCCGTTCTTTTCCAAGATTGTTTTGGCTATTTGGGGTCCATTGAGATTCCATATGATTTTAGGATGGAGTTTTCTATTTCTACAAAAAAATCTTAATGATATAGTACTTTCAGAAGGTATGCTTTGAAATGTTTTAAGATTTTTTTGTTTCCTGAACTACCTTTGTTCCTCATGTTTTTGTTTTTATTTTGTTTTTGGCCTTGACCAGGGATTTAACCCGGGCCACAGCAGTGAAAGCCCAGAATCCTAACCACTAGACCACTAGGGAGCTCCCTGTTTTGCATGTTTTATCTTGCTCCTTCTCTCTCTCACACTTTTTATTTTCTTCAAATAGCTGGTAATCCTTAATTGCCTGTTGATATTTATAAATGAAGGTCTTGGTTTATCAGTGTAGATAACTTGCATGAATATCCTACACTGTTTTGAAAGTCTATTTTGACATCTCTTTAGTGTACAATTGGAAGAAGCTTATTGGCAGGCTTTTAGATGTAAATTAGGTGAGCTGGGGAATGCTGTTGAAATCCATGATTGCCAAAATAAGGAAGGTTTCATTCTGGGACGGAATGTGAGATCCTTTATAGTATTTCATTTTTATGAGGAACTGCCTTTTTTGTTTGTTTGTTTCTTCTTTCTGTGTTGTGGAGGGTCAAAGTCCCCTTGAACATCGCTTGATTCCCAAGAGCTTTACGTCTTTATGTGTTACTTTGTATACATAGGCCCAACTGTTCTGCAGTAGTTCTAGTTATTCTGATGATCACCCTGTGGCCTGCTGTTCCTTACTGTACTTTTCGTCCTGTCCTGGGAATATCTTTGGGAAGAAGAGCGATCCCTGCTATAGGAGATATCTCTTATTTTTATTTTGAATTTTAGTGTTTTCTATTCTGGTTACTTAGAATCTGTTAGCTTGCCAGTTTGCTGAAATTCTGTAATTTTAGATCGTTAATAGCACCCTTTCCTGTTTCAAGCACTGCAGGTTTATTTTCCTTTTTCCCTTTATCTTTTTACCCATGTTTGTGCTCATTTCAATAGGATTTTTGAGAAGATAGTGAAATAAATCATGTGTTCAGTCTGATTTTATTTATTCAGCACCACTTAACATGTGTAGGTAACGTTCTAGGTTCTGTGAATGAGACAGACAAAAGCACCCCAGCTTTCATAGAGCTTATATTTTGATGGGGGAGACATATTGAGCATATAAATAAATGTAGTAGTAGTAGTAGAAGTAGTAGTAGAAGAAAATTATAGAAAGACTATAGTAGTAGTAGTAGTAGAAGATTATAGAAAGTAACTTGGGCTGGGAGACTCAGAGGGGTGACCTATAAGTTGACATCTGAAGGAAATAAAGCCTGTCTCATGAAGAGCCTTGGGAAGAAAGCTCTAGGCAGAAGGATTAGCAAATGCAGAGACTCAAGGGAGGAAGGAACTTGTTTTATTAAAAGGAAGGCATATCTGCAGAGTACTGAACAAACTGGCTACTGGTATGAGATTAGATGGGTGAGAGGCAAATGTCAGGTCTTATGGGGGACTTATAGTCTTTGGTCAGGAAATTTGACTTTCTTTTAAATAAAGTGAAAAGCTAATGAAAGGTTTTAGAAAGGAAGCTTATTTATACAGTTTTTTTTAAAGATAATTTTGGCAGCTGTTTAGGGAATGTGTTCGGTTGCCCATAGAAGTGGGAGAAATGAAGAAATTGTGGATGTATTTTGCACAGAGTACCTATGGACTTCTATGATGATAGAAGAAACAAGCTGAGTCACAAATGACTACAAGTTATTTGGCTTTTGCAACTGGTTGGTGCTATTTACTAGTATAATGAAGGTTGGAGGAGGGAAAATCAAGAGTTATTTTTTGGCACATCTGAAATGCTTGTGAGTCATACAAGTGAAGCTGTCAGGTAGGCAGTCTAGAGCTTTGGGAAGAAGTCAGAGCTGAAAGTAGAAATTTTGGAACGATTATAACAATAGTTTTTAATGTTTTGGGTCCATGGTTTATCTGGGCTCAGGACAGAGTCCTAAGACTTTAATATTAGAGATGGAAAAGAACCTGCAGGGAGGAGAAGACAGCAGAGGTGATAAAGAGGAATGGCTGGTGAGATGGGAGATTTGCAGAACCTGAAAATCAAGTAAAAAATTAATTTCAAGGAAAAGAGGGGGCTTCCCTGGTGGCGTAGGGGCTTCCCTGGTGGCGCAGTGGTTGAGCGTCTGCCTGCTGATGCAGGTTCGTGCCCCGGTCCGCGAAGATCCCACATGCCGTGGAGCCTGCGCCTCCAGAGCCTGTGCTCCGCAACGGGAGAGGCCACAAGAGTGAGAGGCCCGCGTACCACAAAAAAAAAAAAAAAAAAAATTAATTTTAAGGAAAAGAGTAGTCCTGTGTTGAAGTTTTGAGAGATGGTATTAAGATGATTAAAGAGAGGTGTCTATTAGATTTGCTGACAGGGGTTTTTGTCCTTCTTGATGATCATTTTCATTGAGTTGGGAGCTATACTGGAATGAATTGATGGGTGAATGGGAGGTGAGAAACTGAAGGCAGAAAGTACAGATACTTCGTTTTTGAGAAGTTGGCTATGAAGAAGTTTGCAGAGATGGGTGGGTAGCTGAAGGAACAAACTTATATTCAGTGT
Organism: Delphinus delphis; assembly: GCF_949987515.2. Taxonomy (NCBI): domain Eukaryota; kingdom Metazoa; phylum Chordata; class Mammalia; order Artiodactyla; family Delphinidae; genus Delphinus; species Delphinus delphis. The sequence continues at coordinate 22,881,352 of NC_082702.1, read as the reverse complement.
TAAACTCTAAAAGGCATACTATAAAAAGCTTTACCTGTTACTATTTCTTTCAACTTTTTTTTTTGAGAAATTCTAAGCATACTCTGTCCCATCCACATCCACTCCTTCTCTTGTATATTATTTTAAAGCAAATTTCATATAATTTCAATTATAAATATTTCATTACATGTTTCTAAAAGACAGACCTTGGGACTTCCCTGGCAGTCCAGTGGTTAAGACTCCATGCCTCCAATGCAGGGGGCATGGGTTTGATTCCTGGTTAGGGAACTAGGATCCCATATGCCATGCGGCACAACCAAAAAGAAATAAAATTAAAAATAAAAAAAATAATAATAAAAGATAGACCTTTAAAAACTTAAGCACAATAAAAAATTAACAATAATTCCATTCCAGTTGGATATCAAATATCCAACTGGTGTTGAAATTTTCAGGTTTCTCATAAATAGTTTTTAAAAAAACAGATTTCAAATAAGGTCCACACGTTGCATATGACTGATATCTTTTTTGGCTCTCTCTTTATCCATTATTTTCTCTTTTATTCCTTGCAGATTATATGTTAAACTATCACTTGTCCATTTGGATTTACTGTTTGTGTCTCCATGGTGTATGTTAACACATTCTTTGAATGATTTCTCTTTTTCTTATAAATTGTAATTTGGATCTAAGGGCTTGATGAGATTTGATTTTTTTTTTTTTTTTTTTTGGCAAGACTACTTAGGTAGGTATTCTATAAGGAGGCACAAAGTCTACTTATCTCTGTTTTTGTGATGTTAGCTGCTGTTGATGTTTACATTTAGTTCATTTCAAGTTGAAAATGGTAATACTCTTATTCCTTCTTCAGTTTTTTAGCCACAGTGATTCTAAAATAAGAAATTGCTCTTCATCTACCCTTTTGTTACCCAGTGAGTGGTACAGTTTGAATAGAAAAGGCAGGGTAAATGCTTTATTCTTTTCCTTTATTTCACTTTTCAAAATAGTGAGTTGGTTCTTTAGGTGTTTCAGTCTATTATAGTTATTATTTTTATTGATGCTCAAATTATAATAGTCAACAGGAGCCTCTTCAAGTTAGCCCTTGAGTCCTTTAACAAGATGCTGGTGATCTTAGATAACTTTCTTACAGTTTGGAATAACTAGCTATTCTTGCATTATCTGGCATATGTTAATCTGAGACCTGGAATTAACTAATTCTCCAAGGATATGGTATTTGGAAATAACTATTAATATTTTACTTAAATTTATTTTATTTTATAGTAGCCTATTAAGCGTACTTAATTTATATAGCCTTTTATTTCATTTTATTTTTAATTTATTTACTTTATTTATTTATTTTTTGCTGCATTGGGTCTTTGCTGCTGCGCGCGGTCTTTCTTTAGTTGAGACCAGTGGGGGCTACTCTTAGTTGCAGTGTGCAGGCTTCTCATTGCGGTGGCGTCTCTTGTGGAGCACGGGCTCTAGGCACGTGGGCTTCAACAGTTGTGGTAGGTGGGCTCAGTAGTTGTGGCTTGTGGGCTCTAGAGCGCAGGCTTAGTAGTTGTGGTGCACAGGCTTAGTTGCTCTACGGCATGTGGGATCTTCCCAGACCAGGGCTCAAACCCATGTCCCCTGCATTGGCAGGCGGCTTCTCAACCACTGTACCACCAGGAAAGCCCTATATAGCCTTTTAAATTGTTCTCTTTAGTTCTTGGGATATGAATTTTCTTATATGTTTTGCCCCTTTACCACCATGGTTTTAAGCATTTGGTGAATTTTCTTTCTTTCTTTTGAATTCAGGTACGTATTAAAGCAATTTAAAAAAATTGTTGTTTGTCTTATCCAACCTTTTGATCTGTTTGGAGTGAGAGGGGTGGCTCCTTGCATTAATTAAATCACCATGTTGAGTAAGGTTCCCCTATTGCTATTTATTTGGGATAAACATGCTCTTAGAATGTCAGAAATGACCTCTTCTGTGGATAAAGTGAAAACTGCTTACTTCCCTAGTATTTTTATATTTTTCCTAGATACTTTCTGTTTGGTTTTTATTGGGAACTTTAATATAAATATTATGGCTAAGGTCAGTTTTGCTTCTGTGTATTTGACATATTTCAATCTGTAATTTGGGTAGGGGGAAAAAAGGAGTGGAATATTTATTTTCCTTTTGTAATACTTCACCATTTTTAACTTGGATACAGAGAGAAGGAAAAAAGTTGCTGTGGAATTGTGTGAACTTGTAGAGGCTGAAATTAAAAGTATCAAATAAAGAAACGTCTTCTGTTATAAGATTCCTACTACCTCATGTGTTAATGTGGATCTGAATTCTTTTGAATTTCTTTCTTTCCTGCATGGGTGAGGGACATATAGATGTTATGGTTGTAGTTTTATAAAATATGCCAGGCAGCAAACTCTAGTGCTATTTAGAAAAAAAAAGAAGAAAGCAATGAGAACATGGGCAAACAGTTCTTGCTAAGCCCTAAAATATATCACTTTTATTCATCCATACAGAAAACAAGCATGAGGCCAAGAGGAGGCGAACAGAGAGAGTTAGGCGAGAGAAGATAAATTCTACAGTAAATAAGGATTTAGAAAACAGAAAGAGGTCTCGAAGTAACAGCCATTCAGATCATATCAGACGAGGAAGAGGAAGACCTAAAAGTGCATCTGCCAAAAAACATGAGGAAGAAAGAGGTATGAGTAAATCCAAGCAGTTTTTTTTTTTTTTTTTCAGGTATTAAAGTTTTCTAACATCTGAATTAGATAGTAGTGAAGAAAGTGTTTGGTAGGCATTGAACTCCTGGACTTAAAATTCCAACTCATATTTTAGTTTGTAAAAGCATTTCCTCTCAGGTAGATGTTTGTTTTAAAAAAGTCACATAAATTTAATTCTTATTGGAAAATTAAAGGCTTAAATTAGGTAAAATTCACCTTGCTGTAAACTGATGATAGTAAAGTTCAGAGATAATATGTGTATGACATCCTGGATAAGTCTGTTAAAATAGTTATACTTTTTTAAAGATAAATCTGAATTCTGTTAAGACTTATTTCAAACTATTATACTGTGAGTTTTAAAAATTTACTCTCAAGTGTTCTTCAGTATGAATTTTTAAATTACTCCTATTCTGTTTCCTATTTTGAGGCAGCTTTTGGATAGTAAGGTGAATTCTTCTTGGTCTAAAACATATTCATATTCTCCTTATAGATTTTCTCTTTTCTTCTGATAAGTAGTGTGTCTACCAATAACTTGTTTGTAACCATCAACTAAAACTTCTTGTTTTCTTTGATTTATACATCTTTTAAAAAACCTTTTATTGTGGAAAATTTAAAAGATTACACAAAAGTAAAAAGAATGGTATAATGCACCCCATATGCCCATGAATATCTTTTTAAAAGTGGGACTTTCAAGCCAGTAATTAAATGAAAAAACAAGAGAGTTGCTTTTTATAATTCTTTAAAAATCTCTCTCAAGTAAATCAACTATATTTCAATTAAAAATAAATAACAATGTTGTTAGACACCACAAAAGCCTCTATTAAAATAATTTCTTCAGTGAAATGTGTTTATAACTTCTTATGTTATTTGTGAGTTATGCTTTGCTTTTTCAGGTATTCAGTCTTAGGTATTCAAATATAAATGTATTTTAGACATTGAGAATTTTTTACCTGTTCACCGTTTCTCTCTGCTTTGTGTGCTTCTATTTGAATAAAAGTGCTACTGTTAGGGAAAATAACTTCACTGGTATAGGTTTTATCAAAGTTAAAGATTTTTTAATATTGTATGGTTAAAGGACTAAGGTTTATAATGTCTTTGACTGTATTCTGTGAAGACTGTGCTTCTATACTCCTTAATTTCCTTGGGTAATTTTACTGCTTTTTTCTCTTTCCTTCTATTATGCTGATCTTCCAGAGAGTTTGTGTTGTTTTCTCAACTTGAGGGTGCTTCTTTAACAATGGGATGATCAGAAAATATATGCTAAAGACTGTTTCAGAATGAAAACTAGGTAAAGAAAAGTCAACAGAGGGGCTTCCCTGGTGGCACAGTGGTTAAGAATCTGCCTGCCGGTGCAGGGGACACGGGTTCAAGCCCTGGTCCGGGAAGATCCCACATGCCACGGAACAACAAAGCCCGTGCACCACAACTACTGAGCCTGCGCTCTAGAGCCCGTGAGCCACATCTACTGAGCCCCACGTGCCACAACTACTGAAGCCTGTGCACCTAGAGCCCGTGCTCTACAAAAGAAGCCACCGCAATGAGAAGCCTGCGCACCGCAACGAAGAGTAGCACCCACTCGCCACAATTAAAGAAAGCACAAGCACAGCAACGAAGACCCAATGCAGCCAAAAAATAAAATAAATACATTTAAAAAAAAGTCAATGGAGAAAAAAGAAAAGAGGGAAATACTGCTTGGCCCAGAAAACAGAACATTCTTTACAGTTGAAGTAAAGGGAATATAACCCAAAGAATGGAAAAGGAATGCTTCTAGTCAGAGGAGATGAGAGAATAGATAATGACAGTCTTTTATTTGGGGAAACGAAGGCTCTGTAGTTGTGGTAGGACTATATATGCAGGTTTGGATCTTTTATTTCATGTTAACTTGAAAAAAGTGTTTATTTGGTATAAGTTGGTTTCAGGTATTTTTAGTTTATTATAGAAAAGTTTTAAGAAAGCTATTTCTAGAGTAAGATATGCTTTTAATACAAACAGGGAGGACCTCAAGGAATTTTTGTATAATAAAATAGAATCTTTTAATGTAGGCCAGGGGCAAGGGCATTCAGCAAACTTTTTCTGTAAAGAGCCAGATAATAAATATTTTAGGCTTCGTGGGCTATAGGGTCTCTGTCATAGCTAGTCTGCTCTGTCATTGTATCTGGAAAGCTGCCATAGAGAATACGTAAATGAATGGGCATGGCTGTGTTCCAGTAAGACTTTGTAAAAACAGGTGGGAGGCCAGATTTTGCCAATTGTATTTTACCAATTTTGCAGGCTGTATTTTACAAACCCTTAAGGCAGACCATGTTTTCTAAATATAATACTGATAGAAAATATGAACTTTTGAAATGTCTATATATTTTAGAATAGACTTCTTTGATATGCTTCTTAGTGTTAAGTAGCTACTTAAATTCAGTATTTATTGATTCCCAGCTCATAGGGCACTTGAAGAATTTGAAGCAAGCTTTACCTTTATTCTAATAAGGAAAACCTGACAGTGTGTCTAAAAGCACATTTTTAATTGGCTTTACTGTTTCCTATGTTTTGAAAAAAATAGGAAGAATAAGGAATGAAAAGGAAATCTTTTTAGACATCTAGATAACAACATTATGATAAAAGCCAACCATTAAACTTAACAGTTTTGGATGGTTTAAAATAAGTCTTCATTTTATATGTAGGGGGTATGATTATTCTGGATATTAGTAAGTAGGAGTGACATTTTTTTTTTTTTTTTTTTTTTTTTTTTTTTGCGGTAGGCGGGCCTCTCACTGTTGTGACTTCTCCCGTTGCGGAGCACAGGCTCCAGATGCGCAGGCTCAGCGGCCATGGCTCACGGGCCTAGCCGCTCCGCGGCATGTGGGATCCTCCCGGACCGGGGCACGAACCCGTGTCCCCTGCAGCGGCAGGCGGACTCTCAACCACTGCGCCACCAGGGAAGCCCCAGGAGTGACATTTTGACTGATTGAAATATATTGGGCAATTCTGAATACCTTATTAATGAACATAGAGAGTTAATGTAGACTTCACGTTAAAGATGGTGGATTGAATAAACACATCTAGCTCTGCACCCTCCCCAAATCCTAGTAAAATGACAAGGATGAAAGGGATTTTTTTTTTAAAGGGCCAAGTCCCACAAGGACAAGGAGTGGGAGAAGCAGCAAAATTCTGCAAAGTGCTAACTTCTTTAGCAGACCCAAGAAACCCAAATTGTAAACTCCTTTGAGGAAAGCTGAGAAAGAAACTGATTTTTGTTTCACATCTGCCTAAGGTCAGGAATTTTTACCTCAGTTATTGTCTGAAAGTGTAGAGGTGAAGGTGAGGCTAAAAACAAGACTATTTGAAGTCTGTGTTTTAATAGCCTGCTAGGGCTCTTTACCCTGACCTCCCCTCCCTGCAAGTTTATCCTTTGAAAGGGAAAACACAGTCTCTGGTCTAGGAAACACCAGGCATCATTGAGGGCAGGAGTACCAAATTAAGATGAGGAAGATTAGGTGAAAATTGGAGATGGTAAATACTGAGTTCTCCAGTCAGGCTTTCACAGAGGAATAAAAAAATAACTTGGATATGATAAGTTTTTGCAGGGAGAAGAAAAAAATTAAAACTACCATTAATATTCTTTGTAAGAGAAGGTATGGTAGTCATGAAAGAAAAACAAGATGATGTTTAAAAGGGATTGCAGATGTCAAAAAAGTACCTGGAAAATGAACTTTAAAATGAGAATCTCAAAATATATATATATGTATGTATATGTCTATACGATTTGCAGAAATGTAAAACTTTAACAGAAGCCTTATAGACAAAATTGAAGAAATGTACCGGAATGTATAGCAATAGGAAAAGAGATGAAAAAATGAATAAGAAACGTAAGAAATTTAGAGGACCAGTTCGAGGTCCACATCTGTAAATAATTGATGTTGCAGAAGAAGAACATAGAAGATGAAGTAGATGAGAAGTCATCAGTGAAATAATTCAAGTAGTTTTCCCAAACGGGAAGGACATTGAGTTTCCATATTGAAATGCCTCACCAAATTCCCAGACCAATGGATGGTTAAAACTAGATATTATGCCAAAGCATATCATCATAAGTCATCTCTCTCTGGTTAAAGGGAAGGTCCTTCAAGTGTTCAGAGAAAATAATCAAAGTGGTACAGTGGAATACTACCCAGCAAGGAACAAACTACTCATGTATGAACAACATCAGTGAATTTCAAAAACATGTTGAATGAAAGAAGCTAGACACAAAACAGTACGTACTATACCATGGCACTTATATGAAGTTCAAAAACAGGCAAAATAAATCTATGGTGGTAGAACAATGGTTGCTGGTGGGGTGGGAAGGGATTGACTGGAGAGGAGCATGAGGGATTTTCTGTATCTTGATTGTGGTATGGGTCATCCAGTTGTACACTTATGATCTGTATATTTAACTGTAGTAAATTTAGCAATAACTTAAAAAATAACTGTAAAAAGTGGTATACGGTTTTCTTAACAGTGACACCAGTAGTTGGAAGACAGTATTTTGCCTTTAAAATACTAAGAGGAGGGCTTCCCTGGTGGCGCAGTGGTTGAGAATCCGCCTGCCGATGCAGGGGACACAGGTTCGTGCCCCGGTCGGGGAAGATCCCACATGCCGCGGAGCGGCTGGGCCCGTGAGCCATGGCCGCTGAGCCTGCGTGTCCGGAGCCTGTGCTCTGCAACGGGAGAGGCCACAGCAGTGAGAGGCCCATGTATCGCAAAAAAAAAAAAATACTAAGAGGAAATATTCAAGTCTTTACTCAATCACACTATTAACTAGTGTGAAGAAAGACTAAAGACACTTTCTAATATTCAGGGTCTCAAAAAATTTGCTACCCATACTCCCTTTCCCAGGAGGCTACTGCAAGATATATGACATCAGTGAAGAAGTAAACCAAGAAAGTATCCTGGACCTACGGCACGGGGTCCAACTCAAGAGAGAGATGAGGAGAATCTCCAGCATGATGTTGATGAGAGATCTCCAGATGATAATTGTGCAATAGGCCTAGAAAGCAACCATTTCACATTGGAGCATAGAATTTCTTCAAGAAGATAAGATTGATATGTGTAAACATTCTGAAAGATTTATCCAACTAGGAGAGAGTTTGGGTTCAATTAGTAATGAAAACTAAGCAAGTGAAAAAAAAGAATCTCTTCAGTGAAAACAGTGTACAGGAAAAGTGAAATCATTTACACAGTGAATAATGTAAACACAATATTGATCTCATCAAAATGGTAATATAACTATAATGGGAAGATGTGATAAGAGTATGGTGGGGGCAAGAGACAGAAAACAATAAATCCTAATATTTCATGGTGGAAAGTCAATTAATAATGCCTATAACCAAAAATCCAAGATGTTGCATCAGATAAATATGTTACTTAGGTAAAAACCAAAAGGAATACCTGGAAAAGTAGTTTTATTTGAAGAGTAGAAAATGTGCGTGAGGGAAAGAGGACTTCTGTTTTTTTTGTAACACGTTTTGTAAAAATAATTTGACTCTAAACTATATTCATGTTTAACTTTGATTAAAAAGTCAATACAAAACAAAAAACAAGACAAATGTGGAATCATAGTAGAGCCTGAAAAAAATCATTTGGGAGAATATACACAAAAGATGTTAATCGTGATTTTAGCTGGCTCATAAGATAATAGGTGATTTTTCTTTTTTATTTTTCTGTATTTTTCAAAGTTTCTACCATGGACTTGGATTACATTTGTAATCAGGTGGGGAAAAGTAGAAATAAATGTTGGTTATTCATGTTTTCCATAGCAGGGCTAAGGTGAAGAACTTAATATATTCATAAAGGCACCATTGATGTTCAGAAGGGACCATATTTAGGGTGAGGAGATTCATTTTGATTGAAACAGCTCATGCTAGTGAGGAGTAAGAAATATTTGAGATTCTTACAGAAATGATATCGATATTAGACTGTGTGTATAGAAATATATACAGTCTCCATTTAGTCTTAGAATTGAGTTCATGGCATTTTAGTAACTCCTTTGTGTAATTTTAAAATTTCAGTTCAGTAGCATAATACTTTATAGCAGTTAGTGTATGTTGTATTATTATGTATTATATTTATTGTCATTTAAAGGAATACTTGAAAACTTTAAAAAAAATACTGCATCTACTGCCTTTATATTAAAAGCTTTCCCTTTTCTTTTTAACAGAGAAACAGGAAAAGGAAATTGACATCTATGCTAACCTCTCTGATGAAAAGGCTTTCGTGTTTTCAGTCGCCTTGGCAGAAATAAATAGAAAAATTATTAATCAAAGACTTATTCTCTGATATTTGTCTGCAAAATGTGTTGAAACTTTCTTCAGGATTACATCAGCAAATTCTCAAATAGTTATGAACTCCCAGGAGCATTCTGACTGCATCAATAAGGGCCATTGATTGTTTTTTTTTCTTTATCATTTAGCCTGTGGCACACTTTGGGAGCAAAGCTGCAGGCTTGGACTGTTCTGGGATTTCCTTGTTTACCAAGGAGTATTGTCAGTGTTTTGTGTTTGGGATATAGTGTATTAACCCCCACCCCCCACTGAAAAAAAGAAAAAATGCTGGATGGCTTTTACAAGATTAAGGGGTAGGGTTGGGAGTGGAAGTAAGGAAACTAGAGAAATAAAATGATAGTTTGCAGGTTTGCCACCAGAGATGCAATATTTTAAATACTTTGAGAAAGAGTGACTTTTAAAAATATATATTTCAGATTTTCAGCACTAACATTGCATATTTGCAGTTCATTTAGTAAATTGGCAATTGATATTTTATTGAATGGGGAATTAATAATATAGACTGTAAATTTTGTCTTAAATTGATTTTTTTCTTGGCCTTTATTTTTATAACTTAAGGTATGAGTTATATTTTAGAAGCTACTTTCTAGTTTGGAAGTTTGGGTGCTATATGAAGAAAAACATTTAAGGATATATCATACTTCAGATATTAAACACCTTGTTTTCTTGAATGTAATTTATTTATTAATTAAAAAAATACTTTTTTGCTCTCAAGATGGTGCCTGTTAACCTAAACATAAAATATATTTATTACATGCAAAATATTTCTTAGATAGCCACTTTGAAGCAGTAATGTTCTTTCTGAATGGATGTTCATTTATACATCCTGAAAATTATTTAAATTGTTACTTAACCTCACTCTGGAGGAAAAAAATAAACCTTAATATTGAAACTAATAGATTAAATAGTTTGGTATAAGCTTTTTGTTCTAGTGAAGTTTTGTGAACTGTATTTAAATTATTAATTTTCTAGTGTTAAATGATAATTGTTTATATTTGATTTGTTTTATATAAATGCTTTTGCATTTTTGTATATCGATTTAATGCTTAACATATTCAAACTTGATAATGATTTCCCTTATTTTAAGTGGACTGTGGCCTCCCCGCACCCCCCCTCCCCCATCTGTTTGGAAGTCCTGAAGCCTTATTAGGGAATGTAGGCAGCAGTTAGACTTACCCCTTACTTAAGAGAACTTTCCTTTTTAATTTCAACAACAGCATTGTCAGCTTCAGAGTGCATCTCCCATTACCTCCCAGAAGAAAAGAGGTTTACCTTTTTTTCTACTTTATTTAAATGGTAGCCAGTAGAGGGAGCTTAAGAGGTTCTCTAGGTAGGATGTAGGATTTTTCCTAAGAATTCCTTTTCCCTCAATCCCCATATTTACCTGCAAGTACTACTACAATTATCTTGTATGCATTTTAAAGCCCTAGTAATAAAGTTTATTCCCAGAAATGTTAATGTGATTTTATCTATGAAATATAAGAAAAGTTTAAATTTTGAGAAAAAAACTTAAGATTAATATCTAAAAATGCTTGTGAACTTAATATAGGCATACCTCCAAAATATTGTGGGTTCAGATTCAGACCCCTGCAATAAAGCAAATATTGCAGTAAAGCAAGTCACATGAATTTTTTGGTTTCCCAGTGCATATAAATGTTATGTTTATACTGTACTGTAGTTTTTTCAGTGTGCAATAGCAGTATGTCTTTAAAAAATGTATATACCTTAATTTAAAAAATACTTAATTGCTAAAAACTGCTACCCATCATCTGAGCCTTCAGCAAGTCATAATCTTTGCTGGTGGAGGGTCTTACATTGATGTTGATGCTGCTGACTGATCAGGGTGAAGGCTGGGGTGGCCGTGGCAATTTCTAAAAATAAGACAACAATGAAGTCTGCCTCAGCGACTGGCTCTTGCTTTCATAAATGATTTCTTGGTAGCATGTGCTGCTGTTTGATACCATTTTACCCATAGTAGGACTTCTTTCAAAATTGGAGTCAGTCCTCTCAAACCCTGCCCTGCTTTATCAACTGAGTTTATGTAATATTCTGAATCCTGTGTTGTGATTTCAACAATCTTCACGGCATCTTCACTAGGGGTAGAGGCCATCTCAAGAAACCACTTTCTTTACTCATTCATACAAAGCATCTGTTAAAGTTAGATCATGACATTGCAGCAATTTAGTCAGATCTTTAGCCTCCATTTCTGATTCCAGTTCTCTTGCTAGTTCCACCACATCTTTGGTTACTTCCTCCACTGAAGTCTTGAACCCCTGAAGGTCATCCATGAGGGTTGGAATCAACTTCTTCCAAACTCCTGTGTATGTTGATATTTTGGCCTCTTTCCATGAATCACAAATGTTCTTAATGGCTTCTAGAATGGTGAATCCTTTCTAGAAGGTTTTCGATTTACCCAGATCCATCAGAGGAATCACCTGTCTATGGCAGCTATAGCCTTTGAAATGTATTTCTTAAATAATAAGGCTTGAAAGTTGAAATTACTCCTTTATCCATGGCCTGCAGAATGGATGTTATGTTAGCAGGCACAAAAACAATATTAATCTTGCTTGTACATCGCCAGAGCTCTTGGGTGACCAAGGTGCGTTGTCAATGAACGTTAGTACTTTGAAAGGAATCTTATTCTGAGGAGTAGTTCTCAAGAGTGGGCTCTAAATAGTAAACCATGTTGTAAACAGATGTGCTGTTATCCAGGCTTTGTTTTTCCAATTATAGAGCACAGGCAGAGTAAATTTACCATAATTTTAAAGGGTCCTAAGGTTTTCAGAATGGTAAATGAGCATTGGCTTCAACTTAAAGTCACCTACTACATTAACTCTTAACAAGAGAGACTGTCCTTTGAACCTTTGATGGCAGGCATTGACTTCTCTCTAGCATGGAAGTCCTAGATGGCATCTTCCAATATAAGGCTGTTTTGTCTACATTGAAAATCTGTTGTTTAATGTAGCCATCTTCATTAATTGGACCTTCTGGATAACCTGTTACAGCTTCTGCATCAGCACATGCTGCTTGCATTTTTATTTTATGGAGACAGCTTCTTTCCATAAACCTCATGAAACAACTTCTACCTTCAAACTTTCTTCTGGAGCTCCCTCACCTCTTGGCCTTCATAGAATTGCAGAGAGTTAGGGCCTTGCTCTGGATTATGTTTTGGCTAAATGTTGTGGCTGGTTTGATCTTCTGTCCATATGGAAGATCTTCATATCAGCCTCCATAAGGCTGTTTCTCATCATTTATGTGTTCACTGGAGTAGCACTTTTAATTTCCTTCAAGAAGTTTTCCTTTGCATTCACAACTTGGCTAACTGGTGCAAGAGGCTTAGCTTTCAGCCTGTCTTGATTTTCGACATGCTTTTCTCACCGAGCTTAATCATTTCTAGCTTTTGATATAAAGTGAGAGATGTGACTTCCTTTCACTTGAACACTTAGAGTCCATTTAGAGGTATTAATTGACCTAATTTCAACATTGTTGTGTCCCAGAATAGGGAGGCCAGGGGAGAGGGAGGAAGACACGGAATGTCTGGTGGCGGAGCAGTCAGAATACACATATTTATTAAGGTCGTTATGTTGGCACAGTTCATGGCACCCCAAAATAATGATAATAGTAACAGCAAAGTTCACTGATTGCAGTTCACCATAACAAATATAAAAATAATGGGAAAGTTCAAAATATTGTGAGAATTACCAGAAATGACACAGAGACACAAAGTGAGCAAATGATGTTGTAAAAATTGCACCTATAGACTTGCTTGATGTAGGGTTGCCACAAGCCTTCAATTGTTAAAAAAAAAAAAAAAAAAAAAGGAAGTATCTGCGAAGCTCAATAAAATGAAGTATGCCTATGCCTATGGAGGTCCCCAGGAAAGGCAAGAACAGCTTATGGAGTAGGCATCTCTTTAAGAATTATTGATGTCAGAGTCATTCCATTTAAAGCTGAAGACCCTTAGAAGAAAGTCATGTTAAAATAGTCATTGGATACAATAAGGGAGGAGACTGGTGACCAGGCTAGAGTTTGCCACTTAGAAATGTAATTGTTTCAGATGTTCAAATCATTGGCTTATTTTAAAAGTTCTTTGACAGAGGGGCAAACTAGTCTTCCCCTGTTATGTGATGTAACCTATTTAATCAATTTCTCTAAAAATCATATTTGCTGATAAATATGTATATAAGCTAACTCTTTGTAAAGCTGAATTTGTCTATGTATGTTGTAGTGGTCTCAGGAAATAGTACTTTGTCACTGGTGTTGAAGAAACCTTTCTTGTCAGCAGATGTCCTAAAAGCATAATTATAGTAATTTAATTAGATAATCCAAAGTTTGTTCTGCTCTAATATTTATAAGTGATACAATTATTCAAAATGTTCTAAAATGATTCCATAATTAGATTAGGTCTGTTGAAGGTATGTTCATTCTTAAATGTGAGCAAGATTAAATAAAAGTTATTTGGGGGTTGTTAGGCTAACCTATACAAATTTGTGTTTACTTACCCAATCCCATACTATTCCAGAATGTTTTGGGGGACACTTAAGTGCTTGAGATTTGATTTTGTGTGCTTTTTTTAAAAAAGTATGAACATTTCTTATATTTTTATGGGCAGGTGAAAATTATCTAAAAGTAAGGGAAATACTGCAGATTACTTCTTTGCCAATCAGTGGAAATGATCACACAGCTTGAGGCAGTTTATATCATGATGAAATAAAAATTTTAAATACACATGACTTAGAAATTTAGCCAAAGTAAATTCACGTCTTTAAATTTCAGAAATACTTTAAAAAATAATGGTCGGTATGGCATGACATCTGTGTTTCTTCCTAAAAGTACTATTAGAAATGTTTTTCCTGAGATAAGAATTCCAATGGAAAACTACTTGACTTTCTAAACTGTGGTAATTGCACTTAATTCTCCAATTCTTACTGTAGAAATGTCTCAGCAATATATTTAATTTTTACTTTCCTCCCACCCAACCTGGTTGTTTATCCTTTAAATTTGGAGAAATTAAGCTCTTTACATAACTTCATACAAAAGTATTAATCAAATTTGTTTGATTCTGCATTCAAAATATGCTTAAGATACAGGTAGTCACTCACACTGCCGAATTTAGTGTGTTCTTCCCTAAAACATGTGTCTATTATTCTTTGAAATTCCTTTAGAGTTATTATTTTGGGAATTCCCTGGTGGTCCAGTGGTTAAGACTCTGTGCTTCCACTGCAGGGGGCATGGGTTCGATCCCAGGGAACTAAGATCCCACATGCCGCCCGGCGTGGCCAAGAAAGAAAAAGAAGAAAAGAAAAAAATGTAAAAAAAAAAAGTTATTTCCATTCAGCCTTCTGGTTTTGGTTTGATGCCTTATTTTCTTGAAGTTTCACTAGCATTTTCTATCTTTTTAGCCTTTAAAACATTTTTTATAAACTAATCTCATTTTAGTTAAACTTTTTTGTGTGTGTGGCTGGTATTTTTTTGTTTTGTTTCTCTCTTACTACTGTTATATGCCTTGTTTTTACATTTGGAGGTATATTTATAGTATCTATATGCACACACTTTTTTTGGAATGTATTCACAGTATATTTTATTTAATTAATTTATTTTAACATCTTTATTGGAGTATAATTGCTCTACAATGGTGTGTTATATAACAAAGTGAATATATTTGCTGCTTTAACAAAGTGCTTTATAACAAAGCTGCTTTATAACAAAGTGAATCAGCTGTACATATACATATATCCCCATATCTCTTCCTTCTTGCATCTCCCTTCCACCCTCCCTATGCATATACTTTTTTAAAGTTATTCTTTTGTGCTGTTTAACCCACTTAGTTATTAGTAGTATTTATTGCTCAAAGATTACAATTATAATAATGAGTATTCTAACATACAAAACAAACTCTCTGGAATGAAAAGTATGAGAAACATAATGAAGCTCTAGGCTGGACTGGAACAATTATTCTTTTTACCACAGTCAAATATTTTCCTTTTGTATTGTTAAGGAATCTATTTTATACTCTTATTGTTGAGGCGTCCTCCCCCACCCCGCCGCCACCTCCTTAATGTTTTATTAGTTTACAATCTGTATCCCTTTTATTTCTTATCCTTGCCTTATTGTACTAGCAAGGACTTCACTCAATACAGTGTTGAAAAAGAACGGTGAGAGAAGAAATCCTTGCCTTGATTCCAATATTGAGGGTGGGGCGTGAAATTCAGTCTTACAGCATTAAGTATGATGTTAACTATAGATTTTTGTTGCAGAATACTCCTTATCAAATTGAGGAAATTCCATCTATCACTGTATGCTGAGGTTTGTTTGTTTTTAATCTGTTTTATTTGAGTCCCAATCTTATTACATGTAAAATAAGAAGAAGGACATGTTTCCTTCTCCCATCATTTTGCAGTTACATTGAACTTTCCTATGAAATGACCCTAGTTTATTTTTTAATTTTTAATTTTATTGAAGCGTAATTGATTTACAATGTTGTATTAGTTTCCATTATACAGCAGAGTGATTCAGTTTTATATATATATATATATATATATATATATATATATATATATATATATATACCCTTTGTCAGATTCTTTTCCCTTATAGGTTTTTTTTTTTTAAATTTTTTATTGGAGTTTAGTTGATTTACAATGTTGTGTTAGTTTCAGGTGTACAGCAAAGTGAATCAGTTATACATATACATATAGCCACTACTTTTTAAAGATTCTTTTCCCATATAGGCCATTACAGAGTAGAGTTCCCTGTGCTATATAGTAGGTCCTTATTAGTTATCTGTTTTATATATGCTAGTGTGTATATGTCATTCCGAATCTCCCAATTTACCCCTCTTCCTCCTTACCCCTGGCAACCATAAGTTTTCTACATCTGTGACTCTGTTCCTGTTTTGTAAATAAGTTCATTTGTACCCTTTTTAAGATTTCACATGTAAGCAATATCATGTGATATTTGTCTTTGTCTGACTTACTTCACTCATTGTGACAATCTTTAGGTCCATCTGTGTTGCTGCAAATGGCACTATTTTGTTCTTTTTTATGGCAGAGTAGTATTCCACTGTATATATGTACCACATTTTCTTTATCCATTCGTCTGTCAATAGACGTTTAAGTTGCTTCCCTGTCTTGGCTATTGTAAATAGTGCTGCAATGAACATTGGGATACATGCATCTTTTTGAATTATAGTTTTCTCCAGGTATATGCCCAGGAGTGGGATTGCTGGGTCATATGGTAATCCTATTTTTAGTTTTTTAAGGAACCTCCATACTGTTCTCCATAGTGGCTGTATCAATTTATATTCCCACCAACAGTGCAAGAGGGTTCCCTTTTCTCCATGCCCTCCAGCATTTGTTGTTTGTAGATTTTTTGATGATGGCCATTCTGACTGGTATGAGGTGATACCTTATTGTAGTTTTGATTTGCATTTCTCTAATAATTAGTGATGTTGAGCATCTTTTTAAGGCTGGATACTATAAAACTCTTAGAGGAAAACAGGCAGAACACTCTCTGACATAAATCACAGTAAGACCTTTTTTGAACCACCTCCTAGAGTAATGAAAATATATATAAATGGGACATAATTAAACTTCAAAGCTTTTGCACAGCAAAGGAGACCATAAACAATGTGAAAAGACAACCCTCAGAGTGGGAGAAAATATTTGCAAATGAAGCAACCAACAAGGGATTAATCTCTAAGATATACAAACAGCTCATGCAGCTCAATATCAGAAAAACAACCCAATCAAGAAATGGGTGGAAGATCTAAATAGACATATTTCTCCAAAGAAGACATACAGTTGGTTAAAAAGCACATGAAAAGAATTCCCACTTCTACTGCTGCTATTCAACATTGTAATGGAGGTTTTAGCCAGAGCAATGAGACAGGAAAGAGAAAGAAACATGAAAATTGGAAAGAAGCAAAACTGTATCTATGTGCATAAAACATCCTATACATAGGAAATCCAAAAGAATCCACAAGAAAGCCACTATAGCTAATAGACAAACTCAGCAAATATGATCATATGACTTTTACCTTTCATTTTGTTAATGTGGTGTATCACATTGATTGATTTATAGATGTTGAATCATCCCTCCATCCCTGGAGTAAATCTCACTTGATCATGGTGTCTGTTCCTTTTAATGTACAGTTGAATTTGGTTTGCTAATATTTTGTTGAGAATTTTTGCATCTATGTTCATCAGGGATATTGGCCTTCGATTTTCTTGCAGCGTCCTCAACTTGTTTTGGTATCAGGATAATGCTGGCCTTGTAAAAATGAGTTTGAAAGTGTTCCATCCTCTTCAGTTTCTTGGAAGAGTTTGAGAAGGATTGGTATTAATTCTTTCTTAAATGTTTGGTAGAATTCACCAGTGAAGCCATCTGGTCCTAGACTTTTCTTTATTGAGAGTTTATTTTGTTTTTTTTATTTTGTTTTTTTTTTTTTTTTGCGGTACGCTGGCCTCTCACTGCTGTGGCCCCTCCCATTGCAGAGCACAGGCTCCAGACGCGCAGGCCCAGCGGCCATGGCTCACGGGCCCAGCCGCTCCGCGGCATATGGGATCTTCCCGGACCGGGGCGTGAACCCGTGTTCCCTGCATCAGCAGGCAGGCGAACTCCCAACCTCTGCACCACCAGGGAAGCCCTATTGAGAGGTTTTTAATGATTCAGTTTCCTACTAGTAACTTGTTTGTGCAGATTTTCTGTTTCTTCATATTCAGTCATCAAGGTTGTATGTTTCTAGGAATTTATATATTTCTTCTATGTTGTCCAATTTGTTGATTGTATAAGTATTCATAGTAGTCTCTTATGATCTGTAGCTCTGTGGTATCAGCTGTAACGTCTCCTCTATCATTTCTTTTTCTTTTTTAAATTTGAGTCCTTTCTCTTATTTCTGGGTAAGTCCAGCTAAAGGTTTGTCTATTTTGTTTATGTTTTCAAAAAACCAGCTTAGTTCATTTATCTTTTCTATTGTTTTTTCTTCTCTTTCATTTATTTGCACTTCAATCTTTGTTGTTTCTTTCCTTCTTCTAACTTTGGGTTTAGTTCTTTTTCTAGTTCCTTGAGGTGTAAAGTGAGGCTGTTTATTTGAGATCTTCCTTGTGTCTTAATACAGGCTTTTATTGCTATAAACTGCCCCCTTAGAACTGCTTCTGCAACATTTCATAGGTTTGATATGTTGTGCTTCAGTTTTCACTTTTTTTCATGATATTACTTGATTTCCCTTTAGATTTCTTCTTTGATCCATTGGTTGTTCAGGAGCATGTTGTTTAATCTCCACATATTTGTGGATTTTCAGCTTTTCTCTGTTAATGACTTCCACTTTTACACCATTGTGATCAAAAAAGATACTTTGTATGATTTTAATCTTCTGAAATTTGTTAAATGTTGTTTTGTGACCTATCATGTGATCTACTCTGTAGAATGTTCAATTTCTGCTTGAGAATTATGTGTATTCTGCTACTGTTCAATGGAATGTTTTATGTTTGTTAGGTCCAGTTGGTCTAAAGTATGATCAAGTCCAACATTTACTTGTTGATTTTTCTGTCTAGATGATCTAACCATTGTTGAAAGTGGGGTATCGAAGTCCCCCTATTAAACTGTATTGTTGTCTGTTTCTCCCTTCAGATCTGATAGTATTTGCTTAATATATATTTAGGTACTCCGATTTTGAGTGCATATATATTTATAATTGTTATACCCTCTTGCTGAACTGACCCTCTTAGCATCATATAATGACCGTCTTTGTCTTGTTACCATTTTTGGCCTAAAACTTATTTTTTCTGATGTTACTATAGCTACTTTGGTTTCCTTTTCTATTTTGGTTTCCACTTGCATGGAATGCCTTTTGCCATCCCTTTACTTTGAATCTATGTGTGTTCTTGGAGCTGAGTCTTTTGTAAGCAGCATATTGTTGGCTCTTGTTTCTTAATCTATCCCGCTGCTCTATGCCTTTCAATTGGAGAAGGCAATCCATTGACATTTAGAATAATTGATAGGTGAGAACTTGCTTAATACCATCTTATTGTTTTCTGGCTGTTTTATAGTTTCATATATTTTCTTCCTCTCTTGCTATCTTCTTTTGTAAGTTGATGTTTTTCTGTAGTGGTAGTATGGTTTCCTTTTCTTTATCTTTTGTGTATGTATTGTAGACTTTTGCTTTGTGGTTACCATGAGGTTTACATAAAACATCTAATAGATTTAATAGTCTATTTTATGGTGAAAACAGTTAAACTTATATTACCTATAACATATCATATATAAAATATTCTTTTACTCCCCCCTTTTATGTTTTTGATGTCACCATTTACATATTTTAATTGTATATCCATTAACAAATTGTTAACTTATAGTTATTTTTAATACTTTTGTCCTTTAACATTTATTCTACAGTTAAGTAGTTAGCACATCACCATTTTACAGTATTAGGGTATTCTGAATCTGATTATTTGTTAACCTTTACCAGTGTGTTGTATGTTTTCATGTTACTAATAAGCATCCTTTTCTTTCAGCTTGAAGGACTCCTTTTAGCATTTCTTGTAAGGTAGATTTAGTGGTGATGAATTCCCTCTACTTTTGATTATTAGGGAAAGTTTTAATTTTGCCTTCAGTTCTGAAGGACAGTTTTGCTGGGTTAAGTATTCTTGGTTGGCATTTTCTTTTTTTTTTTTAATTGGAGTATTGCTTTACAATGTTGTGTTAGTTTCTGCTGCACAGCAAAGTGAATCAGCCATATGCATACACACATCCCCTCCCTCTTGGACTTTCACCATCCCACCCAACTAGGCCATCACATAGCACAAAGCTGAGCTCCCTGTGCTATACAGCAGGTTCTCACTAGCTATCTGTTTTACACATGGTAGTGTATTTATGTCAAACTTAATCTCCCAATTCGTCCCACCCTCCCCTTCCCACCCTGTGTCCACATGTCAGTTCTCTATGTCTGCCTTTCTATTCCTACCCTGCAAATAGGTTCATCTGTACCATTTTTCTAGATTCCACATATATGCATTAATATACGATATTTGTTTTTCTCTTTCTGACTTACTTCACTGTATGACAGACTCTAGGTCCATTCACATCTACATGAATGACCCAGTTTCATTTCTTTTCGTGGCTGAGTAATATTCCACTATATATATGTAACACACCTTCTTCATCCATTCGTCTCTTGATGGACATTTAGGTTGTTTCCACGTCCTGGCTATTGTAAATAGTGCTGCAATGAACATTGGGGTACTTGTGTCTTTTTGAATTATGGTTTTCTCAGGGTGTATGCCCAGTAGTAGGATTGATGGATCATATGATAGTTCTATTTTTAGGTTCTTAAGGAACCTCCATACTGTTCTCCACAGGGGCTGTATCAATTTACATTCCCACCAACAGTGAAAGAGGGTTTCCTTTTCTCTGCACCCTCTCCATCATTTATTGTTTGTAGATTTTCTGATGATGGCCATTCTGACTATGAAGTGATAACCTCATTTTAGTTTTGGTCTGCATTTCTCTGAAAATTAGTGATGTTGAGCATCTTTTCATGTGCCTTTTGGCGATCTGTATGTCTTCTTTGGAGAAATGTCTGTTTAGATCTTCTGCTCATCTTTTGATTGGGTTGTTTGTTCTTTTGATATTGAGCTGCATGGGCTGTTTGTATATTTTGGAGATCAATCCTTTGTTGTTTCGTTTGCAAATATTTTCTTCCATTCTGTGGATTGTCTTTTCGTCTTGTTTATGGTTTCCTTCGCTGTGCAAAAGCTTTTAAGTTTAATTAGGTCCCATTCACTTATTTTTGTGTTTATTTTCATTATTCTAAGAGGTGGGTCATAAAAGATCTTTCTGTGATTTTTATCAAAGAGTGTTTTTCCTATGTGTTCCTCTAAGAGTTTTATAGTGTCTGGTCTTACATTTAGGTCTCTAATCCATTTTGAGATTATTTTTGTGTATGGTGTTAGTGTGCTAATTTAATTCTTTTACATGTAGCTGTCCAGTTTTCCCAGCACCACTTACTGAAGAGACTGTCTTTTCTCCATTGTATATTCTTGCCTCCTTTGTCATAGTTTAGGTGACCACAGGTGCATGGGTTTATCTCTGGGCTATCTATCCTGTACCATTGGTCTGTATTTCTGTTTTTGTGCCAGTACCATACTGTCTTGATTACCGTAGCTTTGTAGTATAGTTTGAAGTTGGGGAGCCTGATTCCTCCAGCTCTGTTTTTTTTCTCAAGATTGCTTGGGCTATTCGGGGTCTTTTGTATCTCCATACAAATTGTATAATTTTTTGTTCTAATTCTCTGAAAAATGCCATTGGTAATTTGATAGGGATTGCATTGAACCTGTAGATTGCTTTGGGTAGTATACTCATTTTCACAATATTGATTCTTCCAATCCAGGAGCATGGTATATCTCTCCATCTGTTTATGTCATCTTTGATTTCTTTCATCAGTGTTTTATAGTTTTCTGAGTACAGGTCTTTTGCCTCCTTAGGTAGGTTTATTCCTAGGTATTTTATTCTTTTTGTTGCGATGGTAAATGGGTTTGTTTTCTTAATTTCCCTTTCTGATCTTTTGTTTTTAGTGTATAAGAATGCAAGAGATTTCTGTACATAAATTTTGTATCCTGCAAACTTATCAAATTCATTAATTAGTTCTAGTAGTTTTCTGGTGGCATCTTTAGGATTTTCTATGTATAGTATTATGTCATCTGCAAACAATGACACTTTTACTACTTCTTTTCCAATTTGTGTTCCTTTTATTGCTTTTTCTTCTCTGATTTCCATGGCTAGGACTCCCAAAACTATGTTGAATGAGAATGGCAAGTGTGGACATCCATTTTTCACGATTGAGAATGATGTTTGCTGTGGGTTTGTCATATATGGCCTTTATTACTGAGGTAGGTTCCCTCTGTGCCCACTTTCTGGAGAGTTTTTATCATAAGTGGGTGTTGAATTTTGTCAAAAGCTTTTCCTGCATCTATTGAGATGACCATATGATTTTTATTCTTTAATTTGTTAATATGGTATATCACATTGATTGTTTTGCGTATACTGAAGAATTTTTGCATCCCTGGGATAAATCCCACTTGACCATAGTGTATGATCCTTTTAATGTGTTGTTGGAGTCTGTTTGCTAGTATTCTGTTGAGGAGTTTTGCATCTATGTTCATCAGTGATATTGGTCTGTATTTTCTTTTTTTGTAGTATCTTTGTCTGGTTTTGTATCAGGGTGATGATGGCCTCATAGAACAAGTTTGGAAGTGTTCCTCCCTCTGCAGTTTTTTGGAAGAGTTTGAAAAGCATAAGTGTTAACTCTTCTCTAAATGTTTGATAGTATTTGCCTATGAAGCCATCTGGTCCTGGACTTTTGTTTGTTGGAAGATTTTAAATTACAGTTTCAATTTTATTACCTGTGATTGATCTGTTTATATTTTCTATTTCTTCCTGGTTCACTCTTGGAAGGTTATACCTTTCTACGAGTTCATCCATTTCTTCCAGGTTGTCCATTTTATTGGCATAGAGTTGCTTGTAGTAGTCTCTTAATATCCTTTGCATTTCTGTGGTGTCAGTTGTAATCTTTCCTTTTTCATTTCTAATTTTATTGATTTGAGTCCTCTCCCTTTTTTTCTTGATGAGCTTGGCTAAGGTTTATCAATTTTGTTTATCTTCTCAAAGAACCAAGTTTTAGTTGTATTGATCCTGGCTATTGTTTTCTATGTTTCTATTTCATTTATTTCTGCTCTGATCTTTATGATTTCTTTCCTTCTACTAACTTTAGGTTTTGTTTGTTCTTCTTTTTCTAGTTGCTTTAGGTGTAAAGTTAGATTGTTTATTTGAGAATTTTCTTGTTTCTTGAGGTGGGCTTGAATTGCTATAAAGTTCTCTCTTACAACTGCTTTGCTGTGTCTGATAGGTTTTGGATGGTTGTGTTTTCATTGTCATTTGTTTCTAGGTTTTGTTTTGTTTTGTTTTGTTTTTGCGGTATGCGGGCCTCTCACTGTTGTGGCCTCTCCCGTTGCAGAGCACAGGCTCCAGGTGCGCAGGCTCAGCAGCCATGGCTCACAGGCCCAGCTGCTCTGCGGCATGTGGGATCTTCCTGGACCGGGGCACGAACTTGTGTCCCCTGCATCGGCAGGTGGACTCTCAACCACTGCACCACCAGGGAAGCCCTGTTTCTAGGTATTTTTTGATTTCTTCAGTGACCTCTTGGTTATTTAGCAGTGCACTGTTTAGCCTCCATATGTTTGTGTGTTTTATAGTTTTTTTTTTTTTTTTTTCTGTAATTGATTTCTAATCTCATAGTGTTCTGGTCAGTAAAGATGCTTGATACAATTTCAGTTTTCTTGAATTTTCCAAGGCTTGATTTCTGACCCAAGATGTGATCTATTCTGGAGAACGTTCCGTGTGTACTTGAGACAAAAGTGTATCTTTCCACTTTTGGGTAGAATGTCCTATAAAAATCAATTAAATCTACCTGGTCTATTGTGTCATTTAAAGCTTCTGCTTATTATTAATTTTCTGTCTGGATGATCTTTCTGTTGGTGTAAGTGGAGTGTTAGAGTCCCCCAGTATTATTGTGCTACTGTTGTTTTCCCCTTTTATCACTGTTAACATTTGCCTTATGTATTGAGGTGTTCCTATGTTGGGTGTGTAAATATAATTGTTATGTTTTCTTCTAGGATTGATACTTTGATCATCATGTAGTGTCCTTCCTTATCTCTTGTAACAGTTTTTAAAGTCTATTTTATCTGGTATGAGTATTGCTACTCCAGCTTTCTTTTGATTTCCATTTGCATGGAATATCTTTTTCCATCCTCTCACTTTCAGTCTGTATGTGTCCCAAGGTCTGAAGTGGGTATCTCGTAGACAGCATATATAAGGGTCTTGTTTTTCTATCCATTCAGCCAGTCTGTGTCTTTTGGTTGGAGCATTTAATCCACTTACATTCAAGGTGATTATTGATATATAAGTTCCTATTACCATTTTCTTAATTGATTTGGGCTTGTTTTTGTGGGTCTTTTCCTTCTGTTGTGTTTCCTGCTTAGAAAAATTCCTTTAGCATTTGTTGTAAAGCTGGTTTGGTGGTGCTGAATTTGCATAGCTTTTGCTTGTCTGTAAATCTTTCGATTTCTCCACTGAATCTGAATGAGATCCTTGTTGGGTAGAGTAATCTTGGTTGTAGGTTTTTCCCTTTCATCACTTTAAATATATCCTGCTACTCCCTTCTGGCCTATAGAGTTTCTGCTGAGAAATCATCTGATAACCTTATGGGGATTCCCTTGTATGTTATTTGTTGATTTTCCCTTGCTGCTTTTAATATTTTTTCTTTAAATTTAATTTTTGTTAGTTTGATTAATATGTGTCTTGGTGTGTTTCTACCAGGGTTTATCCTGTATGAGAGTCTCTGCACTTCCTGCACTTGGATGGCTGTTTCCTTTCCCATGTTAGGGAAGTTTTCAAGTATAATTTCTTCAAATACTTTCTCAGACCCTTTCTTTTTCTCTTCTTATTCTGGGACCCCTATAATTCGAATGTTGATGTGTTTAATGTTGTCCCAGAGGTCTCTGAGACTGTCCTCAATTGTTTTCATTCTTTTTCCTATATTGTGCTCCACGGCAGTTATTTCCACCATTTTATCTTCCAGCTCACTATTGATTCCTTCTGGAGTGTTTTGGATCATCTATACTATCATTACTCTGAATTCTTTTTCAGGTAGGTTGCCTATTTCCTCTTCATTTATTTGGTCCTGTAAGTTTTTACCTTACTCCTTTGTCTGTAACATATTTTATTGTCTTTTCATTTTTTTTTTTTGATGGGTGGGGCTTTATTCCTGTCTTACTGGTTGCTTGCCCTGAGGTGTCCAGCACTGGAGTTTTCAGGCAGTTGGGTAGAGCTGGGTCTTGCTGCTGCTATAAGGAGCTCCAGGAGGCCTCACTCCGATTAATATTACCTGGAGTCTGAGGTTCTCTGTTAGACAAGTGGTTTGCACTCAGTGCTCCTACCACAGGAGCTCAGGCCTGACCCTAGCCTGGGAACAAGGATCCTGCAAGCCATGCAGCACAGCAATAGAAAACAAAAGGGAAAAAAAGAGGCTTACAATATCAAAGAGTAAAAAATTAGAGCAGAAGCAAGAAGAACTACAATCCTGCAGCCTGTGAAACAAAAACCACATTCACAGAAAGATAGACAAGATGAAAAGGCAGAGGGCTATGTACCAGATGAAGAAACAAGATAAAACCCCAGAAAAACAACTAAATGAAATGGATATAGATTCTTTCCAGAAAAAGAATTCAGAATAATGATAGTGAAGATGATCCAGGACCTCGGAAAAACAATGGAGGCAAAGATCGAAAAGGTGCAAGAAATGATTAACAAAGGTCTAGAAGAATTAAAGAACAAATAAACAGAGATGAACAATACAATAACTGAAAGGAAAAATACACTAGAAGGAATCAATAGCAGAATAACTGAGGCAGACGAATGGATAAGTGACCTGGAAGACAGAAAGGTGGAATTCACTGCTGCAGAACAGAAAAAAGAATGAAAAGAAATAAAGACAGACTAAGAGACCTCTGGGACAACATTAAATGCAACAACATTTACATTATAGGGGTCCCAGAAGAAGAGAGAGAGAAAGGACTCTAGAAAATATTTGAAGGGATTATAGTCGAAAACCTCCCTAACATGGGAAAGGAAATAGCCACCCAAGTTCAGGAAGTGCAGAGAGCCCCATACAGGATAAACCCAAGGAGAAACACACCGAGACACATAGTAATCAAAATGGCAAAAATTAAAGACAAAGAAAAATTATTGAAAGCAGCAAGGGAAAAACAACAAATAACATACAAGGGAAGTCCCATAAGGTTAACAGGTGATTTCTCAGCAGAAACTCTACAATCCAGAAGGGAGTGGCGTGATATACTTAAAGTGATGAAAGGGAAGAACCTACAACCAAGATTACTGTACCCAGCAAGGATCTCATTCAGATTCAATGGAGAAATCAAAACCTTTACAGACAAGTAAAAGCTAAGAGAATTCAGCACCACCAAACCAGCTCTACAGCAAATGCTGAAGGTACTTCTCTAAGTGGGAAACACAAGAGAAGAAAAGAACCTACAAAAGCTAACCCCCAAAATCAAGAAAATGGGAATAGGAACATACATATCGATAATTACCTTAAATGTGAATGGATTAAATGCACAAACCAAAAGACACAGGCTTGCTGAATGGATACAAAAACAAGACCCATATATGTGCTGTCTACAAGAGACCCACTTCAGACCTAGGGACACATACAGACTGAAAGTGAGGGGATGGAAAAAGATATTCCATGCAAATGGAAATGAAAAGATAGCTGGAGTAGCAATACTCATCAGATAAAATAGACTTTAAAATAAAAAATGTTACAAGAGACAATGAAGGACACTACATAATGATCAAGGGATTAAATCAAGAAGAAGATATAACAATTATAGGTATATATGCACCCAACATAGGAGCACCACAATACATAAGGCAACTGCTAATAGCTATAAAAGAGGAAATCAACAATAGCACAATAATAGTGGGGGACTTTAACTCCTCACTTACACCAATGGACAGATCATCCAAACAGAAAATAATAAGGAAACACAAGCTTTAAATGACACAATAGACCAGATAGATTTAAGTGATATTTACAGGACATTCCATCCAAAAACAGCAGATTACACTTTCTTCTCAAGTATGCACGGAACATTCTCCATGATAGATCACACCTTGGGTCACAAATCAAGGCTCAGTAAATTTAAGAAAACTGAAAATATATCAAGCATCTTTTCTGACCACAACGCTATGAGATTAGAAATCAATTACAGGGAAAAAGACGTAAAAAACACAAACACATGGAGGCTAAACAATACGTTACTAAATAACCAAGAGATCACTAAAGAGATCAAAGAGGAAATCAGAAAACACCTAGAGACAAATGACAATGAAAACACGATGATCCAAAAACAATGGGATGCAGAAAAAGCAGTGCTAAGAGGGAAGTTTATAGATATACAAGCCTACCTCAAGAAACAAGAAATACCTCAAATCAACAATCTAACCTTACACCTAAAGGAACCAGAGAAAGAAGAACAAACAAAACTCAAGTTAGCAGAAGCAAAGAAATCATAAAGGTCAGGGCAGAAATAAATGAAATAGAAACAAAGAAAACGATAGCAAAGATCAATAAAACTAAAAGTTGGTTCTTTGAGAAGATAAACAAAATTGATAAACCATTAGCCAGACTCATCAAGAAAAAGAGGGATGGGACTCAAATCAATAAAATTAGAAATGAAAAAGGAGAAGTTACAAGAGACACCACAGAAATACAAAGCATCCTAAGAGACTACTACAAGCAACACTATGCCAGTAAAATGGACAACCTGGAAGAAATGGATGAACTCTTAGAAAGGTATAACCTTCCAAGAGTGAACCAGGAAGAAATAGAATATATGAACAGACCAATCACAAGTAATGAAATTGAAACTGTGACTAAAAATCTTCCAACAAACAAAAGTCCAGGACCAGATGGCTTCACAGGTGAATTCTATCAAAGATTTAGAGAAGCGCTAACACCCATCCTTCTCAAACTCTTCCAAAAAGTTGCAGTGGAAAGAACTCCCAAACTCATTCTGTGAGGCCACCATCACCCTGATACCAAAACCAGACAAAGACACTGCAAACAAAATTACAGACCAATATCACTGATGAATATAGATGCAAAAATCCTCACCAAAATACTAGCAAACAGAATCCAAAAACACATTAAAAGGATCATACACCATGATCAAGTGGGATTTATCCCAGAGATGCAAGGATTCTTCAATATATGCAAATCAATCAATGTGATACACCATATTAACAAATTGAAGAATAAAAACCATATGATCGTCTCAATAGATGCAGAAATAGCTTTTGACAATATTCAACACCCATTTATGATAAAAAACTCTCCAGAAAGTGGGGATAGAGGGAACCTACTTCAACATAATAAAGGCCATATACAACAACCCCACAGCAAACATCATTCTCAATGGTGCAAAACTGAAAGCATTTCCTCTAAGATCAGGAACAAACAAGGATGTCCACTCTCACCACTATTATTCCACATAGTTTTGGAAGTCCTTGGAACAGCAATCTGAGAAGAAAAAGAAATAAAAGGACTGCAGACTGGGAAAAAAAGAATTAAAACTGTCACTGTTTGCAGATGACATGATACTATACATAGAGAATCCTAAAGATGCCACCAGAAAACTACTGGAACTAATCAATGAATTTGGTAAAGTTGCAGGATACAAAATTAATGCACAGAGATCTCTTGCATTCCTATACACTAATGATGAAAAATCTGAAAGAGAAATTAGGGAAACACTCCCATTTACCATTACAACAAAAAGAATAAAATACCTAGGAATAAACCTACCTAGAGAGACAAAAGACCTGTATGCAGAAAACTATAAGACACTGATGAAAGAAATTAAAGATGGTACCAAGAGATGGAGACATATACCATGTTCTTTGATTGGAAGAATCAATATTGTGAAAATGACTATACTACCCAAAGCAATCTACAGATTCAATGCAATCCCTATCAAATTACCAATGGCATTTTTTACAGAACCAGAACAAAAAATCTTAAAATTTTGTATGGAGACACAAAAGACCCCAAATAGCCAAAGCAGTCTTGAGGGAAAATAATGGAGCTGGAGGAATCAGACTCCCTGACTTCAGACAATACTACAAAGCTACAGTAATCAATACAATATGGTACTGGCAGAAAAACAGAAATATAGATCAATAGAACAGGATAGAAAGCCCAGAGATAAACCCACACACCTATGGTCAACAATCTATGACAAAGGAGGCAAGGATATACAATGGAGAAAAGACAGTCTCTTCAATAAGTGGTGCTGGGAAAACTGGACAGCTACATGTAAAAGAATGAAATTAGAACACTCCCTAACACCATACACAAAAATAAACTCAAAATGGATTAGAGACCTAAATGTAAGACAGGACAGTATAAAACTCTTAGAGGAAAACTTAGGAAGAACACTCTTTGACATAAATCACAGCAAGATCCTTTTTGACCCACCTCCTAGAGAAATGTAAATAAAAACAAAAATAAACAAATGGGACCTAATGAAACTTCAAAGCTTTTGCACAGCAAAGGAAACCATAAACAAGACGAAAAGTCAACCCTCAGAATGGGAGAAAATAATTGCAAATGAATCATTGGACAAAGGATTTATCTCCAAAATATATAAGGAGCTCATGCAGCTCAATATTAAAAAAAACAACACAATCCAAAAATGGGCAGAAGACCTAAATAGACATTTCTCCAGAGAAGACATACAGATGGTGAAGAAGCGTATGAAAAGCTGCTCAACATCACTTATTATTAGAGAAATGCAAATCAAAACTACAATGAGGTATCACCTGACACCAGGTAGAATGAGCATCATCAGGAAATCTGCAAACAACAAATGCTGGAGAGGGTGTTGAGAAAAGGGAACCCTCTTGCACTGTTGGTGGGAATGTAAATTGATACAGCCACTATGGAGAACGGTATGGACTTTCCTTAAAGAACTAAAAATAGAATTACCATATGAACCAGCAATCCCACTACTGGGCATATACCCAGAGAAAACCATAATTCAAAAAGACACATGCACCCCAATGTTCATTGCAGCACTATTTACAATAGCCAGGTCATGGAGGCAACCTAAATGCCCATTGACAGACGAATGGTAATGAAGATGTGGTACATATATACAGTGGAATATTACTCAGCCATAGAAAGGAACGAAATTGGGTCATTTGTAGAGACGTGGATGCATCTAGAGACTGTCATACAGAGTGACGTAAGTCAGAAAGAGAAAAGCAAATATCGTATATTAACACATATATGTGGAACCTAGAAAATGGTACCGATGAACTGGTTGGCAGAGCAGAAATTGAGACACAGAAGTAGAGAACAAACGTATGGACACCAAGGGGGAAAAGCAGCAGGGGGTTGGGGTTGGGGTGTAATGAATTGACAGGTTGAGATTTGACATGTGTACACTGATGTGTATAAAATGGATGATCAATAAGAAAATAAACATTAAAAAATTTTTAAGTTTTAGGAATTAGAAAGATAAAAAATATATTAGGAAAAATAAAAATATAATTGAAAGAACTACAACAAGGTATAACAGAACCACAACAGAAAAGAGAAAGAAAAAAAAAGTAAAAACAAGAGAGGGGGGAACATCCCCAAAGGAGCAGAACAGTAACAAATTATAAATAATAAAATAAAATTAGAAAAATGAAAGATTTATTAGAAGAAAGTATAATATAGATGAATCAGCAACAATGGGTTAAAACAGAACCACAACCTAAAAGAAGAAAGCAAAAAAAATGCCAGAAAAGGCCTTGGCTGTGGGGGGCGGAGCTTAGGCGAGGTGGGGTTTAGGGTGGGCGTGGGGACTAGGCTCAAGACCCATGCAGCTGGAAAAGGCCTTGGGGGCGGGGCCTAGGCGGGGCGACATTCAAGAGTGGGGTGGGACCTAGGCTTAGGACCTGGTGACAGGGGAAAGGCAGTTCTGAGGGGGACCTTGGAGAGTGGAGCTCCAGAGTTTGGAGGTAAGCTGTGAGTGAGCGTTTGTGGGCGAGGTTTAGGCCCAGTGTGGTTGGAGCGGGTCTCAGAGGTGGTCTCTGAGTGTCGCTTGTAGAAGTAGGGCTCTGAGTGGGGGTGTAGGGGCAGGGCTTAGGGTCTGCAATGCTGGAGGGAGCCTCTGAAGGCACAGTATTAAGCCCAGGAGACCAAGAGGCTCCCTGGTGCCCAAGTCAGCAGGGAAAGTGTTGGCCATGCTCCCTTCCGTTCCTCCACTCTCCCAAGCATCTCCCCTTGCTGCTGAAGTGTGGGTGGGTCCCACCATGTGTGGGAACTTCTACTCTCCACCCGCCGCCCCCCAGGGGTGCCAGTCCTGTCCGTCTGGCCTTTACTTTTGCTCCCCCTTCCCTCCCTCCCACTCCCTCAGAACTCATGCTGTTGGAGGGGACCTTGGTTGGCAGAGGATCAGGCCCGGGATCTCAGCAGGCTCCCCAGGGCCCAACTGCACAGGGGAAACGTTGGCTACGCTCCCTTCTGATCCTCTGACCTTCCAATGGTGCCCCCCTTTCCCCCTCTGGGCGTGTGATCCCTTCCTCTCCCCCAGCCGCCCCTCAGGGGCACTGGTCCTGTCCCCGCTCCACTTCTCCTCCCCCGTCACTCCCCACCCCACAACCTACCCGGTCGCTGGGGATTCCTCCCATCCCCTTAGGTGTCTGTGGTCCCCCACCAGTGCCTGGTAGGTGCCCTAGTTGTGCAGAGACGCGAATTCCACGTCCTCCTAGTCCACAATCTTTGGTAGTTTATTTCTTATAGCACTTTGAATATATTAGCTCATTTTCTCCTGGGCTGTAATGTCTCTGCTGAGACATCCACTGATAGCCTTATGGGGGTTCCTTTGTATGAGAGATATTTTTTTCTCTTGCTTCTTTTTTTTTTTGGCCATGATGTGCAGCATGCGAGGTCTTAGTTCCCTGACCAGGGATCAAATCCGTGCCCCCTGGAGTGGAAGTCTTAACCGCTGGACTGCCGGGGAAGCCCTCTCTTGTTTCTTTTAAAATTATCTCTTTGCCTTTGTTTTTAGACACTTTAAAAAAACGTAATTAATTAATTAATTTTTGGCTGTGTTGGGTCTTCATTGCTGTGCGCAGGCTTTCTCTAGTTGCAGCGAGTAGGGGCTACTCTTCATTGTGGTGTATGGGCTTCTCATTGCAGTGGCTTCTCCTTGCAGAGCAGGGTTCTAGGAACGTGGGCTTCATTAGTTGTGGCACATGGGCTCAGTAGTTGTGGCTCACAGGCTTTAGAGGGCAGGCTCAGTAGTTGCGGCACATGGGCTTAGTTGCTCTGCAGCATGTGGGATCTTCCCGGACCAGGGCTCACACCCGTGTCCCCTGCATTGGCAGGTGGATTCTTAACCACTGCACCATCAGGGAAGTCCTAGACACTTTTATTACTATGTGTCTTAGAGAAAAACGTTTTGGATTGAGAGTTTGAGGTGACATATTTGCTTCATGAACTTTGATGGCCTAATCTCTCCCCATATTTCAGAATTTCTCAGCCATTATTTATTGAAATAAGCTTTCTATTCCTTTCTCCCCTAGTACACATTATTTCTTTTGATGGTGTCCCATAACTTCTGTAGGCTTTCTACACTCCTTTTCATTCTTTTTTCTTTTTGCTCTTCTGTTTGTAAAATTTCAATCAATCTGTCCTCTGGATCACCAATTCGCTCTTCTGCTTGTTCAAGTCTGCTCTTGAAGCTTTCTATTCAATTCTTTATTTCAGTCATTGTATTCTACAGCTCCAGATTTTCTGTTTGGTTCTTTTTTTATGTTTTCTATCTCTTTTTTGAGGTTCTCATTTTGTTCTTGTATTGTTTTCCTGATAGCATTAAATTTTTCATCTGTGTTCTCTTGTAGCTCTCTGAGTATTCATAGAAGAATTATTTTGAATTCTTTGTCAGGCAATTCCTGGATTTCCATTTCTTTGCAATCAGATACTGGAATTTTACTGTATTCTTTTGATGGAGACATGTTTCCCCTGATTCTCCATGACCCCTGTAGTGTTGTATAGGTATCTGCACATTTGAAGAAGCAGTCACGTCCTCCAGACTTTACTGACTGATTTTGTTAAGGGAAGCCTTCTACCTGCTGATAGGGACCCATACTGGTTATTCTGTGACCCTGATCTAGTGATGCAGAGTGCCATGTGGAAAGGTGCATGGTGGCACTGGGTCCAATGGTATATGATGTCTCTTTGGCTCCAGGACATTGGGGTCCACAGTATTGACAACTGTGTGGTCCTTGGCAAGCACTGCAGGAATTCTGTGGCTTCAAGATCTTTTGGGCTCCTAAGTGGCACCTCCAAGACTGGTAGCAGGGCAGGCAGTGGTGGTGGATGGAGCCAGTGGTGTGCACATACTCGGCTGCAGGGGCCAGCTGCAGGTGCCTATGTAGTGGCAGAGGGGGCCAAAGCAGGTAGCAAGGGCTGGGGCCAATTATAGGCTCACTGGCGTTTGCCAGTACCATACTGTTTTGATTACTATAGCTTTATAGTATAGCTTAAAATCAGGAAATGTGATGACCCCTGCTTTGTTCTTCTTTCTCAGCACTTATTTGGACATTCAGGGACTTTTTTATTTCCATATAAGTTTTATCCTCCTTTCTCATCTCGCTAAGACAACAGTATGATGATTGGGACAGGCTTGAATCCTAATGAGAAGAATCTATCAGATCCTTAGAGGGGTAAGGTCCTTGCTTGAATATCTTCACTTCCATTCAGCCTTCCACCCTAGTGATAATCCCATTTGTTTGGGCATTATCTCTATCAATTGACTGTACTCCTTATGTAACCCACAATTTTCTAAGTCTTCTCTAAATCTTATGCTAGGGACATAAGCTCCTGGATTGTCCCTAACTCAACTCTCCACATTTTTTGCAGTTGACAGTGAGTGTTCACCTGATAGACCCTTCACTTGGCTGTAATATGCCCTCCACATATATCTTGGTCTGTAAAGCTTTCTAGACATCACTACTGCATGGAACTGACTAGGGAATTAACTAAGGTCATTCTTATTGGCCATGTGACCTTGAACAAGTTACTTAGCCTTTCTGAACTTCTGAGGTGGACATAAAAATTGTACCTAATTCATATAGTTGTTACAGGATTAAATGAGTTAATGTAAAGCACTTGGTGCCTGACTTGTTTAGGTGCTTAGAGATAGTGTGATTATGCTGTTGCTACTACTGCTGACTACTTCAGCTTTAAAACTTGCACTTGCTTGTTTCTTCATTGACATCAAGCCTTTGCCTACAGAGCCCTTTCTCTTTGTCCTATCACTTTTCTTTCTCAGGAGCCCCAATCCTTTGGCTGCCTGAATGTATGTTGAAGAATGGAAAATTCCTGTGGTTTTGTTGAGCTGTGCCTCCCATATTGGGGGTGGGGGCCTGAAGGGATAGGGGTGCCAACCTGTTCATAACCAAAAGGCCAATAAAAGTGTCTTCCCAAATGAAATATTGAACTTCATTAAATCTAAGACATCATCAACTGTGAGCCACACCCTTATTTTATGTAATACTAAGAAAGAAATAAGCAACCTTTAGAATTTTAATTTTATACTTATTTAAAAGTTATTTTGATGCAGGTCTGTGAAGGGGCATAAGAGGCTTCCTGGTCCCTAGAGAGACCCCTCCACCAGGAGGACGTACGCAGCTCATGGACCTTTCCAGACATAGATGCAGCCTCTGGGGGGAGCTGGTCCTTGTGGCATGGGCCCATGTTCAACAGCCGGGAAAGAATGTACATGACAGGTGACTGCTGATCAGGGGGTCTCAATTAAGTGATACAGGGAGCTACACTGTGTGGGTAGAAGCCAGCAACGGGACCCAGAGAGCAACTGGCTGGCCTGAGATTCGAGAGTTGGAAATCCCAGGCATCTCAGTCAACATTAGCTCCGTGGGCAGAAAACATGGATTCCGTGGCTGCTGTCTGCCATACCAGTGCCACCAACGTCAAGTGGTATGTGAGTTACACACAGGTGTCCAGCTATGACCACATGACAGTCTCCCCAGACAACAAGACACTCATCATCCAAAGGATCAGTAGCTGCAACTCACCACTTCAGTGTGGGATAGAAATCCTCCCACAGATTATTGAGAGAAGTGAAGTAATCTTTCCGACATTGACCTATGGTCCCTCCAGTGTGCTGATCAGGAGTAAGCGCCGTAACTTCAATGGCATCCTGCCTGCTGAGATGGGCTCCCAGGTGGAGATGGAGTGTATCTCCTATTTCAGACCAGAATTCAAGTACCAGTGGATCCACTTCCTCCTGAACTTCTCAGAGAAAAAATTACCTTCCTGAATCTGATCTGGGACCAGATGGGCAGATACAGATATCAGGAAGTCCAACTCCAGGTGCCCTGGCACAGGACTGCTTTTAGCAAAGGTTTCACTATCTCAGGATCCTTGCTGGTATTTCTCATCATGGTGACAGCAGTGGGCAGTGTCCTCTTCTGTGCATTCCTCATTCATACCCTGATCAGACATTACTCTACCAGGGCAAATTGGGCTACATGACCACCCACCTCAGACATAGAAGACAAGACCAGATGGGCAAGGAGGGTTCCAACTCCCCCACTTCCTTATCCGACACCATGGGACCATCAGGTATGCCCCTTCTCAACATTGCCAGGGACAGAGAAACGGAACAACCTATACATGCCCAATAACCGGGAATTGCTTAAATGGGATGCAGCACATGTTGAGTGAATCTGTCATTGTTAGAAACCACGCTGGGGAAAGCCATTTACTGATGCAGAGAATGTTCACAACTTGTTGCCAGGTTAGAAATGCATAATGCAAACCTGCATCTGATAGTATCATATTGTGAAAAGTATAGATTAGTTGATTGATATAGATGTAATATTACAGTGTGTATGTATGTATGTGTTTTCCAGTTTTATGTGTACACACACACACATATATATGTATATATATATATATATACATATATATATACACACATATATACGCACCTGTGCAAAAATTGTGGAAAATATTACCTATCAACAGTGTTATCTCAGTTTCCTTCTTTGTATACTTTACTGTATATTCTGAAGTGTTTTTTTTTTCTCACAAATTATATAAATTGTTCTTATTATTAGAAAACAAACCCCAATAAAGGTAAAACAGCATGAAGTTAAAAAAAACTTATTTTGACAGAGATTAGGATGGTGGTCACCAGGGGCTGGGGGTGGGGGCACTGAGAAGATGCTGTATAAGGGTACCAACTTACAACTAGTGGATAAATAAGATCTGGAAATCTGATGCACAACATAGGGATTATAGTCGACAATACTGTATTACAAACTTCAAAATTGCTAAGAGACTAAATCTTAACTATTCTCACTATAAAAAAAGAAATTATAAATATGTGCCATGATAAAGGTGTTAGCTAGCACTACTGTAGTAACCCTATGGCAATATGTAAATGAATCAAACCAACACATTTTACAACTTAAACTGTACAACATTATATGTCAGTTATATCTCCATAAAAAAGGAAAAATATATTTTGAACAACTTTTTAAAAAAGTTATTTTGGACTTATTTAGACATAGAAACAATGATAATATGAATGGCTATGGCTGAATTCACTCATGTAACTTGATAGCCACATCATAAACTGCTGCCTGGGTGATGGTCAGGCACTATTGATTGTAAGATGCACATGAATTTCAGAGATGCTGAAATGTGAAAAATGAAAAAGTACATCTTAAAGTTAATGAAAGGTATTCTGTTTCCCTTCAACCAATCTTCTAGAATGTAGAAACTTCATTTTCTTTGTATAGTCACATATCTTTGATACATGAATTTTTGTAAAATAATTTCCGTCTATTCAAGACTTCAGGTCTTCCTAGCTTTAAATCTTCCGAGCTTTAAGAGAAAAATACCTTGGCTGACGCAAGTGTTTGTTGTTGATTATCATCATCTCAGACAATAGTAGAGGCTCTGTGATTGAGCTACTAATTTTGTCTTTTTCATTTTATTAGATGGAAAGCAGGCTGAAAGTTATATCCCTCCTACAGAGATATATGCTGTTTGATACTTAGCTGCAATTTCGTAACACTTTAAATTTCATCTCAGTGTTGTATAAAGAACAACATTTTGGAGTCAAACAGACTGAGGTTTATATTCTGCTACTTACTAGTCATGTGACTAGGTACATTACTTCACCTTCCTAGGCCTCAATTGCCTTATCTGTAATCTCATCATAGATTAAATAAATAATATATATAAAGTGTAAAATGTTTGCCTATAATATCTGTCCAGTAAACCGCTGTTTTGATGGAAATGATGTTCTACTGGAGAACTAAGAATATGTTCTCTGGAAAGGTGGATGTCAAACTTGGCAGCAGTGTTGCCAGAGCCTTGCCTGGAGTCAATGTGGCCTGGAAGCACTGTTTTCTTATAGGTCATTCCTCGAGAAATGGTGAGGTGACTACTTTTAGGGAAAGACAGTTAGTACTAATAAATGCTTTATTGTTCAATGGCAACATTATATTAATCTGGGAGCAAAAGGAAATGTTGGGAATGCAAAAAGAATGGTTTTGATCATTTGGGAAGGATTTTGAAACAGGAATTCTTTACTAAAGGTTAGGAATGGATAAAATTATTCATTAACTCATAAAATATGTATTGAGTACCTTCTCAATGCTAGGTGCTCTGCTAGGTCCTGGGAACACAGTGCCTATGTGTTTGTTCTAGTAAAGAATGCAGAAAAGGGCCTGTCCTTGTGGAGCTTACACTGAGGGGAGGATTTAGGGATATGCGATAAAAAGTAAACAATTTTTAAGACAAGATAATTCCATAATGCTACTTAAGGTTTGGTGGTAAGGGAAGACTTCTCTGAGATGGTGCCATTTTAGCTGAAACCTGAATGACAAGGAGTGATTTTTCTTATCCTTTGTGTTCATTAAGCTTCTCATATATGTGGATTTACAGTTTTCATCAAATTTGGAAACTTTTTGGCCATTATTTCTTTCCCTCTCCTTTGGAGACTGATTATACACATATTAGGCCTCCTGAAGTCCCATATCTCACTATTGCTCTCATCTTTTCTTTCTTGCTTTGCTTTTTTAGAGTCTCTCTCTCTCTCTCTTTTTTTTTTTTTTTTTTTTGGTATTTCTTTTTGGATAGTTTCCATTGTTTTGTCTTCAAGTTCACTAATCTTTTCTTCTGCAACATTTAACCTGCCTTTAATTCCATCCAGTGTATCTATCATCTCAGATGTTGTAGTTTTTATTTCTAGAATTTCATTTTAAGACTTTTTAATATCTTCCATGTCTCTACTTAATACATTCTGCTGTTTCTCTAGGTTTCTGGAAACTGGAACAATCATGGGGTTCACCTTGTTTGTTCCCCATCTCTCATGCATCACTGTCCTTTATTGCCTGATGGCTAATGTCTTGAGAACTGTTCTTTCATATGCTTTGTCCTGATTTTTAGTTGTTTCAGATAGTAGGGTAGGGACTTCCCTGGTGGTCCAGTAGGTGGGACTTCGTACTCCCATTACAGGGGGCCCAGGTTCGATCCCTGGTTGGGGAACTAGATCCTGCATGCATGCCACAAGTAAGAAGTCCACATGTCACAACTAAGAGTCTGCATGCCACAACTAAGAAGTCCGCATGCCTCAACTAAAGGATACCGCATGCCACAACTAAAATTAAAAAAAGAAACTGATAGTAGGGTAAATCCAGTCCTTACTCCATCTTGGCTGAAAGTAGGAGTGTTCTGCCTCTATTATTTACCTCATAATTATTCTCAGGTTTTAAAATGTACAAAAAGGCCACATATTGGTTTTAACCAGTTGCTATCAATAGAAAACACTTTAGAGTCTGATTATACATGTTTTCCTGATGTGTGATAAAGCACATGCCATCTATTTGGTCTCTGAACTAATCTTTGTTCAGAATCTATTAACAACATAACCATCAAAAAGCTCTAATATTTTTCTTCTTTTTTTTTTAATGAAAAAATTCCATCTGTTTTAACCAGTAAGAGAAATCTGCTTCAGAGCCTTTTGGTATTTATTATGCTATTATGGTATCACATTCCTGGGCTGAGCTGCTTGCCAGATGTAGTTATCAAACATTTTTGTGGCATTATACATGGCCCAAGGACTTTAGACGTCTTATTTTAGTTTTATGTGGGTTGAGGTGGATTTATGTTTTTTTTAAATTGTGGTTAAAGTCTATATAACAAAATTTACCATTTTAACCATTTTTAAGTGTATAATTTGTGAATGTCATAAAGTACATTCACAATGATGTATAACAATCACCACTATCTATTTCTGAAACTCTTTCATCATCCCAAAGAGACTTTGTACGCATCAAACAATAACTCCCCATTCTCTCCTCCCCCCACCTCCTGGTGATCTTTATTCTACTTTCTGTCTTTATGTTGCCTAGTATATGTACCTCGTATAAATGGAGTCATACATTTGTCCTTTAGTATCTGGCTTATTTCACTTAGAATAATACTTAAGGTTCATATTGTAGCATGAATGAGAATTTTATTTCTTCTTAAGGCTGAATAATATTCCCTTGTATATATATAACACATTTTGTTTATTCATCTGTTGATGGACACTTGGGTTGTTTCTACCTTTTGGCTATTGTGAATAATGCTGCTGGGAACATTAGTATACAAGTATCTACTTTCAGTTCTTTTGGGCATGTGCCTAGGAGTGGAATTGCTGGATCATATGGTAATTTTATGTTTAATTTTTGAGAAATCACCAAACTGTTTTACATAATGGCTGCACCATTTTACATTCCCACCAGCAATGCACAAAGGTGCCAATTTCTCCACACCCTTACCAACACTTGTTTTTCTTCCCCTCTTCCTTCCTCCTTCATTTAAAAAAAAAATAGTACCCATTCTAATGGGTGTGAAGTGGTATCTCATTGTGGTTTTGATTTTTATTTCCCTAATGACTACTGATATTGAACACTTTTTCATGTGCTTACTGGCTATTGTATATTTATTCACATCCTTTGCCCATTTTTGAATTGGGTTGTTTGGTTTTTGCGGGAGAGCTGTAAGCCCAAATCTATATGTTCTTCAAAGATCTGGGAGTTTAGATACTCATTTGGTATTTTATATCTAACATATCTAGAAAATGCTCCACAGAAAATTTTTCCATGTTTCTATAACAGTGGTGTGACATATGTGGCAGATCTTTCTTTGTAATAGATGAAGCAGACAGTGATTCCAAGTTGCTTCCCATGTATCTGGGCTGTTTTCGGTGTTCTCCTTTTGTTTCTACATGGCAAACTTCCAGAAAAGAATGGTTGACTAGACTAATGGAAGTGATTGTGTGTGAGACTCCCAAGGCTCCAGTTATAGACCTGTTAAACTTCACTTTTCTTTGGGTTGGAAAATTTTATCTCAGTGAAATACAAAACATAAACAAAACAAACAAAATCACCTTTACTCTTTGGTTGCTAATTAGACTTGCAGTTGAGAAATTCACTTTCTAAATTTCATACGTCATTATTGAGAGAATCTGCTTCTGCTCCAGCAAAGGCAGCTCTGACACAAGTTTGCTAGGCACCTCTTTTAACTCAAAAGCTACAACCCAAGAGCTATATAAATTTGGTGCTAAATATATTGATAAGTGTAACTAACTTCTGACCTTCATCAGGGAGCTCAGGGTTAAAAGTTTTAAGTGTGATTTTGAGGCCGTAGAAATATAAAGCACACTTAAAAATGTCAAACATGTTTGTAACAAATGAATCAGTTGAACACATCTGAACACATTTGTTTATGTCTTTTATGGTAGTGCCAGTGTTTGAGTGCAAATAAAAGGAACAATAGCAGAAACAATAGAAAAGAACAACCATTTATGGAGTACTCACTATGTCCCAGGCACCATGCCAAATGCTTTCCATGTATGATTGTGTTTAATAATTACAAATCAGGAAAATGAAGCTCAAAGATTCAAGAAAGTTGCTCAGGTCACATACTTGGGAAGTGGCAGAGACTGGATTCAAAGCCAGGTCAGTGTGACTCCAACTTCGTAACAGAAATACAACATCTTGATGGATGGAGGAGAAACAGGGAAATACATTTCAAATAGCTTAATTATTGCGACTGGCTGAAGGCAGCATAAACATCATCTAGAAAATAGTAGGAGATTTAAGTAGACAGAACTTGTTTTTTTTTTAACTGTGTTGGGAATGTTACATAGAAATGCAGAAAGCCAGGCTTCCCTGGTGGCGCAATGGTTAAGAATCCATCTGCCAATGCAGGGGACACGGGTCTGAGCCCTGATCCAGGAAGATCCCACATACCGCGAAGCAACTAAGCCCATGCACCACAACTACTGAGCCTGTGCTCTAGAGCCCGCAAGCCACAAATACTGAGCCTGCGTGCCTAGAGCCTGTGCTCCACACAAGAGAAGCCACTGCAATGAGAAGGCCGCGCACCACAACGAAGAGTAACCCCTGCTCGCCGCAACTAGAGAAAGCCCTCACGCAGCAATGAAGACCCACACAGCCAAAAAAAAAAATTAAAAAAAAAAATGCAGAAAGCCAAGTGCTCATCTTAACCTTCTTGACTGATGCTGGCATCTTCTTTAAGTGTGTTGCAGTTTTTCTTTTCGTATTCAAATTTTGGATTAAAATATTTTGTTTATGTTTTGATTGGCTTTTATACTGACTATTATGCTCTCCTCATTGGCCTTACCACCTCTTTCTGAACAAAATGCTAATTCAAAATTTCCTTTCCTAAGAGTTCTTACCATGCCCCCATCTTTCAACTCTAAGCCTCGACTGCTTCCCTAACCCTGTCTGATGGATTCCGTTTCTTCATCTGAGGTTTGAAAGTCTCCAGTTAATCTACCTTTGCCTATATTATAGTTCTTGGTTCTTGACAACCATACTTTTGAGACTTTTGTCTTATACTTTCTCACTTGTGGCATTTTCTGTTTTTTTTTGGCTTTTTTCTACCCCGTCTTTTTGAATTTATGGGAATTCATGGCCCGTCTCTGTAGGTTGAAACCTAAAGACTGTCTCCAGAATCTCTCTTACTAGACCAATTTTCAACTTTCTAGAATGGCAAAACCAGTTGTTTCTAATTGATCAGAAATCTACTCTTGGATCAGTCAGTCATGACAAGTTGAGTAGGGACCAGAATCCCACAGTACAGACATGGCTGCTGGGAGTCTACTGACTTCATTAGGGGCTTTCCTGGAAAAGGCAGAATGTTTACTAGCCAGGTACTTATCCAAGAGGTGCCTTCTTCACTCTGTAGACCAGGACACTGGAAAAAGTTATGATATCCTTGTAAACAAGATGGAGAAACATGAGCTGAATCCTGGGGAATTGGGTGCAATTGTAAGTAACTGAACAATCAAATCCAAAGAAGGTGTACTGATGTTAGCCTGAAGGCAGGTCATTAGTGATGAGCTGAAAGGCTCTGCTCACCCTGCCCGGATTTTAACGTTTCTTTCAGTGATTCAGATGAGCTATCCCTAAAATGCAAATTCCCACAAGAACAGAGGCTATATGACCCTGGCTTCCTTGGTGATATCAGGGCACATTAAAAAAGTGATAGCCATTTGCCATTTTCTGACCACCCTCAACTCCCCTTCCTGAGCATACTACCCCTCAGTCGTGATGGGAATCCCATTAGAGCTCCCTGGAAAATGAGTGATGCAAAGATGGGAAAATGGCTGGAGTTCACTCATCCCTCCCCTCCCACTCCCAGCCTTTCCTCTATACTTTTCTCCTGGGACTCCATTTACTGAAGCTTGGACTTTCAGATTTTATCTGTTCTTTCACATTTTCTCTCTTTTTATCCTATGCTCTAGGAGATGTTATGATTTGTGAACATTTTATTTCTGCTATCATATTTTAAATCTCTAATCGCTTCTCTGATTATTCTTTTTTCAAATCAACATCTTCTTCATAAAAATCTTTCTTAAATCTCTTTGAGTCAAGTTTTCTTC
This sequence comes from Delphinus delphis, assembly GCF_949987515.2. Classification (NCBI taxonomy): domain Eukaryota; kingdom Metazoa; phylum Chordata; class Mammalia; order Artiodactyla; family Delphinidae; genus Delphinus; species Delphinus delphis. The sequence goes on along the minus strand of NC_082702.1, from coordinate 22,838,730 downwards.
TATTCCCTGATTATTTTTGTTTTCACCAGAATTTGTTTTTCATGTTTATATATCTTGGTCTTTCCCTTTCAAGCTGCTGGATCTGCTAATATCTTGGTGATCTTTGCTTGTCTGGTCATATTTAAGAAAGAAGGTCCATGCAATTGGAGTGACATCTCTCCAGTGATAATTCTGACTGGGTGCTCTGGACATGAGGTGGGGGAGGTGAGTGGGAACTCATTTTTAGGCTGAGCCCACCTGATGGCTAGAATGAGAACTTTACTGTGAGACATGAAGTTGATGACTAAAAACCTTAGATTCTCCAATATGGAGAATTGTTTAATTTCTTTAAAGAAGAGCTATCAGGGACTTGTTTGTTTACTTTTGCCTGAGGATAAATGCCAGCTGCCTGTACTTACTGGGTATGAGGGAGGGACTGGAGGGTGGAAGCCGGTGGTGGAGAAAAGCAGGTGGGTACAGTTGATCCACCTTCAGAGCTTGCCCGGTTCTCCAGGCTAACTGGCAGCCCTCCTCTGCAGCCCTCATAGCTTGTCCTGGGCTGGCTGTCTAAGGCATCCTTTACCTGTTAAACCTCTTCCATCAACTTTCTGGCTTCCAGAAAGTTGCTAACTTGCTGGCTTCCAGATATATGCTAACTATCTCATCCCCAAGTAATACCTCCTTACTCTGTTCTCCTTCAGGTATGGGTTTATTCCTTTGTGTACTTCTGTTCCTTTAGTACAAAGAGTCAAGGCAGAGAGAGCATGTCTGGTTCATTAATAAAAAGCAACATACACATTTACTGTTTATTATCCCACAAATAATATTTCTAGCAAAAGAACTATAAATTAATGTAATGGTTACATTAAAATAAATAAATTATTTTTTATTGCTTAAAAAGTGTACAAGTAACATATAAAAACATGCTCCTTATAAAAATGCAAATACAAAATCATGTAGACTATACAGGGAAATTGGCTGTTCCCTTCTTTTTTCCCCAATGCAATTCTGCTCTTTTCTCAGGAAGTAACTGCTGTTAATAACTAGGTATATATATACTTGACTATTGCTAATGTATTTATATATCTGTATCTGTTTGGTTATCAGGCTGTTTGTCTTTTTTATTTAGATAGATCAAGTTTTATATGTGGTTTTGTGAATTTTAACTCGACCATATGTCTTGGATAGCTTTTCATGGCAGTAGGTGTAGAGCTATCATTCTTTCCCCTACCAGTTGACATCTAAGTAGTTTGTAGTTTTTCTTTTTCAGAAAGGCAAAATCTATTACTTTCCTGTTTCATTGTCCCTTAGCATTCTTTCCACTCAAACTGAGAAATCCTTGTCATACCTGTAAAGAATCCCAGTGGATTAAACTGAAAAGAATCCCAGTGGATTAAACTGACTGAATGAAATATAGCAAGTTGAACAGATCATAATATATGATAATATTTAGAGGTACAGTACTAAAACTTCTTTATTAAAATTCATATTATCCTACCCCAGTTAATGAATGGAACAGAATCAGATCACATTTATTTTGATCAGAGTTAAGGAGGCAAACCAGCTTGCGTGTCATCTCTCAAACGTACTAATAACAAATGCCCACGTTTAAAACGTTCTTTTTTTTTCCCTACTGTTCTTTTCCTACTATTTCCTGCCTTTTTTCTTTGTTTATTCACCATGCTCTAAGCTCTTGATTTATTGCTCATTTTTTTTGTTACAGGTCTTGAAACTGGAATCAGTTTAACCTCAAGAGAATCATCAGAGTGTTAATTTCCAAATGAATCCTCTTTCTAACAATGATAAGACTATCTGTGACGAAAATACACATTTTGGGGACCCAGATCCACACCTGCCCTGGAGAAAGGTCACATTCTCCACTTCTGAAGAGCAGAAATCCTTCTGCATGGCCAGTTCTGGCAGGTCCTTATGTTGTCCCACACCAAAAGGTTTTGAGAGTTCTATGCTTGGTTAGCACTGACTTTCTTGGCTCTATGGCAGAATGACCCCCTTGGTCCCCCTCACCCAGGTTTTCACATTTCTTCATCTATAGAAACCTGGTGCTCCCTGGCCTCCCCTCTGTAAGGCTGGATCAGATCTCCAGCTTACACCCTGCTTTTAACAAATTCACCAAGCACTAAACTATGTTTAGGCACTGTTGTATTAGGCATTTCACGTTCATTATCTCATTTAATCCTCAAAACAATCCCACATATTAGCTTTAGATATGGTTAAGGTACTTGCTTAAAGTCTCACAGGAAGTGGTAGAGCTGGGCTTCAAACCTGGGCTTGCCTAGCACCAAAGCTTGAGCTCTGACCTCTGTGCTACATATTCACCACTCAGCCAATGAACCCTCATGAGCGCGTGAGAAGAGAAACTTGAAGGCCCTTGAGTGGCTGAGAGGCTAGATGATGGCCCCCCAAAAGGTATTCACCTCCTCCTCCCTGGAACCTGTGAATGTTACTTTATATGGTGAAGAAGGACTTTGCAAATGTGATTAAGTTAAGAACCTTGAGATGGGAAGATTATCCTGTACTATCCAGGTGGGATCTAAATGCAGTCACAGATATCATCAAAAAAGGGAGGCAGGGGATCTGACACACACACAGAAGAGTTGGGAAAGCAGTGTGATCGTGGAGGAGGAGACTGCAGTGATCGGCCGCAAACCAAGAAATGCCACCTGCTACCAGAAGCTGGAAAAGGCAAGGAATGATTTTCCCCTGGAGCCTCCGGAGAAAGCACAGCCCTGCTGACACCTGGTTTGGCCCAGTGATACTGGTTTCAGACTTCTGGCCATCAGAACTGTGAGAGAATATGTTTCTGTTGTTTTAAGCCACTAAGTTTGTGGTAATTTGTTATGGCGATCACAGGTGACTTTGTGATCTCTCTAGGCCAGTTTCCTTATCTGTAAAATGAGGATATTAGTGGTAATACCTAGAATTAAAAAAAAAAGAAAAGCGCTAGCATTTACCTAGCACAGGTAGATGCTCCGCAGGGCTATTATCGCTCGCAGGGGCCGAGAGGAAGATGTATGGGGTGCTTTGGAAGCACATGGGAAGGAAGGGCAATTAACCCAGCCTCTAGCTCATAAATGCACATGACCATCCAGTAAGGTTAACAAAGAAGTTGAAATTAATTAAAAATGACAGTATATGGCATTTATTGACCAAATGACAGAGAGTTCACAAAACAATCTCCACCCTTAATTTCTAAGAGTGACTGCAACCATCAGAGAAACTTTTCAGGTGGTAACTCATTACCTCGTGGATGCCCCAGCAACTTTATTTTTCTGGAGGTGATTCTGAATGGTCATTCCAGGACACATTAATTAATGAACCATAAAAATAAACACTGCAACTGGAAACTGGAAGTGTAAATTCAGTTGCCTATTAGGAATGTAATCTGTGACCATCACACTTTGCCCATAGAAATGAGCAGAGGGAAGGCTGGACTTATCTAGGGGCCTGGTTCCCAGGTATGTAGGGATTATTTCTCCCTGAGGGCTGGACTGAAGCCGGGCCAGAGAGTTTGCCTTTGAGCTGTTCCTATTTGTTCATCCAGCTCCTGGAGAGTCGTCATTGCCTTCATTATGGATTGCTCTGGGCTAGTGATGGAAGAGTTAGCAGGGTGGCCTGGAGTGGCTCTTAGCAGGCTGGTGCCAGCTGACACATGCCACTTAGGTTTCCAAGGAGCCAAGCTGTCCCCACTCACGCATGGCTGATGCACTTGTGGCTAAATGTGGTGCCACCAGGGCCCCGGGCCAGATTCAGGGCAGGAAATAGAATGCCATCTCCATCACCAGGGAAACCATGGCCTGCGTGCATGATTTAAACCAGGGCCAACAAAAAAGCTCAAAGGCAGGGTCAGAAGAGGAAGGGAGACCAGAGGGTGGCTTGCATGGATTTTGTCTTGGGTTATAACTGTTGACAAGCCACTTAGCTGCCCACATGTTTAGGTTTATCTGCATATAAGATGGAGGTAACAATATTTACGCATCTCACTGGGGACTTATGAAAACAACATTTCTGACAGACCACTCAGGATCCATGGATGGAAGGTGGTATGTAAGTGCAGATGGTAAACTTACTGTGTGTGTGTGTTTTCAGCAGGTGCATTAGGGGCATGTAGACCCTCCGGAAAACACATTTAGAGTCTGACCAAAAGCAAGCAATAATAAAAACTAACAATTTTAAGTGCATGGATTTGTCTTTGGGTTTGTGCAGGTTTGGGGGAATTGCATGTGTAATTCAGACTTCAAGACTGTTTTCAAACATTGCTGTGATTAGTAATACTTATGGCTCAAATCATTTGAGAATGCTGTGGTTGTTGATTGTTTCCAAATGTTTGCCAAATTTGCTCTAAAAAATTCCCAAGTTAATTCTCCCGTGTAGTTTATGAGTTGCACGTGGAGTCTGGAACTTTTGTTCCCAAGTTGGAAGGAGGCAAAAATCTATTTAAAAAACAAAGTGCAAAGAGGAATCTGTTGCTCTATCCCCTGGAGGTCTGCTATTTCTGAGGAGTCCTGAGTCTGTTACATATACATTTGTTCTGTTCATTTAAGGTTAAGCAATTGACCTCTGACCTCCCTATAAGGTTACTAAACGCTGCTTTCTGTCAGCTGGGTTCCTGCGGGAGTCTGTCACTCTGTTCTTGGTTAATTAAACCTTTCTCTGGTGCATATTGTCTGTCTAGAATAATTCCTGTGGGTCCAGGTGAATGGCGACTATTATAGAAAAACAAACTTGTTTAATAACACAAATAATACACTTAAAAATCAGAATAATTATATAAGTGAAATATAGAAAAGAAAGATCATCTGCAATTCTCTCATGCAGAATTAACCATACTGGCATATATATATATTTTAAACAAATATGGGATTCTAATGTATGTACTTGCTGTTTTGTGACCTGTTGTTGGGCTGAAGCCTTCACCTATTGTATCTGGGTGGAACACCACAGATCCTTAGAGTGTCTGGCCTACAGTGGGGAGAGGTCCTGCTTCGGTTGTGGGCATGGGGGTGGTAGAAGGAGGGCCTCAGAGCTTCAGTCAGGACTTGCGAAAGGAGTTTCAAAGACTTGTTATCTTGGGCTTCCCTGGTGGCACAGTGGTTGGGAGTCTGCCTGCCGATGCAGGGAACGCGGGTTCGTGCCCCGGTCTGGGAAGATCCCACATACCGCGGAGCAGCTGGGCCCGTGAGCCATGGCCGCTGAGCCTGCGTGTCAGGAGCCTGTGCTCCGCAACGGGAGAGGCCACAACAGTGAGAGGCCCGCATACAGCAAAAAAAAAAAAAAAAAGACTTGTTCTCTCAGATGTCACTCCACTTCCTTAGCGCTCCCGTGTTTTGGCAACAGCATACATCCCAGAACTGGTAAACACTTGCTGATTTTAGCGTCTGTGCAGATGATGATCCTGTGCCCTCCTGATCCATTTGCATTCTGCTGTCAGATCCATCGGTTCCCCCTTCCTCCCTTTTCTTCATACTAACAGAACTTGATTAAGGCATGGTTTATATGCAGCACAATGCACAAATCTTACAGCCTTTTCAATTGAATACTGCACACCTGTATGCACATAGGCATGACCCAATGTAACCACTACCCGTGATATAAAACATCTCCAACATCCCAGAAGTGGCTTTGTGTCCCCTCTGAGTCAATCCCTCCTACCCCTAGGTAATCATTCTGTCCATTCTTAGACACTAATTTTACCATATTATTTCCCACCTAAAAACATTCCACAGGATTGTTGCCCCTTTATCTTGTTCCTTTGGGTCTAAATGTCCCTGCTTGACGTTCCAGGTCCACTTTCTTAAGGGTCCTGCCTGCTGAATCATTTGGGCCTCCACTGACATCCCCTGGCCTGAGGCCAGTCTCTGCACTGTCACTTCCATCTGCCAGGCTCCACCTGGAGCTTTGTTCACTCTGTGCCCTCACATTTCCCTGGCCTCCCCGAACCTCACCCATCCTTCAAGGCTCAGCCCAAGTCCTGTTTCTGGCAAGAAGTCCTTCCACTTTGCCAAAATTTTTTCCTATTTCTTTACCTCTCTCTTACACCCTGTATCGGTTGACATCAAGTGACTGAGTTTCTGCAAAGACTTGGGGCCATGGAAGGTAGACCACCCTGCCATTCCTACTTATGATTCCCCATGACCATCCACATGTGGCAGCACACAGTTTTCCAAACCCTCCGTTCTTTTCTTACCCATTCTCTCACATCATGGGGCTGCCCCAGGTCTGCAGCTCCCCAACCCCAGGCCCTGCTCCCTGTCTATCTCTCCCCGTCTTTTCTTCCCCTTCTTGGTACTTTGCTACCCAGCTCACTAAATTGTCTCCTCCAGACCTCAGATTCCACCTCTTCTTCAGATCTGACACCCAAAATCTTGAGACCAGGCTCTCCTCAGAGGGTAGGGATAAAATGCGGGGAGAGAATTTGAGCAGATGATGATGGAATTCTTTTTCTCAGATACAAGAGGGCTGGAGACACTGGTGCATCATATAATTTTGCCCCATCCCACCCACATCCTTTGCACCCAGCAGTTAGTGGCTGTCCCGCCTCCTCTGTTGTTCCAGTGTGTTAACTTTGCTCCCACCCAGACTTCCTGAGTTTGCCATGGCACAGAGTTCTGAGCTCACAAAAGTCAGCACAATCAAGGGGTTTAAGTAAGATATTGCAGCTAAAGGGCTTAGCACAGGTCTGCTGTGGTCAGGCTCAGAGCTAATATCAAAAGCCCGCAACCCCTTCTCTGATTCCAATCAAGTCAGATGTGTTGGGGATCCCAAAGTGACTGTGATTGTGTGTGAGTGAGTGTGTGTGTGTGGTCAGAAACCCTACCTTCTACAGTGAACACAGGCCCTGGGGCCAAGACCAGCTCTGCACTGCCTCTCCCTGGGACCCTCAGTCTCTTCATGAGTAAAATAAGATTCATAATCCATGCACCTCCGATGAGTGTAAGTGAAGCACACAACGAAGCACTTTGCAGGTGGGCCCACCCTGCCAGTGTGAGCCGGTAGAAGGACGGGCAATACAATGTGTTGGCAAGAAACTGGTTGGCCTAGTTCCAACTTGCAAATATAATTGTGTTTCTGGCAGTTGGCAAATGCAGCCCCCCAGAGACAAAGTCCGGTTCTAGACAAAATGTTTCAGTTAGACTCCTTCAGTGGTAAGCAGACTCAGGAGTCTGGCTGCCTGCATTGATGTACAGGTTCTTACTCTGACTTTGGAAAACGGCTTCGTCATTCCAAGCCTCAGTTGACTTGTCTGTGAAATGGGGATAATAGTCTCTTCCTCTTAGAATTGTCGTGAGGGGCAAAAGTAATTTATGTGAAGATCTAGAACAGTGCCTGACACATAGAAACGCTCGATGAATATTAGTGCTTTTATTATTTCCTAGTAAGTGTTGCTCTGTACATGTTTAATGAATGAATGGCTGCTGGTGTGGATTTGGCTTATGAGGGTGCTTTTTGTTCTTCTCTGGTATTTTCAGGCTGATTCCATCTGACCGTGCTTGGCTGGCAACAATTTTGACTAGGTAGGTGGGAAAGGAAATGACAAAATGAAAAGACTTCAACCAGGGGTAGGAATGCTGACTACAGAAGACCGTGAGATCCTGGGAGTAAACCCACTAGCCACCTGAGAGCTACCAGAGGACTTCCCTGAGGCCCAGGCCAGCCATGCAGCTGTCATTTCCCTCTCTGCTTCTTCAGAGAGGCCAACTTGACTTTGGTTTTATTCCCAAGCACATTTCCTGGATTCATCCTGGCAGGAGTGTGGCTATTTTTCTGGATAGCCAGATGAGATAAGCTGTAGACGTTTTTCTACAAAAGAATAAGCAACCAATATAGTATCTGGGGGTCCCTGCCCTGTGGCCCCCTCCTCATCTCCTCAGACAACTGTCAGAGCTGAGCCTGTGGGCAGAGGCCTATTTCATGACACACACACCCTTCTGAAACCCAGAGAGCAGGGTGGAGAGTTCCATGGCCACTCTGAGGGCAACAGTTTTGTTATTTGGTCCTGCCTTTGCCTTTGACTTACTATGTGACCTTCAGAAAGTCCCTTCCCCTCTCCAGGTCTCAGACTCTCCATCTACAAAATGAGGGAGTTGACCCTTACCGTCTCTGAAGTCCTCACTGTCTCTGAAAGTGGCAGAGTGCTGTGAGTTATCAACCTGGGTTGGAATTCTGGCTCCACTGTTTTCTGACCTCGTGGCCTTGGGTAGGCCACTTAAGTTCTTTAGATTGATCCCCCTCTGTAAAATGGGGATGATAAATAGTAATCTACCCTATAGGGTTGTAGCAAGGTTTAAATAAGACATGTGCGGCTAAAGTGCTTAGCGCAGGATCTGCCCATGGTCAGGCTCAGCAAAGCAAGCCAAAATCAAAAGCCTGCAGCCCCTTCTCTGATTCCTGTCAGCCAGGCCAGGTGAGTTGGGGCCCTGGAGTGATATGTGCTTGTTTCCGTCTGTCTGTCTGTGGACATGTGCCAGTGTATGTGGAGGGCTTGGCCTCCCCCAGGGCACTCTGGGAAGATCTGTCCAGGGAGCCTCCCTGAGGGCACCAGCTGAGTTGGAGCAGGTGTCTCATTTAGCAGAAGAGGCAGGTCATAGCCTTCCCCTCACTGCAGCATGCCTCAGTCTTTGGGGCTCTAGATATCTTCATTGTTTCCTGAGCAGTTTTCCTTGAAGAGGCAATAGCTGGTCCCTCCCAGTGTGGAGATAACTAACCAGGTTCCCAGCCAGGGTGCAAGCGTCCCCTGAAGCAACCTGTTCTATTGCTGCTCAGGACTTTGCTCTGTCTTGGAGGGCTGCCTGAAGGCAAGGAGCCCCAGCTCTTCTCCTGGGCCCCTGGGTTTTGAACTCAGGTCAGCTCTGTCCTAGGACTCCCTCCCTTCTTTCTTCTCTCCTTGGACCACGTGGTGTTTGTTTCACACTGGACACTCCGCTAAGTGATGCAGGAAGTAGGCCCCCAGGGAGGCAGATACCGCCCAGCAAAGCAGATAACCAAGTGAAACCTCTGGATGCCTCTGGGGCCTGGGGCAGGCTCAGTGATAAGTGGAAATGCCAGGCTTATCGCTGCAGGCCGAGTTCTAGAGAAGCTATCCTGGCCGGCCCAGCTCACTCCCAGGCCTCCGGGCAGTCGGGCATCTCCAGGCAGAGTAAACGCTGGGTTGGCACAGCCGCAGCAGCAGGACGGGGATACTGTGCCCCACTCTGGCACTTCGCAGTCCCAGCGCCAGAGGCCAGTAGCGGGCGTCGGATTACACCCAGATATTTGCGGTAAGCAGGCCGGTCTGCTTTGAAGTAGGAGCCCGAGGAAGCATTGTTAGGTTCATGGGACTAAGGGAGGCTCGGTGACAATTGTTCCCCGATCTGGGTCCTCTTGGACCAAGAAGCTCCATCAGCAGGAAGCTTTGGTTGATGGGTACAGCCCGGGCACAGTCAGCGCAGGCCTTTCCCGACTAACATGCCGTATAGCGGGCAGAGGAGGCTGAGGGGCAGCTAACCCCGAAGTTGTCCACGTTGAAGCCTGCGAGACTTTCTGAGGTTCTGTTTCAGCTCTGATTTCCTTCCAGGAGTAAGCGCAGCTTCATGGAGGACGTATTTGCCCTTTCTGAGCGCACATCAGTGCATGCGGGGAGGTGGCTTGGGCCAGGCCAGGTGGCTGGGGGAGCTGACTTAGGACTGGGAAGACACCCCCTCATCCTCCTGTCCCCCCCCCCCGCACAAGGAGGGGACTGAGTACACTGCCATCCTTGTTGGCTGACCTTCTGGGGTGGGATGGGTGTGGTGAGGGCTGGTGAGTTCCAATCTCCACATTTTCATGTACTTTACCATGTGCCAGGTGCTGTGCTAAGTGTTTTACTTATCCTAATACTCAAATAGCCCTGAAGTTATTGCACTGTTATGAGCCCCTTTTACAAATGAGGAAAGCTGTGTTCGGGGAGATTAAGTTCCAGGTACGCAGCTGGTCTCTACGGGCACTTAGGTATGAAAGTAGGTAAGCACCCCTTTCCTCAAGATACGTGGCCTCTGTCTCTCAGAAAACTGTCATGATGTTTGATTTTCTTAGAACAAGACCTTTCACTGCCTTGTGCTGCCATACTTGTTATAAATCCATAAACCTACACAGTCTACCGCATGTCAGTCTCCCCCTCAGATGTTGTGCCCTTGAGCTTTGCAAAACCTGCTTCCTCTCCTCTGCTCCCCAGCCGCAAACACACTGAAGTCTTTGAGCTGTTTCTCCTGGTGTTCGACTCCAATTCTCTCCTCATCAATTTTGTTCATTATCTATGGACTTCCTCTTAAGAGAAACGAAGATTTAGCTCTCCCCATTTTCCCTTCACAACTCTTGTAATACATATATCACTGTTTTAACTTAGTAAAGTATTTACTTTATTATGGCACAAAGTTATATAATATATAATGTAATATTATATTATATAAATATAATTCACTGAAAATTCAATCATGTACTTTAATTTCATTCTTTCCTGAACTCTGATTTTCTCGGAGTCTCTGATTCCTTTTGTTCCCTTTTTGTCCTGTTGCCAGCATCATACTGATGGGTAACATTTGAGCACTCACTGGGTGCCAAGCTCTGTTCCAGGTGCCTTGCAAGAATTCTCCAGTGACCATCCTGAAAACTCTATGAAGTATGTGCATTGTTATTATGTTACAGCCCAGGAAGTACAGACTCAGAGAGGTTAAATAAACTGGCTCGTGATTCTGCCCGAAAACTGGCAGAGGCAGGGGTTAAATCCAGATGGTCTGACCCTAGGCCCCATGCTCTTAATATTTTACTACATGTCCTTAATTATATTATATTGTATACTGTTTTTTTCCCCCCTGAAGTCCTCCCTTTTGGGGACCCTCCATCTTCCTGCTTCAACTTTGGGCCTAGGTTGAAGCTGTTGTTTCCTGGAGCTCTGTTTTTTTGTTTGCTTGTTTAGTCCCTGGTTTTGCTGGTGTTTATCCTCCAAGCAGCTTCCTTGGAAAGGGGGCATACATTTTTTTACATCTAAAAGTCTTTATTCTGTCTTCTGACAATGGCGCAATGTCTTCAAAATTCTAATTCTCTCTCATCTAGAATTTTACATACAACCTAACTGTCTTGCCGCATCTGGTTGTTTTTAGGATGAGAAGTCTGATGTCATTCTGATTCCAGTTCTCTGATATGTGATTTTCTTTTCTTTTAAATTTCAGGGAGCTTTTATAGTCTTCTCTTTACTTCTCTGTTCTAAAATTGCATAATGTCTGCAGTATTTCTTTGATAAATTCCTTCCCTCTTTCTTTCCTTTCTCCTCCTGAACTCCAGTTAATTAGATGTAGGACCAGCTGGATCCACTGTCTCTCTTTCTTATCTTTTCTCTCCATCTTCATCTTTCAGTTCTGTTTTCTGGAATATTATCTTAACCTTGTTTTCTAATCCCTATATTGGATTTTTAAATGTTAACATTCATATTTGTAAAAGACCTCCCTTTTATTCTATGTTTGTTCTTTTTCCATAACACCCTCTTCTTTTTTAATGGATGGAACAGTCTTTCACACTTTTCTGTGGTTACTAATGAGAGCCTTTTTTTAAAACTTTCCTCTGTTTCTGCCACAATTATATTTTGGTTTATTTGTTCTGAGCTCCCCTTTTCATCTTGGGGGCTTTCTTTGAATACCTGGTGATCCTTTTTTTCTGTGCATATTTCAGAATAAGTCACAAAAACCTGGGTGGGTGGTTGAGGCTTGTTGACTGCTTGGCTTTGTTGAGGATCAGATGGGGAGCTCCCAAGGGACCCCAAAGCCAGTGCATAGAACGGTTGTATTGTGGACTGCTCCGTCTCTGCAGAAACAGATCTCTGATCTGCAGGGAGGGTGGGGAAGGAGGAGAGCCACAGCTTTGGATGGACTCCTCAGCCTTGCATTTCTGCTCCCCTCTTCCTCCACCTAGGGTCTCAGGGTCCACAGGCCTCTCTGGGGTTTTTCAGGGAAAGCTGGCTGTCACCAGAAAGACAAGGGAAGAGTCTTGGGATTCAGCACACACTGACCGCAGCCTACGGCAGAGGTCAGCCTGTGTTTTTCCGGGAGTGGATCAGCTGCCAGTCCTCAGCCAGGAAGGATGAGGTGTCATTGCACTTGCTACTCTGTGTCCATCCAGCTAGGCTGCCTTTTCTCTGTCTGCGTTCTCTTGGCTTGCTGGGTGGATGCCTCCCCCATCCTCTGGGCAGGCGGCATTGCCCAAAAGGAATTGCCCATGGCTCTTGCTGTGCCCTCTAAATCAGGGAGTTGGAGAGAAGCCATGCACTAGCCCTCAGAGAACCCATGTGCTCATAAACTCATGTCTTCTGGAGGCTGAGAAATGAAAGGGGTTCAAAGCTGGTTTTCCTGGCTGCTCCTTTTCATCAAAGAGACCTAAGGACGTGTCCTGTCGGCATATTCTGAGCTTTCTCCCAGAGGGTCCCAGAGCTTACTTCTGGGAATTGTCAGGGCTTCCTGCCTTCTGCTCATTTGATTGTTCTGGAAAATCTGGGCTGCAGCCTCCTCCTTCCACAATTCTCCCGGTGGTCAGCCCAGCCTCCGGCTCCTGCTGGAGCCTCCTTTATTCATTCCTTCCATACCTATGTGCCAGGCACGTTGGTGCGCTGGGGAAAAAGGCAAGCCAAAGGGGCACTGTTCTGGCCTCAGGGGCCTTCAAGGTGGTTCTGTAACAGTGTATGACGCATCAGACATGTTTGCAGTAAACCAACTGCCTTGCAATTACTTGTCGCTTAAGGGAGACCTGGGGCAAATACTTTTGTAATTTAAATAATTTGCTTTTGATATAAATAGGTGTCTGGGACATTTATTTGTGTCCTTTGTGTTCATCTAGACTTTCTTTCCAGGCTTTATTAACCCGGGACCTGCCTGGATGCAAGCTACTCTGAAACTCTCTAGAGCAGCGGTCGTAGTGAAGCCAAGGATTGGTGGGAACTGTCTCCCAGAGACAGCATCTGTCTCTTTAGACTGTGGGGACTTCCTTTCACAAAGATTATCGGCACCTATTGTAGGACAGACAGTTGTGCTGGGTGTTAGACTTCCAGAGATTTCTCTAGGCAGACACTTCCCAAAGTTTGACCCAGGGAACAGTAGTTCCACAGGGAAGTATTAAGCAGGAATTACGGAGGAAGAAGTAAGTCCCTACCCAGGTGCTGGTTTCTTTCTGTGGCAGGTGAGGTCCTGCTGAGGGTGAATCCTCAGGAGGGACTGGAGCCTGGTGTGTCCCAAATTTCTTTTTCAAGGAGAGTTTATCTGTGTGTTTTAAATCACAGTAAATGTAACAGACCAGTGCCCTTTTGAGCATGCTCTGGGCCGTTCCATCAATGACACCCAGTCTGTGCTCCCAGAAATGGGTCTGGATTTCTACATGGGCTGCTAAGGGCAGCTGTCCTGACAGAGGGCGAGTGGCAAGGGGTTTGTGGTCAAGCTGCACACTGTGTTGACTACTCAGCTACAGCTTAAAACAGCAAAACGATCCCAAGGTGTTTTTAGATGTCAGAGTTCCAGGTCAAATTTATTCTCATAATTGCTTTTATTCAGAAGGAGGGGGATGCTAACACTCACCTCCCTGGTGCCAGCCTTCACCAGAGCTGCGCTATCTTCAGGAGGTTGTGTGCCGGGGCCACCTTGGACAGAGTCCCTCTCTGGCCTTGTTTTGTCTCTCTGAGGGCCTGGATGCAAGTGGTGTCAGTGGACTGTTCTGCGGCAGCCTTGGGCTCTGTGGTGCCCCCTCACACCCCACCTTAGTGTCAGCCTGAGCGTGTCCTTTTGTCTGGTATATTTATTGTGGCTTCTGTAAAAGTTTCATTTGAACCAAGTGTTTCTGAGGCTAAAATATTTGGAAACCACAGGAAACGCAGGCCCCCTTGCTCTCTAGGGCCTTACTGTGCCTGTTTCAGTTTAGAGACTGGGTGCCTGATGCCTGCGTAGACATCCTTGGGGGAGAAGGGTGTCACTGGCAAATGGTCCCCAGAGGGCTCTGCAAGGAACATGACCTGAGGGATGATACTTGGCCACTGTTCTTCACTTCTATTTTTAGGTACAAGTGACTAGTGACTGGGGGCCCCACGTGGGGAAGGACCTGCTGATTCACCCCAGAGCAGACTAAACACCTTTGAGGCATCAGCAAAGTAGGGGAACCAAAATTTTGTTTTTAATTTGCAGAAGCACCAAATTTTTTCATCATGGCAAAATCAGAACTTTGTTGAATGGCCTCACGTTTCCTTCTGTTTTGGTCTAGCTTCTTATTGTGAATTGGATGTGTATGTGATGGGTGGGACCATCTGCTTCTCAGTGCTTTGGACCTCTAAAGCCCTTACTCTGCCCTGGTATCCCTGAGGCCCCCTCTTAGAGTCCAGTTATCAGGTCGTTACCTAAAGGATCCCTTTTCTTCTAACCTTTAGTTTCAGCTACACGAACTCTGCCTGCCCTGGGCAGATTCTTAACATATTTGCCCATCAACAGCCTCTCAGAGAGGAATGTTAAATGCTGCAGTGATGTCAAAGGGGCCCCCAAGGGGAAGGGCCTGGGCCAAGCCCAGCCTGTCACTCATGGCCACAGCAGAGTGGGAGATAAGCAAAGGCAACGGCTCGGAGAGAGTCTGGTCTTCTGGGCGCCCTGAACAACCCAGGTGAGCCTTAGCTAGAGAACAATGAACTTCCAGACACTGCTGCCCAAGTGAAAGCAAGAGGTCTGCAGCTCTTCTGATTCCTCACCCTTGGCAATCTTCATCAGGATGTCAGGAGCCCCCAAGGAGAGTTTGCCGGGGTTGCCAGGGCTGGGCAAGGCCTGCTTAACCACCATGGACCAAAAGCTTAACGTGCTGGATGAGAAGGTTGACAAACTCTTAAATTTCCAAGAAGACGTCATGGAGAAACTGCAATGTGTGTACCGAGGCATGGGCCACCTGGAGCAAGGCCTGCACCGGCTGGAAGCCTCCTGTACTCTGGGCCCAGCTGGGGCCGACCGCACTCCCCCCGCTGACATGCAGGCTGGGTGGCCGGAGGTCCTGGAACTGGTGAGGGCCGGGCGGCAGGATGTCGCCCAGCAGGGCGCCAGGCTAGAAGCCCTCTTCCGGATGGTGGTGGCTGTGGACAAGGCCATAGCTTTGTTGGGGGCCGTGCTCCAGAACTCGAAGGTGGTGGATTTTATCATGCAAGGGAGTGTCCCCTGGAGGAAGGGAAGTCTGGCCGACGGCCCTGCGGAGGTTGGTTCCTGCTGCCCTGCCCCGGTGCCCTTCTGGCTGGAAGGGAGGCTCGGGTCCCTGGTGGGGAGACCAGACAGGAAGCTAGTCCTAGGAGAGCTGGAGGGCTGTTGTCCCCTCTTGTGCCTCCTGCGTGACCTGTTGATGGGAACATGGAGAGATGGAAACTTAAAGACCATAGGTGGGTTTCCAGACAGGCCAGGACAGGTGGATTTCCCCCAGGGAAAGGGAGAGGCAGTGCCTCTGTGGGGCCCTGGGCTGTGCAGGGAACCTAGAAGTGGGGGACAAATGAGCCATTAGGGAGAGGAGTGCAGTTACACTTCTTTGACATCCCAGGAACTTCTTTTCTCCTTACACCTGGGGTGGGAGAGAAGTGGGGAGTGCTCAGTTTACCCCGACAGAGCCCCCTTCAGAAACCCAAACCTCCCTCCCTTCCTGTCCCCAGCCTTGTGCTCTGTCCCAGAGTGGGCGGAGTGTGCAGCTGCCTGTGGGGACATGAGTGTTGACAGTGACCCACGGGGGACACAGGCGGGAGCCGGAGCCTGGGGGTGGAGTGTGGCATTTCTGGGAGCGGCTGTTCCCAAGGGTTGCATAATCAGACCCACTGGCTAATGGAAGCTTGGCTGGTGTGTGTGTGTGTGTGTGTGTGTGTGTGTGTGTGTGTGTAGAGGCAACACTGGGAACAGCAGGGTAAGCCACCTAGCAACACTCACATGGCCTGGAGCCACCCTTTCAGATCTCTGCAGCTTCCCCCCAGCTTGAAGTCTGTGCTTAAACTCTGTCAGCGACTGAGGCTTTCAGAGGCAAGGCTGCAGGAGTTTGCCTTCCCTCCCCCTCCCCAGCCAGGCCAGAACTCGCTCTGCAGATCCCTTCGCTCCCTGCCCAGCTGCTTCTCCAGAGCTGGCTCCTCCCACCCCAGCTCCCTGCTTTCTGCACCTCCCCTGAAAGTCAGGCCTGCAGGGGAGATGTGACCTTCTGCTCTTGACAATGATAACCAACCTCAGCTTTAAAACAGAAAATAAATCTAATTTATGCTCATGGTAAGAAAACATTCTCCCTCCTACTGCATCCCCCCAGTCCGCGGGACAGCCCTCCTCCCCAGACAATCATAGGAACCAGTCTCCTGTGAAACCTTCCAGATAGAGTCTGTTTATCTACAAGCACATTGGTATACACACCACCCTCTTTGTTTTGTTTTGTTTTAACTCAAATATTACTCACATTGTACTGGCCTGGATTTTTTCTAACTTAATATATTTGGGGCATTGTTTCATATTTATAGCTAGAAAGCTTCCTCGTTCTTGTTAAATTGCAGAGAGCTCTCTTTTTGAGGATGTGTCTTAATTTGCTAATCAGTCCCATATCATTGTTTGTTTATATTGTTTCTCATTTTTAGCTATTATGGATAATGATGCAGTGACTAACCATGGAAGTGTGAGTTTATCTATATGACACACTCCTAGAAGTGGCAGTGCTAAGCCAAAGGGTAAATTTATACAATAAATGAAGCCAAACCAACCTTCAAAGGAGTTATTCTAATTCAATAATGTATGGGAATGCTTCTTGCCCCATTTTTGCTAACAAAGCATATTATCCAGTTTCTGACTCTTTGCCTGTCTGGCGGATGAAAACATCTTATTATGCATGTGTTTTTTAAAAAACATTTTAGTATAAAAAATGTCAAACATTTATAAAAATAGAGATTAGTACAATGAACCCTGTGAGCCCATAACTGGAGGCTGATGTTTCCCACCCACTTCCCTCTTTCCAGATTATTATTATTTTTTTTACGGTACGTGGGCCTCTCACTGTTGTGGCCTCTCCCGTTGCAGAGCACAGGCTCCGGACGCACAGGCTCAGCAGCCATGGTTCACGGGCCCAGCCGCTCCGCGGCATGTGGGATCTTCCCAGACCGGGGCACGAACCCACGTCCCCTGCAGCGGCAGGCGGACTCTCAACCACTGCGCCACCAGGGAAGCCCTTTCCAGATTATTTTGAGGAAAATCTGAGATAATGGATTATTTCTTCCATAAGCATTTCAGCACATATATCTAAACCATAAGGGCTCTTTTAAAAAACATTATCATGATCTAAAATGTGAATGGTAACTTGATATTACCAGTCAGCATTCAAATGTCCCTGATCGGCTTATGCCTTATTTATTTATTTTTATCATTTGTTTATTTGAGTTAAAATCCGAATAAGGCAATTGGTTATATGCCTCTTAAAGCTAACTTTTTAAAAAAAATTAAAAAAAAAACTTTTTATTATGAAAAATTTCAAACATAACCAAAAGTAGACAGAATGATATATCTCATTGTAGTTTTAATTTGCTCATGCCCTTTTCCCTCTATTTCTTTTTTTTGCCTTTTTCTTGATTTGTAAGAATTCTTCATATATTAGTGAAATCAGCTGTCATACGTGTTGCAGATATTTAGGCATCTCTGGATAGGGTGAAGTCATGGAACTTTCTGTTTTCTGAGTTCTTGCCATGGTTCCTGCCTGTGATTGACCTGGCACGTGACTGATCTCTCTTCTGGTCTTTGTGTTTACTACACATCCCAGTAACTATGTTACTAGATCTAGTACTAGATCTAGAACTAAGGGCTAGATCTAGTCTCCCAGGCAGGCTGTCAGCTCCTTGCTGACTGTGAGGCCTCTGCTTCCCTCTGTGTGCGGGCAGGGCTGGCCATTAGACAGCTGTGACCGAGCCCCAGCTACTTAACACACTGTCCATGCTGAAAGCAGCGCACCGTGGAGACTTTCTGGAGATCCTCTTTGTATTTCCTAGGAGAGTAGGGGCATAGCAATTTGTGGAATTGAATTCAGCCTTAGCAGTGGCTGCCAGGACTTCAGGAAGCTTCTCCTCAGGTCTGGAGTGCCCAGTGGCACTTCGTTTGGTTGTAACAACGAATCAGATTATTACTGGAAGCCACGTGCTCTCTCATGGACAGGGTCAGGCTCAGCCAGGATGCGCAGAATCAGTCAACCTGCTCAGAAGGCATCGGTCCTCCAGATGCCTAGGCATTTGGGGTCTATCCTTTTTCTTCTGGATGCATCGGACAAGGCAGGAACCAAAAGTTTGAGCCTTGAAGTCAAAACCCAGCTCTGCATGTGTGTGTGTTTGTATGTGTGTGTGTGTGTGTGTGTGTGTGTGCACGCGCGCGCACGCACGCCTCTCTCCACCAAAGACAAAGGGAGGGAGAAGACAGTCTGAGCCCCACAAGGTCTACGAAAGGACAGTCTGTTCAAGTCTTTCTCTACTGGTGGGTGAAACAGGAGGCAGCGTGATAATGCTTTCAGTTCCCCCAACTACGGGGGTGGCAGGGCAGAGTCTGTAGAAAGAGACCAAAGGAGAGGTCTCTGCAGAGCAGGGCATCCGGGTCACATTGATGATGCTGGTGATAATCATGATGACAGCAGCTAGCACTTATTTATTACGTGTTTCCATGTGTTATGTTGTTACCATTAAGAGGGCAAAGCTTACTGTCCTGGAATCCCAAAGACATGAGCAGAAAACAGGACTGAGAGAAGGGGGCACAGCATAGGAAAAACAGTGGAACCAACCTGGAACCAAGCAGAACCCTATGTGCCACCCCCCAACCCCACTCCAGTACAAAGGCCCCTCCACGTCCCCTGCCTCTTGTTTGTGGAAAAGCTGAAGTCTCCCAGGCCTCCCCAAGCCACAAAAGAGCAGGCCAAAGCAGCTAATGATTAGGACAACAGAGTCACAGACTCAGTGTCTGATGCACATTCCTGAGTTGTTTTACAGATACTGTAACTGCCACCAGAGGGAAAAAGCTAACTACATGATGACCAGACTGCAGCCATGACTTAAGCTCCATCTTGAGCAGCACTGAATCTATGGCTAGCAAAATTTCAAGAACTGGCCTCAAGAGAATGGGATACTATTGCTCATAATAATCTATATCTTTGTGGGCATCAACATAATTGTAGCTTCTTCTGCCCGTATATGTAAATGGGCAACTACACTTGACAGCAAAGAGATGCTACAGACCCATGCTGACATCTTCCACTCTAAGAATACGGCGCCCTACGTCAGCACGAAGTAGTTACAGAAGATGGACCTTTGTCCATAATCCCATAGAAATGGAATGATGTTCTGACAAGTGGGGATTTGTAAGCAGCTTTTGGCAGGAAAGAGCTCTTTGCAGGAGGCCCCTTTTGTCTTGTCACTAACCTTAAACCAGGCACCCCCATGCTCTACTCATCTCTGGCCCAAGCGCAACTTTCAAGTCTTTTGATCACACAATACCTTGCCTAACAAGTCAGTTCTTTCTGTAGATCAAAGAAGTAGAAATGAAGAATAAGTAACTAACAGAAGACCAGATCTCTTCCCTAGCTTCCCCTTCAGTAAGCTCACAAACTGTGTGAACAAACTGTGAACAAGATAGCATCAACAAGCCTGCACGACAAGCCTGCATACACTGGGGGATGGCGACAACTCTGATTAACTGAGATTACTTCACTCTTTCCCTTTAAAAACTTTCATGGCTGAGCAGATTCTTTGGAGGCGGTTTTTGGGGGACGTTGAGTCCACCCTCTCCCCAGATTGCCAGTATTCTGATTAAAAGCAACTTTCCTTTCTACCAACATTTGCCTCTCTCAAGTATTGCATTTTGAGGAAAAAGCAGCTGGACCTGATTTGGTAGCAAATGTAACCTCCATCCTTAGTGTCAGGGAGACATGCAAGAGAGGTGAGCACTATGGTGGGAATTGCTCCAGCTGATTTTTGCCACATGGGCCTGGAATTCCCAGATCTTCCGATTTTCTTTTTCAAGAGAAGCTGGGAACCTAGAATTTTTTCTAATCAGTTTTATTAAGGTATAATTTACATACAATAAACTGCACATACACACACTAAGTATGCACAATTTAAGAATACAGTTGAACAAATGTATACACCCTAATAACCACCACCACAATCAAAATGTAGAACAATTTATAACCCCCAAATGGAACTTAGAATTTTGATGTAAAAATCTCCTAGATTTAAAATGATGGTAACAAATTTAAAATCTTTAAATTCTATGCAAGCTAAAAAAAATGCGAGCTCTTTTTGGACTCTGGCCTCCTAGTTGGGGCCTCTGTGGCCAAGGCAGGAGAAAGGGCCTTCAGTCTCTGGCCTGAGACCAGACCCACTTCTGTGACAAGTGCCAGGAGGAATCTTAGGGGCCATATCAGTCAAAGGCTCAGAAATACCAGGGGGGCCCAGCAAGGGTCAGGCCACCTAGAAATATTTGCATTTGGAAATGCTGAGTGCTCTGGACGATTTCAGGGGCACGAGCATATGCACTGGACTGGTGTGGACCATTCAGTTCAGGAAGACCTGCTGAGAGCCTCACAGGGTGGGCTCTGAGTGTCCTTACATGATCTGCTCTGTCTCAGACAACACAAAATCATCCGAGCTATTGAGCACTTACCATGTGCTGGGAGCACTTCTCAGGAAATTCCACAAATTAACTCCCCCAATCCTCCCGCTAGCTCTACGAGTAGATAATATTATTCTTCCCATTTTACAGATGAGGAAAGTGAGATGCAGAGAAGTTAAGGATCTTGGCCAAGTGGTGAAGGTGGGGTTTAAACCCAGCAAGTCTGGTTCAAGGGTCCTGTACTGCAAAGAGGCAACCTTGGGATCCACCCACCTAGCTCCCAAGCAGACATTATTAATTGATAGTGGCACTCTCCCCCTGCAAGCATAGATTTATCTGACCTTAGTATCCAACTCAAGCCAACACTGTAAAAGCCATGACCTATTGATCTAAATTGACACCTTAAATTTATTTTCCATGCCTTGTCTAGTATTTTCAGGTCTGGTCTGTTTAGATCACCCTGTCGGGGGCTAGGTCTGCCCCTTACCTGCACTATGGTGACCCATTAGAAAGGACTTGGTGACCTTGGGAAAGCTTCAGCATCCTTATCTCTAAAATGACAATAGTAATATGTACCCTCTAGTATTACTCTGAGACTAAGAAATAACCTAAGTTCTTCTATTTCAAGCACAAGGTAGGTGCTCAACAAATGTTTGTGGCCTGAACGATGATGTTGATGATGATGCTAGTTTTTATGGTTATTCTTTTAGAACAAAGAGCGAGTGGAAGAGAAAGGAGCAAAACCAAAGCACGCACTGAGCACCAGAGGCGTGCAAGCCGAGCTCAAGGGGCCTTGGGAAGGTGAGTGGGGCCCCGTTGGCTTTATCCCACCTGCACACCTAATTTCAGAATAAAAATACCACTGCCACCACCACCAATATGATTACTGAAAAACTGCTGAAACTTATTTTTCTTCCTCTTTTTTTTTTGCAGTTCTTTTTGTCCTTTATGCTTATTCCATTCTGTATTGCTCTTTATTTCACTTTGCTTTAAATTTTTATGGATCGCTTTTTTTAAGCACTTGGTCAACTTTAAAGTTTTTTAAGCTAATTTTCTTTTATAATCTTGCATAATAGTTACATGGTTCCAAAGTCGAATTGACAAAACAAGGTATATTAAGAGAAGTCTAGCTTCTATGCATGTTCCCTGCATCCTATTTTCTCCCCTGCATATGTAACTATGTAAAAAAGAATTTGTCTTGTCTTTCCTTTGAAGTCCAGTCTCTTTAGACCACATTATAAGTGGTTATACACACACATATGAGCGCTCATATACACACACATGTGCAAGCTCACATACACACAGCCTTCCTTCTTAGACAAACAGAAGCATACCACACACTTCTCCTCCTTGCTTTTCTCCACCGTATATCCTGAGATCACTCCATAGCCGCATATGGAGATATTTATTTCTCCTTTTTTATGCCTGGGTGGCCCTGGTTTAGTCAATCAACTCCCTCCTGATGGTCACTTGCATTATCTCCAGTCTGTCTATTATAAACATGGTGCACTGAATGGCCTTCTACATATTTTTCAGGATAACTTTGGGATAGGTTCTTCTAAATAGGAGAGCATTTTTATCCTGCTTATTTTCCTATAGAGAGCCAGAAGGTGGAGCTGCCAGAGGGGACAGTGGAGAGGTTGCCCCCCATCAGTGCTTCGGGGATAGGAGCTGACCTCCTTACCCAGGCAGAAGCCTCACCAGGGCAGGGAGACGGAGTTCCTGGCCCAGCCCAGGTACGCCCAGAGGTGGAAGCCAAAGCTCCTGTAATATCCAGCGAGAATCCCAGGACGGGCCTGGAATTGTCTGTGGTGTCTGAAAGGGTCAGTGAGGCTCCCACCAGCCAGGAAGCTGCATCGGGTGCAGGACGAGGAACATCATCCAGTAGACCTGACCCTCAGCCCTCGGAGGAGGGCATGAGGCTGACTCCAGCGCTGCCAGCCCAGGCCAAGTCAGCTCACGGTGGTGGAGAAACACCTCCAAGGTAAGGGATGTGCCTCCAAGCTGGGCAAGGGAAGGCATTAACTGCAGCTCCTGGGCTGGAGCCTGCTAAGGGGCCAGCTGCTCCTGTATGAGTGTCCACTGTGTGTGCAGCTCTGGCTAGCCTCGAGACGAGAAGACAGGAGAAGGCCAAGGCCCTGCTTTCAGAAGCTTAGAGCACTGGTTCTTACCTGGTACCCATTAGAATTACTGGAAGGAATTTTTTAGATACGAATGCCCAGAGGTTCTGATTTATTCAGTCTGGAGTGATGCTCAAACATCGTTTTTTTGTTTATTTGTTTGTTTTTAAAGCTCCCCAGGTGAGTCCCATGTGGAACAAGACTGAGAGCAATAGTAGTAGCTATAATAATACTTAAAAGTGTTCACTGAACACATCCCAGGTGCCAGTCGTTGGCTGAGCATTTCACAGACATCATCTCGTTTTATTCTCACAACCTCCCCAGGAGGCAAGTGTGGTTGGTGTCCCCAGTTTACTCATGATGAAACAGGGTCAGGTTGCCCAGGGCCACACAGCTTGGGATTCATAGAGCTGGAATCTGAATCCAGGTGTTTGTTTGTTTATTACAGAAGTATAGTTGAT
The DNA here is from genome assembly GCF_949987515.2 of Delphinus delphis. Classification (NCBI taxonomy): domain Eukaryota; kingdom Metazoa; phylum Chordata; class Mammalia; order Artiodactyla; family Delphinidae; genus Delphinus; species Delphinus delphis. The sequence continues at coordinate 22,815,552 of NC_082702.1, read as the reverse complement.
CTACAATATTATATTAGTTTCAGATATACAGCATAGGGATCAGAAGTTTTATAGTTTATACTCCACTAAAAGTTATTATAAGATAATGACTATAATTCCCTGGGTTATACAATATATCCTTGTTGTTGATCTAGTTTATACATGGTAGGTGTACCCTAATGAGCAACTCCCTGCTTCACTCTCCCCGCTGGTAACCAGTAGTTTGTTCTCTGTATCTGAGTCTGTTTCTGTTTTGCTATATACCTTCATTTGTATTATTTTTTAGATTTCACATATAAGTGATATCATACAGTAATTCTTTCTCTGTCTGACTTATTTCACTAAGCATAATATGCTCTAGTTGTTTCCACGTTGCTGCAAATGGCAGAATTTCATTCTTTTTTATGGCTGAATAATATTCCATTATCTGTATATACCATGTCTTCTTTATCCATTCATCTGTTGATGGACACTTGGGTTGCTTCCATATCTTGGCTATTGTAAATAGTGCTGCTATGAACATTGGGGAACATGTATCTTTTTAAATAAATGATTTTGTTTTTTTTCTGGATATATACCCAAGATTGGAATTACTGAGTCATATGGTAGTTCTGTTTTTAGTTTTTTGAGGCACCTCAGTACTGTTTTTCATAGTCACTGCACCAATTTACATTCCCACCAACAGTGTACAAAGGTTCCTTTTTCTCCGCATCCTTGCCAACATTTGTTATTTGTAGTCTTTTTTTTTTTTTTTTTTTTTGGCTGTGTTGGGTCTTCGTTGCTGCATGCAGGCTTTCTCTAGTTGTGGCAAGCGAGGGCTACTCTTTGTTGCAGTGTGCGGGCTTCTCATTGTGGTGGCTTCTCTTGTTGTGGAGCATGGGCGCTAGGCTTGCAGGCTTCAGTAGTTGCAGCATGGGGGCTCAATAGTTGTGGCATGTGGGCCCTAGAGCGTGTGGGCATCAGTAGTTGCGGCTCATGGGCTCAGTAGTTGTGGCTCGTGGGCTCTAGAGTACAGGCTTAGTAGCTGTGGTGCACAGGCTTAGTTGCTCCGCAGCATGTGGGATCTTCCTGGACCAGGGATCGAACCCGTGTCCCTGGCATTGGCAGGTGGATTCTTAACCACTGTGCCACTGGGGAAGTCCCTATTTGTAGTCTTTTTGATGATAGCTGTTCTGACAGGTGTGAGGTGATATCTTGTTGTTTTGATTTGCATTTCTCTAATAATTAGCAATGTTGAGCATCTTTTCATGTGCTTTTTGGCCATCTGTATGTGTTCTTTGGAGAAATGTCTATTCAGGTCTTCTGCCCATTTTTTCATTGGCTTGTTTGTTGTTTTCATATTGAACTATATGGGCTGTTTATATATTTTGGATATTAGCCCCTTGTTGGTCATGTCATCTGCAAATATTTTCTCCTGTTCAGTAGGTTGTCTTTTTATTTTTTCAATGTCTTTTCATTTTTTCATTTTTCTTTGCTGTGAAAAAGCTTTTAAGTTTAATTAGGCCCTGTTTGTTTGTTTGCTTTTATTTCTTTCGACTTAGGAGACAGATACAAAAAAAACAGTTGATACGATTTACATCATAGGCTGTTCTGACTGAACATTCTTTTCCAGGAGTTTTATGGTTTGGGGTCTTATATTTAGGTCTTTAATCCATTTTGGGTTTTTTTTTTTATTATATGGTGTGAGAAAGTAGTCCAGTTTGATTCTTTTGCATGTAGCTGTTCAGTTTTCCCAACAGTGTTTATCAAGAGGCTGTCTTTTCCCCATTGTATATTCTTGCCTCCTTTGTCATAGATTAATTGACCATAGGTGTATGCGTTTATTTCTGGACTCTCTGTTCTGTTCCATTGATCTATATGTCTGTTTTCTGTGCCAGTACCATGATGTTTTGATTACTGTAGCTTTGTAATATAGCCTGAAGTCTGGGAGGGTGATACCTCCAGCTTTGTTCTTTTTTACCAAGATTGCTTTGGCACTTTGAGGTCTTTTGTGGTTCCATATGAACTTTAGGATTATTTGTTCTCATTCTGAAAAAATGTCATGGGTGTTTTTATAAAGATTGCATTAAATCTGTAGATTGCTTTGGGTAATATGGCCATTGTAACAATATTAATTCTTCCAATCCAAGAGCATGGGATATCTTTCCATTTCTTTGTATCATCTTCAATTTCCTTCATCAATGTTTTATAGTTTTCAGTATATAGGTCTTTCACCTCCTTTGTTAAGTTCCTTCTTAGGCATTTTTAAAATGTGATTTTAAAAGGGATTGTTTTTTACTTTCTCTTTCTGATAGTTTAACATTAGTGTATAGAAAAGCAACAGATTTCTGTATACTAATCTAGTGTCTTGCAATTTCATTTAATTTGTTTATTAGTTTTTATAGTTTATTTGCTTTATAGTTTTATCTGTTTTATTGTTTGTTTATTTGTTTTATAGTTTTCAGGTGGAGACTTTAGGGTTTTCTATTTAAAGTATCATGTCATCTGCAAATAGCGACAGTTTTACATCTTTCCTTCCAATCTGGATGCCTTTTATTTCTTTTTCTTGTCTGATTGCTGTGGCTAGGTCTTCCAATATTATGTTAAATACAAGTGGAAAGAGTGGGATTCTTGTCTTGTTCCTGAATTTAGAGGAAAGGCTTTTAGCTTTTCACCATTGAGTGTGATGTTAGCTGTGAGTTTGTCATGTGACCTTTATTATGTTGAGATGTGTTCTCTCTATACCTACTTTGATGATAGCTTTTTATAATGAGTGGATGTTGAAGTTTGTCAAATGTTTTTTAGGCATCTATTGAGATGATCATGTGATTTTTATCCTTCTCTTTGTTAGTATGATGTATCACATTGATTGATTTGCAAATATTGAACCATCCTTGGGTCCCTGGAATAAATCCCACTTGATCATGGTGTACGATCCTTTTTATATATTGTTGGATTTAGTTTGCTAATATTTTGTTGAGGATTTTTGCATCTATTTTCATCAAAGATACTGGCCTATAGTTTGCTTTTGTTGTAATGTCTTTTTCTGATTTTGGTATCAGGGTAATGGTGGCCTCATAGAATGCATTTGGGAGTGTTCCATCCTCTTCAAGTTTTTGGACTAGTTTGAAAAGGATAAGCACTAGTTCTTTTTTATAGAACACAAAAAAGAATTACCCTGTGAAGCTGTCCAACCCTGGACATTTTTTGCTGGGAGTTTTTTTTTTAATTACAAATTCAGTTTCACTACTAGTGATCAGTCTGTTCAAATTGTCTGTTTGTTCTTGATTCAGTCTTGGCAGGTTGTATGTTTCTAGAAATTTGTTCTAGGTTGTCCAATTTGTTCACGTATAGCTGTTCATAGTATTCTTTTATGATTTTTTGTAGTTCTGTGGTATTGTTTGTTATTTACCCTCTTTCATTTCTTTTCTTGTTTGTTTTTAATTGAAGTATAGTTGATTTACAATGTTGTGTTACTTTCTGCTGTACAGCAAAGTGATTCAGTTATGCATACATATACAGCAAAGTGATTCAGTTATACATATATATACATTCTTTTTAAAAATATTCTTTTCCACTATGGTTTATCATAGGATAGTGAATATAGTTCTCTGTGCTCTACAGTAGGACCTTGTCCTCTTTCATTTCTTATTTTGTTTATTTGGGTCCTCTCTCCTTTCTTCTTGATTAGTGTGGTTAAAGGTTTATCAATTTTGTTTGTCTTTTCAAAAAACCACCTCTTGGTTTCATTGATATTTTCTACTGTGTTTTGATCTCTATTGTATTTATTTCCTCTTTAATATTTATTTTTTCTTTCCTTCTGCTGACTTTGGGCCTTCTTTGTTCTTCTTTAGGTGGTAATTCCTTTAGGTGGTAGTTTAGGTTGCTTGATGTTTTTCTTGTTTCTTGAGGAAAGCCTGTACTGCTATCAGCTTCCCTCTTAGAACTGCTTTTACTGCATCCCATAGGTTTTGGAGTGTTGTGTTTCCATTTTCATTTGTCTCAAGGTATTTTCTGATTTCCTCTTTGATTTCATCATTGACACATTGGTTTTTTAGTAGCATGTCGTTTAGTCTCCATGTGTCTGTTCTTGTTCCATTTTTCTTTCTATAATTGATTTCTGATTTCATACCACTGTAGCTGGAAAAAATGCTTGATATAAGAATACACATTCAGGATTTCTCTGGTGGTGCAGTGGTTAAGAATCTGCCTGCCAATGCAGGGAACACGGGTTCGAGCCCTGGTCTGAGAAGATCCCACATGCCACTAAGCCCGTGTGCCACAACTACTGAGCTTGTGCTCTAGAGCCCGTGAGCCACAACTATTGAAACCCACGTGCCTAGAACCTGTGCTCCGCAACAAGTGAAGCCACTGCAATAAGAGAAGCCACCGCAATGAGAAGCTTGCGTGCTACAATGAAGAGTAGTCCCCACTCGCTGCAACTAGAGAAAGCCTGCACACAGCAACGAAGACCCAACACAGCCATAAATAAATAAATAAATAAATAAATACACATTATTTTCAAGTACACATGGAATGTTCTCCAGGATAGATCACATGCTAGGCCACAAAACAATTCTCAAAAAATTTAAGAGGCTGGATCTAGGTTTTTGGACTCCAGAATCTGTGCCCCTAACCACTGCACCATCCTGTTTTTTCAGGTCAGCATTTAGTTAAGTCTTAAATACTATGATGGGGAGAGAATGATGGGTGTTCAGAGGTGGGAGGTTGGTATGGGCTGAATCAATCCAGGGGCTTTCAGAAAGATTATGCTTGGAGCTCTGGAAGTGGACTTGGAGCTCTAAGGACTCAGTCTCAGGACCTGCCCTCAGCAGACATGGTGCAGGAAAATGAAGAGACAGAACTGCTGACTGTCAGGTCCTACCTAGCCCTGTGTTTTCCAGCAGTGTTCTCCAGGGGCAGGGCATCCTGGTCCCAGGCAGCCCACTGAAGGGCACTCTGCTTCCTGGGCCTTTCTCTAAAGGGACTTGTGCCCTTCTGCACCTGCCCTTGGCTGTCCTGATCTATAACTGAGTCCCCCAAGGCCTGGCTCAGGGAGAGGAGCTGGTGTCTGTGTATGCTGTGGTGGCTGGCAGGGAAGCCCAGTCCTTTTTCTGCCTTTGTTCTGGAAGGAAATATGAGTCCCCAGGAGACCTAAACAGCTGGAGGGAGGGATTCCTGGCAGGCATCCTTGGATCCTGGCCAAGGCTCTAAATGTGGAATCTAGGGTGGGGATGAACTTTCCATGAACTTAGGGGCCCTAAAAGAATTCTGGGTGAGGGGGAAAGGTCTGTGTGTCAGTTTCAACCCTGAGTTGAATTTCAGACACCAGACTGGGCTCAGGAAGTGGGGCGATCACTGCCTACCCTCCGTCACCTAGCACATGGGTATATCTGGAGAAAAATGGATTTGAACTCGAGCATTGGCTGTGATTGGCAGTGGCTGCCTGTGTAGAGGATCCCTGGGCCCTTGCTGGACTTGGTGGGATAGAGTGCTGCAATCAATTAGCAATGCCTGCCCTGGCTGTGCTGCGCAGGAAGTGGGGAAGCCTTAGACACTCAGAGAGGCATGGGAATGCATGGCAGTACCTTGGGGTCATCCCATGCCCCCAGGTATGAAGACCAAGAGGAACTCAGTGGCTGTTGGCCTTCTTAGCTGGCTACCTGTCTACCTGGATATTCTTCCAGAAACTGGCTTCCTGCAGTTTCCCATGTCCCTTGGTTAAGGCAAGGGCTGAGCTGGGCTTGGATGCCACCCTTCCCATCCTACCCTGTCATCACCAACCCGTACTTGCTCCTGAGGGAGTGTCGGGGGACTTTTGCTGCCTCCCACCCAAGGCTTAGCTGTGAACAGGCTGCCGAACCAGGTGCATTCAGAAGTAGGCACTGCTCTCAGAGGATCTGCAGCAGCTCAGAGGAGGGGCCTGGGCCTCCAGCTGCTAGGGAAAGCCTTAATTTTAAAAAAAATGTGGTTAAAAACTCATAACATAAAATTTACCATCTTAACCATTTTCAAGTGTATAGTGTAGTTGTGTTAAGTATATTCATATTGCTGTGACACAGATCTCCAGAACTTTTTTGTCTTGTAAATCTGAAACTCTGTTACCATCAAACGCCTCCCCTCCAGATCACGGTAACCACCTTTCTACTTTCTGTCTCTATGAATCTGACTATTGTAAGTCCTTCATATAATTCATTCATTCATATATGTGGAATCAGTCTTTCTGTCACTGGCTTATTTCACTTAGCATAAAGTCCTCAAGGTTCATCCAGGTCAGAACTTCCTTCCTTTTTAAGGATGAATAATATTCCATTGTATGTATATGCTACATTTTTTTATCCATTCATCCATCACTGGACACTTGGGTTGCTTCCACATTTGGCTGTTGTGAATAATGCTGCTGTGAACATGGCTGTGCAAATCTCTGTGAGATTCTGCTTTCAATTCTTTTGGATATATTTCCAGAAGTGAGATTGCTGGATCATATGGTAGTTCTATTTTTACATTTTTTAGGAACTGCCATACTGATTTCCACAGTAGCTGCACCATTTTAGGCTTCACTGTTTGAACCTCCTGCATTTGTACTTTCATTTCTTAGTCGACTCTCAGTACATCTGTGAAGTGTTACTGTCCCTGTTTGACAGAAGAGGTTGCTGAGGCTAGACTTGCCCAAACCCAGCCCTGTTCAGCAACCTGTGGCAGAACTATGGCCAGGATGGAGGCCGCCTGGCTCCCTCCTGAGACTCAGTCCACCCCAGGCACTCACCCCCTCACCCCTGCCCCAACACTCATAGACCTCGGCAGTGGGGTTGTGAAGGGCAGTCAGAGGGCAACTCTGAGAGGGAGGGTCTGAAGCTCCCAGGATCAGTGTCCTTCCCTCTGAATGTCAGGGCTTAGAAGGCCTTCCTGACCTCCAGCTGGCTTCCAAAACCACAATGCTGCTTGGTCTGGGTAACAAAGGTGGATGCAGCGGGCCCAGTGGCATGGCCCAGTGGCATGGCCCATTGACATGGCCCAGTGGTGCAGGAGGGCCTGTAGGGAGGCAGAGAGTTTCCTCAGCTGTGTAAGCACGCAGGCCTAGCACAGCCAGGACTGTTTTATTCAGGAGAAACAGAAAGTCCAGACTCTTATGAGCAATTCCCTGATTTTACTAAAATGTGTCTGACCTGAAGCTTCAGTGTGATGTTTGACTTGGTTCACCCTTCTCTTCATTTAATGGAAGGGAAACTGAGGCCCAAAGAAGGGAGGGAAGAGCCCAGGTCTCCTGCCTCCCGGCCACATTCCTCCTGGAGCAGAAGCACATTCCCAAGGGGCCACAGAGACAGCTGGTGCCCGCCTCCCCACTCCTCCCAAGCCCCATCCACCACAGGTCGCTTCAAGTCTTTCCTGGATGCTGATCCAGTGGAATCCTGAGAGCTGGTGGCACCGTATGCCACTGAAGCCAGTCTCTCCCCTGGTGTCCTGTCTGGGTAGAGAGGGACAGGGGATGGAATCTGCTGGTTTCAACCGCAAGCTAACTCTTAGTATTATAACAACCCAAAGGGCCCGTTTTAACAGATGAGAAAACTGAGGCTAAGAGGCCGTGGTCAGTGAATGGCAGCAGCAGGCATTTGAACCCAGGTCTGTTCTGACTCAGGTTCTTGCTTTTAACCTCAGGGCCACATTTCTCTCTGCCCCAGGATCTCCATCCATGTGCAGGAGACAGACATCCCTGGGGAGCTACTTGTGACACGAGGTGGCAGCCTCAGAACCACGCCCCCTGAAGAGGCTCTAGCAGCTGCCCATCCAGGTGAGCAGGACTCACCTGGGCCCAGGTGCTACCCCCAGGCCCCTGGGACTGAGTCAGGAAAACATATCCCAAAAGGAGCTGGGGTGTTTTCCCCACTGTGGAAGCGGAGCAGCGACTGCGGAGCAAAGGCCAAAGAGAAACAGGGATCTGGGCCTGAGCCCGCCATGACACCAAGCAGGGCCTGGAGGGACAAGGGAGCCGATGCCAGGACCCCAGGCCTGCAGCAGGACACAGGCCCGGGAGCAGGGAACCCTGAGCCTGGAAAAGACTGCACAGCCAGGGGCACGAGCAGAGCTGAAGCAGGAAGGAGGACACCCCCAGGAGCTGAGGAGGGCAGCCTGTTTCTGGGTAAGTGAGGGCATTGCTATGTGCCCCGAGGTGAGTGAGTTTGAAAGGCCTACTCTGGGAGGCCTCCCTGAAGCTTCCAGGGAGAGAGAATGTGGGTGTTGGGGAGTCGAAGACTGGGAACAGCCTGCCAGCACATCCCAGGGCTGGAGACCAAGGCACGGAGATGCAGCAGGCTGAGCTCATGTTGGCTCTAGCCATTGGAGAGGAGGGAACCCATGGGGCTCAACTTGGAGTTCTCAAAGCCACCTGCCTGCCCGATACTATTGCTATCATTCTGGATTGAGACAGGGAAGGCTCCTGCTAAAAGGCAAATCCATTAACTGGTATATATAACCCACTATCAGCCATTTGCACTCAGTGGGCTGACTCTCATCCAGGATCGGGAAGGGGCTGCTGACCTGCTTTCTGTCCCAATGGTGGTGGGAGGTGTCCTTGTGTTCCTGTGACCTAAAGGGCCTCAACTCCTCCAGCCCTTAGGGCCACACCCTCGTTGGTCTGAGCCCTCATCCCATATGGCTGCTGGAAGGCCACCATTTGCTGACTCCCTGTTCCAGAATTTCTGGAGGTCCCTGAGGAAGGGCTGAGCGTTCTGCAGGTCATCCTGGTGCCCCTTGCCAGTTCCGGGCTCCATGGTTGCCCTGTGCTGTGCTCTGACTTCTCTGGCTGCTTCCTCTCCCCTTGTATGACCTGGTCCAGATGTGGACATAGGCGTCCCATAATTCCTGAAACACAGTTGAGAGCAGGCTGTGACTTTAGAGTCTTTTCTGAGACTTGAGATGGTGATAAAGCCAATTTTAGCTGAGGACTCCCTGTGAGCCGAGCCTCGGGCATTTGTGGTGGCGTTTACCCTCACAGGCCTGTGGAGTGGAGACACGTGAAACACAGGAGGGGCTGAGAAGCACGTTTAAGGTCACAAGGTCAGTGCTGACAGAGCCAGGATCTGACGGTTGGGCTCCAGAAGAGAAGGCAGTTACTTTGCAGTGAAGGAGACTTCAGACTGGAATTCTAGATGTGGATTCTCTGCGACACACCCAGGCTTTCCAGGGGCCCAGGAAACAACACAATCATGCAAATGTTACCCCCTTGTAGTCTAGGGCTTGGGCTCACCTTTGCAGACACAAAAAAGGTACACAATATGCTCTCAAAGCAAATTCAGTCTTCTACTTTGGGGAGCAGAAAGTGGCTTGTGAGACAAACTAAGAGAAAATAGAAGTATTTCCCCTGCTCTGGGTCCAGGGTTGCGGAGGTCATGGAGTTGTTCCTGGAACACTCTGAGTACTCCCTCGATAAGCCCCCAACAAACTGGCAGAAGCCGTTTTTGAACTGGGGGTGGGGGGAGCTGAGAGGTGGGGACGGCACGAAGGAGGCTCACAGTTGCTGTCTCCCGAACAGACGACAGTCCAGCCCCGCCAGCCCCCTTCGAGCATCGGATGGTGAGTGTGAGGGAGACCTCGACCTCAGCGGGCTACACAGTGTGCCAGCACGAAGTCCTGGGAGGGTAAGCTGGCCTTCTGCCTTGATGAGGGGCGGGGTAACTGGACAGCTGCGTGCCGCTGTGGTTCTCAGGAACTGATCGATGGAGCCACCGCCAGGAGTGGGATGTACCGCACAGCACGGGAGTGGGCGGAGGGCTCACAAAGAGTGGGTGAGGAGATATCCACGGAGTGCAGGAGGGCCCGCATGGTGTGAGTGAGATGAAGTGTAGGGTGCAGGAGGGCCCACAGTGCGGGCCTGAGACCCGTGTAATGGAGGTGGCACAGGAGCTGACATGGGGTGGGGTAAGAGGGATGTCCTCTAGGGTGCAGGACGGCCTGGGTGGTGTGGGTGACAGGGACACCACCTGGGGTGCAGGATGGGCTGGGTTCTGTGGGTTGGGGGGACACCCTCTGGGGTGCAGGATGGCCCACATATATGGGGTGAAGAAGCTCTTTTCCAGGTTCAGAGCCCGTGGGTGTGCGGGTGGTGACTGATAACTCTGGGGTGCAGGGTAATCCCTGTGGTGTGTGCAGAGTAGAGGTAGGACCAGAAAGCCCAGGGTCCAGGATGGGGCTGGCCCACCACATGGCGGGTGTGCTTCTGGGGCTCTGAGACTGCTCTGTCATCATATCTCTGCAGGGGCCGGTTTGGCCAGGTCCACAGATGCACGGAGAAGGCCACGGGCCTCTCGCTGGCGGCCAAGATCATCAAAGTGAAGAGTGCCAAGGACCGGGTGAGGTTTTTGCCCCAGGCCAGTGGGTGTCCCGGACCAAGCTCAGGATTCCTTCACTTCCCTCTGGGCCACCCTGGACCCCACACTGCACCAGGCCCCTCCACTCTGAGCAGGAAACCTAGCCACCTTTCCTGCCTCTTTTCCATGACTCCCACACTCCAGTCAGCAGGTCACCTTGCACCCTGGGCAACAGGTCCTCCTAGACCTCCAGGGTTCCTTTTTGGGCTTCAGGTTTCCTATCTGTGAAATGGGTGGGCCCTTGCTGCTGTAAGAAGCTGGTGTGGGTGGTGAGTTGAGGAAAGCTGGTGTGAGAACAGGAAATGAGGATGCAGGGTGGGGATGTGTGTGTCTTGGGAAGGGCAGCTGACTTCTCTTCCTGACCCATTTCTTGGAAACTCCTCTCCCCTTTGGCTCCACAAGGAGGATGTGAAGAACGAGATCACCATCATGAACCAGCTCAGCCATGTGAACCTGATCCAGCTCTACGATGCCTTTGAGAGCAAGAACAGCTTTACCCTTGTCATGGAGTAGTGAGCATGGGAGATGGGGCCAGGGCTCGGGGTGGGGCTGGGAACTGAGATTCCAGCAAAACTCTCTCTTTCCTTCCCCTCTCAGTGACATCCAGGGAAAGGCATCACCTCCTCTGCCTGACCTCCAACATAGAGCACAGAGGACAAAGCCATTTGTCACAAACCAGCAGCCAGTGAACCTGATTTGACCTACAGATATTGTTTTGGCCTACACAATTTTTAGTAATTTTGATTTAGTTGTTAACTAAATTTAGTTGTTAGTTGGAAATAGGGAAATTTCACATTAAAACCTAGATGTCTAGCTTTCCTTGCAAATATAAAAGATCTGGTAATGCTGGATCTACATTTCCAGTTGGAAGTGGTGTGATGGAGCTCATAGTAACTGACCTTTGTAGACGGGGCAATCAAACTCCCATTTGCTATAGTCCCTATCACTTCCAGCTACCCATGACGTTGAGGCCAGGGGCTCAGGGGACATTTATTATTGTGCTTGTGTTGCTATTTTCCTTCTGGTAGGACTGAGGATAGTGAAATATTTGTCATGTCAGTTCTCTATAAAAAGTGGAAAAAGAAGTTAGACTAAGGGCTATGTGTTCTAAGAAAAGTTTTGTCTTACATCTGGTCTGATTTAGGCTTCTTGCCATGTAGGTACTAATTGGCCCCTGTAGGCCAATGAGCTTACAACCTTGGCCTAGAGTATCAAGAGTGAGTATCCAGAGTGAGCCTGGATGATCAACACTGCAGATAAGCCCCAGTCTCCCATCTGGCCCATCACTTCCTTTTTACCACCCATACTCTGAGCTGGGAATGGACAAGAGCAAAGGTCCCCGTAAAACCCCAGATGGCAGTGGCACCCTTGGGCTCACCTGGTGATGAGTGGACCAGTCTTCTGAGAGCCTTGCTCAGTCAGTGCTTGCCTCTTCCTTTGCCTTGGCAGTGTGGATGGGGGTGAGCTCTTTGACCGGATCACAGAAGAGAAGTACAACCTGACTGAACTGGATGTGGTGTTGTTCACCAAGCAGGTCTGCGAGGGTGTGCAATACCTCCATCAGCAGTACGTCCTGCACTTGGACCTCAAGGTCAGGCTCCGCCCTGGGCATGTGGCGGTTGGGTGCCCTGGTTCCTGAGCCTCTGCTGCTCTCTCATCTTTGAGAGCTCTGTCAGCACCCAATCCTGGCTTCCATTCCTTGCTCTGCCATTGCCTACTTCTGGATTCTAGGGCAGGCCAAGTCTCTGAGCCTCAGTTCCTCCATCTGTGACATGTGGAAAATAGGTACCTCATTAAGTGTTCTTTGACGATCAAATGATACAGTGACTTTTTTCTATAAAAAAATCTCTAAGATTAGTTTTTAAAAACTAAAATAGAAACATGCATGTGGTAACAAATATAGACAATATAGAAATGTATGAAATGCACAGTGAAAGTTCTTCCCACTCAGTCTCTGTGCTGAGAGGTCTTCTGTATTAGCAATTTGGCACGACAAACACACACACACACAAAGGATCATACTATACATCTCGTTTTTAAACTTGCCCTTTTTAGTTAACAGTACACTGTAGACATCTTTTCTCATTCTCTTTAAGGGCCATGGTATAGTCCATTGAATGAATGCATTACAGCTTCTTTTGTCTACTTGACAAAAAGTAAGCACGAGGTAGCCATTCTTTTCTTTCTGTTTTGTACATGGGTTTATTTCTGGGATGTCTATTCTGTTCCATTGATCTACATGTCTGCCTTTTTATGCCTATATTATACTATTTTGATTAGTGTTGCTTAGTTATAGTTTGAGATCAGGAAGTGTGATGACTCCAATTTTTTAGATTCTACTTATAACTGAGATCATACAGTAAGTGTCTTTCTCTGTCTGATTTATTTCACTTTGCATAATGCCGTCAAGTTCCATCTTGTCACAAATGGCAGAATTTCCTTTTCTTTTCTTTTTTTTTTTTTGACTCTGCCGTGTGACATCTTCATTCCCCAACCAGGGATCAAACCCGTGCCCCCTGAAGTGGAAGTGTGGAGTCTTGATCACTGGACTGCCAGGGAAGCCCCACATTTGACTATTAAGCACTTGAAATATAACTAGTGTGAGTGAGGAACTGAATTTTAAATTTTATTAATTTAAATCTAAAAATTGACATGATTAAATTATTGAAAAACATTAAGTATATTTGGAACAATTTCAATATGTTAATTTGTTTTTCAAAAGCTATCAATTTCATGAAATCTAAATACAAATAATTCATGAGATCTAAATACATCTAAAGTATTTCTGATGAAGATTTAGTGTCTGATTTGAGATGTGCTATAAATGTAAAATGCACACTGGACTTCAAAGGCAATATGATAAAAATAATGGAAAATGTTTCATCGATATTTTTTATTTTGATAACTTATTGAAATGGTAGTGTTTTTGATATATCAGGCCAGAGAAAATTATTATTAAAATTAAGTTTTAGAAAATACTTTGAGATGAATGAAAATGAGAACACAACATGCCAAGACTTATGGGGGTGCATCTAAACTAGGAATGAAATTTGTAGCTGCAAACACTTATATATTAAAAAGAACATCTCAAACCAATAATCTAACATTCCATCTTAAGAAACTAGAAAAAGAAGAGCAAGCTAAACTCAAAGCAAGCAGAGGATACAAATAAGAAAGGTTAGAGCAGAAATAATTGAAACAGAGAACAGAGAAACAGCAGAGAAAATCAATGAAACCAAAAGTTGGTTCTTTGAAAAGATCAATAAATTGACAAATCTTTAGCTATATTGAACTAGAAAGAAGACTCAAATTACTAAAATGAATGGAATGAAAGAGGGGCCATCACTACCAGCCTTACAGAAATAAAGATTATAAGGGAATGTTATGAAAAATTGTATGCCAGTAAATTAGATAATGTAGATAAAATGGAAGAATTCCCCCAAAAGACACAAACTTCTGAAAACTCACTCAAAAGGAATAGAAAATCTGAATAGACTTATAACAAGTAAAACAATCAAATTGGTGTAAAAAACTACCCACAAAGAAAAGCCTAGGCCCATGTGGCTTCACTGGTGAATTCTACCAAATGTTTAAAGAATTAATACCAATCCTTCACAAACTGTTCCAAAAATTAGAAGAGAATAAAACACTTCCTCACTCATTTTATGAGACAAGACTTATCCTGATTCCAAAACCAGGCAGACATCACTTCTTGTGATGAAACTACAGACGAATATCCCTTGTGAATATAGATGTAAAAATTCTCAATAAAAAATTAGTAAACTGAATACAGCAACATTTAAAAAGGGTTATACAGGGCTTCCCTGGTGGCACAGGGGACAGGGGTTTGTGCCCCGGTCCAGGAAGAGCCCACATGCTGCGAAGCGGCTGGGCCTGTAAGCCATGGCCACGGGGCCTGCGCATCCGGAGCCTGTGCTCCACAACAGAAGAGGCCACAACAGTGAGAGGCCCGTGTACCGCAAAAAAAAAAAAAAAAAAAGGATTATACACACCACAAAGTGGGATTTGTCCCAAGAGTGCAAGGTTGGTTTAACATATGAAAAATCAATCAATGTAATATGCCATATTAAAAGAATAAAGGACAACATCACATAATCATTTTAGTAGCTAGAAAAATCACTTGACGAACTCAAACAACTTTTCATGGTGAAAACACTAAACAAATTAGGTATAGAAGAGAACTCCTTAACCTGATAAAGATCATCTATGAAAAACACACAGCTAATTTTAAATTTAATGATAAAATGTTGAATGTTTACCTTTTAACATCAGAAACAAGACACGGGTGTATATTCTTGCCATTTCTATTAAACATTGTACTTGTGGTTCTAACCAGGGCAATTAGGCAAGAGAATAAATAAAAGACATCCAGATTGGAGAGGAAGAAGTAAAATTCTATTCACAGATGACATGATTTTGATATAGAAAATCCTAAGGAGGGTGGAGGGAAACTATTAGAACTAATAAATTAGTTCAGCAATGTTGTAGGATGTAAGATGTAAAAATCAATTGTATTTCCATACATTAGCAGTTGACATTCTGTAAATAAAATTAAGAAAACTATTTCATTTACAGTAGCATCAGAAAGAATAAAATACTTAGAAATGAATTTGACCAAAGATGTATAAGCCTTATATTCTGAAAACTATGAAACATTGTTGAAAGAAATTAAAGATGGCATAAGTAAATGGAAAGACATCCCATATTCATAGATCAGAAAACTTAATATTATTAAGATGGCAATACTCTCCAAAATGATCTGTATGTTCAGTGCAATCCTATCAAAATCACAGCTGGCTTCTTTGCAGAAATTAATGATCTAATCCTAAAATTCAGATGGAAATTTATGGGACCCAGAATAGCAAAAACAATCTTGAAAAAGAAGGACAAATTTGGAGGACTCACATTTCCCAACTTCAAAACTTACTACTAAGCTACAGAAATCAAAACTGTGTTATGATGTAAGGACAGACAGACAGATCAATGGAATACAATTGAGAGTCCAGAATTAAACCCTTATATTTGTGGTCAATAGATTTTTGAAAAAAGTGCCATGACAATTCAATGGGCAAAGAATAGTCTTTTCAACAAATGGTGCTGGGACACCATGCTTGATATCCACATGAAAGTTGAACCCCTACCTCATAATATATACAAATATTAACTCAAAATGGATATAGACCTAAATGTAAGAGCTAAAACTATAAAGTTCTTAGAAGAAAGCATAGGAGTATATTATATATGAATCAAAAGCTCAAGCTAGAAGAGCAAAGTTGATAAATTACACTTCATCAAAATTAGAAACCGTTATGTTTCGAAGGACACCATAATGAAAATGAAATAACAGCCCACAGAATGGGAGAAAATATTTTCAAGTCATATGTCTGATAAAGGACTTGTATCTAGGATATATAAAGAACTCTTACAACTCATTGAGAAAGACAAATTTGAAAATGGGCAAAGAATTTGAATAGACATTTATCCAATGAGGATATAAAAATGGCCAATAAGCACATGAAAAGATTTTTAACATCATTAGTCAAAAGAGAAATGTAAATCAAAAGTACAATGAGATACTATTTCACACCCATTGGATTAGCTAAAATAAAAAATAAAAATGGCAGACAAGAAGTGTTACTAGGATTTGGAGAAATTGGAACTCTCGTACATTGCTGGTGGGATTGTAAAGTTGTGCATCCACTTTAGAAAACAATTTGGCAGTTCCTATAATGTTAAACAAAGAGTTATCATATGACCCAGCAATTTTACTTCTAGGCATATACTCAAGAATTGAAAACAGAAGTCAACACAAAAACTTGTACACAAATGTCCTTAGCAGCATTATGCATAATAGCCAAAAAGTAGAAACAACCCCAATGTTTACTAACTGATGAATAGATAAACAAAATGTGGTAGGTACTGTCCTTACAATGAATATTATTCAGCCACGAAAAGGAATCAAGTATTGGTACATGAATGAACCTTGAAAATATTATGCTGACTGAAAGAAATCAGATGCAAAAGGTCACATATTTATGATTCATGATTCCATTTATATGAAATGACCAGAACAGGCAAATCTACAGAGACAGAAAATACATTAGTGCTTGCCAGGAGTTGTGGGTGAGGAGGATGGAGAGTGACTGCTGATGAATATGGGTTTTTTTTTCTTTGAAGTGCTGAAAATGTTCTAAAATTAGATAGTGGTGAACTACCTACTGAAAACCACTGAATTGTACACTTTAAAATGGTAATTTTTTTATGATCTCATGTTTTATTATTATTTATGTTTATTATTTATATTTCAATAATTTATGTTTATTATTTATATTTCAAAATTTTAGGAAAATTAAGTTCACCTATTTCTTTTTACTTATTTAATGTGGCTATTAGAAAATTTTGAATTATATATGTAGCTCACATTATATTTCTATTGGACAGTGTTGTTCTAGACCTTACAAAGAAGACATGAAGACTTTTTGTTTTAGTTTTATTTATTTATTTGGATTTTTAAATAAATTAATTTATTTTTGGCTGCGTTGGGTCTTCGTTGCTGCATGCGGGCTTTCTCTGGTTGTGGCAAGTGGGGGCTACACTTCCTTGTGGTGCGCGGGCTTCTCATTGCAGTGGTTTCTCTTGCGGCGGAGCATGGGCTCTAGGTGCATGGGCTTCAGTAGTTGTGGCAGGTGGTCTCAGTAGTTGTGGCTCACGGGCTCTAGAGCACAGGGTCAGTAGTTGTGGCGCACAGGCCCAGTTGCTCTGCGGCATGTGGGATCGTCCCTGACCAGGGCTCGAACCCGTGTCCCCTGCATTGGCAGGCGGATTCTTAACCACTGCACCACCAGGGAATTCCCAAGACATGAAGATTTTTAATCATCAACTTCCTGAACCTATCTGAGGGATTTCACAACCGCTTTGTAACGTAAATAGCAATAAAAACTTCTGTTAGGAGAAATAGTACCTGACATTTGCTTCATAAGCTGGAAAGTTTTTAATGCGTACTCTGTCATTTGATCTTCCCACCCTCCCAGGAGGAAGGCAGGAAGAGGTTATTATTCCCATTTTACAGATGGAGACACTGAGTTTCCGGAATGGGAAAGTACTCATCTAGGGCTAGGGACCCTGGTAATGGACCCCTGGACCTCAGGCACTGGCCTTAGGTCTCTAGATCCTTTATACCATAAGCCCTCCATCTGCCCTCCACCCCTACCCCTATCCAAATTTGTCTGGCACAAGCAACGAGAATCGTTCCAGTCTCCCTCAGGGCCTCCAAGCTGATCTGAAACACTTAAGAGAAGTATGTCAAGTCCAGCACCTCCATCCCATGGGTCACAGCTGTCACCACAAAATGGCAGGTTGACATTTTGCAGCTCTGATCTCCTTGACCAAGCTACTGCAGATTTGGTCTCACCCCTGAGATTCTGATGTAATCAGGTCAGGGTTGGGGCCTGGGTGTTGGGACTTTTGAGGACTTCCCTGATGATTCTAGCGTGCAGCCAGGGTTTGGAGCCGCCACCCCAAGCCAATGGTCACGAACAATCAGCTTGTGGGCCAAATCCGCATCCCAGACATGTCGTGTTTGATTCCTATACGTGATGAATGCATGCTTAAATTGGATTAAGTTGTTAACATTTAAAAGCATGGAATTTTTACTTAAACCTGGATTTCTGGCTTCCCTTGAGGACTGAGGAACTCTGGCGACTGGGCCTGCATTCCTGTGTGGTGGCCAGTGGCTGGAGCTGAGCAGTGGCTGCCCCTTTACCCAGGGCAGGAGTTCTCCAGTTCCCCACCGTCCATACTACTCCTTATTGTCTCACACTAGGCCACATCATTTATTTTCAATATCTATCCATCCCTATAGGGCTGCCCTGTAGGGTTTTCCCTTGCAGGCTGGGAAACTGAGGCCTATTGACAACTAAGTGTGGGAACTCAGACCTTCTTAGCTGTTGATTAAGCTATGCTAACTTCTCTTTCTTTCCCAGCCTGAGAACATACTGTGTGTCAATCAGACGGGACACCAAATTAAGATCATTGACTTCGGGCTGGCCAGAAGGTAAGGGAGTTTTATTTCGGTGGTTTGACAGAGCTCCTTGGAAACCCTTGGTGGCTCTCTTGGACATGGTTACCTACAACTCAGCCAATTTTTGAGTTTTGGGACTGATATAAGAAAGCTCTCTCACTGAGGCTGGCAGCCTTTACAAAGACTGCATAGAGAGGCCTCGTTACTACTGCAGGGGGCGGCTTTGTGCGGCGGGCTCTGCTTCTCCTTAAAAGTCTGTGGGATTAACAGTATTTCAAACCACCTGTGTGAACAGAGAGGGGAGTGATAAAGGGGGTCACTGAATGGGGGTGCTGGGAAGCTCCTTCTATTCATCCTGCAGGCCTCCTGGGGCCAAGATGTACTGGGCTGTGTGATGCATTCATCACCAACCCTGCCCTCCAGAAAATGACTAGGTTAAATAGGATGGTGCCAAGGGTAAGTGGTTCTGGGCACTCAGGACTGGATTAGATCTTGGTAAAATGGTGATACAATGCAGTGCCCGCTGATATGGGCAATAATGACGTTTAAAAGAGATAATACATCAACAGTGGAGACCCATTCTATGAGGGTGATTAGGTTCTCAAGTTTCACTGTATAAAGAGAATATCATATATAATTTAAAAAACATCTTAAAGTCCCTTAAAACGCCTAAAGCCTAGTGACATATAGTTTTACTGTTGGATCCTCATGCTTGATGAACACCGTGTCTCTGCAGGGCTCTTGCCCATGGCGTGCACAACCAGTGGTGTGGCTGTAGCAGACCCTTGGCATTGGGGAGGGCATCCACAGTCTGTGAAGATGGCAATAAATGTATGTTCATCCTCCAGGCTTCCTCCAGAATTCTATTTCCACCAAGAATGACATTTCTCTGAGAATCACATACTTTCTAGATATGTCTTCACACCACGGCTTCAAATCTTGAAATGTTCTTACTCTAATGGTCATTTTCCACACAGAAGTTGTTTTTGTCACTTTCGGAGCCTTGCAGCATCTACCACTCCATCCACAAGGGGGGAAAGGAGCACTTCATCCCCATGGTGGCAGAGCCGTGCCTGAGCTCAGCCTCTGGTGTCCAGCACTGGCCTCCCAGAGGGGGCGTTCAAACCCACAGTGGTGGTCCTCCTAGGTCACTTCCCCACTGGTTGGAGAGGTAAATGTCACCTCTTTGCAGGTGTGAAAGGTACATTTTCAGGGCCCCACATGATGGATGGGAGGCTAAGTGTGGTATTGGAGCAACAGCAGAGGGAAGTTCTTACCACTGCGCTGTACCTTCAGGGTCCACACTACACAGCATTCTGCATTTCATGAACAGTCCCGAATCCCCCAACCCACTCAATCCATAATGTAAAAAATTTGTTTAATATTTTCCCAAATAATGTTGTATAAAATTGGGATGCATCCTATACACTTGCACACCTTATGCACCAGGGCGTGATTCTCAACCTATTTTTCATGTCTCCACCTGCCCCACAAAGAACCTTTTTAACCATTTCTTTCCTAATCCCTCAGTCCCTTCCTCATGAAATGTAATGCCACAGGTGTATTGTGTATCTGTTTATGTACTGTAGCCCTTTGGAGAGCCGCAGACCGTTGTAATAGCTAAGATTTTTTTGCCCTTCCCCCAAGAACCACTGTTCCCTCACTATGGGGCAATATATTCTTCATTCAGACCTCACACACTAGTGTATGCAGGACCCTACCAAATGCCGGGTGACCAATTGCCAAATGAGGATTTACAGTGACACACTGTGAATTCAGAGCAAGAAGTAACCACCTGAGGTTCCTGGAGTCTGGGACGTCTCTGAGCAGCCAGAAGAGACGAATGGACAGGGTTTTGTTACCTGCAGGCAGTAGTGTGCTGGTAAATGTTTAACAACCCGCTGCGGCTGGGGCATGAGAGGAGGTGGGGTTGATTTGTAACCTTTGCTAACTTTGGCTGATTTCAAGCTACCAACATGACGTCACTGAGTGCAGAGTTGGGAGGAGACGTGCACCATTGGCTCTCATGCACCCGTGAGAACCGGCTCCAGCACGACTCTGTGTGGAGGGGGGCAGGAGGGATAGTGTCAGTTAGGGACCAAGAATAGGATGCACACTGTTCATGAGCAGGCTGGCCTGGGGAAGGCAGGAGCTGTGGGTGGGACTGGGGAAGGAAGACACAGTAGAAGGTGAGGGCACTAATGGGGCATCCTGAGTAGGGAGGCTCAGATGTTGGAATGGTATCCAATAGGCCATTGAGTCTCAGATGGTGGGAGGTGAAAAGTGTTGTAGGCCAATTTACCGAAAATCGATTAGTCAAAATCTATTCCCAATACACACTACTATATATAAAATAGATAATCAACAAGGGCCAACTGTATAGCACAGGGAACTATAGTCAATATTTTGTAATAACCTATAATGGAAAAGAATCTAAAAAGGAATATATATATATATAAAACTGAACCACTTTGCTTTACACCTGAAACAAGCACAACATTGTAAATCTATATTTCAATAAAAATTTTAAAAAATCTATTCCAAACTGTCAGTCAAATTTGTTAATCTGGTTAAGGGCATTAATGGCAATAATTTTTTTTTTTTTTTTTTTTGCGGTACGCGGGCCTCTCACTGCTGTGGCCTCTCCCGTTGTGGAGCACAGGCTCTGGACGCGCAGGCTCAGCGGCCATGGCTCACGGGCCCAGCCGCTCCACGGCATGTGGGATCCTCCCAGACCGGGGCACGAACCCATGTCCCCTGCATCGGCAGGCGGACTCTCAACCACTGCGCCACCAGGGAAGCCCAATGGCAATAATTTTCCGAGTGGGAACAGAGGTAGAGGGCAAGTTCAAGAAAATAAACACAGGGAGCCTTATTTTTAATTTTAATTTTTTAATTTTTTGGCCGCACAGCATGTGGGATCTTAATTCCCTGACCAGGGATCGAACCTGCACCCCCTGCATTGGGAGCACGGAGTCTTACCTACAGGACCACCAGGGAACTCCCAGGGAGCCATATTTAAGAGAAAGCCACCCATGAAAAATTGCTGGGCACTGGAGAAGTGCAGGTGTCAGAAAACGTGATACTCAGGAAATTGCACTTAGTGGAACTGGGCTGACAGGTTCACAGGTTCTGGCTGTGAGATGAAAGGAAAACATCAAAAGCATCCTCAATAGTCTGGCAAACTGGTCATTCAGCAAAAAGATTCTTTGGCAAATTGGTTTTTGACAAATTGGCCTGCTTCCTGGGAAGTGTGTCCTTCTAAAAGAAGGGATCTGTGGGGGGAATGTGCAGTTTGAGAGAGCATGCTTTATGCTCCGGAATAGTTAAATGTTTGTAAAGAGGGAGGAAATGACAAATTTTCCCCATAACACGAATTATAGAAAATACAGTTGTATTTCTGGGTGGGACTATGAGAAGGCGCTGAGATTCTGAGTGCAGGTATGACCCCCAGTAGAGTAGGGCCATACAAATCTTCAGAGACTCTGACATCTAGCAAGAGGGACCAGTTTTTTGTTTGTTTTTTTTTTTGCGGTACACGGGCCTCTCACTGCTGCGGCCATCGTGGAGCACAGGCTCCGGACGGGCAGGCTCAGCGGCCATGGCTCACGGGCCCAGCCGCTCCGCGGCACGTGGGATCTTCCCAGACCGGGTCACGAACCCGCGCCCCCTGCATCGGCAGGCGGACTCCCAACCACTGCACCACCAGGGTAGCCCAAGAGGGACCAGTTTTACACCAGGCTGGGTGGTGAGAGTCATCAGTGGGTCTAAGTAGGGACATGTCAAGGGGTCGAGAATGGAGACAGAATGGGAAGTATCTTGTTTAATTATCTTGGTCTCCAGAATGTTGAGTGCAGGGATGAGCCTCCTGACTCCCAGTCCAGTGCTCAGATTGGAATCTAAGCCCATTTCATCAGATCCTTTGGCAGGGCAAGGAGTTGCCTATCTCAAACCTTATGAGGCTGCAACCTCATATGTGACCTTATGATCACAGAGGGCCTTGCGCTGGGAATCTGGAGAGGGGGGTCTTAGTGGATATTTTGACACAGCTTTGGGGTGGATGGATCAGTTAACTATTGCTACAGTACTGTTGTATAACAAATCACCCCCAAATGCAGTGACTTAAAACACCAATTGTTTATTTTCCTCCACACATTTTCGAGTCAGCTGGGGAATTAGTATGCTGGACCCAACTTATACTAGCTCATGATAAGGAATCTTGTAAGCCAGTTGTTAAACATGGCCATTATTAAAAATTAAGTTGTATAAGCTTACAATTAAAGAAATTATTTTAAAACAAAGATGTTACATTTTAAAAAGTTAACATTTCCTAACTATTTCACTACATTTCACAGTTATTTATGTTCATGAGTTTATTTACGCCGATTGTTATCTATATGGTGGAAAGACTATAGAATAGTGTGCTATTGCCGATTTCTTCCCAACTCTTCATTCAGTGACATGGTGATGGTACTTTTAAATCAGACACGGTGAAATCAGTATTTACACGATTGGCAAATGCTACAAATCAAAACTTAAAAGAAATCAGATAGCTGGTTATTAAACTTTTACCCACAGACCACTGGTTGGGAGTCACTGATCTAGGCTGAATTGAACTGGGCTTGGATGCAGGTCAGTGAGGACAGGTCTGTTCCAGGTGTGTCTCATTCTCTTCTCATGGTGATGGCCGAGGAGCAAGAGGGCACGCTCCTACAGCCTAGCTTGGAATTGGCCCACCGTCATGTCCACCCACATTCCACTGGCCAAAGCAGCTCATGTGACCAAGCTCACCATCAATGGGATGGGGCAGTATATGCCATCTCTAGTGGAAGGAACTACAAAGTCACATGATACAGGATGTGGCTGTAGGGCAGATGAAGCAGTGGAAACAGGAATGCATCCTGGGAAAGGGACATCCAGGGGCTGAGAGCCTGGACCTTCTCTCCTCAAGGGGAAGCCTGTTCCTCTCAGTTTGGCTCCTTGGCCCTGAGGCTCCAGTCAGGTGCCAGTGCAGGGGAGGAACAGACTGCCAGAGGAAGGCTCTAACTCTCCTCCCCTCCCTGGCTTCCCACCACAACTCAGCCACCAAGGTGATCTTTGTTGCTCTTTCACTGGATGAGTATGGCCTGTGTTGGCTCAGGGTCTGCATTTGCCTGACTCTCAGCAAATTTGGAAAAGAAGAGACTGTATTTTGAAAACGCACATCCCTGATTTAAGGGAATCAGGCACATTGGCAGGATATTTATTTTATTCTTCTCTATTTCTCAATTGCCTCATCTGTAAAATGGGGACAATAAACTTACCTACTTCATAGGGTTGTTGTGAGAATGAGAAGTTTATATAAGTAAAACTTTTAGCATGGTATCTGGCGAATAGGAAGTGCCCATTAATTTTTTTAAATTAACACTTCATTTTTTAGAGGAGTTTTAGGTGCACATCAAAATTAGGGGGAAGGAACAGGGATTTCCCATTTATCCCCTGTCCCCACATGCAAAGCCTCCCCTCATCACCATTGATAAGCCTACATTGACACATCATAATCACCCAAAGTCCACAGTTTAAATTTAGGTTCACTCTTGGTGTTGTACATTCTATGGGTTTGGATAAATGTATGATGACATGTATTCATCATTATAGTATCATACAAAGTATTTTCACTGCCCTAAAAAGCCTCTGTGCTTCACCTGTTTATCTCTCCCTCCTCCCTAATCCCTGGCAACCACGGATCTTTTTACTGTCTCCACAGTTTTGCCTTCTCCAGAATGTCATATATTTGGAATCATACAGTATGTAGCCTTTTCAGACTGGCTTCTTTCACTTAGCAATATGCTTTTTTTTTAACTTTTTATTTTATATTGGAGTATAGTTGATTAACAGTGTTGTGTTAGTTTTAGGTGTTTTAGGTGTACAGTTTTGCTGTACACCTAAAGATATCTATACAGCTATATAGGTGTATAGATACACCTATATGATTCAGTTATACATATAGGTGTATCTATTCTTTTTCAAATTCTTTTCCCATTTATGTTGTTACATAATATTGAGCAGAGTTCCCTGTGCTATACAGCAGGCCCTTGTTGGTTATCCATTTTATTTATTTATTTTTATTGGAGTATAATTTCTTTACAATGTTGTGTTAGTTTCTGCTGTACAGTGCAGTGAATCAGTTAATGTATACATATATCCCTTCCCTCTTGGACCTCCCTCCCCCCAGCCACCCCACCCATCTAGAACATCACAGACAACCAAGCTGATCTCCCTGTGCTATACAGCAGGTTCCCACTAGCTATCTATTTTACACGTGGTAGTGTATTTATGTCAAACCTAATCTCCCAATTCATCCCACCCTCCCCTTTCCCACCGTGGCCACACATCCATTCTCTACGTCTGCCTTTCTATTCCTGCCCCGCAAACAGGCTCATCTGTACCATTTTTCTACATTCCACATATATGCATTAATATACGATATTTGTTTTTCTCCTTCTGACTTCACTCTGTATGACAGTCTCTAGGTCCATCCACATCTCTACAAATGACCCAATTTCATTTCTTTTTGTGGCTGAGTAATATTCCATTATATATATGTTCCACATCTTCTTTATCCACTCCTCTGTTGATGGACATTTAGGTTGTTTCCAGGTCCTGGCTATTGTAAATAGTGCTGCAATGAACATTGGGATACATGTGTCTTTTTGAATTATGGTTTTCTCAGGGTATATGCCCAGTAGTGGGATTGCTGCATCGAATGGTAGTTCTAGTTTTAGTTTTTTAAGGAACCTCCATACTGTTCTCCACAGTGGCTGTATCAATTTACATTCCCACCAACAGTGCAAGAGGGTTCCCTTTTCTCTGCACCCTCTCCAGCATTTACTGTTTGTAGATTTTAAAAGTTCTTCCATGTCTTTTCATGGATTGATGATTTTTTTTTTATCACTGAATTTATTTATTTATTTTTTAAAATTTTATTTTATTTATTTTTTTATACAGCAGGTTCTTATTAGTCATCCATTTTATACACGTCAGTGTATACATGTCAATCTCAATCTCCCAATTCATCACACCACAACCCACACACCCCGCTGCTTTCCTCCCTTGGTGTCAATACGTTTGTTCTCTACTTCTGTGTCTCAATTTCTGCCCTGCAAACCGGTACATCTGTACCATTTTCTAGGTTCCACATATATGCGTTAATATACAATATTTGTTTTTCTCTTTCTGACTTAACTTCACTCCATATGACAGTCTCTAGATGCATCCACGTCTCTACAAATGACCCACTTTTGCTACTTTTTATGGCTGAGTAATATTCCATTGTATATATGTACCACATCTTCTTTATCCATTCATCTGTCGATGGGCATTTAGATTGTTTCCATGACCTGGCTATTGTAAATAGTGCTGCAATGAACATTGGAGTGTATACGTCTTTTTGAATTATGGTTTTCTCTGGGTATATGCCTAGCAGTGGGATCACTGGGTCATATGGTAATTCTATTTTTAGTTTTTTAAGGAACCTCCATACTGTTCTCCATAGTGGCTGTATCAATTTACATTCCCACCAACAGTGCAAGAGGGTTCTCTTTTCTCCATACCCTCTCCAGCATTTGTTGTTTGTAGATTTTCTGATGATGTCCATTCTACCTGGTGTGAGGTGATACCTCATTGCAGTTTTGATTTGCATTTCTCTAATGATTAGTGATGTTGAGCAGCTTTTCACGTGCTTCTTGGCCATCTGTATGTCTTCTTTGGAGAAATGTCTATTTTGGTCTTCTCATTTTTTGATTGGGTTGTTTTTGTTTGTTTGTTTGTTTGTTTGTTTTTGTGGTATGCGGGCCTCTCACTGTCGTGGCCTCTCCCGTTGCGGAGCACAGGCTCCGGACGCGCAGGCTCAGCAGCCATGGCTCACGGGCCCAGCCACTCCACGGCATGTGGGATCCTCCCGGACCAGGGCACGAACCTGTGTCCCCTGCATCCGCAGGTGGACTCTCAACCACTGTGCCACCAGGGAAGTCCTGTTTGTTTTTTTAATATTGAGCTGCATGAGCCGTTTATATATTTTGGAGATTAATCCTTTGTCCGATGATTCATTTGCAAACATTTTCTCCCATTCTGAGGGTTGTCTTTTTGTCTTATTTATGGTTTCCTTTGCTGTGCAAATGCTTTTAAGTTTCATTAGGTCCCATTTGTTTATTTTTGTTTTTATTTCCGTTATTGTAGGAGGTGGATCAAAAAAGATCTTGATGTGATTTATGTCAGAGTGTTTTTCCTATGTTTTCCTCTAAGAGTTTTATAGTGCCCACTCTTACATTTAGGTCTCTAATCCATTTTGAGTTTATTTTTGTGTATGGTGTTAGGGAGTGTTCTAATTTCATTCTTCTACATGCAGCTGTCCAGTTTTCCCAGCACCTCTTATTGAAGAGACTGTCTTTTCTCCATTGTATATCCTTGCCTCCTTTGTCATAGACCATAGGTGCATGGGTTTATCTCTGGGCTTTCTATCTTGTTCCATTGATCTATATTTCCGTTTTTGTGCCAGTACCATATTGTCTTGATTACTGTAGCTTTGTAGTATAGTCTGAAGTCAGGGAGTCTGATTCCTCCAGCTCCATTTTTTCCCCTCAAGACTGCTTTGGCTATTTGGGGTCTTTTGTGTCTCCATACAAATTTTAAGATTTTTTGCTCTAGTTCTGTATAAAAATGCCATTGGTAAGTTGATAGGGATTGCATTGAATCTGTTGATTGATTTGGGTAGTATAGTCATTTTCATAATATTGATTCGTCTAATCCAAGAACATGGTATATCTCTTCATCTGTCGGTATCATCTTTAATTTCTTTCAACAGTGTCTTATAGTTCTTTGCATACAGGTCTTTTGTCTCCCTCTGTAGGTTTATTCCTAGGTATTCTATTCTTTTTGTTGCAGTGGTAAATGGGAGTGTTTCCTTAATTTCTCTTTCAGAATTTTCATCATTAGTGTATAGGAATACAAGAGGTTTCTGTGCATTAATTTTCTATCCTGTAACTTTATGAAATTCATTGATTAGCTCTAGTAGTTTCCTGGTAGTATCTTTAGGATTCTCTATATATAGTATCATGTCATCTGCAAACAGTGACAGTTTTACTTCTTTTTTTCCAATCTGTAGTCCTTTTATTTCTTTTTCTTCTCTGTTGCTGTGCCCAGGACTTCCAAAACTATGTGGAATAATAGTGGTGAGAGTGGACATCCTTGTCTTGCTCCTGATCTTAGAGGAAATGCTTTCAGTTTTTCACCATTGAGAATGATGTTTGCTGTGGGTTTGTCATATATGGCCTTTATTATGTTGAAGTAAGTTCCCTCTATGCCCACTTTCAGGAGAGTTTTTTATCATAAATAGGTATTGAATATTGTCAAAAGCTATTTCTGCATCTACTGAGATGATCATATGGTTTTTATTCTTCAATTTGTTAATATCATGTATCACATTGATTGATCTGCGTATATTGAAGCATCCTTGCATCTCTGGCATAAATCCCACTTGATCATGGTGTATGATCCTTTTAATGTGTTTTTGGATTCTGTTTGCTAGTATTTTGTTGAGGATTTTTGCATCTATATTCATCAGTGATATTGGTCTGTAATTTTCTTTTTTTGCAGTGTCTTTGTCTGGTTTTGGTATCAGGGTGATGGTGGCCTCATAGAATGAGTTTGGGAGTGTTCCTTCCACCTCAATTTTTTGGAAGAGTTTGAGAAGGATGGGCGTTAGCTCTTCTCTAAATGTTTGATAGAATTCACCTGTGAAGCCATCTGGTCGTGGACTTTTGTTTGTTGGAAGATTTTTAGTCACAGTTTCAATTTCGTTACTTGTGATTGGTCTGTTCATATTTTCAGTTGCTTCCTGGTTCTGTCTCAGAAGGTTATACCTTTCTAAGAATTTGTCCATTTCTTCCAGATTGTCCATTTTATTGGCATAGTGTTGCTTGTAGTAGTCTCTTAGGATGCTTTGTATTTTGGCAGTGTCTGTTGTAACTTCTCCTTTTTCATTTCTAATTTTATTGATTTGAGTTCCCTTCCTCTTTTTCTTGATGAGTCTGGCTAATGGTTTATCAATTTTGTTTATCTTCTCAAAGAACCAGCTTTTAGTTTTATTGATCTTTGCTATTGTTTCTATTTCATTTATTTCTGCTCTAATCTTTATGACTTCCTTCCTTCTGCTAACTTTGAGTTTTGTTTGTTCTTTCTCTAGTTTAGGTGTAACATTTAGGTGTAACATTAGATTGTTTATTTGAGATTTTTCTTGTTTCTTGCGGTAGGCTTGTATAACTATAACCTTCCCTCTTAGAACTGCTTTTGCTGCATCCCATAGGTTTGGATCATGTTTTCATTGTCATTTGTCTCTAGGTATTTTTTATTTCCTCTTTGATTTCTTCAGTGATCTCTTGGTTATTTAGTAATGTATTGTTTAGCCTCCATGTGTTTGTGTTTTTCACATTCTTTTCCCTTTAATTGATTTCTAATCTCATAGTGTTGTGGTCAGAAGACATTCTTGATATGATTTCAATTTTCTTAAATTTACTGAAGCTTGATTTGTGACCCAGGATGTGGTATATCCTGGTTAATGTTCCATGTACACTTGAGAAGAAAGTGTAATCTGCTGTTTTTGGATGGAATGTCCTATAAATATCAATTAAATCTATCTGGTCTATTATGGCATTTAAAGCTTGTGTTTCCTATTAATTTTCTGTTTGGATGATCTGTCCATTGGTGTAAATAAGGTGTTAAAGTCACCCACTATTATTGTGTTACTGTTGATTTCCTCTTTTATAGCTGTTAGCAATTGCCTTACATATTGAGGTGCTCTTATGTTGGGTGCATATATATTTATAATTGTTATATCTTCTTCTTGGATTGATCCCTTGATCATTATGTAGTGTCCTTCCTTGTCTCTTGTAACATTCTTTATTTTAAAGTCTATTTTATCTGATGAGTATTGCTACTCCAGATTTCTTTTGATTTCCATTTGCATGGAATATCTTTTTCCATCCCCTCACTTTCAGTCTGTTTGTGTCCCTAGGTCTGATGTGGGTCTCTTGTAGACAACATATATATGGGTCTTGTTTTTGTATCCATTCAGCCAGTCTGTGTCTTTTGGTTGGAACATTTAATCCATTCACGTGTAAGGTAATTATCGATATGTCTGTTCTTATTACCATTTTCCTAATTGTTTTGGGTTTGTTTTTGTAGGTCCTTTTCTTCTCTTGTGTTTCCCACGTAGAGAAGTTCCTTTAGCATTTTTTGTAGAGCTGGTTTCGTGGTGCTGAATTCTCTTATCTTTTGCTCGTCTGTAAAGCTTTTGATTTCTCTGTCAAATCTGAATGAGATCCTTGCTGGGTAGAGTAGGTTCTTCTCTTTCATCACTTTAAGTATATCATGCCACTCCCTTCTGGCTTGTAGAGTTTCTGCTGAGAAATCAGCTGTTAACCTTATGGGAGTTCCCTTGTATGTTGTTGTTTTTCCCTTGCTGCTTTCAATAATTTTTGTTTGTCTTTAATTTTTGCCAATTTGATTGCTATGTGTCTCGGCGTGTTTTTCCTTGGGTTTATCCTGTATGGGACTCTCTGAGCTTCCTGGTCTTGGGTGGCTATTTCCTTTCCCATGTTAGGGAAGTTTTTGACTATAATCTCTTCAAATATTTTCTCGGGTCCTTTCTCTCTCTCTTCTCCTTCTGGGACCCTTATAATGCGATTGTTGTTGCATTTAATGTTGTTCCAGAGGTCTCTTAGGCTATCTTCATTTGTTTTCATTCTTTTTTCTTTATTCTGTTCCACAGCAGTGAATTCCACCATTCTGTCTTCCAGGTCACTTATCCGTTCTTCTGCCTCAGTTATTCTGCTATTGATTCCTTCTAGTGTAGTTTTCATTTCAGTTATTGTATTGTTCATCTCTGTTTGTTTGTTCTTTAATTCTTCTAGATCTTTATTAAACATATCTTGCATCTTCTCGATCTCTGCCTCCATTCTTTTTCTGAGGTCCTGGATCATCTTCACTATCATTATTCTGAATTCTTTTTCTGGAAGATTGCCTATGTCCACTTCATTGAGTTGTTTTTCCAGGGTTTTATCTTGTTCCTTCATCTGGTAGATAGCCCTCTGCCTCTTCATCTTGTCTCTCTTTCTGTGAATCTCTTTTTTGTTTTTTTTAAGTGTTGAATACTATTCCATTTTCTAGATGTACCATACTTTATATTATCCATTCTCCAACTGAAGGACATCTTTTTTGCTGCCCATTAAATTTCAGCTAGAAGTTTTCTTCTTTTTCAAGATTGATTCTAAAAACCAACTTTCTCCAACCCCTTTCCCCATACAGCCACCAATTCTCTTCTTAGCCTTCCTTAAACTTCATGTCCAGAATACTTTTTCTAGATCTTTCTCTTTTTGTAATTGTATAAAATACACATAACATAAAATTTACCGTGTTAACAATTTTCAAGATTAGTTACAGTAGTCTTTAGATATGTTCATATTTTTGTGCAACCAATCTCCAGAGCTTTTTTTACCTTGCAAAACTGAAACTCTGTACCCAGTAAATAACTACCCCTCATTTTCCTCCTACCTTCAGCCCCTGGAAACCAGCATCCTACCTTCTGTCTCTGAATTGACTACACTGGGAACCTCATATAAGTGGAATCATACAGTATTTGCCTTTTTGTGACTGGCTTATTTCACTTATTGTAATGTCTTCGAAGTTCATCCATATTACAACATGTGTCAGAATTTCCTTTCTTTTTAAGGCTGAATAATATCATATTGTATGTATATACCACATTTTGTTTATCCATTCATCTGCTGATGGACACTTGGGTTGCTTCCACCTTTTGGCTATTCTGAGTAATGCTGCTATGAACATGGGGGTATAAATATCTCTTCAAGACTCTGCTTTTAATTCTTTTGGATACATACCCAGAAGTAGAATTCCTGGATCATATGGTAGTTCTTTAAAAAATTTTTTTGAAGAACTGCCATACTGTTTTCCATAGCAGCTGCTCCCTTTTACATTCCTACTGACAAGGTTCTAATTTCTTCACATCCTAGCCAACACTTGCAATTTTCTATTTTTTTCTGATGGTGTGAGGTAATGTCTCATTGTGGTTTTGATTTGCATTTCACTGATGATCAGTGATGTTGAGCATTTTGCCTCTTTCTATAACTCCTATCGTCTTCCCTTTAACTATGATGCACAATAGAGCAGTCCTCCCCACACAGCTTCTGCACAGGTTGTTTGTGCTCATCCGTGTGACTGCAGGCCAGTCACATAAGATATATTGATCTTCCCTCTTTTTCAGATTGTAAATACCTGGAGGAGGAGGAGGACTGTGGTTTTCTTATTCTCCACAGTGACTTAGGAAAGTCTGCATTTAGGGCCTGGGTGTGTGATGATTTCCCAGTAAACCAAGTGTGGTGGGATGTGATGTCCAGAAAACATGGCTGACAGCAAAGGTTAGGGAGTGTTTAGCGCCCCCCAAGGAATTAGCCAGGCATCCACAACTTCTCTCAGGGCTCACTCCCATTGTCCTCTGCACCTCTCCTCCCCAGGTACAAGCCTCGGGAGAAGCTGAAGGTGAACTTTGGCACTCCCGAGTTCCTGGCCCCAGAAGTCGTCAATTACGAGTTTGTCTCGTTCCCAACGGACATGTGGAGTGTGGGAGTCATAACCTACATGCTGTGAGTGCCCAGGGGCCTCACGCCCCACTGGGAATGGGGGCCATTTGTCTTAGTTTGGGTATCCTTAGAAGCAGCAAGAATTTGAGGGCAAGGAATTTATTGGGGAGGCATCCCTAAGAAAAGCCAACAGAGAAGTGGGGAAGTGAAACGGGGAAGGAAGGCAGCCAGTAAAGTGTGTGTGGTGGAGACAGTAACCACTGTGGGCACCTGGAGTTTAATCCTGCAGGGAACTGGGGCCCACTGTGGGACACCCACTCAGAGCTAGGCCAGCTAGTGGGGGAGGGAGTTGGGGTATTAATACACCGACTCTAATCAGTTGTTGCTAGTGGGCTGGTCCCAGAATTATTAATTCCCTGAAACTTCTGGGTGGATAAATCAGCTTCCACTGGAGAGAAAGCCCTCTGGCAAAGAAATGCAGGTGCTGTGGTGCAAGTGGGACTGGAGTGCATTGAAGTGGTAAGGAGAGGGGAGGGCAGGGCAGAGCACAGCTCCTGCATCTTCTAACTTTGTCCTTCTGCTCTGCACTCCCTGTTTTCTGTGGGCTGAGGAAGCAGAGTTAGGATGGGCTGAGAGGAGGTATGTACACAGACTAAATGTCCTCTTCTCTCTCCAACTGTGGACATCCCTCAGCTATTTCCTCAGAGGCCCAACAAAATCAAGCTTTGCTCCCAGTCTTATTATTACAGTTTAACTCTTTCCCCACACTTTGTGTGTGTGTTACACCAGGTTGGGGAATATTGTGGCCCAAGGCCAGCCAGTGAAGTTGTCTCATCTCTCTGCCCTCCTCTAGAGGAGCCTAATAAAGCCAGTTTTCCTTTGGCCCCTGAGGCCTGGGTAGTCTCAGAGACATGCCAAGCTATCTTCACATTCAGTCAAATGTACCTGATAAATGGGCATATTGGGTTGGATCCAAATTTACTCTTACTTCAGGGTAAGGGGGAATGTGGTGAGCATGATAGGGGACTTATTCCACCACTCTTCCTGTCATCAATTTTTCAGTGCTTCCACTTCATTGAGCGCACTGGACTTCTCCTGTGGAGAGGCAATGGGGGTGCTTTTTTTTTGAACCCTCTTGGTTCTGATTAGTTCTGCTTGACCTTGTAAGAGTCTTCTTTATATTGTCGGTGTGTGTTGGCAGGTATAGCTTCCACATACTGACAGTCCTTTCTCTCCTCTGTAGGCTCAGTGGTTTGTCGCCATTTCTAGGGGAAACGGATGCAGAGACCATGAATTTCATTGTGAACTGTAGTTGGGATTTTGATGCTGACACCTTTGAAGGGCTGTCAGAGGAGGCCAAGGACTTTGTCTCCCGGTTGCTGGTCAAAGAGAAGAGGTACCCTTTATTGCTTGTCACCCATGATCCATCCTGATGGTGACCATCCATTTAGGTGCTGTGGAAATCAGGCTGGTGCTGGGCAGGGCTGCTGAAGCGAATGGTCCTTTCTCCCTGTAGACCGATTCTCTTCAGGATTTCTTAGTCTGCTACTTCTTTGGGGAAAAAAAAGAAAAGGTAGCAGGGAAAGGGACAAAGGAAGTCAGCTAAGAAACAAGCAACTAGGAGCATAAAATCTAGACAAGAGTTTTAGAAAGGACCATATTTACAAATAAGACCTATTTCCAAGTTATTGCTTTTCATAGGCTAATGTTGAAAAAAAGTTGAGATATGCAGTTGTTATTCCCCAGAATAAAAGACAGAAAACCTTATTTCTTGGTGATGAAGACCTACTTCATTTTCAGTAGCTATATCAAGGTTATGGGTTGGGCCACTGAGTTTTCCGATACTCAGACATATGGGAATAACTACAAGTGGTGGGGCCCAAGATCTGGGCTCTGAGACAGCTCTCGTTCCCTGGCCTTGACTGTTTGAAAAGTTATGTGAGAGGAAACATATTTCTAATTCAGATGAACAAGTTGACATTATTCTCTGTGAAGAAAGATGAGCTTCTTTCAAGGCTCATGCTCTTTTACTTCTTAAGAGCAATTCCAGGCACAGCTGGCCCTCCTACTGTCCTGCCTTGATTCCCCAGCTCTCTCTGGGAGGTGGTGATTAATCACCAGGACACATACCCTCAATAGAGGGCAGGGAACATTTTGCTGACGACATTCTTGCACTTTTAAGGATGGGAATTTTAGGTAGTAGGTCTTTTTTTAGCACGTGGCATGAATCTGCCTATATGATTAATCTGTTCCACTGACTCAGCTTCCTACCAATTAAACAGATTTTGGATAGCCAGAAAAATGCAACCCCAACTAAAAGTCTCACCTGCTGTTTGATTTCACAGCTGCAGAATGAGTGCCACACAGTGCCTGAAACATGAGTGGTTGAATAACTTGCCTGCCAAAGCTTCTAAATCGAAAGTTCGTCTCAAATCCCAACTATTGCTGCAGAAATACATGGCTCAGAGGAAATGGAAGGTATCTGTTTTTCTTTTAGTAAAAGCAGCATTTGTTTTCTTAAAATGTCCTTTGAAAGAAGTGTACTAAGTTTTTACTTACGTTTTGATTCTAAATAGATTATTTAGGGGGAAAACTGTCTCACGTCAAAAACCTGTTACCTTCGCAACGGAAGAGGCCACAACAGTGAGAGGCCCGCGTACCGCAAAAAAACAAAAACAAACAAAAAAACCTGTTACCTTGATTAAAAAATGCCACAGACCAAAAGTGACTGGCATAAAAATAGCTTTCAATTCATACTTATGTGAACACTTGAAGTGACAGAATGAAGTCTGAGCATGTGTTCTCAATGAACACCGCAGTGCAGCGCTCAGAACTAACTGCCCATAGCTTGAGGATGATTCCTCCACATTTTAGAAAAAGGGCCTAGGAAAGCCCTATTAGGCTTTGAAAGCTTTATAATTTTGTTTACAGCAGAACGCTTTGGAACCATGGACATAGAATGTCTCTTAAAAACAATTGTCCTCCAGGGAAGTGACTTTCCAACATTTTGATATTGGCTTAGATCTTCAATAAAAAACAAAACCAAAATGCTTTACCCAGAGAGCCAGTATACAAGTACACGTATACTCGCACACGTGTGAAACAAAAATACTGCGACATTTGCTCCACAGAGTGTGATGCACTTTTGATATTTTCTATTCTATGATATTTAGTTTCATTTAAAAAAAGTTGTTAGTCATGCCCCACCAATTTGATTTCATGACCCACTGGTGGGTTGTGAGTTACAATTTGAACCATTCTAGGGTGCTCCATTTTTCACATGAAAAGGGTGGGATAACATATTTTCTCACTTCAAACTTGCTCTAAACATGTCCCTGAAAGTCATGTGACTGTTTTACTATAATTGTGGTAGAATCTTCTTTTCCCCTTTAGTTATCAATTTTAAACAAACCCAAGTGGCTAAACTTAAGCAAGTCCTTTTATTGTTTCTTCTTAAAGTAATTGATCTATAAATATGCCTTTTTCCCTTCCTTTTTTCTCTCCTTACCTTAAGAAACACTTCTACGTGGTGACTGCTGCCAACAGGTTAAGGAAATTTCCACCTTGTCCCTAATCCTCAACTCTGCTGCTCCCATGGGCCCAGAAATTACTGAGACTTGTGGTGAAGTCATGACTGAAGATTTTTAATAATCTGGCTTTCTACTTATTTTGTAAAAAAAGGTTATGGCTGTTGCCTTCCTTGTGGATGAAAAGTGGCTGTAAAGAGACTGACCTAAGAACTTTTTTCTGCCTTATAAGATCAGTTGAAATGCTGGGATTACTTTTCAAGTGTACCTACTTTTGGTGATAAGTGTAGGCATGCTTTAGGTAGGTAGGAAAGCTTCTACTTTGCATATGTCAAATTTAATGTCTAAGCTTACTCTGATTAAAGAACCCAGTGGACTATCACGCAGGGCATGTTAGTATTACCTCCTCCAGTGCAAAGAATTCCTAGCATTTTGACTTGCTCAGGTGTGAGCTGACATTTTGTACTACATTTGTTGCTCTAGTGTGAAGCAACGTGGATTTAGGGCAGAGATCCTCAAACTTGTTTTAACGTGTGCTCCCTTTTGAGAATCAAAACATGCATCCTTTAATATTCTTTGAAATTTCAAAATGTACTGACTGTCATGGCTATATCAGAGCAATGATAGTTTTGAATAAGCTTTTAAAATCTGTACATACCTCTACCCTCTCCTAATTCTGCCCTGTCCTGACATTGGCAGTCTCCCTCCTGATCTCTCTTCCACAGTTATGAATCTATGGTCTAGTAAGTCTGGGAACTGATATGTAATATGTGAAAGAGAGATAAGAATGTAATGATGTTCAGCTTTCTGAGAGAAACACAGAAATGATCAAGAGAAAACAAATGCAAACTGCTCTCCTACTGTTTTATCAGGTATATACCCATCACTTAACTAACTTCAAGAAATTATTAACAAGGAGTAATTATTCAAAAGGAAACAATCCTTTTAATTTCCTTAGTTGTAAGGAAGTTTTTTGCTATTCTCATGACCTTCTTGGGCCAGAAGTTTTTAGTTACTTTTAATTTTTAATTAGCCATGCAACAGTTTCACAGCCTTTCAGGACTTTTGTCCCATAATAAAGACTTTTTTTATTGTGGGGAGAGAGGCAGAAGATGGAGATATTAATCCTCCTGCTGCATTTCTTCGGTTATAACTTTCCTCTGGAACACTAACCCCTGTTGGGAAGCTAAGATTTTCAGTATCAGCACATCTAGGCCTGCTCCAAGCTTGTCAGCTTGTGGATGAATATCAGAAGAGATGGCTGCTGGAAACCTCCCTTTCATGGGCCAGTAACAGTGATTTGGTAAAATGCTTTATTTTTAAGGTGTTCTGAAGGCAGCCTCCAGAAGGAGCTATAGAGGATATCTATAGTTCCATCTATAGTATGGTGATTCTTCCCTTCCATGGGACTTCACATTCTTGGGGGAATGCTATAAATCTTCTCCCCAGAAAAATATAGTTAGTTATCCTGATCTAGAGCACCACTCCCTCATGGAAATATAATATGAGCCATATACATAATTTAAAATTTTCTGATAGCTTCTCTAAAAATACCCTGGTAAAATTAATTTTAATAATTTATTTAACATATCAAAACCTATTTTAATATGTAATCAATATAAAAATTATTGAATTTTTTTCATACTAAGTCTCCAAAATCTGGTGTGTATTTTACACTTAAAATACATGCCAGTTCAGATTCTAAATTTTTATCAGACATACAATTTGTATTTAGATTTCATAAAATTTACTGTGGAAAAATATAGTCACATATTCAAGTTGTTCAAGCATCTTAAATATTTTCTAGTATTTTTATGATTAATTAAAATGAAATAAAATTAGAAATACAGTTGCATTAGCCACATTTTAAGTGCTTAATAGCCACATATGTTTAGTGGCTTCTATATAAGACAGGGCAGATCCAGAGAAAATCCGATAGCTATCAAATTTTAATTTTTCCCCCTATATGCTGTTATTCTCTACCTAGAGAAACTTTTCAACAAAGTTCCTTTGAGGGATTTGTTTAGACCAGGCCCACACAAGTGAGAGGTACTGCAGAAGTTAGCTTCCCTTATTTGAAAGGCGAGGGAGCTTTTATGAAACTTTAATTTTCTGGATATTTTTAGTTCTCTGCTGGTGTGTACTTGAAAATTTTTTAGATTGCAACTTTGCTAGCATTAACTATTTCAAACGGGACTTTTTAATTTGAATGAACAGTCATTGAAAACTTCTGGGAAATCAATGATACTCCAATATAAAATAAAAATTAAATTTAAAAAAATGAAAGAAAACTGCTGGGCAGAGGAACTCTGAAAGGTAGTCAGGACCCACTTTTTTCACCTATCAGATTTGGTGAGGGTGTGGGGAAAATGGAATTTTTCACTTTTGATGAATATGTACCCAAATAAAAGTCATGCCCATACTTTCACCCGGCAATTCCATTTCTAGAAATTTATCCCTCAGCAATACTTGAACAAGCGGGCAGAGATGTATGCAAAGTGACCTTTACTGTAGCAAAATGGCCCATATAGGTTGAAAACAACCTATATGTGCCTATCAGCAAGGGTTTAAATTTTGCCACATACATATGGAAGGTTACCTTGTAGCCAGTAAAGATAGATCTTGATGTACTGAGTTTTATTATGAAAAAAATTATAGAACATATATATGGTATTATCCCATTTATGGAGAGACATGCTTATATGTGCATTAAACTTTTCTAGGTTATGCAAGAAAGTTAACAGTGTGGTGCAGAAAGTGGGTGATGGGGAGAGAGGGAATTCTACTTTTCACTTTATTACTTTCTAAATCATTTGAATTTTTTTTTTAACAATGAGCATGTATTGCTTTTAAAATTAAAAATTAGCAACCCACTGTCAAGTGTGGACCTTGTCTTGACCCTGATTTGAGCAAACAAACGATAAAAAGATATTTCAGAGACATCCAGGGAACTTTAATTCTAAATTGCATATTTGGGCTTCCTTGGTGGTGCAGTGGTTAAGAATCTGCCTGCCAATGCAGGGGACACGGGTTCGAGCCCTGGTCTGGGAAGATCCCACATGCCGCGGAGCAACTAAGCCCGTGCACCAGAACTACTGAAGCCCATATGCCTAGAGCCTGTGCTCCTCAACAAGAGAAGCCACCGCGATGAGAAGCCCGTGCACTGCAATGACAAGTAGCCCCCACTCACCTCAACTAAAGAAAGCCCGCGTGCAGCAACGAAGACCTGATGCAGCCAAAACTAAATAATTTTTTTTAAATTGCATATCTGATGATAGAATTTCTATTAATATTGTGACGTATGATAATGGTAATGTGGCTATAATGTGGGTTAAATGACTTCAGGAAAAAGGGAGATACAGTTAAGCAAGTGTGGCAAAATCTTAACTGTTGGGTTTGGGTAGTCAGTATGGGGTAGCATAATATTGTCTTCTAGTAAAGAGGTATATATTTGTTGTATACATTTGAAAACTTTCATGATAAAACATTTTTTGATCAGTTAAATAAGCCAAGAGGAGCTGTTAAAGAAATGAGCTTCCGGAAAGTCTTTACAACAGTACTGAAATATGGACCCACTAAGTAGTAAGCTTCCATAGCTGGAGTATGAATGTGTTGGAAAATTGTGAAGGATTCCTGCCCTAGGAGGGCATTTGGACAAGATTGCTTTAAGGCAATTCCCCTACCCCACAACTAGTTTAAAAAATAACGAAGTACCTACTACATTCCAGATAATCAAGATATATTACCATCACCTGCTTTCAGGGCATAGAAGAAAAAGTCACAAACAGTACTTATATTTATTCTCATGAAATCAACAGTGAAAAGGCAATCTTAAGAATGGGAGAAAATATTTGCAATAATTTTTTAATAGGGGGTTAATATTTACACTATATAAAGAACAACTCAACAACAAAAAACCTATTAAAAAAATGGGTGAAGGACTTGAACTGACATCTTCCCAAATGGCAAACAAGCACATGAAAAAGTGCTCACTAATCATTAGAGGAATGCAAATCAAAACCACAATGAGATACCACCTCACACCCATTTAGGATGGCTACTAACAAAAAAAAACAGAAAATACGTGTTGGCCAGGATGTGGAGAAATTGGAACCCTTATGCACTGTTGGTAGGAATGTAATATGATGCAGTTATTATGGAAAACATAATATGTTTCCTGGTGGTTCCTCAAATTTAAAAACAGAATTATCAAATGTCACTTCCAGGTAAATGCCCGAAATAATAGAAAGCAGGATCTCCAAGAGACACATAACTATACACGTCTATAGCAGCACTATTCACAACAGCCAAGAGGTAAAAGCAACCTAAATGTTCATTGACAGATGAATGGATAAAGTGTGGTATATCCACACAATGGAAAATTATTCGGACTTAAAAAGGAAAGAAATTCTGACACATGCCACAATATAATGAACCTCAAGGACATTATGCTAAGTGAAAAACAGCAAAAAATGAATACCATATGATTCCACTTAGATGAAGTATCTAGCTAGAATAGTTAAAATTCAGACGGAGGTAGAATGGTGGCTGCCAGAGGCTGGGGGAGGGAGGAATGGGAGTTGTTTAATGGGTTTCATGGGTAGAGTCAGCTTTGCAAGATGAAGAGTTCTGGAGATCACATAACAATGTGAATGTACTTAACACTAGTGAACTGTACTCTTAAAAATTGTTAAGATAGTGAATTTTATATTTACCACAATTTTTTAAAAAAGTGAATGTGCTTTAATTTTACCTGGTGATGAATAGATTGCTTTGACCCAAAGCTAGAATCTAAATCTTGGTACCAAAATCAAATTATATACCTTCTTAAAATAAATGAGGAAAAGACTCACATCCATTTTAGATCAAAGTAATAATAGAAGCACTATTTAGTGAATGCCTTCTAAGTGTCACACACTTTACAAATATTACCTTTAATTCTCACAAGGTAGATAATATTTCCATTTTATAAACAAGGAAACTGAAGCTCATTAAGGTTGTAATATTTCCTCAGGGTATAAGTGGCAGAGTCAGAATTTAAATGCAAGTGCATGTGGTTCCAAAGCTCACGTTCATTCCCCTCTACCACATGGCTGTGGGACATTATGCATGTGTGGGATCATTTGATTACAGCATTTCTCTAACCTTAGCTTGCTAAATGTCTAGAATTAAAAGGGGCAGGGAAAGAAAATCACTCCCTTAGTTACTCCTGTTCTATGCAGCAGGTATTATACCTTATTTACAGCAGATAGAAGGCAACCACTATTATTGATTCCATTCTGATTAGGCTTTAAAAATTTGGATGCAATCACTTTATTGCATTCTTCATGGAAATATTTAATTAGATCATGTATTCTTTATTTTTGAAAGTTAATAAACTTGATTTTTTAGAGCAGTTTTTAGGTTCATAGCAAAATTGAGCAGGAAGGACAGAGATTTCCGCTATGCCCTCTGTACCTGCCCATACCGCCTCATCCACAACCTCCTCCACTATTGACATCACCCGCTACAGTGGGTGTATTTACTACAGTTGATGAACCTACAATGACACATTGTTATCACCCAAAGTCCATTGCTAACATTAGGGTTCACTCTTGGTATTGCACATTCTGTGGGTTTTGATGAATGTATAATGATATATATCCACCATTGTAATATCATACAGAATAGTTTCACTGCCCTAAAAATCCTTTATGCTCTGCCTATTCATCTCTGCCCCCACCCCAACCCCTGGAGACCACTGATCTTTTTACTGTCTCCATAGTTTTTTCCTTTTTCATAGTGTCATATACTTGGAGCCATAAGGCCTTTTCATATTGGCTTCTTTCACTTAGAAGTACGCATTTAAATGTCCTCCATGTCTTTTCATGATGTGATAGCTCATTTCCTTTTAGTGCTGAATAATATTCCATGGTCTGGATGTACTACAGTTTATCCATTCACCTACTGAAAGACATCTTGGTTGCTTCTAAATTTTGGCAATTATGAATAAAGGTGCAATAAATATCAATGTGTAGGTTTTTGCAGACGTAAGTTTTCAACTCATTTAAGCAAGTACCAAGGAGCTGATTACTGGATTACATGGTAAGAGTATGTTTAGTTTCGTAAGAAGCTCCCAAACTGTCTTCCAAGTAGCTGTAACATTATGCCTTACCACAAGCAACGAATGAGAGTTCCTATTGTTCCACATCCTCGCCAGCATTGTTCTTCTCCTTCAATATCGACTTGTTGTTCTGGGTCTTTTAATTTTCATATAAACTTTAGTCTGTTGATGTCCACAAAATGCTGGGACTTTGATTGGAATTGTGTTGAATCTATACATCAAGTTGGGAAGAACTAACATCTCAACAATATTGAGCCTTTCTATCCATGAACATGCAATCTCTCCATGCATTTTATTCTCCTTAGATATGTTGATATTTTATTGGAGTTTTGAAGTTAGCTTTGTAGTAGATCATGTATTCTTAATTTTGGTTAAAATCATGTCTGGCATGATGCCTCAGAGCCCCTAGCAACTTATCTTTCCAGGCCCTTTTCCATAGTTTTAAAGTAAGTATTTAGTAAGGTTACATTTTTCAGTATGTGGATATCAAAGAAAATAAACCTTGGGCTCTTTTTTAAAGTATAATTGACTTACAATATTATATAAATTTCAGGTGTACAATATAGTGATTTGATATTTCTACACATTATGATCACCAGTCTAGTTATCATGTCATCAGTGATTACATATTATTGACCATATTCCCTATGCTGTACATTACATCCCCATGACATTTATTTTATAACTGGTAGTTTGTACTCCTTAATCTCCCTCACCTATTTCACTCATCCCCCCTACCCACCTCCCATCTGGCAACCACCAATTTGTTCTTTGTTTGTTTTGTCCATTCGTGTTTTGTTTTTAGATTCCACATGAGATCATACGGTATTTGTACTTCTGTCTGACTTATTTCACTTAGCATA
Organism: Delphinus delphis; assembly: GCF_949987515.2. Lineage (NCBI taxonomy): Eukaryota > Metazoa > Chordata > Mammalia > Artiodactyla > Delphinidae > Delphinus > Delphinus delphis. Next base: position 22,773,062 of record NC_082702.1, on the reverse strand, counting down.
ATACCCTCTAGGTCTATCCATGTTGTTACACTTTAGTCTGTTTCTTAATTTTTTAATATGATGCTAATATATAATTATGTGAGACCTCTATGTGTTTCTTTCTGTATTTTAATACTTACTAAATACTTACACCAGGAGCTGTACTAAATGCTTTACATGTATTAGCTCAGATACTCCTCCAAATTATTCTATGAGGTAGACATTATTTTTATTCCTACTTATTGATTTGGCATAAAGAAGCTAATTAATTTGCTCAAGGTTTCACAGGTGGTAAATGGCTGAGTAGTGTTTTAAACCCAGAAAGTCTGATTCAAGAGTTTGTGCTCTGGGGAGCAGTATGGTTCAGTGTTCAGCAACCTGGGCTTTTTTCCTGCTAGAGTAGACGGCTTTTGGCATACCACAGATTCTCCCAAACTGATAACAACTGCACCTTGAATGCATATAAAAATAATATTTATTAACTTAGGTTGTACTATATATTTAGTCAAACCAAGAGATTAACACAAAAACTTAAAATCTTTAGACTCCATTCAGCTTGAATTTCATATTCTGGATAGGACAGTAGACTGTCTTTTGCTTAAAACAAAACAAGAAAGCAAAATGGTTTCAATGACATTTTGTAGGAGAGAGCAGACCTGTGGGGAGCCAAGGCTGAGCCAACCAGGCACTGTGGGTTATCTAACGAATTTGCTGCCCATGTGAGAGCCACCCTGCTCAGCCCCAATGCTGGTTTCTTTGCTATTAAGGATAGGATCCTTGTTATAAAAGTTCAAACAAATTTCCAAAGCCCTCACATCTTCCTTGAGGTGGCAGATGCACCGCTGGTTTGCAGTACAGGTGGTCCGGAAGCTGAAATCACTCTGTTGTAGCCTTTTGTGCTTTGGCAGCATTTTCCAAAATTTTCCTTTTCCACTGTTCATAATCCTGTGTCAGATCTTCATCTTTTTGCGGTTTATGTGGGATCTCTACTACATTCTCTATTTCTATGAGAGAAAAAAAATTTTTAATGTTTCAAAATCCTTATGTTTACAAATGAGTAAGAAAGAAGTAAGCTTGTTTACTTTAAAACCTCTATCTTAATTAAGGTAATAGGGAATAAGATACCAAAATGAGAAGTGGAAACAGAAGTTAACACATCAGTTTTTCACTCTCCCTTACACGCCAAGCATTCCAAGACATCTTGATGATAGCTAACATTTATCAAGCCCTGAATCCAGCACTTTTTAATTGTATTATCTCATTCAACCCTCACCACAATTATGTGAAATGGGTGCTAATATTAATCACATTTTATAGATTAGGAAGTTGAGGCTCACAGAAATTGTCACTTTCCTAAAATCACAGAACCACTCGGTGGTAAAGCAGGATTTGAACCTCAGCAGTTTGCCTTCAGATGTATTCTTAATTACATGATACTTCTGTAAACTACTGCTTGGAAAACTGTCTTATCAAATGATTAACTTCCAGGATTTAGTTAAAATCTGACTTTTTTTTTTAATTGAAGTACAGTTGATTTACAATGTTGTGTTAGTTTCTGGTGTACAGCAAAGTGATTCAGTTATACATATATGTATATTCTTTTCCATTATGGTTTATCACAGGATACTGAATATAGTTCCCTGTGCTACAGTAGGACCTTGTTGTTTATCCTTCGTATATATAATAGTTTGTATCTGATAGTCCCAAACTCCCAATCGAACCCTACTCCTTGGCAACAAGTCTGTTCTCTATGTCTGTGAGTCTGTTTCTGTTTCGTAGATAAGTTCATTTGTGTCATATTTTAGATTCCACATACAAGTGATATCATATGGTATTTGTCTTTCTCTTTGACTTATTTCACTTAGTATGATAATCTCTAGATCCATCCATGTTGCTGCAAATATAAAATCTGACTCTTGTCAAGGCAAGCTGCTAAAGCAGCAAAGGGCTGTTCACTGCATTAAACCCACTGTACACTAATCCCATTGTACTAATTTCAATGTTCATCCGGTGTTAATAATGCTTCACCCGTTGCTGAAGGTTCAACCACTGTCTTCTTTTTCTTCCATGGTGGAGTAGCTGAATCTCCAGGCTCTCCTTTAGGGGAAAAAAAAAGTATTATCAGAGTTAATTTTTCTCCTATTTTCAATTTTAGTTTTGGGGCTTATTTTGGATCACAAATAAAAACCAGATACCTTGATTGACCAAATACTAGGATAAGGAGAAGGCAAATGATCTTGCCCTTCTCTTTTCTTTGGCTTTTCCTGTCAGACTTCAGAACAGAGAATCTATTTTCTAGGTATGAATTTACGGAATCACAGGGTTGGTTATTTTGTTTTTGTTTTTTAGTTATTAAGCTATTTTATTTGAAAAATAGAAAAGAACAGTAATTTTCTCAGTAAAAACCGATCTTGTCTACAGATAGACAAGAATATATATTTCAGAGACGTTCTTTCAAATGACACATTCTTGCAACGTGGAATGAATACTCACTGTCGATCTGCTGCCCAATCTTCTCTAACTGTTTACAGAGTCGATCAAACATGGCTTTTTTTACACCGGATGTGGCTGCCATTTTATTTTTGTCCACCTTTAGCTTTAGAATCCTACAAAAGAATTTGATAACTTACTGTTCTTAAGATCAGTATTGTTATCTTCTTTGGCCAACCAGTTATCAACTTATTTCCTTTCCACTAAGGCTTTATGAAGAGCCCCCAACTGTTTAATTTTCCCTTTATTTCAAACGTATATCATTAGCTAAAACCATGCAAACTTACCTTTTAAAGCTATTTATTTAGTTATTTATTGTACTGCGAGAGATAAAATGCACATGGGGTCTGTTACATAACAAATAGGGCACATAAAAACATTTGCTATAGTACTTCATGCTTTATAGAACTCTTATACATCTCAGATGTTAACTTGTTAAATGACAATTACAGCATTTTAAAGTGTTTAACTCACTTTAAACACTTATGATGCTTATATTTATATGACTACAAGAATATAAACCACCCTCCCCTCCAAAAACCCCCCCTAATAACACTTCACAACAACCACTAATGAAAAATACAAAACAAACTTATTTAAAATAACAGACCCATTCAAACCTTTCTTTGTTCAGTGAAACGTGCTTTCAAAAGTGAGGTTGTCAATACTGCTTTCTACCATAACAGCCATACTCCCTCCACACATACATATACCTTTGTTGAAATAAAGGGACTATTTCTATTCACTAATAGTAGCTAAGGGAGCCAAACACACCAAAATTAGTGGTTAAATAGTAAGAAACCTATTCTTTAAGCACCAGCTACAATTTGTTTTCTAATGAGTTTTCCAGCAAGATAAAACAAGACAACTTTAGACAAAGATAACAATTACTAATATTTCCAGGGTAAAATTTCAGTATACACACAGATAACCCCAAAGATTCAAATTAAGAATTTATCATTGAAAAGTTTTATAAATTACTTGAAAAAGAGTTGCAATCAGTACTTAAAAAAATGTGACTGGAAAATCACAACTAAGCACTGTTTTAATGATAGGTTTCATGACTTAGCATACATATACATATATGTGGCTGTCACTTGGCAAGTGGGCTTTGGGCAACACTAGTTCCTAGTTGTCAGGTCCATCGTGGGATAAACTGAGAATCAGGTCACTTGGCCACTATTAAGGTTATTTAGGAAAATATGCTCTGAGTTGAAATCAACTAAATTAGAAGTATTCTTTGGCAACGAGAAATTTATTTATAAATTATAGACTTTTCTGAATGTTCAAAGGAACACTTACTTGCATGCTGAAAGTAGTGCAGCAGTGGTGAAAAGCGGCCTGGATAAGTCAAGATCCACTTGCTGTGTTTGTGGAAGACTGGACTCATAGCTAAGTGAAAGCAGTGTTTGCAGAGTTATTTGTTAGAAAATATTATTTCAAAGAAACTGAAAATGCAAATCAGAACTTACAAACTATTTAAATGTATAAGATATGCATTCTGTCACTTCAGCATATTAGTTATTTTTTAAGACGGAAAATTACCATGACATTGGATATTTCTGCTTTATGTATCAGTATCGATTTTCAGTTATATGCCTCATACCTTTGCAGTATCTTTGAAGCCATGTTCACTGCTTCTGTACAGCTAAACTGTACAGCTAGGTCTCTTATTCCAATATTCGAGTTCAGGCCCAGTAAACACTCAAAAGATTTAAGGCAACTCTGATACATCTTCTTGTTCAAACCAGAAAGTTTAATTAAATAATCCTTTGAAAGGAAAAACAGATGAATCATAAAAATCATAAGTGCTGTATATTAGTGCCTTTAACACTTGTTTAATAAGTCAACTTTCCAAGATTAATTAATTCTGTGGCAAGTCACTCTACCTAAAGGTTTAGCTTCATTTAGTCAAAAATCAGTAATCATATCAGACAAGTTAAGTACCGCTGGCAATAAGCTCATACTATAGAAAGGCAGTCATGCATGTGTGCAGATAATTTAAAATACAACATAGTGTTACCACAGCCAAGCTGTGAATTAAAAAACACAGGAGATGCATATATGGTTATTTGCTTTAACAAAGGTGCCAATGTGCAATTCATTGGAAAAACAAAGGAGGGAAGTAGTGGGAGTGAGGTGGGGAGGGAGAGTGTGTGTGAAAGGGAGATAAGAGGGAAACTGGGAGAGAAACAGGAGGATCAACAACTGAGGGACACCAACTCTGCTTGGGAACGGAAAGCTTAATAAAGGATGTAACAGCAAGGCAGCGTCATTTTAAGACAAACAGGAGCTTGCTAGAAAAGCATTCCAGGTTAAAAAAAAAAAGGCATTGCATTTACAAAGTCAGTCATTAAGATGCATGGTCTGTTAAGTGAACAGTGTAGCTTGAGGTTAGTAGGGTTCAAGAAGGGCTGGAGAGTTTGATGTTAATGGGGAGCCAACCCATGGGGAGCCAATGGTGTTTTTAATGCCACCATTTTTATCAGTGTACCATTATGTGACAGGCACTGTGTTAACAGTGTAACATATAGTACATTGTTTCCTCCTTACAATTATCCAGTGAAATGGATACCTTTATCCCCATTTGATGGATGAGGAAACTAGAGACACACAGAGTTAGTAACCGGTGGTGTTGAGATTTGGTCTCAACATGTGAGTCTTGCCATAGCTTGGCTCTCAACCACTGTGACACTGGAAGAAAAATAATACATGGGTTTTAAAGTATGTGATTTAGGAGAATGATGCTAGTGGCAGTGTGGAAGACAGCCTTCTGTAAAGAAAGAGGTGCTCAGGAAAACTAGGTAGTAAAGAATAGAGAGAATGTTGCAAAAAAATTTTTTTTCTCAAACTCTACAAAATGATTCTAAAGTTCATCTAGAATAACATACAAGAATAGCCAGGAAAATTCTAAAACACGGAGTTTTGATGGGGCTAGTCCAACCAGAGATGAAAACATGATTAAACTTCAGTGTTGCACCAGATTATTCAGACATTCAGTGGGACCTACTTACCCTGTCCAAGGGGAACTTCACGTAGGAAGCTGCAAGGTCCAGGCACATGACTGCATTGCTGGTTTCTGTGGTTCGTGCCGCTAGGCCAATACACTTCACATGGGACAGTCGCAAGTACTCCTCTGCTTTCCTGAGCAACACATTCACTAAAACTCTTTCCCAGAAGTCTGCCCAATACTTTGGTAAACAATGAATTCAGCCTGGCGAACTTCACTCCAACCCTAATTCCTATGCAAGTTTATTTGGGGCTGGGAATGAAACTCCCATCTTTTGGGGGAGGACAGGGTTCTACAAAACAGAACAGACCCTCTGACTCCAGACATCACTGTGCTCAAGTACTTTCAAGCAAAAGTAAGTTCCTGAAATCCTCCCAAAAAGGCCAACCCTTCTTTCAGCCTTCCATTACTGAAACAAGCATGAATTGTGACATAGGCAGGCAAGTGAGACCGGGGTTCCTCCTTCCTCTAAATCTGTGGTTCTTGGGACTTCCCTGGTGGTGCAGTGATTAAGAATCCGCCTGCCAATGCAGGGTACACGGGTCCGATATCTGGTCCAGGAATATCCCACATGCCGCGGAGCAACTAAGGCCCTGCGTCACAGCTACTGAGCCTGCGCTCTAGAGCCCACGCGCTGAGAGGCCATGCTCTGCAACAAGAGAAGCCACTGCAATGAGAAGCCCGCGCACCGCAACTATGAGTAGCCCCCACTCGCCGAAACTAGAGAAAGCCGGCGCACAGTAACGAAGACCCAACGCAGCCATACGTACATACATACATACATACATACTTACATACATAAATAAATAAAAATAAATCTGTGGTTCTCAAACTTTAGTGTACATGACAGTCACCTTGGGGCTTGTGAAAAGATTGCTGGTCCCAGCCCGAGTTTCTGATCAGTAGGCCTATAGTGGGGCCTAAAAATGTGCATTTCTACCAAGTTCCAAGGAGATACTGATACTGCTGGTCCAGGCACCACACTTTGAGAACCACTGTTCTAAATGATTACGAGTCCAGGAGGTGTTCCTTTCCTTCCCTTCTGTCACCTAATTGACAGTCCAAGCACCCAGGCTAGCCCTGCCCCCCCCAGTTTAACTACAATTCTTTCTTTCTTTTTTTAACATTTATTTACTTATCGGCTGTGTTGGGTCTTCGTTGCTAAACGCGGTTTTTCTCTTGCGGCGAGCGGGGGCTACTCTTCGTTGCAGTGCGCAGGCTTCTCATTGCGGTGGCTTCTCTTGTTGCGGAGCACAGGCTCTAGGCACACGGGCTTCAGTAGTTGTGGCACGCGGGCTCTGTAGTTGTGGCTCACGGGCTCTAGAGTGCAGGCTCAGTAATTGCGGTGTACAGGCTTAGCTGCTCCGCGGCAGGTGGGATCTTCCCGGACCAGGGCTCGACCTGTGTCCCCTGCATTGGCAGACGGATTCTTCACCACTGCACCACCAGGGAAGCCCCAATACTTTATTTCTAACCCTGGATCATGCAAAAGTCCTTCCCATCTCCGGGGTTTTGCACAGGCTGCTGTCCCTGCTTGGGCCCTCTTCGCACATCTTCCCGTGGCTGGCACCTTCTATAAATCGGGTCTCAGCGCCAATGGCACCCCCCCACCATCCGAGGCTTTCTCGCAAGTTTCTTTTAAATTAAAGGCTTCAGAGAAGCTGCGCTCCGCTCCATCCCCAGCGGCTCCGCACACCACCCCATTCCACTTGCTGCGTAGTCGTTGCCACCATAGACACTGCCCTGCATGAGGTCTCTACCCCGTAGGTCTGCCTCCGCCGTAAACGCACTCTCAATAAGTTTCAGGGAAACGACCCAAGCTCTCCGCCTCTCTCCCTTTCCCACCACCGTGCATCCCACAGTGCTAGCTGTTCCCAGGGGCGTCTACACTCGCCCCTCCGGCCTGCTCACAAGCTCACTGTCGGGAGGTTTTTCTTAAGGTAGGGCCTAAATCCCTTCTGAGGGCGCAGGGCCGCTGGGGTGCGCCCGACCGGACTCACCTCAGCACCTCCGGCTCGGCGATGCCCAGGCGCGGGGCTAAACGCCGGATCAGACCAGGTTCCATGGCGCGGACAAAGACTACACCCGCAAACAGCTGCAACGCGACGAAACCCGCGCGCGGACGTCTCGCCAGCCAGTGAGGGCCGGGACCCACCCCCCCGCTGCATCTGGATTGGTTGGGACAAGAAGTTGCGACTACCCCGTAAACCAATCCTGGTCTTCCTCTTGAGCGTGCGCGCTGCGAGTACACGCGCCAAGGCAGAAAGTGAATGTGCTCCGGCAGCTCCCACTCCTTTTATTCCTCCCTTTCAGGCAGACGCAAACGCTGCCTTAGGCTCTTGCTGTCTCCTTCCTGCAGCTGATGGATTTCCCCCTACTCCGCACTGTCCCGCCACACACTGTGGAGAGATTGGCTGGCGCCTAGGTTCCTCAGTCCAGCGTGAAGTGACAAGGACCAATAAATACGCGAGACTTGGAGGGCCAATCTAGGAGCTGCCTGCAGCGTCCGAAGGCGGAGCTAGAGGGGGCGGGGCTTGGAGGGGCTGCAGAGTCACCTGACCGCGGGAGGCTCCGCGCGGGGTGGGTGCTGTTAGCTGCAGGCTTAGGGGAATCGCCATGGTGAGTGCTGAGGGGCCGCGGGCCCCGGGCCGACCCTTCTCCCAGCACCTGCTCACTCCCACCGCCTTGGAGCCTTGCAGGAGGAGTCGGGGCCCCGCAGCCGGGTCGGGGCTAATACCAGCCCGGGTTGGCCTGCGGGGTGGGCGACAGGCCGGGGAAGGCCGCAGGCGGGGCGATCCGGGCTCGGGTGGGCGGGGGTGCTTGGCCGCGGCCGTTACTCTTTGAGGAGGTGTCTCCGCCCATTAGCTCTGGGGGTCCGTGAGGGACTGCGGCCCCTCTGAGTGGAGTCGGCCACCGCCCGCCTTGATGGGATCCAGAGTGCCGGGTCTGGGCGTCTGGCTGGAACGGGAGCGTGGGGAGGGCCTGAGGCTCAGAGGTGGCGTTGGGATCCGCCCAGAGGCTGCTCCCTTGCTGGCGGTTCCACCTTTGTGCCTGGTAGTGCTTTCTTATCCCTTCCTTGTGCAAGAAATACCTTCCGGAGGGGCCTTAATGGTGCCCGGGCCTTCTTCGGCCTCATAGCCCCCTTCGATTGCAGTGTGTGTCAGAATTCTAGGGACTCGCTTACGTGAATTTCCTGGAAGGACTCATGCTCTCTGATATCTACTAATTCTGAGAGACGGAAAGGAGACTGCTTGTTTCCTTTAACACTTGTTCGTTGGGCGTCCTGGCTCTCTTACTGACCTCCCCATTGATGAAATCCAAGTGTTTTACTTCCTGGAAGTAGGCATACTCCTTAGCGCCTCTCCGTGCTGGCAGCAAATCGTGATGTGGCTGTTGGCTGGTGAACTTGAACTTCCTCAAAGTGTGAATCCTTGTGTCTAGTTTCCACAAAGGCAAGTTGTCACTTGCATTTTATTAGCGTTTGACATAGTCTGCACAGTATGAATAATGTTTTTGGATGTTGGTGTACAGTATGTCAGTTTTATCTCACTATTTACTTTACGTAGACAGGCTTCTGAAAACCTGTAAGCCTGGAAACAGGGGTCGCTTTAAATGTGTTAATGCCAGAAAGCAGAATGTTTGACATATATTACTTTCATATAATATGATGCCATACAAGGTGATTTTGCTTATTTCTCAGAATTTTTAGTTGGGAATTGATATGAGAACGGTGCAAAAATTAAACTAGGATATCTCTGTTTCTCAACGTTTATGGATTGACATTTATAGTGTTTTGTAATCAAAGCAGTTACTTGAGGATCTACTATACATCCAGATTCTGTGCTTGATGAACCAGTTTGGAGCAGTGAGCCAGACACAGTGAGCCAGTCCTGTTCTCATGAATTTTATTGGGAAAGAAAACTTGAGTAGCAGTCTTGTCACAGCCACTGTCTCTGTGACTTGGGCAAGTCACTCAATCTTCTTTGAGTCTCCTTTTTGCATCTGAAAACAAATGTTGCCTCTTTGGCCCTTCCCAATCCTAAAATTCTAGGATCCAGTTCAATTCATCATGCATCTTGTGTGCCTTCTATGTCATGGACTGTGCTGGGCAATGGGAACATAGTCCTTGCTTTCAAAGAACTTAAGGGTCTAGCAGGGAAGTCTTGCTTGTGGCACTTAATGGAATACAGTCTGAGGATCGCTTTGCTAGCACTGTCAACTCAGTGTTGTGGGGCCCTGGAGGGAGAGACGGTTCTGCCTGAGGAGCTTGGGAAAGACTACAGGAAGTAAATGTTAACTTTGATTCTGAGGAAGGTGAGCAGAAATTCCCCAGGTGGAGAAGAAAGCGTATTGCTAGTAGATAAAGCTGGGAGAAGTGAATGCTCATGGTGTGTGCCATCATAGGATTCCTGGGGCAATTTATTGGTAAATTAAGGTGGAGACACTTTGGTATTAAAATACATGTTTGGACGTTCCCATCCCTTCATCATCCTTAGTTCTCCCTACTTCAATTGCTATTTTGTGTCTTATCATCATTTTTAAAATAGTACTTTCATTAACATAATGAAATTCTGTATCTTTGAGAGACTGGTTATTTTCACTTTACAGTTGCTTTGCATTGCGTTGTTAGATTACATCCGTAGCATGAGTGGAGAGATTGACAAATAAGTTTCTAGGATCGTTGGAGATAATTGCTGATGTCCAAGGGGGATATAATAATAATGGTAACACTTATGTGAAGTGCTTATTACTAAGTGCTAAGCACTTTTCAAGCTTTATCTGTGTCACTTCACTTATTACTCATAACAGTGATGTAAGTACTCTTATTAACCTTGTTTGCTACAAGAGGAAGTGAAAGCACATTGTTTGAATGGAGAATAGTTTTATAAGTGATATGTTCATAGTGACCTTTGTTCTCTCTGCACCTTTTTGAAAAAATAAATTTATTTATTTAATTTTGGCTGCGTTGGGTCTTCATTGCTGCACACGGGCTTTTTCTAGTTGCGGCGAGGGGGGCTACTCTTTGTTGTGGTGCATGGGCTTCTCATTATGTGGCTTCTTTTGTTGCAGAGCATGGACTCTAGGCGCGCGGGCTTCAGTAGTTTGTGGCCCATGGGCTTAGTTGCTCCGCGGCATGTGGGATCTTCCTGGACCAGGGCTCGAACCGTCCCTGCATTGGCAGGCAGCTTCTTAACCACTGCACCACCTCTCTGCACCTTTTAACTGTGTAGACTTGGGAGGGCTGTTCGGCTTGAGTCTCACGCTAAAATGGGCCTGATCACAAATGTTAATTTGATTTTGACTCTGTAGTGTTTCCATTTTTCTCTGATGCATGTAGCTGCTATGTACAGGGTCATTTGTAAACGGAGAACCACTTTCATGAGTGAGGAATCATTGGTTACCTGGCTTGTGTTTAATGAGAGCGTGTTCGCGTTATACCTGACACTACTCGCAATGTGACACTTCCCAGGAAGGGCATCTAGATGCTCCTTTAGAATAGCCATTTGGGGACTTCCCTGGTGGTGCAGTGGTGAAGAATCCGCCTGCCAATGCAGGGGGCACGGGTTCAAGCCCTGGTATGGGAAGATTCCACATGCCACAGAGCAACTAAGCCCGTGTGGCACAACTACTGAGCCCATGTGCCACAACTACTGAAACCCGCGCACGTAGAGCCCGTGCTCCGCAACAAGAGAAGCCACCGCAAAGAGAAGCCCGTGCACTGCAACGAAGAGTAGCCCCTGCTCGTCACAACTAGAGAAAGCCCACACACAGCAATGAAGACCCAATGAAGCCAAATAAATAAATAAGTAGACTAGAATAGCCGTTTGTATAATAACTACATTGTCTTACAAGTAATATGTAAAATACATTAATATAGCTTTATCTCTTCATTTGTAGCCTACTAATAAGTCTGTAATTTTCTACATTGTGTATATATATGTTTCTATTAATTTTAATCCCCATTGATAAAAAATAGAAAAATTTTGCCAATTTGTTTTCAGATTACTGAATCTGGTCATTTCTATACAAGTATTTTTGAATTGCTTGTAATCTCTTTTTTTTTTTTTGAAGTCAAATCACCCTTTATTCTTCTATTCTGCACTTCATGCACTTGGTGCTCGGTAGGTTGAATCAAAAATGATTTTCTTTTTTTTTTTTAACATCTTTATTGGGGTATAATTGCTTTACAATGGTGTGTTAGTTTCTGTTTTATAACAAAGTGAATCAGTTATACATATACATATGTTCCCATATCTCTTCCCTCTTGCGTCTCCCTCCCTCCCACCCTCCCTATCCCACCCCTCCAGGCGGTCAGAAAGCACCGAGCTAATATCCCTGTGCCATGCAGCTGCTTCCCAGTAGCTATCTACCTTACGTTTGTTAGTGTATATATGTCCACGCCTCTCAATTGCCCTGTCACAGCTCACCCTTCCCCCTCCCCATATCCTCAAGTCCGTTCTCCAGTAGGTCTGTGTCTTTATTCCTGTCTTACCCCTAGGTTCTTCATGACATTTTTTTTTCCTTAAATTCCATATATATGTGTTAGCATACGGTATTTGTCTTTTTCTTTCTGACTTACTTCACTCTGTATGACAGACTCTAGGTCTATCCACCTCATTACAGATAGCTCAATTTCGTTTCTTTTTATGGCTGAGTAATATTCCATTGTATATATGTGCTACATCTTCTTTATCCATTCATCCGATGATGGGCACTTAGGTTGTTTCCATCTCCGGGCTATTGTAAATAGAGCTGCAATGAACATTTTGGTACATGACTCTTTTTGAATTTTAGTTTTCTCAGGGTATATGCCCAGTAGTGGGATTGCTGGGTCATATGGCAGTTCTATTTGTAGTTTTTTAAGGAACCTCCATACTGTTCTCCATAGTGGATGAACCAATTCACATTCCCACCAGCAGTGCAGGAGTGTTCCCTTTTCTCCACACCCTCTCCAGCATTTATTCTAGACTTTTTGATGATGGCCATTCTGACTGGTGTGAGATGATATCTCATTGTAGTTTTGATCTGCATTTCTCTAATGATTAATGATGTTGAGCATTCTTTCATGTGTTTGTTGGCAGTCTGTATATCTTCTTTGGAGAAATGTCTATTTAGGTCTTCTGCCCATTTTTGGATTGGGTTGTTTGTTTTTTTGTTATTGAGCTGCATGAGCTGCTTGTAAATTTTGGAAATTAATCCTTTGTCAGTTGCTTCATTTGCAAATATTTTCTCCCATTCTGAGGGTTGTCTTTTGGTCTTGTTTATGGTTTCCTTTGCTGTGCAAAAGCTTTGAAGTTTCATTAGGACCCATTTGTTTATTTTTGTTTTTATTTGCATTTCTCTAGGAGGTGGGTCAAAAAGGATCTTGCTGTGATTTATGTCATAGAGTGTTCTGCCTATGTTTTTCTCTAAGAGTTTGATAGTTTCTGGCCTTACATTTAGGTCTTTAATCCATTTTGAGCTTATTTTTGTGAATGGTGTTAGAGAGTGACCTAATCTCATACTTTTACATGTACCTGTCCAGTTTTCCCAGCACCACTTATTGAAGAGGCTGTCCTTTCTACACTGTACATTCCTGCCACCTTTATCAAAGATAAGGTGTCCATATGTGCATGGGTTTATCTCTGGGCTTTCTATCCTGTTCCATTGATCTATCTTTCTGTTTTTGTGCCAGTACCATACTGTCTTGATTACTGTAGCTTTGTAGTATAGTCTAAAGTCAGGGAGCCTGATTCCTCCAGCTCTGTATTTCGTTCTCAAGATTGCTTTGGCTATTCGGGGTCTTTTGTGTTTCCATACAAATTGTGAAATTTTTTGTTCTAGTTCTGTGAAAAATGCCAGTGGTAGTTTGATAGGGATTGCATTGAATCTATAGATTGCTTTGGGTAGTAAGAGTCATTTTCACAATGTTGATTCTTCCAATTCAAGAACATGGTATATCTCTCCATCTAGTTGTATCATCTTTAATTTCTTTCATCAGTGTGTTATAATTTTCTGCATACAGGTCTTTTGTGTCCTTAGGTAGGTTTATTCCTAGATATTTTCTTTTTGTTGCAGTGGTAAATGAGAGTGTTTTCTGGATTTCACTTTCAGATTTTTCATCATTAGTATATAGGAATGCCAGAGATTTCTGTGCATTAATTTTGTATCCTGCTACTTTACCAAATTCATTGATTAGCTCTAGTAGTTTTCTGGTAGCATCTTTAGGATTCTCTATGTATAGTATCATGTCATCTGCAAACAGTGACAGCTTTACTTCTTTTCTGATTTGGATTCCTTTTATTTCCTTTTCTTCTCTGATTGCTGTGGCTAAAACTTCCAAAACTGTGTTGAATAAGAGTGGTGAGAGTGGGCAACCTTCCTGATCTTAGTGGAAATGCTTTCAGTTTTTCACCATTGAGGATGATGTTGGCTGTGGGCTTGTCATATATGGCCTTTATTATGTTGAGGAAAGTTCCCTCTATGCCTACTTTCTGCAGGGTTTTTATCATAAATGGGTGTTGAATTTTGTCAAAAGCTTTCTCTGCATCTATTGAGATGATCATATGGTTTTTCTCTTTCAATGTGTTAATATGGTTTATCACATTGATAGATTTGCTTATATTGAAGAATCCTTGCATTCCTGGAATAAACCCCACTTGATCATGGTGTATGATCCTTTTAATGTGCTGTTGGATTCTGTTTACTACTGTTTTGTTGAGGATTTTTGCATCTATGTTCATCAGTGATATTGGCCTGTAGTTTTCTTTCTTTGTGACATCCTTGTCTGGTTTTGGTATCAAGGTGATGGTGGCCTCGTAGAAGGAATTTGGGAGTGTTCCTCCCTCTGCTATATTTTGGAAGAGTTTGAGAAGGATAGGTGTTAGCTCTTCTCTAAATGTTTGATAGAATTCGCCTGTGAAGCCATCTGGTCCTGGTCTTTTGTCTGTTGGAAGATTTTTAATCACAGTTTCAATTTCAGTGCTTGTGATTGGTCTGTTCATATTTTCTGTTTCTTCCTGATTCAGTCTTGGCAGTTTGTGCATTTCTAAGAATTTGTCCATTTCTTCCAGATTGTCCATTTTATTGGCATAGAGTTGCTTGTAGAAATCTCTCATGATCTTTTGTATTTCTGCAGTGTCAGTTGTTACTTCTTTTTCATTTCTAATTCTATTGATTTGAATCTTCTCCTTTCTTTTCTTGATGAGTCTGGCTAATGGTTTATCTATTTTGTTAATCTTCTCAAAGAACCAGCTTTTAGTTTTATTGATCTTTGCTATTGTTCCCTTCATTTCTTTTTCATTTATTTCTGATCTGATTTTTATGAGTTTTTTCCTTCTGCTAACTTTGGGGTTTTTTTGTTCTTCTTCCTCTAATTGCTTTAGGTGCAAGGTTAGGTTGTTTATTCGAGATGTTTCCTGCTTCTTAAGGTGGGTTGTATTGCTATAAACTTCCCTCATAGAACTGGTTTTGCTGCATCCCATAGGTTTTGGGTCGTTGTGTCTCCATTGTCATTTGTTTCTAGGTATTTTTAAATTTCCTCTTTGATTTCTTCAGTGATCACTTCGTTATTAAGTAGTGTATTGTTTAGCCTCCATGTTTTTGTATTTTTTACAGATCTTTTCCTGTAATTGATATCTAGTCTCATGGCTTTGTGTTCGGAAAAGATACTTGAAACAATTTCAGTTTTCTTAAATTTACCAAGGCTTGATTTGTGACCCAAGATATGATCTATCCTGGAGAATGTTCCAGGAGCACTTGAGAAAAATGTGTATTCTGTTGTTTTTGGATGGAGTGTCCTATAAATATCAATTAAGTCCATCTTGTTTAATGTATCATTTAAAGCTTGTGTTTCCTTACTTATTTTCATTTTGGATGATCTGTCCATTGGTGAAAGTGGGGTGTTGAAGTCCCCTACTATGAATGTGTTACTGTCGATTTCCCCTTTTATGGCTGTTAGTTTTTGCCTTATGTATTGAGGTGCTCCTATGTTGGGTGCATAAATATTTACAATTGTTATATCTTCTTCTTGGATTGATCCCTTAATCATTATGTAGTGTCCTTCTTTGTCTCTTCTAATAGTCTTTATTTTAAAGTCTATTTTGTCTGATATGAGAATTGCTACTCCAGCTTTCTTTTGGTTTCCATTTGCATGGAATATCTTTTTCCATCCCCTCACTTTCAGTCTGTATGTGTCCCTAGATCTGAAGTGGGTCTCTTGTAGACAGCAAATATATGGGTCTTATTTTTGTATCCATTCAGCCAATCTGTGTCTTTTGGTGGGAGCATTTAGTCCATTTACATTTAAGGTAATTATTGATATGTATGTTCCTATTCCCGTTTTCTTAATTGTTTTGGGTGTGTTATTATAGGTCTTTTCCTTCTCTTGTGTTTCTTGTCTACAGAAGTTCCTTTAGCATTTGTTGTAAAGCTGGTTTGGTGGTGCTGAACTGTCTCAGTTTTTGCTTGTCTGTAAAGGTTTTAATTCTCCATCGAATCTGAATGAGATCCTTGCTGGGTAGAGTAATCTTGGTTGCAGGTTTTTCTCCTTCATCACTTTCAGTATGTCCTGCCACTCCCTTCTGGCTTGCAGAATTTCTGCTGAAAGATCAGCTGTTAACCTTATGGGGATTCCCTTGTGTGTTATTTGTTGTTTTTCCCTTGCTGCTTTTAATATGCTTTCTTTGTATTTAATTTTTGACAGTTTGATTAATATGTGTCTTGGCGTATTTCTCCTTGGATTTATCCTGTATGGGACTCTCTGTGCTTCCTGGACTTAACTATTTCCTTTCCCATATTAGGGAAGTTTTCAACTATAATCTCTTCAAATACTTTCTCAGTCCCTTTCTTTTTCTCTTCTTCTTCTGGAACCCCTATAATTTGAATGTTGGTGCGTTTAATGTTGTCCCAGAGGTCTCTGAGACTGTCCTCAGTTCTTTTCTTTCTTTTTTCTTTATTCTGCTCTGCAGTAGTTATTTCCACTATTTTATCTTCCAGGTCACTTATCCGTTCTTCTGCCTCAGTTATTCTGCTATTGATCCCATCTAGAGTATTTTTAATTTCACTTATTGTGTTGTTCATCGTTGCTTGTTTCATCTTTATTTCTTCTAGGTCCTTGTTAAATGTTTCTTGCATTTTGTCCATCCTATTTCCAAGATTTTGGATCATCTTTACTATCATTATTCTGAATTCTTTTTCAGGTAGACTGCCTATTTCCTCTTCATTTGTTAGGTCTGGTGCGTTTTTATCTTGCTCCTTCATCTGCTGTGTGTTTTTCTGTCTTCTCTTTTTGCTTATCTTACTGTGTTTGGTGTCTCCTTTTTTCAGGCTGCAGGTTCGTAGTTCCAGTTGTTTTTGATGTCTGTCTCCAGTGGCTAAGGTTGGTTCAGTGGGTTGTGTAGGCTTCCTGGTGGAGGGAACTAGTGCCTGTGTTGTGGTGGTTAAGGTTCGATCTTGTCTCTCTAGTGGGCAGGTCCATGTCTGGTGGTGTGTTTTGGGGTGTCTGTGGACTTATTATGATTTTAGGCAGCCTCTCTGCTAATGGGTGGGGTTGTGTTCCTGTTTTGCTAGTTGTTTGGCATAGGTTGTCCAGCACTGTAGCTTGCTGGTCGTTGAGTGAAGCTGGGTGCTGGTGTTAAGATGGAGGTCTCTTGGAGATTTTCGCTGTTTGATATTATGTGGAGCTGGGAGGTCTCTTGTTGACCAGTGTCCTGAAGTTGGCTCTCCCACCTCAGAGGTAGAGCCCTGACTCCTGGCAGGAGCAGCAAGAGCCTTTCATCCACACGGCTCAGAATAAAAGGGAGAAAAAGTAGAGAGAATTAGTAGAAGTAGGAAGAAAGAAAGAAAGAAAGGAGGGAAGGAAGGAAGGAAGAAAGAAAGAAAGAAGAAAAGAAGGCAAGAAGGAAAGAAAGGAGGGAGGGAGGGAGGAAGGAGGGAAGGAAGGAGGGAAGGAAGGAAAAAAGACAGAAAAGAAGATACAGTAAAATAAAGTATAATAAAGTTATTGAATTAAAAAATAATTATTTAGAAAAAAAAGGGGGACGGATAGAACCTTAGGACAAATGGTGGAAGCAAAGCTATACAGACAAGATCTTACACAGAAGCATACACATACACCCTCAAAAAAGAGGTAAAGGGGAAAAAATCATAAATCTTGCTCACAAAGTCCATCTCCTCAATTTGGGATGATTCGTTGTCTAAAGGAGGGAAGGAAGGAAGGAAGGAAGGAAAGAAAGAAAGAAGGTAAAGTATAATAGAGTTATTAAAATTAATTATTAAGAAAAACATTTTAAAAAAACCAAAACAATGGATGGATAGAACCCTAGGACAAATGGTGGAAGCAAAACTCTACAGACAAGATCTCACGCAGAAGCATACACATACACATTCACAAAAAGAGGAAAAGGGGAAAAAATCATAGATCTTGCTCTCGAAGTCCACCTCCTCAATTTGGGATGATTCGTTGTCTATTCATGTATTCCACAGATGCAGGGTACATCACGCTTATTGTGGAGCTTTAATCCACTGTTTCTGAGGCTGCTGGGAGAGATTTCCCTTTCTCTTTGTTCTCACAGCTCACAGGGACTCAGCTTTGGATTTGGCCCCACCTCTGCGTGTAGGTCGCTGGAGGGCGTCTGTTTTTTGCTCAGACAGGACGGGGTTAAAGGAGCTGCTGATTCGTGGGCTCTGGCGCACTCAGGCTGGGGGTGGGAGGGGCACGGCGTGCGGGGCGGGCCTGCGGCGGTAGAGGCCGCCTTGACGTTGCACCAGCCTGAGGCCCGCCGTGCGTTCTCCCTGGGAATTTGTCCCTGGATCCCGGGAACCTGGCAGTGGCGGGCTGCACAGTTTCCCTGGAAGAGTGGTGTGGATAGTGACCTGTGCTCGCACACAGGCCCCTTGGTGGCGGCAGCAGCAGCCTTAGCGTCTCCTGCCCGTCTCTGGGGTCCGTGCTTTTAGCTGCAGCTCGTGCCCATCTCTGGGGTTCGCGCTTTTAGCTGCGGCTTGCGCCCGTCTCTGGGGTTCGTGCTTTTAGCCGCGGCTGGCGCCCATCTCTGGAGTTCCTTTAAGCAGCACCCTTAAACCCCTCTCCTCGCGCACCAGGAAACAAAGAGGGAAGAAAAAGTCTCTTGCCTCTTCGGCAGGTGCAGACTTTTCCCCGGACTCCCTCCCGGCTAGCCGTGGTGCACTAACCCCTTCAGGCTGTGTTCAAGCCGCCAACCCCAGTCCTCTCCCTGCGATCCGACCGAAGCCCGAGCCTCAGCTTGCAGGCCCGCCCGCCCCGGCGGGTGAGCAGACAAGCCTCTCGGGCTGGTGAGTGCCGGTCGGCACCGATCCTCTGTGCGGGAATCTCGCCGCTTTGCCCTCCGCACCCTTGTTGCTGTGCTCTCCTCCGCGGCTTCGAAGCTCCCCCCTCTGCCTCCCGCAGTCTCCGCCCGCGAAGGGGCTTCCTACTGTGTGGAAACCTTTCCTCCTTCACAGCTCCCTCCCACTGGTGCAGGTGCCGTCCCTATTCTTTTGTCTCTGTTTTTTCTTTTTTTTCTTTTGCCCTACCCAGGTACATGGGGAGTTTCTTGCCTTTTGGGAGGTCTGAGGTCTTCTGCCAGCATTCAGTAGGTGTGCTGTAGGAGTTGTTCCACGTGTAGATGTATTTCTGGTGTATCTGTGGGGAGGAAGGTGATCTCTGCATCTTACTCTTCCGCCATCTTCCCAGCACCCCCCCCGCCTGTAATCTGTTTATAACCACAGTTTTATTTGCTGTATAATTATACACAATAGCCAAAAGGTAGAAGCAACCCAAATATCTATCAACAGACGAACAGATAAAGAAAATGGTATATACACATGATGAAGTATTTAGCCTTAAAAAGAAGGAAAATTTGACATATGCTACAGCATGGATGAGCCTTGAAGATATTATGCCAAGTGAAATAAGCTGGACACAAAAGGGCAATATTGTATTATTCCACTTATATGAGGTTAAACTCCTAGAGAGAAGTCAAACTCCTAGAGAAAAAAAGTAAAGTGGTGGTTGCCTGGAGTGCAAGTCGGGGGATGGGGAGTTACTGTTTAATGGGCACAGAATTTCCTTTTGGAAAGGTGAAAAAGTTCTGGAAATAGATGGTGGCATTGGCTGTAAAATGGTGTAAATGTGCTCAATACCGAACCGCACACTTAAAAATGGTTAAAATGGCAAATTTTATGTTATATATGTTTTACCACACTAAAAATTATAAAAATTTCCTGATGTATCACTACTTATCTCTAAGTTGGCCATCTGAATCTAGTGAAATCCATTGATTCTAATAATTGTTAAATCTATTGCATCCAGAGTTTAGAGCCAGAAAACCGAAACCATAGCTTGGTCTTCCTGAAGTTTTCAGATGGCTAGACCGTGATGAACAGTGAATTTCATGAAGTCAGAATCCTTAAATGCTGATGTTCTCCTTGCCAACATTTACGCTAATAGTTCTGTTGTATAAATTAGTGTTCAGTTTAAAAGATACATAGCTTTTTCTTTGAAATTTATGTATGCTTATGAAGAAGTATGGTCACAGGGAAACTCAATTTACTAGAGTTTGCCACAGGAAAAGATAGAGAGATGCTTGGCATTGCTTATTATTTAATTAATTTTTTTCCTCTTTCCAAAATTAGACCAAGAAAGTATTCTATTTTTATGAATGATTCTAGTTCAGAAGTGGGTTTTATGTGCTTTTTGTTAATCTCGAAATTAAGTGTTGTTTTGATTGTCTTTGATAATGGAGCAGACCAGATTTAACTTTAATGTTTATAAGTAAGTGCTTGCCTTCCATCTTCCTAGTTCATTGTGTAAGAGGCATTCTATCTCTAGTCATTTTTCTTTTTTATTAAGGTAGAATTTACATAAAATTGACTGACCATTTTAAAGCAAACAATTCAATGACATTTTGTACATTAACAGTGTTGTATGACTACCATCTCTGTCTAGTTTCAAAACATTTTTATCACCCGAAAAGGAAACCCTGTACTCATTAAGCAGTTACTCATCCACTCTCCCTCCTGGTAACCACCAGTCTGCTTTTTGTTTCTATGGATGATTTACCTATTCTGGATGCAAGCTTACTTCGTTTTATTGTGCTTTTGCTTTACTGCATTTTTTTTTTTTTTAACAAATTGAAGGTTTGTGGCAACCCTGCAGCTAGAAAGTCTTTTGGCGCCATTTTTCCAACAGCATTTGCTTACTTTGTGTCTTTGTGTCACATTTTGGTAATTCTTGGAATATTTCAAACTTTTTCATTATTATATTCTGGTGATTAGTGATCTTTGATATTACAATTGTAATTGTTGTGGGGTGACACAAACTGTGCCTATATGAATGGGCGAACTTAATTGATAAATGTGTGTATTCTGACTGCCCCCCGACTGGCTGTTCCCCGTTACTCTCCCTCTCCTTGAGCCTCCCTATTCCCTGAGATACAACAATATTGAAATTAGGCCAATTAATAGCCCTACAGTGGCCTCTAAGTGTTCAAGTGAAAGAAAGGGTTGCACGTTCTCACTGTAAATCAAAAGCTAGAAATGATTAAGCTCTGTGAGGAAGGCATGTCAAAAGCTCAGCCTCTTGCACCAGTTAGCCAAGCTGGGAATGGAAAGGAAAAGTTCTTGAAGGAAATTAAAAGTCCTACTCCAGTGAACACATGAATGATAAGAAGGCACAACAGCCTTATGGTTGATACGCAGAAAGTTTTAGTGGTCTGGATAGATGATCAGACCAGCCACCACATTTCCTTAAGCCAAAGCCTAATCCATAGCAAGGCCCTCTCTTCAGTTCTTTGAAGGCTTAGAGAGGTTAAGGAAACTGCAGAAGAAAAGTTTGAAGCTCGCAGAGCTTCATGAGGTTTATGGAAAGAAACCATTTCTGTACCATAAAAATGCAAGGTGAAGCTGCAAATGGTGATGTAGAAGCTGTAATAAGTTATCCAGAAGGTCTAGATAAGACAATTAATGATGGTGGCTACACTAAACAACAGATTTTCAATGTAGACAAAACTCTCACAGCTAGAGAGGAGAAGTCAACGTCTGGCTTCAAGAACAGGCTGACTCTCTTGTTAGGGGCTAATGCAGCTGATGGCTTTAAGTTGAAGCTGATGCTCATTTACCGTTCCTAAAATCCTAGGGTCCTTGTGAATTATGGGCCTGTGCCCATAAATGGAAAAACAAAGCTTGGATGACAACACATCAGTTTACAACATAATTTACTTAATGTTTTAAGCTCACTGTTGAGACCTAGTGCTCAGGAAAAAAGGATTCCTTCCAAAATATTAATGCTCATTGACAATGCACCTGGTCACCCAAGAGCTCTGATGGAGATGTACAGTGAGATTAATACTGTTTTCACGCCAGCTAACACAACATCCATTCTGTAGCCGACAGATCAAGGAGTTATTTTGAATTTCAAGTCTTGTTATTTAAGAAATATATTTCATAAGGCTATAGCTGCCATAGTTAGTGATTCCTTTGATGGATCTGGATAAAGTAAAGCCATTAAGAATATTTGTGATTCATGGGAAGAGATCAAAATATCAACATACACAGGAGTTTGGAGGAAGTTGATTCTAATCCTCATGGATGACCTTGATTGGTTTAAGACTTCAGTGGAGGAAGTAACTGAAGATGTGGTGGAAATAGCAAGAAAACTAGAATTAGAAGTAGAGCCTGAAAATGTACCTGAATTGCTGTAATCTCATGATCAAACTAACAGATGAGGAGTTGCTTCTTATGGATGAATAAAGAAAGTGGTTTCTGGAGATGGAATCTACTCCTGGCGAAGATACTGTGAAGATTGTTGAAATGACAATAAAGGAATTAGAATATTACATAAACTTAGTTGATAAAGCAGGGCAGGGTTTGAGAGAACTAACTCCAATTTTGAAAGAAGTTCTATTATGGGTAAAATGGTATCAAACAGCATTACATGCTACCGAGAAATCGTTCATGAAAGGAAGAGCCAGTCGCTGAGGCAGACTTCATTGTCTTATTTTAAGAAGTTGCCACGGCCACCCCAGCCTTCACCCTGATCAGTCAGTAGCATCAACATCAATGTAAGACCCTCCACCAGCATAAAGAAAATGACTGAAGGCTCAGATGATGGGTAGCAGTTTTTAGCAATAAGTTTTTTTTTTTCGGTATGTGGGCCTCTCACTGTTGTGGCCTCTCCTGTTGCGGAGCACAGGCTCCGGATGTGCAGGCAGGCTCAGTGGCTGTGGCTCACGGGCCTAGCCGCTCCGTGGCATGTGGGATCTTCCCGGACCGGGGCATGAACCCGTGTCCCCTGCATCGTCAGGCGGACTCTCAACCACTGCGCCACCAGGGAAGCCCCAATAAGTTATTTTTAAATTAAGGTGTGTACATTGTTTACTTAGACATAATGCTATCGCACACTTAATAGACTACAGTACAGTGTAAACATAACTTTTGTACATACTATGAAACCAAAAAGTTTGTGTGACTCACTTTATTGCAATATTTGCTTTATTGCTGTGGTCTGGAACTGAACATGCAATATCTCTGAGGTATGCCTGTATTTCATATCAGTGGAGTCATACAATATGTGGTCTTCCGTGTCTGGTTTCTTTCACTTAGCATAATGTTTTCTAGGTTAGTTCACGTAGCATGTATCAATACTTCACTCCTTATGATTGAGTAATATTCCTTATATGTATATAACACAATTTGTTTATCCACTCATCTGTTGATCCTTTAGTCATTTTTTATTAAAAACATAATCTAAAACCAGCTTATTCATTCGTACAGTGAACATTTATGAAGCATCCATTATGTGTCAGGCAATGTGTTGGGTCCCAAGGATGTAAAAATGGCCATCATTTATAATTATAATGTGATACCTGCTGTAGTAGAGGTGTAACACAGTGTTTATACAACATAAGGG
Organism: Delphinus delphis; assembly: GCF_949987515.2. Taxonomy (NCBI): domain Eukaryota; kingdom Metazoa; phylum Chordata; class Mammalia; order Artiodactyla; family Delphinidae; genus Delphinus; species Delphinus delphis. The sequence continues at coordinate 22,749,678 of NC_082702.1, read as the reverse complement.
GTGGAGTGGTTAACACTGCTTGACAGGTGGATCTAATTCATCTTGCAAGCAGATTTTTCTGATGGCAAAGAGAAGATTATATAGATGTACTTCGTTCATTATAACTGTAGATCTCCATATTTGAAATGATAAGGTAGGTATTTGAGGAGAGTACACTTTATGGTGTTCTACTACAGGTCACTGACAATAATTTTAGCTATTTTATTTCTAAGCTGTTTAGTCCCTCGTTATATATTACCTAAGGGGATAAGTGTTCTCATAAACTAGTTCCTTGGTCTGCCTAAGAATAGACTAAGGTGCAGATGAGAGGCTTTTAGAGATTTGGGTTAGACTATACTTACCACCCCAGATTGGTTATGTTCCAGTTGAATTCAGAGTGTATTAGCAGAACATAGGCAGCCATAAACTACCACCTTATATTTCTTTGAAGCCAACCTGCTAGAGGAATGTTGAGTCAGTTTCTGAGAAGAAGAAATTCTCTGTACATATTACTTTTCTCCTTCAGCAATCTTATGCTGTTAACTTCAGTGATGACACAGCTCTCTGTTCAGTTGTCAAAAATTGATAAATTAGTTTGAGATGTAGAACTGGAATGAGTCTTATATGAAAGCCTTGGAAATATAAAGTATGGTGGGAAATATAGAAAGAACAGATTTACTAGAAGAGAGTGCTAATGAGACATTAATGGGAGGTTTTTAAAAAAATTTTTCAGCCTACAACACAGCAGTCACCTCAGGATGAGCAGGAAAAGCTCTTGGATGAAGCCATACAGGCTGTGAAGGTCCAGTCATTCCAGATGAAGAGATGCCTGGTAAGAAGGACAATTGCAGTCTATGTATTCCTAAGAACACATATGCAGTGTTCTCTAAAGTTGTATAGCACTACTGCTTCTGGTAAATCTAATCTTCAGTCCCACTTCCCTCAAGCACTGCTTGGAGCAGTTTCAACAGATAGCCCTGTTGAAATATTTACTTACCATTATATTTATGTTTTGAGATTGTCTGTCTTCCCTACCAGAATGTAAGCTCCATGAGGACAAGAGACCCTGACTCCTATTTACACGTCACTATATTATCACCATACCCTATCTCACCTGAATTACTAGCCTCATTAGTTCTGTACCTCAGAACTGAGGAGTACTTGACATATAATCGTTGCTTAATAAATATTGGTTGAACAAATGGATTTAAATGCTTTCAACTTGAATTATTCAGCTTTTCCCCCCATCTTGAAGGATTTTATTTCTGTCCTTAATAGATACATTTTTTTCAGGAACTACCTTAAAAATTAGACCTATTTATATATTTTCATATTCTGAAAGGGTAGGAGATTATCTGTGTAGAAACTATAAATTCTCTGGATTAAAATTTAAGAAATGGAACCAAATAGGCTGGTACTTCAAGTTGTAAGTTGCTGTGTTGATGATGATAATAATATCTTGCCTTTGTAAAGTGTCTTAGAGTTTCTAAAGCTTAGTAATATGCTCTTTTAACCAACTGTATCTACTGTATTGCTTTTCTCGCAAACCAATTTGTAAAAACAAAACTCTTGGAATGGAGAAAATGGGTGAGCATGGAGCTTGCTATTGCTTGCCTCTGTCTCTTTCTGTGTATGAATAGTGTTTCCTGTATCTAAAGGAATTGTCTGCATTTATGTGTTAAGTGGGACACATGGACATTGTGAGGAGGAAAGCATAATTAAAGGAGTAGTCATTCCAGACATCTCTGAAGAGTATTTAACCTATGACCAAACCATTGTCAGAATAGTATCTTGCTTCAAAAGGATCAGTATGCCAGTTTTCTTTATTGCAGGTAAAATATGAATTGGTGGAGTTACAGTTTCAGTGTTGCTAGGGGTTGTAAAGATGAGTTATTGCCAGGAAGCTTGCAGCCCTAGATAAATTAGATTTGGTAAGCTTTGCAGCCCTGGTGAGGAACTATGTTTCTTATTCTTTTCAGTAAAGAGAAGGCAGGGTGAAACTAAACTTGATTTTTATGCGATTAAAATACTTTAGGTGCTGTATACTTATAAAACTGTGTAACAGATCCTTGGTGAAAGTTTATATAACCAAGTTAAATGTTTATTTAAATTAAGCATTCTCACCAATTCTCTTGGTATTTCTGTAGGACAAAAACAAGCTTATGGATGCTCTGAAACATGCTTCTAATATGCTTGGTGAACTTCGGACTTCTATGTTATCACCAAAGAGCTACTATGAACTTTGTATCTTTTGAATGCTGAAGAATGAACATTTTGATCATACTTTTTTCTCGATAAGGCCATATTTTTGTTTGTTCCTTAAGTTTTTCTGAAGTTGTGTTATTGTCTTAACCAAATAGTACTCCTTCTCCATGCAAATGTGCTCAGTGAGAAAAAGAAAAACTTAGTATCAGAAACCCTTTTTCTATGCTTAAATTTCAAGTGGGTTGTTGTTACATCTCAATTTTCAGACTCTCATGAAGGTTATTGAAAATATTAGACAATTGGTTCTTTTTGTTTGTTTGTTTTTTAATTTGTTTTGGGCTGTGCTGGGTCTTCGTTGCTGTGCGCGGACTTTCTCTATTTGCGGCGAGTGGGGGCTACTCTTCGTTGCGGTGCGCAGGCTCCTCATTGCAGTGGCTTCTCTTGTTGCGTAGCACAGGCTCTAGGCTTGCGGGCTTCAGTAGTTGTAGCACACTGGCTCAGTAGTTGTAGCACACTGGCTCAGTAGTTGTGGCTCGCAGGCTCTAGAGCACAGGCTCAGTAGTTGTGGCGCACAGGCTTAGTTCCTCCGTGGCATGTGGGATCTTCCCGGACCAGGACTCAAACCCGTGTCCCCTGTTTTGGCAGGCGGATTCTTAACTACTGCGCCACCAGAGAAGTCCCTAGGCAGTTGGTTCTTTAATGCTAAGATTTTGTCATGCAGGACTCTGAAATGGAAAGGAAATCAATGCTTTGCCATTTCAAAACCCTTTAGTAGTCTGACAGGCAATCTTGTTTTTGTTGCCTTGCTTTACCAGACATCTTTTAAAACCCTCATTTTAAAGTAGGGAAAGCCCAGAAGAAATTCTGTCTTTACTTAATTTAAAAATGCTCTCATACATGACTAACGTTTAAGAAATTTGCCCAATATGGTAGTTCCCTGGTGGCCTAGTGATTACGATTCTAGGTTTTTCACTGCCATGGCCCAGTTTCAGTCCCTCGTTGGGGAACTAAGATCCCACAAGCTGCGTGGTGTGGCCAAAAAATAAATAAATAAATAAAATAAAGAAATGGCAATATCAAAAAAAAGAAAAACAGAAATTTGCCCAATAATTTAATGACTCCAACAAGTTGCAGAGTATTGCTTAGGTTGACTTAGCTTTGAATCCTTAATGATAATTAAAAGATATGGCTATTTCTGATGAACTGCACTACTTGGAAGTTTACCTGACAGATGAGTTTGCTAAAGGAAGAAAAGTGGCAGATCTCTATGAACTTGTACAGTATGCTGGAAACATTATCCCAAGGCTGTAAGTTATTAAGACTGTGAGGGCTTTTATATCTGCATTTCCCACTTTATGTTATATCCTTTAAAATCAGCAGCTTTTTTAAACCAAGTTTAAGGTTATTTAATTTCTTAACGAATAGAGGTTAACATTCCGATAGTGATTAAGGTTTTAGAGTATAATTAGTTTTACTTTTTATAGATTATTGAGGAACTTTGGAAATAGGAAAAATGGACATATTTTATTTAATTTCTTGACTACTAGAAAAATTAATATAATGACAATTATAAGAGACCTAATGTGTTTAAAGGTGATGATATATATATAAAAATGGAGGGGTGTCAGTAAACAGTTATATTTTAAATCAAACGATATTTTCTTCATTGTGCAGGAGAAAACCTGCTCCCTGTCTTGTTTTTTTAATGTTTGTATATGCTATGTTTGAATATAATCAAATTCTTGACTTGAGTATTTTATATTTCTAATCTAATGTTGCCTCATAATTCTTCTAGTTATCTGTTGATCACAGTTGGAGTTGTATATGTCAAGTCATTTCCTCAATCCAGGAAAGATATTTTGAAAGATTTGGTAGAAATGTGCCGAGGTGTGCAGCACCCTTTGAGAGGCCTGTTTCTTCGAAATTATCTACTTCAGTGTACCAGAAACATCTTACCTGATGAAGGAGAGCCAACAGAGTAAGTGCTTTTCTTTCTTGATTTAATTGTAGTATTTTTTTGTTGTAAAACATACAAAAAGTATAGAAAAGTATATAGAAGGAAATAAATAATCAATAATTCTCCTGCCCAGAGTCAGCCACTGGTAGCATTTTTTTTCTTTTTTTTTTTCCGGTACACGGGCCTCTCACTGTTGTGGCCTCTCCCGTTGCGGAGCACAGTCTCTGGATGCGCAGGCTCAGCGGCCATGGCTCACGGGCCCAGCCGCTCCGCGGCATGTGGGATCTTCCCGGACCAGGCCACGAACCCATATCCCCTGCATCGGCAGGCGGACTCTCAACCACTGTGCCACCAGGGAATCCCCACTGGTAGCATTTTGTGTATAGATTTCCTTTGAGACACAGAACTCCTCAGTATATGTGATGTGATACAAAATGTACTGTTATGAAAATTATGTGTGGATTATTAGTACCTGCTTTTTTCATGCAACATAATTGAGAGCATATTTTTCATTCCATTAGATATTCTTTGAAAATGTGACTTTTTAAATGAGTTACATTTTGAAAATGGTATTTGTGATAAAATAATGAAATATGCTTAACTTTTTCTATGAGCTAGCCAGTTTTCATATTGTTTCTTGAATGTCTGTCAGTTTTTATAATTTGTCAACTTCTAGTTACCCCAGAGTATTAGTGATTTCAGTTATCTGTGCACACAAATTAGATATTAACTCCAAAACAGAAAGCAAAAAGCCATTCAGAGAGAGCCCTATCTCTTATGTGAGCAGTATTCCAGCATCCGAGTCCATTGTGCTTTTATCCCACAAAAAGGGTAGATGGTCAGCCTGCTGTGGTCTCATCCAACTGGGTGAACTATTCATGAGACACGTTCCCTTGATTGAGGAACTTAATTCCCTTTTTTTTAAAGTTTATTCATTTATTTCTAATGTGTATATTTTAGTGGTTTTTAGTATATCTGCATCATTTCCTTTTCAAAAGAAAAACTTTAATAAAAATTTAACCAATGCACAAGACAAAAAGTTTAAATGGTATAGAAAATATAAAAATTTAACGATGTAGAGAAGATGGTGAGGTTATTTGCTTTATTATGATTTGACTCAGTTTTGAGCATTTAATTAGGCAATAAGCAAAAAATTTTGAAAACTCCTAAGTTCACCATCTTAGGAGATGTAAAAATAAGGAGGAAATACTTGGTATCTTCCCTTGCAGAGCTTACAAAGCTTATACTCCAATTGAAAACATAAAATATTCAACAATAAAATGATGAGATAACAGTGACACTTGTGTCAACTTTTTTAGGCCTTTTGAATTAATGGAATACAATTCCAAGAACATGTTTAGTTGGCCCAGGAAAGGGAGTGGTGGGGGAAGCGTTTTGTCCCTTTACACTTGAACTGTGTCCTCTCCCTGATATTTTTTTCTCTTGAGTCTGTTCCCTTTGAAATTGAGCACTGAGCCAGTGAGGTTGAAAGTGTCTTTCATAAAGCATTTGGTGTATTAAAGAGGTAAGAAGGAAATGCACAAAGAAGAGGAATAGTAGTAATTTTTCCTATAATTTAAATACAGTATATAAAGATTTTTCCATTTCTTTGCAGTGAAGAAACAACTGGTGATATCAGTGATTCCATGGATTTTGTACTACTCAACTTTGCAGAAATGAACAAGCTCTGGGTTCGAATGCAGCATCAGGGACATAGCCGAGATAGAGAAAAAAGAGAACGAGAAAGACAAGAACTAAGGATTTTAGTGGGAACAAATTTGGTGCGCCTCAGTCAGTTGGAAGGTGTAAATGTGGAACGTTATAAACAGGTTTATATCTTTTTACTTCTCATCTTTTCTTATGTCGTGAGATGTAAATTGAAGTCTGATTTTTAAAATTGAAATATTTTTAAAAATAATGTTACACTGAAAACCATTGACAATCAAAGAAGACTTAAATAAACTAAAAGATATATATTTTGAGTCTGTGCTTGTGGATTGGAAGACTCAATATTATCAAGATATCAATTTTCTCTAAATTGAGATTTAGTATATTTTAACTATAGATTTACTCTAAAGCTACAATAAGATAATCTGGTATTAGTGAAAGGGATAAACACATACATCAGTGGAGAATAAATCAGGAATTAGCAAACCTTTTCTGTAAAGGACCAGATAGTACATATTTTTTGGTTTTGTAAGCCATATAGTTTGCAGCTACTAAATTCTGCCAATGTAGTGCAAAAGCAGGGAAATACAATGAGGAAACAATTTACAAAAATGGGCATTAAACTAGGTTTGCTGACCCCTAGAAGAGATGATCCAGAACAGACCCACATGTATATAATCAACTATTGTTGATAAGGGTGCAAAGGCAACCTTTTCAACAAGTGATTCTGCAACAATTGGACATCTGTATGCAAACAAAGCCTCTGAACTGCAACCCATTTTCATGTAGAGAAACTAAAAAAAAATGATCAAAGTCATAAGTGTGAAATTTGCAACTATGAAACTTTTAGAAGAAAACACAAAGGAAATCTTTGTAACCTTGAATTACATAAAGCTTTCCTAGGACACAAAAAGGACAAACCATAAAAGAAAAAAAACTGATGACATGGACTTTGGCTTTTATGAAATAGCAACCCAGAATTTTTAATTTAAAAATTCTGTAAAATTTCAAAGTTTAGTCTAGAAATGATGTGTATGTCAGAAAAATCTAAAATATGACTTTTAAACTAATAGCTCAAATGTGTTATTAGAGGAGTTACTTAGGATTTTGAAAATAATTTTTTAACTCCTAAAAATTTTTCTCTTCTCTTTTCAGATTGTTTTGACTGGCATATTGGAGCAAGTTGTGAATTGCAGGGATGCTTTGGCTCAAGAATATCTCATGGAGTGTATTATTCAGGTAGGTGAGAACATTTCAGGGTATTAAAGAACTCATTTTATATTTCATTAATTTTCATTGTTTTGGAAAAAAATCTTGATTGAAGAGGAATTAAGGTTTCCTGAATAAATCCCTTTCTCCTATTAATGTAACAACTTGGTCTTTGTATTAATGTCTTTTTCTCCCAAAAATGTAGAAAAGATTAACATCCAAGTTTTCTAGGTATCGTTAGTTTTAGTTTAATTGTAGCTGTACTTTGGAATTGGTTCAAGATGGCAGAGAAGGGCTTGCGCTCACTCCCTTTTGCGAGAGCACCAGAATCACAACTCACTGCTGAACAATCATTGACAGGAAGCCACTGGAACTCACCAAAAAATATACCCCACATCCAAAGACTCCTGCTGCAATGAGACAGTAGGAGGGCACAATCACGATAAAATCAATCCCGTAACCACTGGGTGGGCGACTCACAAACTGGAGAACAATTATACCTCAAAAGTCCACCCACTGGAGTGAAGGTTCTGAGCCCCACCTCAGGCTTCCCAACCTGGGGGTCTGCCAAAGTGAGGAGAAATCCCCAGAGAATCAGACTTTGAAGGCCAGTGGGGTTTGATTGCAGGACTTTGACAGGAATGGGGGGAACAGAGACTGTACTCTCGGAGGGCACACACAAAGTAGTGTGTGCACCAGGACCAAGGGGGAAGGAGCAGACACCACAGGAGACTGAACCAGACCTACCTGATAGTGTTGGAGGGTCTCCTACAGAGGCAGGGGGCGGCTGTGGCTCACTGCGGGGACAAGGACACTGGCAACAGAAGTTCTGGGAGTTACTTCTTGGCGTGAGTCCTCCCAGAGTCTGCCATTAGCCCCACCAAAGAGCCTTGTAGGCTCCAGTGTTGGATTGCCTCAGGCAAAACAACCAACAGGGAGGGAACCCAGCCTCACCCATCAGCAGACAAGCATATTAAACTTTTCCTGAGCTCTGCCTACCAGAGCAACACCCAGCTTTACCCACCATTAGTCCCTCCCAACAGGAAGCTTGCACAAGCCTCTTAGCCTCATCCACCAGAGGGCAGACAGCAGAAGCAAGAAGAACTACAGGCTTGCAGCCTGCTGAATGAAAACCACAATCGCAGAAAGATAGACAAAATGAAAAGGCAGAGGACTATGTCCCAGATGAAGGAACAAGATAAAACCCTGGAAAAACAACTAAATGAAGTGGAGATAGGCAACCTTCCAGAAAAAGAATTCCGAATAATGATACTGAAGATGATCCAGGACCTCGGAAAAAGAGTGGAGGCAAAGATTGAGAAGATGCAAGAAATGTTTAACAAATACATAGAAGAATTAATGAACAAACAAACAGATGAACAATACAATAACTGAAATGAAAAATACACTAGAAGAAATCAATAGCAGAATAACTGAGGTAGAGAAGAATGGTTAAGTGACCTGGAAGAAGGAATGGTAGAAATCATTGCGGCAACAGAGAATAAAGAAAAAAGAATGAAAAGAAATGAAAACAGCCTAAGAGAACTCTGGGACAACATTCAACGCACCAACATTGGCATTATAGGAGTCCCAGAAGGAGAAGAGAGAAAGAAAGGACCCAAGAAAATATTTGAAGAGATTGTAGTCGAAAGCTTCCCTAACATGGGAAAGAAAATAGCCACCCAAGTCCAGGAAGCACAGTGAGTCCCAGGCAAGATAAACCCAAGGAGAAACACACTGAGATGCATAGTAATCAAATTGACAAAGATAAGGACAAAGAAAAATTATTAAAAGCAACAAGGGAAAAATGACAAGTAACATACAAGGGAACTCCCATAAAGTTAACAGCTGATTTCTCAGCAGAAACTCTGCAAGCCAGAAGGGAATGGCATGATATATTTAAAGTGATGAAAGGGAAGAACCTACAACACAGAATACTCTACCCAGCAAGGATGTCATTCAGATTTGATGGAGAAATCAAAAGCTTTACAAACAAGCAAAAGCTAAGAGAACTCAGCACCACCAAACCAGCTCTACAACAAATGCTAAAGAAACTTCTCTAAGTGGGAAACACAAGAGTAGAAAGGACCTACAAAAACAAACCCAAAACAATTAAGAAAATGGTAATAGGAACATATATATCAATAATTACCTTAAATGTAAATGGGTTAAATGCTCCAACCAAAAGACGCAGACTGGCTGAATGGATACAAAAACAAGACCCTTATATATGCTGTCTACAAGAGATCCACTTCAGACCTAGCAACATGTACAGACTGAAAGGAGGGGATCGAAAAAGATATTCCATGCAAATGGAAATCAAAAGAAACTGGAGTAGCAATACTCATATCAGATAAGATAGATTTTAAAATAAAGACTGTTACAAGAGATAAGGAAGGACACTACGTTAATGATCAAAGGATCAATCCAAGAAGAAAACATAACAATTATAAATATTTATGCACCCAACATAGGAGTACCTCAATACATAAGGCAAATGCTAACAGTGATAAAAGGGGAAATCAACAGTAACACAGTAATACTGGTGGACTTTAACACCTCACTTACACCAATAGAGAGTTCATCCAGACAGAAAATAAATAATAAACACAAGCTTTAAGTGACACAATAGACCAGATAGACTTAATTGATTTTTATAGGACATTCTACCCAAAAGTGGAAGAATAGACTTTTGTCTCAAGTACACACGGAACGTTCTCCAGAATAGATCACATCTTGGGTCAAAAATCAAGCCTTGGGAAATTTAAGAAAACTGAAATTGTATCAAGTATCTTTACTGACCACAACGCTATGAGATTAGAAATCAACTACAGGAAAAAAAAACCTATAAAACACACAAACACATGGAGGCTAAATAGTGCACTGCTAAATAACCAAGAGATCACTGAAGAAATCAAAGAAGAAATTTAAAAATACCTAGAAACAACTGACAATGAAAACACAATGATCCAAAACCTATGGGACACAGCAAAAGGAGTTCTAAGAGGGAAGTTTACAGCAATTCAAGCCCACCTCAAGAAACAAGAAAATTCTCAAATAAACAATCTAACCTTACACCTAAAACAACTAGAAAAAGAAGAACAAACAAAACCCAAAGTTAGTAGAAGGAAAGAAATCATAAAGATCAGAGAAGAAATAAATGAAATAGAAACAAAGAAAACAATAGCAAAGATCTATAAAACTAAAAGCTGGTTCTTTGAGAAGATAAACAAAATTGATAAACCTTTAGCCAGGCTCATCATGAAAAAGAGGGAGAGGACTCAAATCAATAGAATTAGAAGTGAAAAAGAGAAATTAACAATGGACACCACCGAAATAGAAAGCATTGTAAGAGACTACTACAAGCAACTCTATGCCAATAAAATAGACAACCTGGAAGAAATGGACAAATTCTTAGAAAAATATAACCTTCCAAGACTGAACCAGGAAGAAATAGAAATTATAAACAGACCAACCGCAAGTAATGAAATTGAAACTGTGAATAAAATCTTCCAACAAACAGAAGTTCAGGACCATATGGCTTCACAGGTGAATTCTGTCAAACATTTAGAGAAGACACCCAGTCTTCTCAAACTGTTAATATTGCAGAGGAAGGAACACTCCCAAACTCATTCTATGAGGCCACCCTCACCCTGATATCAAAACCAGACAAAGACACTACAAAAAAAGAAAATTACAGACCAATATCACTGATGAATATAGATGCAAAAATCCTCAACAAAATACTAGCAAACAGAATCCAGTAACACATTAAAAGGCTCATACACCATGATCAACTAGGATTTATCCCAGGGTTGCAAGGATTCTACAATATATGCTAATCAATCAGTGTGACACACCATATTAACAAATTGAAGGATTAAAAATGATACGATTATCTCAATAGATGCCACGAAAGCTTTTGACACAAGTCAACACCCATTTATGATAAAAACTCTCCAGAAAGTGGGCATAGAGGGAACCTACCTCAACATAATAAAGGCCATATATGACAAACCCACAACAAACATCATTCTCAATGATGAAAAACTGAAAGCATTTCCTCTGAGATCAGGAACAAGATAAGGATGTCCACTCTCGCCACTGTTATTCAACATAGTTTTGGAAGTCCTAGACATGGCAATCCAAGAAGAAAAAGAAAAGGAATACAAATTGGAAAGCAAAAGGTTAAACTGTCTCTGCAGGTGACATGATACTGTACGTAGAAAATCCTAAAGATGCCACCAGGAAACTACTAGAGGTAATCAATGAATTTGGTAAAGTTGCCAGATACAAAATTAATACACAGAAATCTCTTGCATTCCTATACACTAACAACAAAAGATCAGAAAAAGAAATTAAGGAAATAATCCCATTCACCATTGCAACAAAAAGAATAAAATACCTAGGAATAAACTTACCTAAGGAGGTAAAAGACTATAAGACACTGATGAAAGAAACCAAAGGTGACACAAACAGATGGAGAGATATACTATGTTCTTGAATTGGAAGAATCAGTATTGTGAAAATGACTACTACGTAAGGCAATCTACAGATTCAATGCAACCCCTATCAAATTACCAATGGCATTTTTTACAGAACTAGAACAAAAAGACTTAAAATTTGGATATACAAAAGACCCCAAATAGCCAAAACAATCTTGAGAAAAAAAAAAAATGGAATTGAAGGAATGAGACTCCCTGACTTCCAACTATACTACAAAGCTACAGTAGTCAAGACAATTTGGTACTGGCACAAAAACAAAAATATCAATGGAACAGGATAGAAAGCCCAAAGATAAACCCATGCACATATGGTCACCTTATATTTGATAAAGGAGGCAAAAATATACAATGGAGAAAAGACAGTCTCTTCAATAAGTGGTGCTGGGAAAACTGGACAGCTACATGTAAAAGAATAAAATCAGAACACTTCCTAACACCATACACAAAAATAAACTCAAAATGGATTAAAGACCTAAATGTAGGACTGGACACTATAAAACTCTTAGAGGAAAATACAAGAAGAACACTCTTTGACATAAATCACAGCAAGATCCTTTTTGACCCACCTCCTAGAGTAATGGAAATGAAAACAAATAAACAAATGGGACCTAATGAAACTTAGCAGCTTTTGCACAGCAAAGGAAACTATAAACAAGACAAAAATACAACCCTTGGAATGTGAGAAAATATTTGCAAAGAAATCAGCAAACAAGGATTAATCTCCCAAATACATAAGCAGCTCGTGCAGCTCAATATCAAAAACACAACCCAATCAAAAAATGGATGGAAGACCTAAATAGACATTTCTCCAAAGAAGACATACAGATGGCCAAGAGGCACATGAAAAGCTGCTCAACATTACTAATTATTAGAGAAATGCAAATCAAAACTACAATGAGGTATCACCTCACACTGGTTAGAATGACCATCATCAGAAAATCTACAAACAATAAGTGCTGGAGAGGGTGTGGAGAAAAGGGAACCCTCCTGCACTGTTGGTGGGAATGTAAATTGATACAGCCACTATGGAGAACAATATGGAAGTTTCTTAAAAAGCTAAAAATAGAATTACCATATGACCCAGCAATACCACTACTGGCATATACCCAGAGAAAACCATAATTCAAAAAGACACATGCACCCAAATGTTCATTGCACACTATTTACGATAGCCAGGTCATGGAAGCAACCTAAATTCCCATCGACAGATGAATAAATAAAGATGTGGTACATATATACATAGGAATATTACTCAGCCGTAAAAAGGAATGAAATTGGGTCATTTCTAGAGACGTGGATGGACCTAGAAACTGTCATACAGAATGAAGTAAGTCAGAAAGAGAAAAACAAATATTGTCTATTAATGCATATATGTGTAATCTAGAAAAATGGTACAGATGAACTGGTTTGCAAGGCAGAAACGGAGACACAGATGTAGAGAACAAATGTATGGACACTAAGTGGGGGAAGCGGGGGTGTGGGGTTGTGGTGGTGGGATGAATTGGGAGATTGGGACTGACATACATACACTAATGTGTATAAAATAGATAACTAATAAGAACCTGCTGTATAGCACAGGGAGCTTTAGTTCGCTGTACAGTAGAAACTAACACAACAGTGTAAAACAACTATACCCCAATTAAAAAAAGAAAAAAGGGAAATAAAATAAAGACAGAGTTGTTAACACTGCCAGATGGGCCATACTGGAAGCTGATGCAAAGGAAAAATACTGATCTTCCTTAACTTAAAATTTTGATATTTTGGTTTGTCATTTTTTGGCATTACTGAGTCTCATTTTTCTTACCTTGAAATGGGACTAACAGAGATCCTTATAAAATTGTCAGGAGCATTAAATAGATAAATAAATATAAACCTGGAAAAAAACTTGTAGATGTACTTTGGTTAATAGAATATTTCTTTCTGGGGTTATGTTTAGAGAGGCTTAAAAGTGATGTATTTGAATTTGGTTTTATAAGATTAAAATGATTTTTTTCCCCACAAATATGAACTTTAAATACTAAGTCCAGAATATTGTGTGAAATGCTTTTTCTAATTGATCTTTACTATTTGGTTTTAATAATAATTGAGTATTATTTGATTTTCAGGTTTTCCCTGACGAATTCCACCTTCAAACTTTGAATCCTTTTCTTCGGGCCTGTGCTGAGTTACACCAAAATGTAAATGTGAAAAACATAATCATTGCTTTAATTGATAGGTAAGAATTTCCAACACTGGAGGGCAGATGTTCCGACTTGGGAATAATGAATTTAAAACATTTTTGTGAATTCTTTTTTTCTGTTCCATCTTTATTAATATTTTTGATGTAGTTACACTAGTTCTGTAAGTCTGAGTACTTACTAAGCGCTTGTCTAGCTTACGCATGAAATAAGTTTAGCTCGTAATTGTACAGGGGTCATGAAGGTAATATATTTTAATCTATGCATTTAATTGGCATTTAAAGACATTATATAGACCTAAGATGTTAGTCATAAATCCAAATTTTATAAATCCAAAGATCACTGAAGAGCAAAACTTGTTTTTTACCATGATGAAAGTATCTTGGGCTTCCCTGGTGGCACAGTGGTTAAGAATCCGCCTGCCAATGCAGGGGACACAGGTTTGATCACTAGTCCAGGAAGATCCCACGTGCCATGGAGCAACTAAACCTGTGCACCACAACTACTGAGCCTGTGCTCTAGAGCCTGTGAGACACAACTACTGGGCCCACGTGCCACAACTACTGAATCCCATGTGCCTAGAGCCCGTGCTCCGCAACAAGAGAAGCCACCACAATGAGAAGCCCGCACACCACAACGAAGAATGGCCCCTGCTCGCCGCAACTAAAGAAAGCCCGCGTGCAGCAATGAAGACCCAACACAGCCAAAAATAAATAAATTAATTAATTAAAAAAAAAAGAAAGTTATCTTTCAGTGGGAACCAGTTTGATCTGGAGTCTTCTTTATCAAGTAGCCATAAATATAGATGATTAAGAATGTTCAGGTAGGGCTTCCCTGGTGGCGCAGTGGTTGAGAGTCCGCCTGCCGATGCAGGGGACACGGGTTTGTGCCCCGGTCCGGGAGGATCCCACATGCCGTGGAGTGGCTGGGCCCATGAGCCATGGCCGCTGAGCCTGTGTGTCCGGAGCCTGTGCTCCACAACGGGAGAGGCCACAACAGTGAGAGGCCCGCGTACTGCAAAAAACCAAAAAAAAGGACGTTCAGGTAATCACTGCATCATCACATGTTTTTAAAGAAGAATTTTCAAGTATTAAAAATGTTAGTAAATCCTCTTTAAGTTTGACTTCTTTAGCCCTTGGTCTTTGTTAAAAGTATAAAACTTGGCCTTTAATAATAGCTTTAATGAGTGCATGCTGGGTGCTAGTACATAGTATGTGTCCTACTTGTGAGCATACACTCATTGACATTATGAAACCAGAAACCCAAGTGTAGATTTATTTCTGCAAATACGTTTTATTATATTTTAAATATCTAAGTTATTAGTTTTAAAGTCTGAGAATTTATATAGCAGAATTCTTCAAATTATCTTGTCAGTCCTGGACATTAAGAATTATAAGTTACTTGGCCATGCTCTTTTTTTTTTCTTTTTTAAAGCATTTCTCTTTTTTTATTAATTTATTTTATTTTTTGCCTGCACTATGTGTTAGTTGCGGCATGTGGGATTTTCATTGAGGCATGCGGGATCATTTGTTGTGGCACGCAGGCTTCTTTCTAGTTGTGGTACACGGGTTTTCTCTCTCTTGTTGTGGCATGTGGGCTCCAAGGCGCATGAGCTCTGTAGTTTGCGGCACACAGACTCTCTAGTTGAGGTGTGTGAGTTCAGTAGTTGTGGCCTGGAGGCTTAATTCCCCCGCAGCATTTGGGATCTTAGTTCCCCAACCAGGGATCCCACCCGCATCCCCTGCACTGTTAGGTGGATTCTTTACCACTGGACCACCAGTAAAGTCCTCTATTTGGGCATACTCTTAATGGAAGCTAATAACTGGATTTTCCTATGTTGGGTGTATTGTCACTTAACTGTTTCTGTCAGTAGTGGTTCTTCTGTGCATAACAAAATGTGCGTCTAGTTGTAACCATGATAAACACTTAGTGATAATGGAACAGACATTATTTTGTATAGTTTAAGATGTGGTAAATAGAAGTTAACTTTACTACTTCTAGAATTCGTTGTGTTTTAAACTTTTCAATAGTAAAAATGCAGTGTCTTAAAAGAGTCTAGGTGCTTTTTATATTTAAAAGATTATTTTTTCTAATCATGGCTGTTGAATACGTTTATCACCTTTAATACATTTCTATCCATATCTACTTAATTAATTTGGCAGAATTGGCCTGTCGAAAATTTGTTGTGTATGGTAAGAATACAGTGAAATAAGGCATCATTGGTAAAACTGTTTCATTAAAAATGAATTGAGGGAATGGTCAGCTACGTTCCCTGTCCTTCTTAAAAATCTTTTTAGGAGAAAGGTTCTAGGAGAAATACACTTGGAGAAAATACAGAACAGCATAAAGAATAAAATGTCATCCATGATCCCACTACCCAGATCCCTATATCCTTTTAAATAAAGATTATTTTCTTTTTTAGATTAGCTTTATTTGCTCACCGTGAAGATGGACCTGGAATTCCAACAGATATTAAACTTTTTGACATATTTTCACAGCAGGTGGCTACAGTAATACAGGTTTGTATGGCTTTGTTGCTAAGTTCTCAAAACTTTCAAACTTCTCAGGTGGTAGTTCCTCTTCTAATTGTTTAAAATAAATTCCATGGTTTTCTGAACATTCCAGTCGAGACAAGACATGCCTTCGGAGGACGTTGTTTCTTTACAAGTCTCTCTCATTAATCTCGCTATGAAGTGTTATCCTGATCGTGTGGACTATGTTGATAAAGTTCTAGAAACAACAGTGGAGATATTTAATAAGCTCAACCTCGAACAGTAAGTCAAAGTTAAACATTTTTGTAAAAACCTTTGTAAAGCACTTTTTTGTCCCAGATTTATTTTTCTTTCGCAATTCCTTTTTGAAATGTTAGCGTTCATCTTGTTTTAAGTATTTGTTAGATCAACATGCTTGGTACTAATCAGGGCAGAAAGTGGCAACCAACTGCTTGGCTGTGTACATTGATCAAGTAGTGGCACTCATAGACCATAGCAGTCTTCAGGGACCAGTGTCTCCAATTCAGACCCCTTTGTATATATGGGTGAGTTAGTTTTTAAACTGGTAAGGAAACTATTTATATCAAGCAGTATTTCCATGAGAAGTGGTTTCCTACAGATGAGTAAGATGTGAAAAAATTAGGGAGGCATGTATGTATTTAAGGTGTGGAAATTAATTGGTTTAAATTTTTCTCTATTTTGAGCTTTGATTTTGATACCATCAAGGATAGTATAATATTCTGTTGTCTACTTGCATCTTCTTCAACTATGCTGTCCTGGACCTGTTGCATCCTCTAGTGGCCACTGTGGGCAGTTCTGATCCCTTTTTGTTTTCCCAGCAGTCCTCTTACTGTCCCATCCTTCACTGCTTCTGAACATGCGGTCAATTTAGGACCCTCCTTGCCCTATACCCCTCCTTGCCCAATCTAGACCCCTCCTTACCCCTCCTTGCCCTATATATATAGGTCCCTATATATACTCACGTAATCTTTCCGCTTTCCATCTCTCCTCCAGTGGTTTAGTTAGCATCTGGAAGATTTCTTTTCCTTTTACCTCTTTTTATTCCTCCTTCTTCTTTTTGTCACTCCCATTTTTTGTGAACTGAAAAACATTCCAGATCTTGAATAAGTGATGTATCTATATCTTCCCCCACTAAGTGAGTTTTAAAGTAAAATTAGACAAGATAAAAAATTAGAAATCCCAACCTCTAAAGGTCTTATAAATGCCTGGATATTCTTCAGCCCCCACGGAATGTTCCTAATTTCATCCTGCTTTTCCTTAGTCATCAACATCTGATGCAGAAGAAATAATTTATGTATTTTTCTATTTTGTTGAATTGCTATTTTTGCATGGCTTTGTCACCCCGAATATCCCGTACTTATTGGCTGCCCTAGAAACCTAACTACCACTTAAAATACTTCCCTTAGAAATACCACATTCTAGACAGGCATTTTAACTCCAGGTATACAACCTGTTTATGAATTGGAGACTAGCATAACTTATTGTATCAATAGGACATTAATAGATGAATAAATGTGTTTAGAAAGACATCTGATAAACCTCTCTTGGAAGTCATTGGAGTGTTTTGGGATGGTGTGATTCACTTGACCCATTTCCTTTAATATTATAAATGAAAAATTTCAAATTTTTGTGAATCAAGTGCTGTTTGTGTATATAAGAAGTTAATTTCATTCACTAAAGGGCTGCTGTTTTTCTTTTTGCAGTATTGCTACCAGTAGTGCAGTTTCAAAGGAGCTCACCAGACTTCTGAAGATACCTGTTGACACTTACAACAATATTTTAACAGTCTTGAAATTAAAACATTTTCACCCACTCTTTGAGTACTTTGACTATGAATCCAGAAAAAGCATGAGTTGTTATGTGCTTAGTAATGTTCTGGATTATAACACAGAAATTGTCTCTCAAGACCAGGTAAGAGAATACCCACATGCTTTATTAGAAAAACAGAGACAATGTAGTTATGGTTTTAGACCTTGAGACAAACACATGAGATGGGCGGGGAGGGTAATTTACTACTAAAAAAAGTTACAAGTAGCTTATTCATTATATAAATGAGATAATGTATAAAGAAGAAATTATAAAATAACTATAATCCCACCAGGAAGAGAGGTCCATTGATTAACTATTGATTAACATTTGGTGCGTCTCTTTCTAAATGTTTATATGTGTACCAACATGCATATACTTTCATACAGAAGAAGGAATTATGTTGGAATACTATTTCATAACTACTTTACACAACTAGAAATGCTTTTGTCAGTGGCATTATATGCTGATTGTTTCACCCCAGTGGGTTTCTGTCTCCCATGATACAGGTGGATTCCATAATGAATTTGGTATCAACGTTGATTCAGGATCAGCCAGATCAACCTGTAGAAGACCCTGACCCAGAGGACTTTGCTGATGAGCAGAGCCTTGTGGGCAGATTCATTCATCTTCTACGGTCTGAGGACCCTGATCAGCAGTACTTGGTATGAGTTAACTCTTACTATACCCCTTCAACAACTTCTAATGAAGTCGTGTAGATGTGTCTCAAATGGTCTAATCCAGCTTGTGGTATTAAAAGGTTTTGAAAGAATTGAAACTGAATAAGAGATTAACTGAACTTTATGATTAAATGCATAATTGTTTGTAAACTTCTGGAGCTTATGAAGAACAAGTTGGTTGCTGTCATTTCTTTTGAAGACTTCTTAAGAATTGTAGAAAAACCTATCTTCCTTTAGTTGGGTGTCCTATAATCAGTCCATGTTCATTTTCTTTTTGAACTGTGTGTTACTTGTAGAATTGTTCATTTGTTTTTCATAATAAACTTTTAAAGTATGAGTAAAATCCTTATATTCAACTGTGTATATGTTTCCAAGGTTTGCAAATAGAAGTTGTTTGTGTTTGCCACATGGAAAATGTGTGAAGACTTTAAAATTAAAATTGCCTTTTTCTTAACCCCCTTTTCCTGGAAAAAAACAATCAGATGAGATTCTCCCTTTCTTTGTCCTTAGTCCTCAATAAACCTTTGTGAAATGAATAAAACATGTTGCCTGAGTAGGAGTATTGGTGACTGATACTGGACAATTTATGTTTATGAAAGGTAGCACATATGGCTGCCTAATTATCGTTTGGGCAAAGTAGTTTAACCATTGTTGGATGCATGAGGCTAAGTGTTAGTAATGAAGAACACCTTTATTTGAGGATGAGTCCTGACTTTCTTCCTGTGTTGACTTTGTCATAGTTGACACTCTAGTACTTCTTCATAGCCATTGTGAAAAAGAAGCTGATTTCTGTTGGTAGTGCGACAGTCTTCAACTTGGCTTAGTGTCAGATAATCTGTGCACTGTGTGTGATCTATACCTAGTGGCTGGCTCCATTGTTCAGATGTTTTAACTGATTCCCTTATGTTTCTGTGTCACATGGCCTATGTGTGTTTTCATTTTTTGTTGTATACCAAATGTAGTAGTTAGGAAGTATGCTTTCCACCTGTGGCCAGTTGGTTATGCCATGTACAGAAACACCTTTAAGGTGAGGATCATTAGCTGTGACTTCCCCAAGGGGGAATGCATTCTCTTCCTATCCATCTATGACTGTCAGAGAAATTTACAAAACCTGAATATGTCACACACTGTGACACACAGATTAAGTTATTTCATGAATTCTTGTGGTTTTTTTTCTGAAACAACCAGACATTTGTTTACTAATGGCTCTTTTTTAAAGTGTGTTACCATTTCCCTTGACTTAAATGGTCTTAATGTTTTTCTGAAGTAGGAGGTGTGATATACCAGCAATATGCATATTTTTTGTATCATAATAATAGTCAATATTTTGAGTACATACCTTGTGTTAGTACTGGTAACACTTTACATCTATTACTTGATCTTCCCAGCAACCCTAAGAGAAATATACTGCCCCATTTTTCAAATGAAACTTACAGCTAAGA
Organism: Delphinus delphis; assembly: GCF_949987515.2. NCBI lineage: Eukaryota > Metazoa > Chordata > Mammalia > Artiodactyla > Delphinidae > Delphinus > Delphinus delphis. The sequence goes on along the minus strand of NC_082702.1, from coordinate 22,729,537 downwards.
GAAGGTAAATATTAATGTGTCCAGGGTCACACAGATAGTAAGTGTTAGAATCTACTTTTAACTGTATCTGTCTTCAGAGCCTGTGCTCTTTATCAACACAGTATACTTCTCACATGTGTATATGAACATGTATTTATATCTGCCCCTGACTAGCTATGTAACTTTGGGCAAGTTATACAACCTCTCTGAACCTCAGTCTTCCCCATTTGTGAAATGGGTTTAGTATTTGTCTCTAGGGTGATTGTGATGACTCGGCAAGATAAGAAATGTAAAAGTATACCATGAAGTCTGGTATATCATACATATTCAAAAAATGGTAACAATCATGATGATTAGAGCTCCTGTTTAATTTTATAAGTGATTAATTACAGTTTCTATAATTACAGAAAAGATTAATGGGTTTTGTTTGTTTTGGTCAGATTTTAAACACAGCACGAAAACATTTTGGAGCTGGTGGAAATCAGCGGATTCGCTTCACACTGCCACCTTTGGTATTTGCAGCTTACCAGCTGGCTTTTCGCTACAAAGAGAATTCTAAAGTGGTGGGTTTACTTTTAAGTATGTCACTAATTTTCCCCCTTTTTCCTCTGTGTATGTGTTTTAGTTTATCACTATAGAAAATTTCAAACATATACAAATAGATAATGGTGTAATAAAATCCCAGTTTCAATAACTCTCAATTCATTACTCATCCTGTGTTATACTTAAGTATCACTATTGACAATAGTGATGTTGGTAGATAAGATTACATACTAGTTGAGGAATCACATAAAAAACACTTAGAAATGAAAGATTAAAACAGTTTAAATTTATGTTAGAAGTTTTTCCTGTGTCTAAAGATCACTTGTGAGACATCTATAAGTTTATTACAAAATGGCTCAGAATGCTTTAGTTTCTCAAGAATGATTTTATTTTCTTGGGAGTCTTTATGAAGTACTAATTCTGAAGTGATATAATAATCTTATTCAGAGGTTGCAGTACATAACAAGTAAGATCTAATTCATGTTAAGCTTTGCCTAATGAAAGGGCCCAGCATTGCATAATTGCTGCTCTCTAAAAGCCTGTAATTGAATAATTTTATGAGTTGTGTACATTTTTTAATGAGCTTAGTCCTTTTACAAACAGGATTATGGCTAAGTCTTCAGTGGTGTAGAAAATATCCTAATCTGGGAGTTCCCTGGCCATCCAGTGGTTAGGACTCTGCTTTCACTGCCGAGGGCCCAGGTTGCATCCCTGATTGGGGAACTAAAATCCCACAAGCCTCACGGCGCAGCAAAAAAAAAAAAAACCCTAACCTAATGTACCTGAAAGTTGGACAGTCAGGTTTATATTAAGGAACAAACACCATAAACTTTATTTTCTAATAATGGAGAAACAAGGTATATTCAGTAGACTTACCAGTATGACATAGCATGCCTTTGGCCAGTTTTTATGAGGCCAGCCTCTCATAGTTCCTTTTTCCCAGTATTTTATGGATAGATGTTTGTGAATGTAACAATAAAAAAAGCAACGAGCATTTACTTACTATGTGCCGTACACTGTGCCAAGGAGTATAAACTTGGATTATTGCATTTAGTCCTTGTAAAAGTCTGTGACTATTATCCTCTCTTAAAAGTGAAAAGAATCAATTGCATTAATAAGAAATTTGGATGGTCAAACGTGGATAAAATACTTAACCTCACTACTAATTGTAACAGTGAACCTTTTTAGAAATCAAACTGGTAAAGAAAAAAGAAAAATAAGGTTCAGCAATAGCCGTGGTGTGATGAGAATTCATTCTCATCTAGTAATGGTGGGAATGTGAATTACTACAGTCTTTCTAGAAAACTCTGGCAGTGTGTAACTAGAGCCTTAAAAAACCCAGTATTTCCACTTCTAAATTTATACTAAAGAAAAAATTAGGGATTCAATAAAGCTTTGTGTTTACAGACCATTTGTTATATTACATTTATTTCCAAAAGGAAGTAGTTAAGTAAATTATGCTATATCCAGTTTGTGGAATATTTTCTAGTGATTAAAATGATTTTAAATAACTTTAGTATCATGAGGAAAATTATGACAAAATAAGTGAAAGAAAAGAAGTTGAATACAAATTACATGCAGCATGAGCCCAATTTAATTCTTCAGTAAGTACTTTAAAGTAGAAAACCATACACAGAGGATCCCAGTTACATTATATTTGCATAGAAAAAAGAAAGGAAGACATTAACATTAGAATGTTATCAGTGATTATTGCTGGGTGGTAGATTTAGGGATGGTTTTAATTTTTAAAAAATTCTTTTGTGTATTTTCCTAATTCTGTCCAATTTGGGAATATGTTGCTTTTTCTGATGCAAAAAAACCAATACCAAGTATATAAAAATTGCAAAGCCAGTGACTTCAAATGGATGTTTTGAGAAGACATCCTGCTTGATTTCCTTGTGTACTCCACAGATGAGACAGAAGATAGCAGGAAAACTGTGAACTCAATTTTAACACTTTTCCTGTTTGTTCTATAGACATTTTGTATAAAATGAATATTCTTAAGCAAGTTAATCTTGAACTTAAAGTAATTTAAACTATTTTTTTTTGTTTTAGGATGACAAATGGGAAAAGAAATGCCAGAAGATTTTTTCATTTGCTCACCAGACTATCAGTGCTTTGATCAAAGCAGAGCTGGCAGAATTACCCTTAAGACTTTTTCTTCAGGGCGCTCTAGCTGCTGGAGAAATTGGTTTTGAAAATCATGAAACAGTAGCATATGAATTTATGTCCCAGGTGTGATCTGCTCTCTTTCTGGGATGTTTAATCCGTTTGCTCTGTTCAGTCATCTGTCTGTAGTTAATGGTGGTGGTGCACGTGGATTTACTCTTCACTGAATTTATAACTACCCCTTTCTCACCATCTTGATGGGAAATACTATGCTTCTTAACACTATAGTTTTATTGACTGGTTTGGAGCAGGAAAATTGATCAGTTATTGGGTGCTAATGAGATTGAAGATTTTCCAGTGGGTTATGGTAAAAACTGTTTCATGGGGGAAAAAAATTCCTTTGTTATTCATTTTGGGAACCCTGGATTAAACAAAAGTTAAAACAAGTTTCTTTGTTGCAACTTGTCAGCATCTTTGTCTTGTGCCTCTCCAAGCGAGGGCGCTGCGTATTCTGATCTGAACCATATTCTGATCTGAATGACTCACAGGATGGGGCTTTGATGGGAAATACTTTGGAAAATGCTCTAGTAGATGGTTGGTTCCTAAAGGTCACTTCTGCTTTGTGTGTACCAGGCATTTTCTTTGTATGAAGATGAAATCAGTGATTCCAAAGCACAGCTGGCTGCCATCACCTTGATCATTGGTACTTTTGAGAGGATGAAGTGCTTCAGTGAAGAAAATCATGAACCCTTGAGGACTCAGTGTGCTCTTGCTGCATCCAAACTTCTGAAGAAACCTGATCAGGGCCGAGCTGTGAGCACCTGTGCACATCTCTTCTGGTCTGGCAGAAACACAGACAAAAATGGGGAGGAGGTAAGGTGGGAGGTCATTCCTAACCAACAGTGTTAGAGGAGAGGGGATCATTGATAGGGAACGGCTGCTGGGGCCTTTTGCCTTGGAGGTGAAACATGTGCAGTGCTTGGAAACCTGACAAAGAATATTGCTTTGTTTTGTTAAAAGAAACGAAATGGACAGTAACATATAGAGTTACATCCTGTGGTGAAGCCTCCACTTTGAGGATTTTGTAACATAGCAAGTTTGTACCACTATCTTTAAAAAATATACAAAACACATAAATATAAAACATTTAACATATAAATATATAAAACAAATAATATATTTGTTTTAAAATATAGCTTTGTGGGCTTCCCTGGTGGTGCAGTGGTTGAGAGTCCACCTGCCAATGCAGGGGACATGGGTTCGTGCCCCGGTCCGGGAAGATCCCACATGCCGTGGAGCAGCTGGGCCCGTGAGCCATGGCCGCTGATCCTGGGCGTCCGGAGCCTGTGCTCCGCAACAGGAGAGGCCACAACAGTGGGAGGCCCGCGTACCGCAAAAAAAGAATAAAATAAAAAAATAAAAAAAAATATAGCTGTGTACTTTAAAAAATGAAGAGGATTTAAATTGGTTTTGTCCTTTTAAAATATGAAAGAGCCACTGTAGTGTGTTTATTTCTTTGTGTGAAATGGGACATTTGTGATTCATTAATCTCTTTAATACTCCCCTCACTCCCTTTATTCTAGCTTCACGGAGGCAAGAGGGTAATGGAATGCCTAAAGAAAGCTCTAAAAATAGCAAATCAGTGCATGGACCCCTCTTTACAAGTGCAACTTTTTATAGAAATTCTGAACAGATATATCTATTTTTATGAAAAGGAAAATGATGCGGTAAGTGAATAATAAATTGCTGTTAGTGAACTATTTTCCTTTCCTACTCTTAGATTTGATACATACAAAAGTTTATCATCCTGATACTTTTCTTTTTTGTTTACAAGGGTCAGAGTTTGGAGAATCTACCTAGTGGTCTCTTTCATTCTCTAAAATTCTTCTCTGTCTATATAGATGCATCTTACAGAAGAGCTTATTATGTGCAAGAAAATTCTTATCTCTTTTGTTTATGAATATTTTATAAAATAGTCACTCCCTGTTTAAAAAATAAAAAATAATTTACAAATGCTGAATAGTAGGCTGATTTGTCATCCCATAAAAGTGTAGAATAATTCCCAAATAAAGGATGGATCAATATTTGTAGGTTAAATAAAATTTTGCTTTTGTTCTTTTACTGGTTCATGATTTTCTGTATTTCCATTAAGTTTTTTTTTTTTTTCGGTTGTTGTTTTGGATGAATGTCCAATAGTTGTTGCTCAAACCAGGAATCATGTTCTCATCTCTTTTTTTTTTTTTTCTTTGTTTTCATAATCTGGTAACTGCTGAGAGTAACACAAGCTCCTCAAAACATTTTTATTAAATTACGTTATTTTTTTTGTGTGTGTGGTACATGCTTGATGGTAAAATTGTTCTTTTGTAGGTCACGATTCAGGTTTTGAATCAGCTTATCCAAAAGATTCGAGAAGACCTCCCAAATCTTGAGTCCAGTGAAGAAACAGAGCAGATTAACAAACATTTTCATAACACACTGGAGCATTTGCGCTTGAGGCGGGAATCACCGGAATCTGAGGGGCCAATTTACGAGGGTCTCATCCTTTAGAAAGGAGCCAGGCTCACCATCCTCCTTTCCATGTACATCCAGTAAGGGTTTTATTATACTAGGCTTCCCTTCCATAGATTGTGCCTTTCAGAAATGCTGAGGTAGGTTTCCCATTTCTTACCTGTGGTGTGTTTTACCCAGTACCTCCAGACACTCACCTTCAAGACCTTAATAAAATTATTCACTTCATAAGTGTTCAGGTCTGTCTGATCACCCTAAGTAGCATGATTGATCTGCTATTTTAAATTCTTGCGATCTGTTTAAAAAAAAACAAACAAAAAAAGCCAAAAAAACCCCACTTATCTCTGTGACTAATGAAGCTCTCCTTCCTTTTTTTCTGTTTTGTTTCATTGTTGAGTGTGTAATTTCCTTCATTACTTGGGAGTACTAACCAGAAAGTGTCTGTCTCTCTGTTCTGAGATTAATTTAGAGGAAAGGAATACTGTTTGTGAAATTCAGCTTGGGCTTCTCCTGAAATGCAAGATAAGGCCATGTGTAATATTTTCCCTAAAATTAGAGTATATTAATGCATGTTTGAGAATTTTAAAGCACCATGGTCTAAACCAGAAGCTATATTTTGCATATTTGGACTCAGCCATCCATTAAGAACTTAGGTTGTCCTCTGGACATATTTATCAAAATAATTTTGTTCTAAATAGTATAAAATAGAAAATTTGTGATCTATATAATTTATGTATAACCTTCATTGTTGTAAATTTAGGGGGAAATGCATCATACAATTATGATTTTTTTTTTTCACCAGTGAAACAATAAAAGTTGCTATTAACAATTTTGGACCTTCTTCCTTTCACACTACCTTAATTCATAAAAGGAACTAGTAGAATGTATATGGAGTTTATTGTATATTCTCAACATTCACAACACTCACTTGTTCAACTGTTCACTTGTTTTAAACACTTATTGAGCAGGACACCATCTACTCTTTTAGTCATATTTACTCATTTGCTTTCTTCAGCCTTACTCTTCTTTCCTAGGAATGATACCTCCACATAAACTCCCAAAAGCCTCCCACCTATATTAGTTATCTATTGTGTGACAAATTATCCCAAAACTCAGTGTCTTAAAACAGACATTTATCTCACAGTTCTCTGGATCAGCAATTTGGGAGTTTAGCTGGGAATAAAATGGATTGATAGGATAGTGTGTGCAAATTTGGTAAAATTACATAAGCTTGAGCCACAATGATTTTAAGCCTTAAATAGGATACATCCACAGGAGATGGGTGTTACAAAACGCTTTTTGTCAACTATTTTTACCTTCCTACACATCCCCTGGACCAATGATTTTCAAGCTTTATCAAACATACAAATCACATGAGGGTCTTGGTAAAATGCAGATTCTGGAATTCACCAGGTCCGGGGTGGGGACCAAGAGTGTATATTTCAAATAAACCCCCAGGTACCCCCCCCCCACACACACAACATATTGCCAGTCCAGGGACCACACTTTGAATAACAATGCCCTAGATGGAAATTCCATAGACGTTTTTTTCTTAAATAAATTTTATTTATTTATTTATGGCTGTGTTGGATCTTCGCTGCTGCTCACGGGCCCTCCCTAGTTGCTGCGAGCGGGGGCCATTCCTCGCTGCGGTGCGCGGGCTTATTGCGGTGGCCTCTCTTTGTTGCGGAGCACAGGCTCCAGGCACACAGGCCTAGTGTTTGCGGCACTTGGGCTCAGTTGTGGCACATGGGCTTAGTTACTCCGCAGCATGTGGGAATCTTCCCGGACCAGGGATTGAACCTATGTGCCCTGCATTGGCAGGCGGATTCCCAACCACTGTGCTACCAGGGAAGTCCCCATAGACAACATTTTAACAGTACTTGGAATAACTTATTTCATTTGTTTCTTAGATGGTTCTCACGTTTCCTTGTGGCAAACACTAAGAAGGGGGTGACAGTGTCCTAGAGAAGTGTTTGTGACTGTCTATCCTTTGTGGAGTATAGGGGCTTAGGCAATCCAGTACAGGAGGCATTTCTGTCATGTGTACTATATGACAGTGGATCTTGGCTTTCCCAGGGCACAGCAATTTAATGAATGCTTTTCGGAAACTCAAGTGTTAGAGCAAGTCGGTACAGAATAGTTAGCTGAAATCAGCTACCGGAGCCAGAAGGACATCTCATAGAGTAGTGGACATCAATCCCATGACAGGCAGTTCAGAGGATCATGAGCAAAATGTAGGGGGCCCATGTGGGATCTTCCTGGACCAGGGATCAAACCCATTTCCCCTGCATTGGCAGGCAGATTCTTAACCACTGTGCCACCAGGCAAGTCCTGGAATGTTATCTTTTAAGGAGTTGTCTTGTTGATTCTAGGAGAATGTTGCTCTTTATGGTTGAGCATGTATTTCTGCCAAGGAGGGAGGTTTAGTCAATGCATAATGCAGATACACAATGCGCAGTAGGAGAGAGTGAGGAGGCCAAAGGGCAGGAAAATATTATATGTAAATTTTTTCTTGTCTTGCTATAAGATATGAATTTTATTTCACAATACTCATGTCCTGATTTGCTTATTGATGAATGCTACAAACGTTTATTGTGCACTGATTATGTGCCAGATACTGAGCAATGCACTAGGAGTTAGTGATAAGAAAGCAAACATGTTTCTTGCCCTCATGGAGCTACTGTTTAAAAGGGAGAAAGGAATAACAGAGAAGTGTAAATTGTGATAAATCTTATATAGGAAAAATGCAGGAGACTATTCAGTATTACTTTGATATCAAAACCAGACAAAGGCATCACAAGAAAAGAAACCTACAGAAAATGTCTTATAAATATGAATGCAAAGATCCTCAACAAAATACTAGCAAATTGAATCCAGCAGTACATAACATGGATAACACCATGGCCAAGTGAGGTTTATCCCAGGGATGCAAGATTGGTTTAATATTTAAAAATCATTAATGTAATACACCACTTCAATAGAATAAAGGACAAAAGCCACATGATTATCTCAAGAGACATAAGAAAAGCATTTGATAAAGTTCAACACCCCTTCTTGATAAACACTCAGTAAAATAGGAATAGAAGGCAACTTCCTCAGCCTGATAAAGTCAGGAAAAATCCACAAGTAAGATTATACTTAATGGTAGAAGAATGGATGCTTTCTCCCTAAGATCAGGAACAAGACATAGATGTTAGCTCTTGCAATTTCTTCTCCTTTTTCATTTCTAATTCTATTGATTTGAGTCTTCTCCCTTTTTTTCTTGATGAGTCTGGCTAATGGTTTATCAATTTTGTTTATCTTCTCAAAGAACCAGCTTTTAGTTTTATTGATCTTTGCTATTGTTTCCTTCATTTCTTTTTCATTTATTTCTGATCTGATTTTTATGAGTTTTTTCCTTCTGCTAACTTTGGGGTGTTTTTGTTCTTCTTCCTCTAATTGCTTTAGGTGCAAGGTTAGGTTGTTTATTCGAGATGTTTCCTGTTTCTTAAGGTAGGATTGTATTGCTATAAACTTCCCTCTTAGAACTGCTTTTGCTGCATCCCATAGATTTTGGGTCATCGTGTCTCCATTGTCATTTGTTTCTAGGTATTTTTAAATTTCCTCTTTGATTTCTTCAGTGATCACTTCGTTATTAAGTAGTGTATTGTTTAGCCTCCATGTTTTTGTATTTTTTACAGATCTTTTCCTGTAATTGATATCTAGTCTCAAGGCGCTGTGGTCGGAAAAGATACTTGATACAATTTCAATTTTCTTAAATTTACCAAGGCTTGATTTGTGACCCAAGATATGATCTATCCTGGAGAATGTTCCATGAGCACTAGAGAAAAATGTGTATTCTGTTGTTTTTGGATGGAATGTCCTATAAATATCAATTAATTTTGGATGATCTGTCCATTGGTGAAAGTGGGGTGTTGAAGTCCCCTACTATGAATGTGTCACTGTCGATTTCCCCTTTTATGGCTGTTAGTATTTGCCTTATGTATTGAGGTGCTCCTATGTTGGGTGCATAAATATTTACAATTGTTATATCTTCTTCTTGGATCGATCCCTTGATCATTATGTAGTGTCCTTCTTTGTCTCTTCTAATAGTCTTTATTTTAAAGTCTATTTTGTCTGATATGAGAATGGCTACTCCAGCTTTCTTTTGGTTTCCATTTGCATGAAATATCTTTTTCCATCCCCTTACTTTCAGTATGTATGTGTCTCTAGGTTTGAAGTGGGTCTCTTGTAGACAGCAAATATATGGGTCTTGTTTTTGTATCCATTCAGCCAATCTGTGTCTTTTGGTGGGAGCATTTAGTCCATTTACATTTAAGGTAATTATCGATATGTATGTTCCTACTCCCATTTTCTTAATTGTTTTGGGTTCGTTATTGTAGGTCTTTTCCTTCTCTTGTGTTTCTTGCCTAGAGAAGTTCCTTTAGCAGTTGTTGTAGAGCTGGTTTGGTGGTGCTGAACTCTCTCAGCGTTTGCTTGTCTGTAAAGGTTTTAATTTCTCCATCAAATCTGAATGAGATCCTTGCTGGGTAGAGTAATCTTGGTTGTAGATTTTTCTCCTTCATCACTTTAAATATGTCCTGCCAGTCCCTTCTGGCTTGCAGAGTTTCTGCTGAAAGATCAGCTGTTAACCTTATGGGGATTCCCTTGTGTGTTATTTTTCCCTTGCTGCTTTTAATATGTTTCCTTTGTATTTAATTTTTGACAGTTTGATTAATATGTGTCTTGGCATATTTCTCCTCGGATTTATCCTGTATGGGACTCTCTGTGCTTCCTGGACTTGATTAACTATTTCCTTTCCCATATTAGGGAAGTTTTCAACTATAATCTCTTCAAATATTTTCTCAGTCCCTTTCTTTTTCTCTTCTTCTTCTGGAACCCCTATAATTCAAATGTTGGTGCGTTTAATGTTGTCCCAGAGGTCTCTGAGACTGTCCTCAGTTCTTTTCATTCTTTTTTCTTTATTCTGGTCTGCAGTAGTTATTTCCACTATTTTATCTTCCAGGTCACTTATCCATTCTTCTGCCTCAGTTATTCTGCTATTGATCCCATCTAGAGTATTTTTCATTTCATTTATTGTATTGTTTATCATTGTTTGTTTCATCTTTAGTTCTTCTAGGTCCTTGTTAAATGTTTCTTGCATTTTGTCTATTCTATTTCCAAGATTTTGGATCATCTTTACTATCATTATTCTGAATTCTTTTTCAGGTAGACTGCCTATTTCCTCTTCATTTGTTAGGTCTGGTGGGTTTTTATCTTGCTCCTTCATCTGCTGTGTGTTTTTCTGTCTTCTCTTTTTGCTTATCTTACTGTTTTTGGGGTCTCCTTTTTTCAGGCTGCAGGTTCGTAGTTCCCGTTGTTTCGGGCGTCTGTCCCCAGTGGCTAAGGTTGGTTCAGTAGGTTGTGTAGGCTTCCTGGTGGAGGGGACTAGTGCCTGTGTTCTAGTGGATGAGGCTGGATCTTGTCTTTCTGGTGGACAGGTCCACGTCTGGTGGTGTGTTTTGGGGTGTCTGTGGACTTATTATGATTTTAGGCAGCCTCTCTGCTAATGGGTGGGGTTGTGTTCCTGTCTTGCTAGTTGTTTGGCATAGGATGTTATGCACTGTAGCTTGCTGGTCGTTGAGTGAAGCTGGGTGCTGGCATTGAGATGGCAGTCTCTGGGAGATTTTCACTGTTTGATATTATGTGGAGCTGGGAGGTCTCTTGTTGACCAGTGTCCTGAAGTTGGCCCACCTCAGAGGCACAGCACTGACTCCTGGCTGCAGTACCAAGAGCCTTTCATCCACATGGCTCAGAATAAAAGGGAGAAAAAGTAGAAAGAATTAGTAGAAGTAGAAAGAAAGTAAGAACGAAAGAAAGGAGGGAGAGAAGGAGGGAAGGGGGAGGGAGGGAGGAAGGAAGGAAGGAGGGAAGGAAGAAAAAAAAGAAAGAAAATAAAGTAAAATAAAGTAAGATAAAATATAATAAAGTTATTAAAATTAAAAAATATTTATTAAGAGAAAAACAAAAACAGACGGATAGAACCCTAGGACAAATGGTGGAAGCAAAGCTATACAGACAAAATCTCACATAGAAGCATACACATACACACTCACAAAAAGAGGAAAAGGGGAAAAAATCATAAATCTTGCTCTCAAAGTCCACCTCCTCAATTTGTGATGATTCGTTGTCTAGAGGAGGGAAGGAAGGAAAGAAAGAATGAAGATAAAGTAAAATAAAATAAAGTTATTAAAATAAAAAGTAATTATTAAGAAAAAAAAGTAAAAAGCAAAAATGGAGGGATAGAACCCTTGGACAAATGGTGGAAGCCAAGCTATACAGACAAAATCTCACACAGAAGCATACACATACACACTCACAAAAAAAGGAAAAGGGGAAAAAATCATAAATCTTGCTCTCGAAGTCCACCTCCTTAATTAGGGACGATTTGTTGTCTATTCATGTATTCCACAGATGCAGGGTACCTCAAATGGATTGTGGAGCTTTAATCCGCTGCTTCTGAGGCTGCTGGGAGAGATTTCCCTTTCTCTTCTTTGTTCTCACGGCTCTCAGAGGCTCAGCTTTGGATTTGGCCCCGCCTCTGCGTGTAGGTCGCCAGAGGGCGTCTGTTCTTCGCTCAGACAGGACGTGGTTAAAGGAGCAGCTGATTCGGGGGCTCTGGCTCACTCAGGCCAGGGGGAGGGAGGGGTACGGAGTGCGGGGCGAGCCTGCGGCAGCAGAGGCCGGCTTGACGTTGCACCAGCCTGAGGCACGCCATGCGTTCTCCCGGGGGAGTTGTCTCTGGATCCCGGGACCCTGGCAGTGGCGGGCTGCACAGGCTCTCTGGAAGGGGGGTATGGATAGTGACCTGTGCTCACACACAGGCTTCTTGGTGGCGGCAGCAACAGCCTTAGCGTCTCATGCCTGTCTCTGGGGTCCGCGCTGTTAGCCGCGGCTCGTGCCCGTCTCTGGAGCTCCTTTAAGCGGCGCTCTTAATCCCTTCTCCTCGCGCACCAGGAAACAAAGAGGGAAGAAAAAGTCTCTTGCCTCTTTGGCAGGTCCAGACTTTTCCCCAGACTCCCTCCCGGCCAGCCGTGGCGCACTAACCCGCTGGAGGCTGTGTTCATGCCGCCAACCCCAGTCCATTGCCGGCGCTCCGACCGAAGCTTGAGCCTCAGCTCCCAGACCCGCCCGCCCCGGCGGGGGAGCAGACAAGCCTCTTGGGCTGGTGAGTGCCGGTCGGCACCCATCCTCTGTGCGGGAATCTCTCCACTTTGCCCCCCGCACCCCTGTTACTGTGCTCTCCTCCGCGGCCCTGAAGCTTCCCCCTCCGCCATCCGCAGTCACCGCCCGCGAAGGGGCTTCTAGTGTGTGGAAACCTTTCCTCCTTCACAGCTCCCTCCCACTGGTGCAAGTCCCATCCCTATCCTTTTGTCTCTGTTTATTCTTTTCTCTTTTGCCCTACCCAGGTACATGGGGGGTTTCTTGCCTTTTGGGAGGTATGAGGTCTTCTGCCAGCGTTCAGTAGGTGTTCTGTAGGAGTTGTTCCACGTGTAGACGTATTTCTGGTGTATCTGTGGGGAGGAAGGTGATCTCCGGGTCTTACTCTTCCGCCATCTTCCCGGAAGCCCCAGCTCTTGGGCAGCCCCATTTCTATTCAACATTGTACTGGAGGTTCTTCTAGCCAGAGCAGTTAGGCAAGAAAAAGAAATAAAAGACATTCAGAATGAAAAAGAAGAAATAAAACAATTTCTATTTGCAGATGACATGATCTTATCAAGGAAATGCAAATTTAAGGCATAATGAGATAGCACTATATACCTACTACAGTGGCCAAATTAAAAAGCAAGAAACAAAAAATACATGTTGGTGAGGATGTGGAACAACTGGAACCCTCATTTATTGCTGGTAGTAATGGAAAATGGTATAGCCACTTGTAATAGAGTTCTCTATTAACTGAAATATATATACATATATACACATACATATGTATGTATATATATATACATACATATGTATGTGTATATATGTATATATATACATACATATATATATGTATGTATATATGTGTGTGTATATATATATACACACACACAGGTCCTAAGATCTGATATATACACACACACACAGGTCCTAAGATCTGCATATATACACACACATATATACATACATATATATATATGTATGTATATATGTGTGTGTATATATATATATACACACACACACACAGTCCTAAGAGATATATATATATATATATATATATATATACACACACACACACAGGTCCTAAGATCTGCAGGGTGAGTCAGCAAGCTGGAGACCTAGGAGAGCTCATGGTAGTTCCACAGTCCAATTCCAGAGGCCTGAGAACCAGGAGAGCTGATGGTATAGTTTCAGCCCAAAGGCCAGCAGGCTTGAGATCAAGGAAGAGCAAATGTTTCAGTTCTGTCTTATCCTGAAGGTTTTAGCCCAGTGCCCCTGCAAAGAGGGCCCTGCTTAGGATTCCCTCTAATTGGTGGCATTTATCCCAAGTCTGACTACACTCACTGGGTATTCTCTTGTTTAATATGCCTCTCCCCTGCTGGACCATGAGCTCCGTGAGGTAAGAGTTAGGTTTATTTGCTCTCTTCTAATCCCTGGAGCCTCGCACAAGGCCCAGAGGCTCTAGAGGAAACTGGCTGAAAGGACTTCTCAATGCTTTACCAAGTGCTAAAGACTTATTTTGAAAGTTTAAGCTTCCCTCTAGTGGAAAATACAAGCCAAAATTCGAGCCTAGCTTTTATTCTTTGTTTTTGTCAATAAGAGCCCCAGACTCTCAGACCAGAGAAGCAGAGACCTAGCATCTCTTCTCTCCCTGCCGTGGAGTAGACATCGTGGGCTACCTGCCCACCCTGGGCCCACGTGGAGTTCCCCATAACTGCTGATGGAGGGACAGGGCTCCCCCAGTGGGACCCCTCCCAGGATCTGGGGGCTCTCCCCACCCTTCTCTGATGTTCAGAATTTGCACTGTCTGTCTTTGTCCTTGTCTGTGCTCAGAAACCCATTCATATGGATGTGGGAACACATTCTAAAGCAGGGCAATGGGGGCCATGCTGGGCTTCTCTCCCCCACGGGTCAAAGTCCTGAGCTGCACACTTTAGAGAGTGCTTCTGTCCTGGGGAAACTGGTGGGCTGGTTTGGGGGCAGAGGGCCCCCAATACAGGCCACATTCCCTGACCCTGACTTTGGTAATGGTAATAATGTTGAATCTGTGGTTCTGGGTAGGGGGTCTCTGGGCAGCAGCAGCAGCAGAAATGGCCCAGATCTGGCCATTTGACTCTAAACCTGACCCTTTGGCTAATGGCATCATAAAATTACACTATATATAAAAGGAGCAGTATCAATTTAGTTTGCCCCTTTACTAAGTGAAGTTTAGTAGTAGTTACCAGCAGTACAAAGATGAATATTACATGGTACTTGTCTTCAAAGGACCACAGCCTCTGACGCAATGTCACAAGTAGACTAGGCCTCAGAAGTTGCAAAATGGTGGTCTACAGATATGTTTTATTTGGCTGGCACAGTGTTTAAGTTGTTAAAAATTGGTTGCCAATCTTTTTTTTCTTAATTAACTTTTTTTTAAAAATTAATTAATTAATTTATTTTCGGCTGCACTAGGTCTTCGTTGCTGCATGTGGGCTTCTCACTGACGTGGCTTCTCTTGTTACAGAGCACGAGCTCTAGGCATGCGGGCTTCAGTAGTTGTGGCTCGGGCTTTAGAGCACAGACTCACTAGTTGTGGCGCATGGGCTTAGTTGCTCTGCGGCATGTGGGATCCCCCTGGACCAGGGCTCGAACCTGTGTCCCCTACATTGGCAGGCAGATTCTTAACCACTGCACCACCAGAGAAGACCCGGTTGCCAATCTTTTAATAAGGGAAATTTCTTATAAAAATCTAGACTTCTGGCTTCAATTGGAAAACCAACGTGGCAACATGGGGTCCATACCCATCACTTCTCACGGAACTGGCACCAGTGCCCACTTCTCTCCTTCTGTCATCCGCCTGGCCATTCCGGGCACTGCATTGAGACTCCTGTGCTAGGAATAGCAAGAGGGGAGCAATTAATTCTGGAAGCAGGTGAGAGAGTGGGTGAGTCCTCTCAGGTGCGGTGACTTCCCAGGTGCCATCTCGACAGCCTGCATGGGAGATGGTGGTGGCCACAGGGGCTGTGGCAGGGAGGGTGGGATGAGATGAGAGCCTTATAAGCTGGAGGATGGACTGCACTTGTCTTTGCAGCATTCAGGAACGTGAATCATGAATGAGAGCTCCAGGTCAAGTTTCCCAGCAGGAGATGAAACTGAAATAGCTGCAGGAGAGAACTCAGGTCTGAAGATCTCTGTATCAAACATGAATTATGCTACTTGAGGACTGGGGATCTTGTTGAAATGCAGATTCCAGTCCAGCAGATCTGGGGGTAGGGGAGGGACTCTGCATTTCTAACAAGCTCCTGGTCCCTGGACTGTACTTTGAGCGGCTGGGGCTTAGAACAGAGGTTGTGATCCTAGTAGGCTGTGGGCCAAATTTGGCCTGGGAAATAAGGTTTTTCTGGGTTGCATAGTGTTTACATTAAAAAAAAAAAAGTTGCTAACAGCTTAAAATCAGGCATTTTCACATAAAAGTCTGAATCTGTCTTCACCACTCATCATTC
The DNA here is from genome assembly GCF_949987515.2 of Delphinus delphis. Taxonomy (NCBI): domain Eukaryota; kingdom Metazoa; phylum Chordata; class Mammalia; order Artiodactyla; family Delphinidae; genus Delphinus; species Delphinus delphis. The sequence continues at coordinate 22,713,731 of NC_082702.1, read as the reverse complement.
TCTATTACATCACTGAATTTTATTTTATTATTTTTCATAATTGAATCTTGCTTGTTAATTGATTTTTTACTTGTTCATTGTGCATCTCCACTAGGCTGTGAATTCCATGCGGGCAGGACCTTGTCTGCTTGTTTGCCCCTGCTTCCCTTGAGCCTAGAACAATGTCTGGCACACAGTCTATACTCTCTATATTTATTATTTGTCAAGTGAACTAGCACATCTGCTTTCCTGTGTGCTCACAGTGAGTGCCACTGTCCACACTTGGCCTTCTTCACTCACTTCTGTTACCTCCTGATGAAGGTGGACTCAGGAAAATGCCCTTGGGAGTCCCCTAGTTTTAGGGGATCTGAGAAGGAGGAAGAAGAATGAAGGCAGGAAGGAGAACCAGAAGAGTGAAGGACCAGAAGAGAGAAGGCCCGGAGGCCAGGGGAGGAAGGACTACGGAAGGGGATGCTGGGCTGTCAGTGCTGCAGCGGGCGGAGGGCGATAGGAGCGAGGGAGGGCAGGCCTCTGGAGGAAGCTACTGGCTGTTGAGAAAGCAGGAGAGGAAAGGCACTACCCCAGAGCAATTTGGTGCTATCCAGAAAGTGTGGAGGCAGTATCTCAAGATTGCAGTTGGGCTTTGGGAAGTTTTTAGGGGAGGGCAGTAACTTTCGAGCCCCTGTGTAGACAGAGTATAAGGACCTAGTGGTGAGAAAGAGTGAAGATATAAAAAGGACTGGGAATAATGGGTGCCACCCCACCTAAGGCAAGTGGAAGGCTGTGATGGGCTGCAGATGGAGGGATTGGAAAGGAAGAATTAAAAAACCCTTTCCTTAGGGTAAGGGGGAGGGGGCAGGAAAAGCAAACTCCCAAGAAATGTGTGCTCCTAAAAGGTCTCCACTTAGGGGAAAACTCTAAAAACTTTCCATATAATCCATGCAAGCATAGGTTTGGAAATGTACCCAGTTTAATAAGTGATTTGTCCTTAATATCATTTCAGCTGTGAGGGATCTGAGAGACTTTAGCCCAAGGTTTTCCTTTAAGGCAGTAAGTGGAAATGTCTTCTCTGTGATAACTGTCATGACCAGGCTCTTGTCTTTCTGTGGGACTCATCTTCCTGGTGTTCTGGTAACCTCTGCTGTTGCCGGCCATCTCAGGTCTGACTAGTCATGGCCTGGCAGAGCCGTTAAAGTGTGGATTCAGGAATTTGGCTGGTTTTTAATACTGGCACTGCTGGGTTAAATTAGGCATTTCTTAATTTCTTGGTGGCTCCATGTCGTCACCTGTAAAATGGGAATAACAATAATATTTCCTGTCTCATAGGATGGTTTTTGAAGATTGAATAAGATACTGCAGATAAAATATGCAGGGGTGTCTTGCACACAGTACTCAACAAATGTTAGCTATTATCATTGGAGGTTATAGTTGTTGATTAATAAATGTAGGTAAAACATACTTATACATTCTAAATATTATTTGACATTCTTTGAAAATATCCTTTGTGTGTAGGTAGTGAATTAAAGAGGGGGAGAGAGAGAAAAAGCGAGAGAGCAACTGATTTTTGGTGGTGAAAAGTTTGGAGCCATCTAGGCCAATATACTATTAGAACTGAAGATGCTCTTCTGAGAGGTGAAGTGACTTGCCCAAGGTAATACCAGTAGTAATGGAAGAAACAAGTCTAAATACTATGTTTTTTGAATCTCAAGCCAGTGTCTTTTCCGCTCTACCTCACTTCCAGGTATGGCTTGTTAGTTTTTCGGAACTCATCCCAAATTATGTCCTAATTCAACTCTGTCCAAGTTCGTCCCAGTAAACAAAAAGAGCAAGAGCTTGGACGAGAAGAGCAGTCCTTCCGGCCAGTAGATGGCGCGCAGGCACTGCAACCGGGGTGGGTGGAGGCTGAAGGGGCGGGGCTCGTGCGGAAACGGGGGCCACGCAAACTTTCCTTTAATTGGTCAAAGAGCCTCGGCCCACTATCCAATCAGAAGCGGCTGCTTCTTCGCATTACTGGGCCGGGCGGCCGCCCGCGGAAATTTGAAATGGCTGACGGGCTGCTGGCTGGTGGTGGGTTGGGGTCGGAGGCGATGGCGCGGGACCATGAGCGCACCGGCTGGGCTGCGGAAGAGGAGCCGGCGCCCCTCGGGAAAGGTGAGCACCCGTCGTGACGGGCCGGCGGAGCCGCCGCCTGCGACAGACCGTGTCGGCAGCGCGGGGGGCGTCGGGACTCTCCGAGGGCGCTTGGGGCGCAGGCCTTCCGGACCTTGCTGGCCAGGGTGGCGGCGGTGGCTGGGCGACGCCCCGACGTCGAAGTCCGGAGGTACCTAGGGCAACTCACCCCGCCCAATCTGGCCTCAGCTTCCTCGAGCCTGGAGGGAACTGGGCCGGGCCGGGAATTCCCACTTTTGTTGTCTGGGTGGGCCCCCCGGGCTTTGTGCACGCGTTTGTGAGTCCAGAGTGGGCGCATTTTTTAAATTTGCATCTCAAAGGAGATCACGTACCACACTTCCCTTTACCGAAAGAGAAGAAACTTGAACGCTTGGCCTAGTTGGCTGCATCTAAGCCTGCACTGAGCATTGAGGGCAGGTGACATGCCCAAGGGTAGGGGAGCCAATTTGGGACAGAGTCTAAAAGTAGAACCCAGGTCTAATTCTCAGTCCTTTCTACCTCTTCATGGAGACTCCGTTTTTTCCCCCTGATATTTTAAGGTGGTTTTACTTTAACATTTTCAGTTGTATTGTGTAGTGGAAAGAGTCCTGGAGAAGTGAGAGAACATAGGTGTGACTTAACTCCTCTACCAACCACTCTTGTGAACTGGCAACAGTCACTTGGCTTCAGTTTGCCCATCTGGAAAACAGGTAGTGGTGCTACGGAGTGGTGAAGATGAAGTGAAATAATGTGTGAAAAGAAATACTTTCAAATAGGATCTAAAAAATTGTGCTGAAGTAAGGTGTTCTTTTTAATTGTAAGACACACATAACAAAATTTACCATCTTAACCATTTTTAAGTGTACAGTTCAGTGGTATTAAACACATTCACATTGTTGTGTAGCCATCACCACCCTCTGTTACCATGGTTCTTTTCATCTTGTAAACTGAAACTCTATACCTATTGAATAATAAACCCCCAATCACCCCTCCCCCCAGCTCCTGGCAACCACCATTATACTTTGTCTTTATGATATGATTTTGACTAAGTACCTCATATCAGTGGAATTGCACAGTATTTGTCTTTCTGTGACTGGCTTATTTCATGCAGTATAATGTTCATCCAACACTTGTAATTTCCTTCCTTTTTTTTTTTGCGGTACGCGGGCCTCTCACTATTGTGGCCTCTCCTGTTGCGGAGCACAGGCTCCGGACGCGCAGGCTCAGTGGCCATGGCTCACGGGCCCAGCCGCTCCGTGGCATGTGGGATTCTCCCGGACCGGGGTACGAACCCGTGTCCCCTGCATCGGCAGGCAGACTCTCAACCGCTGCGCCACCAGGGAAGCCCTCCTTACTTTTTAAAGCTAAATAATTTTAGCTATTGTGAATAATGCTGCTATGAACATGGGTGTACAAATATCTCTTGGAGACCCTGCTTTCAGTTCTTTTGGAAATTGCTGGGTCGTATGGTAATTCTATTTAAAAACTTTTGAGGAATCACCATACTGTTTTCTGTGGTGGCTGAACCGTTTTACATGCCTACCAACAGTGCACAAGGGTTCCTGTTTCCCCATATCCTCGCCAACACTTTTCTTTTTTTTCTTTTTTTTTTTTTTGGCGGTACGTGGGCCTCTCACTGTTGTGGCCTCTCCCGTTGCAGAGCAAAGGCTCCGGACGCGCACGCTCAGCGGCCATGGCTCACGGGGCCCAGCCGCTCCGCGGCATGTGGGATCTTCCCGGACTAGGGCACGAACCCATGTCCCCTGCATCGGCAGGCGGACTCTCACCCACTGCGCCACCAGGGAAGCCCAACACTTGTTTTCTTGATAGTTTTTCTTATTGATTTTTGGATAATAGTCACCTAATGTGTGTGAGATGATGGTATTATTTCTTTAACAAACATTTATATCTATGTTATGTGGTGGGTACTGTTGTAAGTGATTAACATATAGTTTATTCTCTTAATTTTATTGAAGTTGGCATACTGTTTTCATCTTCCTTTAGGTACAGAGAGATTGTTACACAGCAGGTGAGGTATTGATGTCCTTCTGAGGCTCAGGTGCATTGATAATCTGTAAGCAGGAAGCCCTTCACTACACCTTGGTCATCTTGTTGCCATGTCCAAACTTGTACTGCTCGCTGTACGACAGGCCAATGAATTGAGAGATGAGTTGTTGGGGCAAGGAATAGAGACTTTATTTGGAAAGCCAGCTGACTGAGAAGATGGTGGAATAGAGTCCCAAAGAACCATCTTGCCAAAGTTAGAATTCAGGCTTCCTTTATACTAAAAGGGGAGAGGTTGTGGCTGGTTGTTGCAAACTTCTTGGTGTCAGAATCCTTTGTTCTTGCATCTATCCAGGTAGGTCAGGTCAGGATGTTCCTGTAAACCTACAACAAGACAAATGTTATTCTCTGTTTAGCAACTTTTTATCTCTATATGAGTGGAAAAGTGTTATACCTTTAAAGGTCAGAGCTTTGAGAAGGGGCTATCCTGTGTATTTCAGGCTATAGGCAACATTCTTGTATCAAAAGCAATAGGATACAAAGGGTAAAGTACAAGAAACAGATCCAATATGGAGTCAGATTTGTTCTTCCCTATTACAGTCTGTGGGGTCACATAATTCTGGTGGCCTGAACAGGGGCAGAGAAGTGGAAGGAGGGAGAAAAGAAGGAGAAATATAAGAGGTAAGGGAAGAGAAAGACTGCTGCTAGTAATTGTCTCAGATACCCTTCCTGAGACCACAGGAAAGAAGTTTGCCAATCTAAATGCTACCCTCAGTATTTATTTAGTAGTCGTTTTGTCTATTAAAAACATCGTATTGCACAGAATTAGATATGTCACTGGCCCAATCACGCCTTGTGAAACATAATTACATACAGCCCAAACCTAATGCAATTAGCATTTTCTAATCCTTTCCTTAGACACAGGCATTGAAATTAGTCAGATGGAACCTAGAAACTTTTGTGAAGTAAACCTTATGCATTATTAACAATCTCTCATCCCTGTTTATTGAGGGGCATTGACAAGCTGATATTGTAGAAATTAGAGGGAGGTTTCAGTTTGTTTGAGATGGAGTATAGGAAATCAGCTCTGTATTTAATGCAGCTTTATGGAATTGTTTTGGAAAAAAATGACTGTAAGCTATGTGACCATTATAACTTGCTAGCTCTAGTAATAATCATAGCCGTGTCCTCTGAAGGAGACCTTGGGTGATTCCCACTTAATTAAAAACAACCCTCTTCCTCACAGAACAGCAGCAAAAACCTAACCCATGAAGGATTTTAAGTCCTTATTGTTTTGAAGTAGAACTTGGATTTTGAGATATTTTTAAATTTAGAAAACTTTTTTTCTGACAGTGATAGAGGTAAGTAAAGCATTATACCCAAATCCTTGTTTTTATTTGTTTGGAATTTCTAAGCAAGTATATGAAAATAGAAGCAGTTTATAAGCACTGGAAGTGTCTGGGATAGTTGAGCCTGCCTATTTTTGTTCTCTTAGGTTTGTTTGAAGATGAAGATTCATGCAGTGATTGTAGCAATCATGATAAACCAGGTACTAGTTTACAAAGTTTTGTGCCAGAAGGAAAAACTCATTTCCCAGAAATGTTCCAGACAAGTCATCTTTTGTTCTATGAGCGATTCAGAGCTTATCAAGATTACATTTTAGGTGAGTAGGTCCTCTTTTTTGCTTCTTTTGTCTTTTAATTTATATGTATTCAGTAGATGGTCTCAGTTCCTCAGACTGCTGTTTGTTGGTTCTGAGAAAGTAGATTTGAGTGGATTTATTAACTTCTCTCTCCTTTATGCAGCCCCAATTCTTATTGTGTTTAATTTTTTTGTAGCTGACTGTAAGGCCTCTGAGGTAAAAGAATTCACAGCTGAGTTCTTAGAGAAGGTCCTTGAACCATCTGGATGGCGGGCAGTCTGGCACACTAATGTGTTCAAGGTGCTGGTTGAGGTAAATTTAATTCTGTTGTTAAGACATTTAGCTAAAAACACTTTCCCTCAGACTGTTGTAGCCACAGTGCTTATTTTTAATTAAGGTTTATGAGCTGATTGAAAATAGCATGTTTTTTACATCTAACTGCCACGGTGTATGAAGTGTTCCACAAATTTTAAAGGCAACTGAGGAGGAGCTACCAGGGAATTGAGGTGGTTTAAGCTTCAGTGTCCTTTAAAAAGGGGAAATGGATTAGAAACCTATGAAGTGAGGGAGGTATTTGAGACCGTTTAAAAAACAAAGAGGCCTAATTATAAAGTCAGTGGGGTTTGAATTGATTTTTTACCTTCTTAGTTGTAGCCCATTAAAGTAGCTCAAACCAAGCGGGCATTTTAAAACTAGCCTATTTTTTGCCTGACAAAGTTGTAGGTATGTGGTTAACCTCTTGATGTTCCATTGCAGAAAGTAAAAACAATCTTATTTTTCAACTGACTGGGCCTTTTACATTAAATTTGCACTCTAATTACAGCTGTGAATTTTTCTCAGTGTGTGTTAACAGGACCCCCCGCTCCGTTAAACTAAAATGGTAAACCAAGGAGTGTGAATGAATACAAGTTGTGGCTGCAGACCCTTTAGAAAATGACATCACATGCTGCAGTGACTATATATGAGGCAATGGTTTGCAAGCAGCTGTTCCTTGTGGATTTTTAAATTTTGGGTTATGCTAATGTCTTTGGTTGCAGTTCAGGCCTATTAATTTGATTATGATAGTAGCTCCCTTCCCCCAACACATCTCAATTCTCTAAAAGCAGTCCAAGTCATTGTTTTAAAAGAGAAATGCGCCAGCCATTCCTCTGCTTAAAAACCTCTAATGCATTGCATTTACCAAAGGCCTGTGCTGGCTTTATGGCTTCTCATTGTGCTAGATAACATGTAAAAGCCAAGCTCCTTCCAATGCCCTTCCTGTCCTGATCTTGCCTCTCTCTCACCTCACCTCCTGCTGCCCATACCTCATTTCCTTCCTGTGGTTCCAGCAAGAAACACTGTTTCTCTGCCAGCTGCCAAGCTTGTCTCTGCCCCAGGGCCTTTTGCATCTTTCCTGCTCTTCACACGGCTGCTTCCTTTTCATCCCTTTTATCGCAGTTCAGAAGTGACTTCCCCTACCCTCCCAGTAAAACCAGACCACCACCCCTGCTACTTATTCTCTGTCACTTACTTGTTGCCATCTTGTTTGTTTATTTGTCCTCTCAATTACGATGTCAGCTCCATGTGGGTACAAGCCAAGCCTGTCTTGTTTATCCTTTATGTTATGGAAGAAGGCTCCCCACTCCCATTTCATGCTTTAAAAAAATCAGGCTGTAAGTAGTGTTTTAGATGTATCTTAATTTTGATTTGCATATGTTAAGTCACATTATTTTAAATTTCAGATCACAGATGTGGACTTTGCAGCCTTGAAGGCAGTGGTGAGGCTTGCTGACCCGTACCTCTGTGAATCTCAAGTCAGCACTTTTACTTTGGAGTGTATGAAAGAGCTCCTTGATTTGAAGGAACACCGGTTGCCCCTGCAGGAGCTGTGGGTGGTATTTGATGATTCTGGAGTGTTTGACCAGACAGCACTTGCAATTGAGCATATCAGGTAGGAAACAAGGTTGATAAAAGTAACCTTGTGGCCAAAAACTTTGGATGAAATGCAGTAATTCTGGTCTGTATTATACCTAGATTTAAAACTCAAACTGTAAACTTGGTCACTGCAATATTTAAAAATATTCAAAGACAGTGGAAACTTTTTAAAATTAAAAAAATGTTTTCAATGTTTAAAATTTTCAATTTGAGGTAATTTCAGACTTACAGAAAATTTGAGAAAAGTAGTACTAGGGATTCCTGTATAGCCTTCTCTCAGTGTCCCCAAATGTTAACAAAAGGGGATTTTAAAATTTGGTTTGTATATATTTAGAAACTGTCTTAAAAGTTCTGGATGCTAAGGCTATAGTTGATGTACTTGAACATAAGAAGAAAGGAAAGAAGGTAAAGAAGGTGGTATACCATCACTTGTGCACTGATAAGCCTGACATACAGTGTTTTCAAGGATATGTCTGGCCAAAGAATGTTTTGTCAGGCCACTTCCAGGATCCTTAGGGGGTATGTGCCTGCCTTTCAACCTTTTTTGGCTTAGTCGGTTTCCACTTGCGTTAATAGGTATGCTTTTTTTAGTTTTTCAGATAACTTTTTTGTCAGATAGTTCCTAATACAGATAGTTCTTTTGAATATTCTTTTTATAAGTATATTTACTAAGGAAGGCTTATTTTTGGCTAATTAAATATGGACTTAGGGGCTTCCCTGGTGGCGCAGTGGTTGAGAGTCCGCCTGCCGATGCAGGGGACACGGGTTCGTGCCCCGGTCCGGGAGGATCCCACATGCTGCGGAGTGGCTAGGCCCGTGAGCCGTGGCCGCTGAGCCTGCGCGTCCGGAGCCTGTGCTCCGCAACGGGAGAGGCCACAACAGTGAGAGGCCCGCGTACCGCCAAAAAAAAAAAGGACTTATATTCCTCCATGAACTGGAAGATTGGATAATATAAAGGTCATGTTAATAATGTTGCTTGATGTTTTGTAGTTCAAAAAGTACTTTCCAGTTTCTATGCCGTTAGTGAGTGAACCTGGTTTTGCTGAGCTTAATTTGATACTCTACAAAGAAGCAGAGTGTCTTGGGCCCTGCTTCTGACATTTCATAGAAAATTTCTAATTGTATGCAAGGACATTGGACTTGCATACAATGCAAGGACTGTAGGTATTCAATATTAGGTCAAACAACATAAATCTAAAGAACTGGCTTATGTCTAGAACCAAAATAACTCTCTTATGTTTCTCTCACTTAAAAAATCTGTCAGTTGAGGCATATGAAGGTAAAGGGATAATTGACAAGTTTAGGAAATTAGGAATCAGGGAGCTAATCTCTTATGGGTATAGAAGTTGATAGAAAGACAAGTATCTGGAATTAGTAATAGTATTATTTGAAGGCGAGCCTGGCTAAATTATTCTTTATTTTGAGGTGAGGGCTCAGATTCTGGTCAGTGTCCAGAAAAGGTCAAATTATGAGGGTTTTCATTTGTTCATTTTATTCAGTAAGTATTTCAGTGCCAGGTCCTGAGTTGAGGGTGAGATGTGACTGGTGCACAAAACAGACACAATCACCATCACCAGGGAGACGTCAGTCTAAAGGTGGGAGATGAACCTTGATGAAATAATCACATAAAGATAATGTGTATGATTGGAAACTGCAGTGAGTGCTGTGAGGGATTACAGAGTGTTCTAAGACTAGGTCAGGTTGCTGTAATATGGTTATTTCCTGAGGAAATGGCATTTGAACTTGGGTCTGAAGGGTTGGCTAGGTGAAAGTGGTTGTGGCAGTTTAGGGGAGGGAACAGGTTCAGGAACTCAGTGAGTTTAAGGAGCCGGAGGGCCAACGTGGTTAGAACATAGGCAGTAATGGAAGAGACTTAGGAAACCAGCTTAGAGGTTGTCAGGGGTCCGAAGATGCAGGGATTTGTCAGCCAATGGACAATTTTTGTCTTTAAGAGCAGTGGGAAACCGCTGAAGGGTTTTCAATCAGCTTTGTGTTTTATGATATGATCAGCTTTGTGTTTTAAAAGGTTTGTTCTGGCTGCTGTGTAGAAAGTAAATGGAGGGGGAAGGGGTAGAGAGATCAGTTAAGAGGCAGAGTGGACTAGGGTGGAGATATGGAGAGTACAGATTAGGCTTATTGAGAAAGTAGGATGGCTAAGACTTGGTGGTAGAGTGGATATGGAAGAAGTCAAGGCTGACTCCCAAGTTTCTGTCTTGAGAGAATAAACACTGGAGGAGGTGCAGATGTGAATGAAATGTGATTGCCTGGTACTGAACTGGTGAGGATATTTGAGCTGGGTCATGAAGTGTAAATATAAGCTTACCAGGTGGAAAAGGTGGAAGGCAGTCTGACCAGCATGTCACAGCGGCTTTGAAAGAGCTTGTGAAATTGGTAGTTTGCACACAGGGTCTCTGAGGCAAGAGAGGTGCTCTAGAGGTGGACTGTGAGTCCATGTAATATCACCAAGCTCAGGAATTTGGATTTTGTTCTGAGGACAGCAAGGAGCCAGCAGAGTCTTTTGGTTGAGTAAGGGCATGCTCAGGTTTGGTTTTTTTTTTGGTTTGTTTTTGAGAGATGGACTCTAGAGGGTGAAGAGAATGACAGTCTAATCTATAAGAATTAAGAGATGGCTTCATTTTCACTGCTCCTTCCTTTTCAACTTTTTGACAGTTATATCGTCTGTACTTCCTGGCGTTCCACTAATGCTTCTACTCCTACAGTACCATTGAAATTGTGCTTAAGGTCACTCATATTCTCATATCCAGTCGTCACTCCTCTGATCTCATCTTACCTTGACCTCTTGGTCACATTCTAATTATTTGATCATTCCCATCTTCTTAACATACTCTACTCTCTTTCCAGTTTCTGGGACACCACTTTATGATAGTGTGTCATGGGCTTGCTTTCTTAATAATCTTGGCCAGCTCTTTCCTCTTATGCTCAAACTTTAGAATGTTGAAGTTACCCAGGGCTCAGGCCTAGGCTATCTACACTTCTCTCTCTCTAATCAGCTTTGAAAGCACATTAGAATCTCCTGGAAATTTTCTTTATAGGAGTATTCCAACTACTACATGAAGAAAGAAAAGATGAAAATATCAGTATTTTGCAACCCATAATAAAGTAGAGGTTTCAGGCAATGATCATCAATGGCTGCTACAGCCATTGGTGAAAACCTGATAGGGAACTTTGTGGCAGATAAATCAGGCTGACAGTATCTGAATCCATTGATCATTCTTAAGCTCATCATCAAAAGAGATGACCAGGTATCATGTGCTTGGTGATGAAGCTACATTATACCTCCCTTGAAGTATTCTTGCCAAAAAGTCTTTCCTAAAGACGATCAAGTCCCTAGTCCTTACTATCAGTTTACTAGAAATAAAGGAAACAGAAGGACATGTTAACTGACCCCATGGGGAAGCAATCAGTAAAATTCAGAGTGTGGGAAACTATTAAATAAATTGCAAGGTGAAAAAGAGGGATGGATAATCTATAGAGTAAAAGTGATTTAATTAAATTCAATGGCTGACCCTTGTTTGGACCCTGATGAGCAAGCCAACTGTAAAACAACAGCAACAACAAAAGAGATAATTAGGGAAAACTGAACACTGACTGGATACTTGGTTATTAAGGAATTAAAACTTTTTTTGTATAAAGATTTATTTTAGAGGCACATACTGAAAATTTATGAGTGATATGATATGTCAGAAATTTGCTTTAAAATGATCCAGTGTCAGGATGGTGGAGGTAGGAGAGCAGAGAAGTAAGTGGGTGGAGTAGAGGTGAAATAAGATTGCCTGTGAGTTGATAATTGTTGAAGCTGGTGATGGATACATGGTATTCATGTTTTCTTGTTTGCTCTTGTATATGTTTGAAATTTTCCATGATGAAAAATTTGTTAAATCACTTTGGGGAGCTTTAAAAAAATATGGATCCTGCACCCTCCCTCCCCCATCCCCCACCCAAGAGATTCTAGTTTATTGGTCTGGAATAGGGTTGAAAATCAACTTTTAAAAGCTTCTCAGGGGACTCTAATGGGCAGTCAGGGTTGAGAACTACTGCTTTATTTTATGTCCCTGGATGATCTCATCTATTGCTCTAATGCCATCAATATGCTGACAACTTCCAGATTTATGTCTCTAGCCCTGACCTTTTCCTTGAGCTCTGGTCTTGTATATTTATCTGCACTCTTGACATCATCCATTTGGAGTTCAAATAGGCATCTCAACCTGAACATGGTGAAAACAGAACTCTTTATTTTCAACCCTAAACTTGTTTCTCTCCCAGTCTTTTCTATCTTAACAAATGGCACTACTTTCCACCAAGTTACAGATGGTCAATAAATAGTTCTTCTGATAAATAGAAGGTCCTAATAGAATCAATGTTATAGAAAACTTCTTTAGCCAATCCAAAGAAGTTCATGTGTGACTCATGACTATCAAATCTAGCAAATATTCAATCTTCTCTACCATACTTGATAGACTTGTTTTGATTTACTCTTATTCCTCCCAAACCCTAACATTTTAAGCCAGTGATTGAATTTGAGTGATACTAATTTCCTTTCCAGGTTTTTCTATCAGAACATTTGGAGGAGTTGGGATGAAGAAGAAGAGGATGAGTATGATTATTTTGTTAGATGTGTTGAACCTCGATTGAGATTGTAAGTATTTTTTAGTGGCCTTGTACATGTTGGAAAAAATAGCTATTTGTGATTTAATTTCACCTGTGTTTTGTATATACTGTATATATACTCCTACAGATAGAAACAGACTGATATAAAATAGTATAACCCACTGACAAGTTATTAAATAAAAATTGTACAGGTGCAGAGAAACCTACTTTTAGTGTTTATAAACCTACTTGTAGTGTTTTTAGAATCTAAAAGCAGAGAATTCAAGAACATGTAAATTAACAGCTCACTCTTGTAAATTTGAATAAAACTTAATTGAGCTAATATGTTAAAAAGAAACAACCCGTTACTAAACTCCATAAAAACAATTGAAGAACAGTGAAATTAATTGAATTATAGAAGACTTTTTTTTTCTTGAGTACTTTTAAAGACATGGCTTTACTCTTAAGTTCTTACAGTAAAACATAGTAGGCTAAACAGACTTACCTCAGGATGTTTTGTCAAGTTCTTTTCCTTAAATCTTATTTGATAAATAGATGAAAATACTAAATAGTTAATATTGATGGTGAATAAAAATTTCCAAAATACCTAAATACATTCTACTGACTTATCATATTTTGGTAGGGAAAAACCCTTCCATTATAAAAATACCCCAAATTAACCATGCAACCCAAATAGTTGTCCTGCACTGACTTTGTTAAATGTGGCTTCCACTAGATGGTGCTATAAGACCAGGTAACTTTTTGGTACTTGTGCATAGTAATTTAATACGCAGTGCTGCAATAAGAATAAAATTAGACCTTGCAGGCCAAAAAAAGAAAAAAAAATTGTAGAAGGTAATTTTTTTCCCTGTGTGAAAGATGATTTGGTTACATAAGATAAGGCAGTAACCCTTTACATTTCTGTATAACCAATTTGATTTAGTAAGTTTCTCTTCATTTAAACAGTGAATCATAAGTAAAAAATACGTGAGAAGTCTGGTTAAGGTTGGTTCTACCTGGTTTAGAACTATGTATGTCTGATTTCAGCTTTTCATAAATTGGCTGTGATTTCTATTTAGCCTTTCCAATTTTTCCATTATGCATTTCCTGTTTTCTCATAGTGTATTCAGTAAAATGCCAGAATTTCAATAAGCTTGCATATTTTCTAGTTTTGATATACTTGCTTTTAAAGAGCAATGATTGGTTTTGATTGAAGGGAAATGTAATGGTAGATGAATATCATGTATCTGGCAAATTTGATCTTTACTTGGAAAATAACTGTATTCCGATTTGACAGTCTTACATGTTCAAACAACAAGAAATGATTTACATACATATCTTATACATCACTGGCAGATGGGAAAGCATAAGGGAGGAATTGTTTTCAGTTATGGAGAAGAAACTATGGTACTTGATGGGGAAACTGGAATGTTATCAAATATAGGCAGACTCTTTAAAAGGTCCCTAGGCTAAGACAGGAGTAGAGCTATTCACAGGCAAGAGTTAAAGGGAATCAAACCATATTGTCTTGATTTTGCACTGTGAAGTAAATATTTTTCCTTTCTAATTCAAAACACTCTGCTTCAGAGCTTATGGGTCTGAGACACAGATGTTGGTTCATTACTTTCAGACTATGAAGTATTGCTATAATGAGAAGAAATAAGCTGATTGGCATGGATATTGGAAATGCTAAGAAACTAATTTTAAAATTTGAGTCTTAATCTTTGTAACTTAGTAGATCTGATCAAGCAGTCAGTGGTTGGGCCCCCAATTTCTTGTTTGCAAATTGGATTTCTAGAATATGTTTAAATGAGTATGGATTAACCAAAGCAGACAAAATCCTTGCTTTTCAAGCTTCACCTAATTCATTTACCTGAAAAGTGGGAAAAATATTCTCTATTCATCTTAAATACTATTTAAATGTTCACTGTAACTTGATGTAAATTTGTTTAGGTCTTATTTAGAGCGTGACAAAGTTAAGAAGACATTATCTAAGGCAATCGTACTCAACCTTGGCTGCACATTAGAATTCCCAGGGAACTTTAAAAGATACCCCTCTACTTTTAGAGACTAATTTAATTGGTCTGGATGGGGACCTGATCATCTGTATTTTTAAAAGTTCCCCAGTGATTCTAATAAGCAGCCAAGGTTAAGAAGCTCTGGCCTAAGTCAGTATGCTTTTAACTGAGAAATAAAGCAATTATTTTAAAACGACAAGTAATGACAATAATATTGCAGTTTACTTTCAAATCCATTAATTTCATATCCATTAACTTGATTGTACACTCATAAATTATTGTATCTAGAAGTACTTTTTGTTCTGTCTATGTATTTGAGAAGGTTTATAAATTAATAATAAACTTTAAGTGCCAACACAGTTGTCCAATACAAAGTTATTTTGTTTTAATCACTCTCTGGTTTAGTAATAACAGCTTTATTTTTTTCTCAGAATCTCAAAGGCTTATGTTTTTGAAATACTCTAATAATCTTCCTGAGGGAATATTCAGCAAATTCTGCTCCATAGTGCTTTATTTATTTATTTAATATTTTATTTATTTGGCTGCACTGGGTCTTAATTGCGGCACGTTAGAACTTTAGTTGCAGCATGCGAACTCTTAGTTGCGGCATGTGGGGTCTAGTTCCCTGACCAGGGATCAGACCCGGGCCCCCTGCATTGGGAGTGTGGAGTCTTAACCACTGAACCACCAGGGAAGTCCCCTCCATAGTGCTTTAAATGCAGGGAAGGGGGACTTCCCTGGTAGTCCAGTGGTTAAGAATCTGCCTTTCAATGCAGGGGACGTGATTTCAATCCCCTTAGTCAGGGAACTAAGATCCCACATACCGTGGGGCAACTAAGCCAGTGTGCCACAACTACCATGCCCATGTGCCACAGCTAGAGAGCCCACGTGCCACAACTACTGAGCCCTCGCGCTCTGGAGCCCGTGCTCCACAACTAGAGAGCCCGTGTGCTGCAACTATTGAGCCCGCGCACTCTAGAGCCCCTGCGCCACAACTAGAGAAGCCTGCGCACTGCAACGAAAGGCCCATGCACTGCAACAAAAGATCCCACATACCGCAACGAAGATCCCGTGTGCCTCAACTAAGACCTGATGCAGCCAAATAAATTAAAAAAAAAAAAACTAAACTAAATTATAAAAATAAGTAAGTATAGGGAAGGACTAGATGATTTGAATCATTTAAAATTTTTGATCCTATAAATGTGGTAATCTTAAACATTGTTATGAAACTACTTGGGATACTATCCTCACCACCCCTACCTCCAGGTTGCCCTCTGCCACCCACTTATTAAGATTTTGAATCTAATATATGAGAAAATAATTTCTTGTTAAGTAATGATTACAAATTGTGCAACATGAACTCTCAGTGTTTCAAAAACACAAATGCTTGGATCTAAGGAAAAAAAAAATAGCAACTCCTCAAAAGAGAAAAGTTAGTGACCTTAATGAAGTGGTCCTTAAAGCTTTCAATAGCTTTCACCTACTCAGTAAGACTTAACATGTTCCTGAGTTGCATACTATGAAACACTTTTCTTACGGGGTCTTTGAGGACTGAATGGGTGTCTTAATGATGGGAAAATGTGTCTGAAAGGCAGTGGGTTTCAATTTGCTTTTAAACTTTCAGGCATTATGACATTCTTGAAGACCGAGTTCCTTCAGGACTTATTGTTGACTATCAAGATCTGTTGACTCAATGTGAGGAGAGTTACAGGAAATTTTTAAATCTGAGAAGCAGTTTGTCAAATTGTAACTCTGATTCTGAGCAGGAAAACATCTCCATGGTGGAAGGGTTAAAATTGTATTCAGAGATTGAACAGTTGAAACAAAAGCTAAAACTCATTGAGAATCCTTTGTTGAGGTATGTGTATCTTTGTTCTTCCCAACTAGTTGACATCTTTTCTAACCAGCTATGTTACTGAGAACTGACAGGTCTGTTTGGTTTCTTTAAGATATGTGTTTGGTTATCAGAAGAATTCTAATATACAAGCAAAAGGCATCCGTCCCAGTGGCCAGAAGGTCACCCATGTGGTCTCCTCCACCATGATGACTGGTCTGCTGCAGTCCCTGGTCAGGGATAAGCTTTGTCCAGAGCCTTGTAAGGAAGAAATAGAAATTCAGGTAAAAGGAGAGTTTCTTGCTCCAGGTGGCTTTTTTTTCTTCAGATTCACCCCAGGCTTTCCTGAATTCTACAAAAAGTTTTTAGGAGTTTCCCAGAGCTGGTTTTCTGTGAAATGGAAAGCAGTGAGAGCACCACCTTTCTGCAGTATTAGTCAGTTATCAACCATGCACTGAGCTCAGTGCAGTAGCAAAGGAGGCACTGAGCTCAGTGCAGTAGCAAGGGAGATACCTACATACGTAGTTTTGGCTCCCTTTTGAAAATGAAACATGAAGGCACCTGGAGTAATACTCAGGTTGCATTTGAGGGGTATATATTTGCAATATGTTGTTGTTGTTTTCTAGTTCCATAGTGATCCGTTGTCTGCTATAAATGCCTGCTATGAGGGCGACACTGTTATTGTTTGTCCTGGCCGTTACGTGGTACATGGTACGTTCTCCATCGCTGACTCCATTGAGTTAGAAGGTGAGTATGGAAGATCATACAACCAAACTCTCGTGCATGATACGCTTAAGATAACAGTAAATCACTGATCTTGTTGAAGCTCCAAGAATTTGATTTCGACCCATTTGATTTCAAATGAGTTGCCTTGAAACATTAAGGGTTTTTGGAGTGTACAGGTTATTGACTCAGTGTTTGAGCAACATGAGGTGTGATTCTTTGTGGCATTATAAATGTTGGGAAAACAAAAACATAGAGAAAAAAAGACCATTAGGAAGAAGTATAATTCCAGATTATAGGTGGTTGGTGAAAAGGAAATTCATTATTAGAATTAAAAAAACATTCCAAGCAATATTTTTTAATTTGTTGCTTCCTCTTATTTCATATATGTTGTGGACATATTGGTGCTTTTTTTTTTTTTAATTTAGCTTACTTTTGTGAAAGGTATAGGTCCAACTTGAAATTAGATGCAAAATCTTTATCTTAATTCTTTAAAAGCTTGTTGAATGTCACAAGTTCTAAAGTGTACTTTTGAGAACATTAATGTTGAAAGAGTCTTTTAAAAATAACTTTATTTATTTATTTAATTTTTGGCTGCGTTGGGTCTTCGTTGCTGTGCGCGGGCTTTCTCTAGTTGTGGTGAGTGGGGGCTACTCTTCGTTGCCGTGCAAGGGCTTCTCATTGCAGTGGCTTCTCTTGTGCAGCACGGACTCTAGGCGCATGGGCTTCAACAGTTGTGGTAGGTGTGCTCAGTAGTTGTGGCTCGCGAACTCCAAAGCGCAGCCTCAGTAGTTGTGGCACTCGGGCTTAATTGCTCCGTGGCATGTGGGATCTTCCCGGACCAGGGATCAAACCCATGTCCCCTGCATTGGCAGGCGGATTCTTAACCACTGCACCACCAGGGAAGTCCTAAAAATAACTTTTTAGGAGTTGAAATCTTATTGTACATTTAGAGTGATTCCTAAATTTAGGTTACTTTACAGTAGTTCACCTTGGTCCTTTGTATTTGCATAGCGTGTCAAATTTAGATGCACCTGTTCAACTATTTACCAGAAGAGCTTCAAGTTAGCAATAAAGCTTGTCATGCAAAAAATCATATATCATTTTGTGACTGGAGCAGCTGTTCACAAACTGCTTAAGCTATGTTCTTTAATTTTATCTTTTCGAGAGTTCTTAATGGAAGCAAGGCTGGGAATTTAATTTCCTGCTGTTCACTAGTACACCACCTCATCCCCTTTTTTGTTTTATGTGTGTAATTTTTGTTCTTTTTCCACTCCAATATTTGATATATAATAGATGTGTGTTTATAAACATCTGCAGGATAAAGCACTACAATAAAAACACTTCATTTTTTTGGCATAGTGCAAACAGCATTGCTATTACAGATTGTATGGTGGATAAGCATTCTTGCTAGATTGTTGAGGAAATTATAATGTGATTGCCAACATGTCATAAATAAACATATAGAATTCTGATAGTTAAGTGTAAGAATGACTGTAAATTTATGAACAGAGGGCATTTCTGAGAATTTGGGGAATCAGGTGATATCTCTAGTCTGAATATATGGAGTACTTGTTCACGAGTAAGATTAAAGCTTATCTGATAGCTTTTCTGATCTATAGCTGACACTTACAACAAGAGATATATATCAAGTACCTGCTATTTGCAGGGTATTAACAGTACTTATAATAGGATTTTTCTTTCTTGTTTAGAAAATCCATTCAGTTTGGCGAGGGCTTTGTGTTTTAAACTGCTAAGATTATGTAATTTGTTTATGTAATAACTTGTTTATATAATGTAATATGGCCATTCTTTTTATATTTTTAATTTTTCACATGATAGAAAGCCATAGCTATTATAAAAATGTGCAAAGTACAGGTAGACACATAAAAAGAATCAGGGAAGGACTTTGCTGGTGGTGCAGTGGTTAAGAATCCGCCTGCCAATGCAGGGGACATGGGTTCAGTCCCTAGTCCGGGAAGATCCCACATGCCATGGAGCAACTAAGACCACGCACAACAACTACTGAGCCTGTGCTCTAGGGCCTGCAAGCCACAGCTACTGAGCCCCTGTGCCGCAACTACTGAAGTCCACGCACCTACAGCCCATGCTCTTCAACAAGAGAGGCCACCGCAGTGAGAAGCCCGTGCACCACAACGAAGAGTAGACCCCGCTCGCCGCAACTAGAGAAAGCCCATGCGCAGCAATGAAGACCCAATGCAGCCAAAAATAAATATAAAAAAAAAAAAAAGAATCGGGAAAGAAATTTACTCACAATCTAATCATCCAGAATTCACCACTGGTAGCATTCCTGTGTGTGGAGTCATCTTGCATTCTCTAGTGTCCCCAAAGGCTTGTCTGTACTCTTCAAGTGTAGAAAACTTTAGTGACTTTGCCTGTTTAATGTTGTCACTGCTTTCATTTACTCAAGCAAAGACTCAGCTTTAGACAGTGAGAGTTATTTCTTAAAGCTTTGTCTGTGTGATTCTGTTTTATGATAAAAGTCAGGCAGGGTTTTCTAGTTTTCTGATACTCCAGTTTTTCATAAACCCATTCAGAGGTCTGACCTGTATTATTAGTTTGATTAAGATTTGTAGATCCCACTACTGGGCATATACCCTGAGAAAACCATAATTCAAGAAGAGTCATGTACCAAAATGTTCATTGCAGCTCTATTTATAATAGCCAGGACATGGAAACAACCTAAGTGCCCATCATCGGATGAATGGATAAAGAAGATGCGGCACATATATACAACGGAATATTACTCAGCCATAAAAAGAAACGAAATTGAGCTATTTGTAATGAGCTGGATAGACCTAGAGTCTGTCATACAGAGTGAAGTAAGTCAGAAAGAAAAAGACAAATACCGTATGCTAACACATATATATGGAATTTAAGAAAAAAAATGTCATGAAGAACCTAGGGGTAAGACAGGAATAAAGACACAGACCTACTGGAGAACGGACTTGAGGATATGGGGAGGGGGAAGGGTGAGCTATGACAGGGTGAGAGAGAGGCATGGACATATATACACTAACAAACGTAAGGTAGGTAGCTAGTGGGAAGCAGCCGCATAGCACAGGGATATCGGCTTGGTGCTTTGTGACCGCCTGGAGGGGTGGGATAGGGAGGGTGGGAGTGAGGGAGATGCAAGAGGGAAGAGATATGGGAACATATGTATATGTATAACTGATTCACTTTGTTATAAAGCAGAAACTAACACACCATTGTAAAGCAATTATACCCCAATAAAGATGTTAAAAAAAAAAAAAGATTTGTAGAGAACAAAGTTTTTTATTGGTTAACAACGTAGACCTATCTTTCCAATAGCTAAAACTGTTCTAAGTCAGTTTGTCAGATTTTGTCAATCTGTTTAAGAGAATATAAAATTTAGAAAATCTTGAGAAATGCCTAGGCTTTTTCAAACCTAATTATGATAGAATAATAGAATCTTAGAGTTGGGAAATAAAAAACTTGTAGGGCTAAAAGCTTCAGAGCCCTCTGACCCAGCTGTGAGTACTTAGATTATTACTATTTTTTTTAACTTATTTATTTATTTTTATTTTTTAACATCTTTATTGGAGTATAATTGCTCTCCAATGGTGTGTTAGTTTCTGCTTTATAACAAAGTGAATCAGCTATATGTATACATATATCCCCATATCTCCTCCCTCTTGCATCTCCCTCCCACCCTCCCTGTCCCACCCCTCTAGGTGGTCACAAAGCACCGAGCTGATCTCTCTGTGCTATGCAGCTGCTTCCCACTAACTATCGATTTTACATTTGTTAGTGTATATATGTCCACGCCACTCTCTCACTTGGTCCCAGCTTACCCTTCCCCCTCCCCATGTCCTCAAGTCCATCCTCTATGTCTGCATCTTTATTTCTGTCCTGCCCCTGGGTTCTTCAGAAGCTTTTTTTTGTTTGTTTTTTTTTAGGTTCCATATATATGTGTTAGCATCCGTATTTGTTTTTCTCTTTCTGACTTACTTCACTCTGTATGACAGACTCTAGGTCCATACACTTCACTACAAATGACTCAATTTTGTTTCTTTTTATGGCTGAGTAATAGTCTGTTATATATATGTGCCACATCTTCTTTATCCATTCATCTGTCAATGGACACTTAGTTTGCTTCCATGTCCTGGCTATTGTAAATAGTGCTGCAATGAACATTGTGGTACATGACTCTTTTTGAATTATGGTTTTCTCAGGGTATATGCCCAGTAATGGGATTGCTAGGTCATATGGTAGTTCTATTTTTAGTTTTTTAAGGAACTTCCATACTGTTCTCCATAGTGGCTGTATCAATTTACATTCCCACCAGCAGTGCAAGAGGTTTCCCTTTTCTTCACACCCTCTCCAGCATTTATTGTTCGTAGATTTTTTGATGATGGCCATTCTGTTACTATTTTTTTTAATAGCAGTTTTGTAAGTGACTTTAGTGCTGAAACTAGTATGAGATGGTTGATAGGGGGTAGTCTTCCTGATATGCAGGCAATTTGAGGAGTTGTTATTAAAAATTGTATACCTTGGTAAAAATTAAGCAAGATATGTGGAGAGATAATTAGATTTTATTTAAATGTAACTGGATTAACTGGTCTCAGATATCATTTGGAGTCATTTGAAATAGAGGAATCTGTCATAGAAATTTTGTGTTTAGACATTTCCCCTCACCTATCTTAAATGTTCTTGCTCTCTTCCTTAGGATATGGTCTACCAGATGATATTGTGATAGAAAAGAGAGGCAAAGGAGACACTTTTGTGGATTGTACGGGTGTGGATATTAAAATCTCAAGCATAAAATTTGTTCAGCATGATGCTGTGGAAGGAATCTTAAGTAAATATCTGAATATTTCATGTATTATTTGTTCCAGACTTTGAAGGAAAACTGTACTTTCCCTGAAAGATAGAATTTAATAAAATGCCACTCTTGAGTAGTATGCAAGGCGGATTAATTATTTATGTACATAGCTTGACGACTGAGGAAGCTTACTCTAAAGTGAAAAATAGTTCAATGTATTCTTGAAAATTTGTTAGTTTAATATTTGTTTCTGTGTGATCATTTTTTTTCTTTTAAAACATTCCAGTATTGTGGTCTGTGTTCTTTGTATTTGACTTAGCCCTGGACTCAAACCAGCTATCTTCACATTGTGATAGTATTTATTTCCTGGGATTTGTATCCCTTATTTTGAATTGGGCCTCCTTTTCTTCTCTCTTCTAAGATAGTCATGAAAGTTACTTTCTGATATTTTTTTTGTAATGAGAAGTGCTTTTTAACTTGATTTTGCATTTCTGAGGGCAAGTCATTCTTTTTTAAGAATGCTGCTTTTAGATTTTATCAATAGAA
The DNA here is from genome assembly GCF_949987515.2 of Delphinus delphis. NCBI lineage: Eukaryota > Metazoa > Chordata > Mammalia > Artiodactyla > Delphinidae > Delphinus > Delphinus delphis. The sequence continues at coordinate 22,691,508 of NC_082702.1, read as the reverse complement.
AATAACTCAAAATAGTGATTGTTTTATAAATTATGAATTCATAATTCCAGTAACAGAGTTTAAATGAGAAATATTTAGACTGTATCTAATATCAGCTCTAGGCCATTTCTAATATTGGAAAAGACACATTACTTAAAGTATTTGATTGCATGTTTTCATCATAGTTATTCACCGTGGCAAGACTACATTGGAAAACTGTGTTTTGCAGTGTGAAACTACAGGAGTCACAGTACGAACATCAGCAGAATTTTTAATGAAGAGCTCAGATTTATATGGTGCCAAGGTATGATAATCTCTTATGGGAAGTAGTTTAAGTTCTAAATAAGTAAATAAAATGTCCTAGGACAAGATGTAAATGCATACTCCTGTTCCGTTTCTTCAAAGAAGTTCAGATACTTCCGTGTACTAAGTCAGCCAGACTCAACTGTATAAGGTTCTTCTTATTTAGCATTTTCAAAACAGAGATTAGGAAGAAAATAATAAATCTCACAGTTTCTCTGTCATACCTTTAAAAGAGGTTAGACCCTTTAAGTTGTAACTATGTAAATGATGTTGTAGCAACTGAGGCTGGGTTGATTTTTTTAAATTAAATTTTTATTTTGAGATTGTAGATTCACATTCTGTTGTAAGAAGTAATACAGAGGTAGTCTGTATGTGTATCCTTTACCAGTTTCCTCTAATTGTAACATCTTCCAAAACTATAGTACAGTATCACAACCAGGATAAGATTGATTCAGTCAAGTTGAATATTTCCATCACTACAAGGATCCTCCATGTTGCCCTTTAAAGCCATATCTAGGTGCCTCTCCTCCTGACTTCATTAATCACAGGCAAACGCTAATCTGTTCTCCATTTCTGTTATTTCATCATTTCAAGAATGTTATATAAATAGAATCATACAATATACAACCTTTTGGAATTAGCTTTTTTCACTCAGCACAGTTCTCTGGAGCTTCACCCGGGTTGTTGCATGTACCAATAGGTTGTTCTTTTTTATTGCTAAGTAGTATTCCTTGTATGGTTGTTCCACAGTTTAACTGTTCACTTGTTGAAGGACAGCTGGATTGTTTCCAGTTTTTGGCTTTTGTAAATAAAGCTGCTATAAACATTGGTGTACAGGTTTTTGTGCAAACATCGTTTTCATTTCTCTGGGGTAAATGCCTAGGAATGCAGTTGCAGGGCACGTGGTTAGTTGCATGCTTACTTTCTTTAAGAAACTGCCAAACTTTTCCAGAGTAGTTGCACCAGTTTACATTCCCACTAGCAATGTTTGAGTGATCCAGTTTCTCCATATCCTAAGCAGCACTTGGTATTTTCACTACTTTTTAATTTTAGCCATTCTGATAGGTGTGTGGTTTTAATTTGCATTTCCCTAGTGGTTAATGATGTTGAACATTTTTCATATGCTTATTTGCCATCCTTATCTTCAGTGAAATGTGTATTCATGACTTTTGTCCATTTTCTAATTGGATTGTTCGTTCTTTTTTACTATAGAGTTTTAAGAGTTCTTTATAAATTCTAGATATGAATCCCTGATTGGGTATGTCATTTACAGATATCTTATGCTAGTTTGTAGCTTGTTTTTTCATCATTTTCACATGGGCTTTTGCAGAGCAAAGTTTTAAAATTTGATGAAGCCCAATTTATCAATTTTTCCTTTTATGTGTAAGAACTCTTTGTCTAGCCCTAGGGTGCAAAGATTTTCTCCTTTTTTTTTTTTCAGTTTTATAGTTTACATTTTACATTTAAGGTCATGAACCATTTTTGAGTTAATTTTGGTATAAGGTGAGTTTTAGGTCAAAGTTCATTTATTTGCTTATGGATGTCCAGTGGTAACTGCACCATTTCTTGAAAAGTCTATCCTTAAATAAATTGGTTTTGTAGTTTTATAGTTTTTTTTTTTTTTTTTTTTTTTTTTTTGCGGTACGCGGGCCTCTCACTGCTGTGGCCTCTCCTGCTGCGGAGCACAGGCCCCGGATGCACAGGCCCAGTGGCCATGACCGACGGGCCGAGCCGCTCCGCGGCATGTGGGATCCTCCCGGACCGGGGCACGAACCCGTGTCCCCTGCATTGGCAGGCAGACTCCCAACCACTGTGCCACCAGGGAAGCCCTGGTTTTGTATTTTTATCAAAAATAATTTGGGTGTGTTTTTGTGGGCCAATTTCTGGGTTCTCTGGTAAAATAATTCCTCCCACTCTCACTTGTCTTTTTTTTAAATTGTTTCAGCTATTCTAGTTCCTTTGCCTTTCAATATAAATTCTGGAAATATCTTGTTCGTATCTACAAAAAGTCTTGCTAAGATTTTAATAGGACTTTCAATAAACCTATATATCAATTTGGGGAGAATGGACATCTTTTTTTACGTTGAGTCTTCCAATCTGTGAACATGGTATGTCTCTCCATTTATTTAGATCTTTGATTTTTTTCATCAGCATTGTGTAGTTTCAACGTACAAGTCTTGTATATGTTTTTATAGATTTGTACCTAAACATTTCATTGTAAGTGATATTATATTTTTAATTTATTGTGCTTATTGCTAGTATATTGAGATACAATTGATTTTTGTATGTTTGTTTATATCCTGTGACCTTGCTGAACCTTCTTATTAGTTCTAGGAGTGTTTTTATAGATTTCATGGAATTTTTCTGTGTAGACAGTCATGTCATCTACAAATAGAGACAGTTTATTTCTTCCTTTCCAGTCTGTTTACCTTTGGTTTCCTTTTCTTGCCTTATGGCACTGACTAGAACTTCCAGCGTTTGTGTTGAATAAGAGTGGTGAGAGTAGATATCCTTACCTTGGTCTTGATATTGGGGGACTGTATTCAGTATTGTACTGTTAAGTATAAGGTGTTTTTTGCTTTTTTAAGAATTAAAAAAAATCCTTTTTCAGCTTTATTGAGGTGTAATTGACAGAACTTTTATATATTTGAGGTGTCCAATGTGATGATTTCATATAAATATACATTATGAAATGATCATCACAGTCAAGCTTTCATTACCTCACATCATTACCTTTTTTTAATTCCCCATCCGCTCTTCCCTCTGGCAACCACCTGTTTGTTCTCTGCATATATGACTTTGTTTCTGTTTTGTTTGTTCGTTTGTTTTGTTTTTTAGATTCCACATATAAGTGAAATCATACACTATTTGTCTTTCTCTGTCTAACTTATTTCACTTCGTATGATACTGTCTAGGTCCATCTTAGTCGTCGCAAATGGCAAGATTTCATTCTTTTTTATGGCCAAGTAATATTCCATTTGTGTGTGTGTGTGACACTACATCTTCTTTAATCCATTCATCTGTTGTTAGGCACTTAGGTTGCTTCCATATCTTGGCTATTGTAAATAATGCTTCAATGAACATACATTTTTTTGAGGTACGTATATTGTTTTGAATTAGTGTTTTCGTATTCTCATATAAATACCCAGGTGTGGAATTGCTGGATTGTATGGTAGTTCTGTTTTTAATTTATAGAGGACTCTCCTTACTGTTTTCCGTAGTGGCTGCACCAACTTACATTCCTACCAACAGTGTGCTACAATTTCCTTTTCTCCACATCCTTGCAACACTTACTGCTTATTGTCTTTTTGTTAATAGCCATTCTAACAGGTGTGAGGTGATATCTCATTGTGATTTTGATTTGCATTTCCCTGTTGATTAGTTATGCTGAGCACCTTTTCATGTGCATGTTGACCATCTCTATGTCTTCTTTGGTAAAATGTCTTATTAGGATCCATTTTTTAATCTGGTTGTTTTGTTTTGTTTTTATGTTGAGCTGTATGAGTTCTTTGTATATTTTGGATATTAACCCCTTATCTGATATATTGTTAGCAAATATCTTCTCCCATTCAGTAGGCAGCCTTTTTGTTTTCTTGATAATTTCCTTTGCTATGCAAAAGCATTTTAGTTTGATGTAGTCCCATTTCTTTATTTTTGCTTTTGTTTCCCTTGCCTTAGGAGACATATCTAAAAAATATTGCTCAGACCAATGTAAAAGAGGGCAGTGGCATTGTTTTCTTCCAGAAGTAGTCTAGTTTGATTCTTTTGTGTGTAGCTGTCCAGTTTTCCCAACACTATCTGTTAAAGAGGCTATCTTTTCTCCATTGTATATTCTTGCCTCTTTTATTGTAGATTAATTGTTCAGATGGTGGGGTTCATTTATGGTCTTTCTATTTGTACCATTGATCTATGTGTCTGTTGTGCCAGTACCATACTGTTTTGATTACTGTAGGCTTGTAGTATAGTTTGAGGTCAGGGAGCTTGTTTTGTTGTTCTTTCTCAAGATTGTTTTGGCTATTTGGGGTCCTTTGTTTTTCCATACAAATTTTAGAATTATTCTAGTTCTGTGGAAAATGCCATTGGTATTTTGATAGGAATTGCTCTGAATCTGTAGAGTGCCTTGAGTAGTATGATCATTTTAAAAGTATTCTTCCAATCCATGAGCACAGTATATCTTTCCATCTGTTTGTGTCATCTTCAATTTCTTTTATCAGTTTTTTAAGTTTTCTAAGTATAGGTCTTTTGTTTTGTTTTTTTTTTGGCTGCACTATGCATCATGCAGGATCTTAGTTCCCTGACCAGAGATTGAATCCATGCCCCCTGCAGTGGAAGCGTAGAGTCTTGACCACTGGACCACCAGGGAAGTCCCATAAATATAGGTCTTTTACCTCCTTAGTTAGATTTATTCCTAGGTGTTCTTTTTGATGTGATTGTAAATGGGATAGTTTTCTTAATTTCTCTTTCTGATAGTTGCTAATGTATGGAAATGTAACAGATTTCTGTATGTTAATTTTGTATCCTGCAATTTTACCAAATTCATTGAGTTCTAGTAGTTTTTCGGTGGCATCTTTAGGGTTTTCTATGGATAGTATCATGTCATCTGAAAACAGTGATGGTTTTACTTCTTCTTTTCCAATTTGGATTTCTTTTATTTCTTGTCTGATTGCTGGGGCTAAGACTTTCAATACTACGATGAATAAAAATGGCAAGAGTGGGCATCCTAGTCATGTTTTCCTGATCTTAGAGAAAATGCTTTCAGCTTTTCACCACTGAGTATGGTATTAGCTGTGGGCTTGCCATATATGTCATTCATTATATTAAGGTATATTCCACCAATGGACACTTTGTTGAGAGTTTTTATCATAAATGGATATTGAATTTTGTCCAAAGTTTTCTCTGCATCAACTGAGATGATCAAATGATTTTTTATTCTTTCATTTGTTAATGTGTTGTATCATGTTGATTAATTTGAGCCATCCTTGTATCCCTGAGATTAATCCCACTTAATCATGGTGTATGATCCTTTTAATGTATCATTGGATTCTGTTTGCTAATATTTTTTTGAGGATTTTTGCATCTATGACTGTCAAGAATATTGGCCTGTAATTTTTTTTGTTTTTTTGTGGTATCTTTTTCTGATTCTGATATCAAGGTGATGCTGGCCTCATAGAATGAGTTTCTGAGTGTGCCTCTTCAATTTTTTGGGATAGTTTAGGAAGGATAGGTGTTAACTCTTCTTTAAATGTTTGGTAGAATTCACCTGTGAAGCTGTCTGGTCCTGGACTTTCATTTATTGGGAGCTCTTTTATTACTGATTTAATTTCATTACTGGTAATTGATCTATTCGTATTTTCTATTTATTCCTGTTTTGGTCTTGGGAGACTGTACATTTCTAGGGATTTATCCATTTTTTCTAGGTTGTCTATCTTATTGCCATATAATTGTTCCTTGTAGTCTTATGTGGTCCTTTGTATTTCTGTGGTGTCAGTTATAACTTGTCCTCTTTCATTTCTGATTTTATTTGGGCTTTCTTTTTTCTTTGTGAGTCTGGCTAAAGGTTCATCAATTTTGTTTATCTTTTCAACGAACTAGCTCTTAATTACATTGATCTTTTCTATTGCATTTTAGTCTCTATTTCATTTATTTGTGCTCTGATCTTTATTATTTATTTCCTTGTCCTAACTTTGAATTTTGTTTTTTTTCTAGTTCCTTTAGGTTTAAGGTTATTGTTTATTTCAGATTTTTTCTTGTTTTCTGAGGTAGGTTTGTATCACTATAAACTTCCCTCTTGGAATTGTTTTTGCTGCATCCCATAGATTTTGGATCATTGTGTTTCTATTTTCATCTGTCTCCAGGTATTTTTTTATTTCTTTGATTTCTTCAGTGGCTCATTGTTTAGTAGCATATTGTTTAGCCTCTACATGTTTGTGTTTTTTGCATTTTTTTTCTTGTAGTTGATTTCTAGTCTCATACCATTGTGATCAGAGAAGATGCTTGAAAGGATTTCAGTCTTCTAAATTTTTGAGATTTGTTTTGTGGCCTGTAGAATTGTCCATGTGCAGTTGAAAAGAATGTGTTTTCTGCTGCTTTTGGATGGAATTTTCTCTATGTATTTATTAAGTCCATCTGACCAGTGTTTCCTTATTGATTTTCTGTCTGGATGATGTATCCATTGATGGGGTGTTAAGTACCCTACTATTATTGTGTTACTGTCAATTTCTTACTTTAAATTCTCCAAATGTGTCAGTGCTTACATATTTACAATTGAAATATCTCCTTGTTGGATCTATCCCTTTATCTTTATATAATGTCCTTTGTAGTCTCTTGTTACAGTTTTTGTTTTAAAGTCTATTTTGTCTGATATAAGTATTGCTATCCCAGCTTTCTTTTCATTTACATTTGCATGGAGTACCTTTTTTCATTCCCTCACTTTCAGTCTGTGTGTCTTTAGATCTGAAGTGAGTTTCTTATAGGCAGTATATATACGGGTCTTGTTTTTGTATCCATTCAACCACTCTATGTCTTTTAATTGGAATGTTTAGTCCATTTACATTTAAAGTAGTTATTGATAGATATGTACTTATTGTGATTTTGTTAGTTGTTTGGGGGTTGTTTTTGCAGTTCTTTATTGTTCCTTTCTTTTCTTTTGTTCTCTTCCCTTGTGATTTGATGACTATCTTTTGTGTTATGTTTGGATTCCTTTCTCTTTTTTGTGTGTGTATCTATTATAGATTTTTGATTTGTGGTTATCATGAGATGTACATATAGCAATCTTTATGTATATGTGATTATTTTAAGTTGCTAGTCTCCGAATTTCAAACACATTTTAACAACCCTGCAGTTTTACTCCCCTCCCCCTACAGTTACTGTTTTTTTGACATCATATTTTACATCTTTTTGTTTTGTATATCCCTTAACTACTTATTGCAGATATAGATGATTTTACTGTTTTTTTCTTTTAATCTTCCTACTAGCTTTGTACATGGTTGATTTACTACCTTTACTGTATAATTGTCTTTATCAATGAGCTTCTTCTTTTCATAATTTTCATGTTTCTAGTTGTGGCCTTTTCTTTTTTGCTTAGAGAATTCCCTTTGGCATTTCTTGCAAAACTGGCTTGGTGGTGCTGAATGCTTTTAGCTTTTGCTGTCTATAAAATTTTTGATCTCTCCATCAAATCTGAATGAAAGCCTTGCCAGATAAAGTATTCTTTTTTTTTTTCCCAACATATTGTATAATTCATTTTATGTGAAATGTCCAGGACAGCCACATCTATATGGATAGAAAGTAGAGTAGTGATTGCCTAGGGCTGGGAGTAAGGTGGGGAAGAGGGGATTGGGGTAATAACTGAAGGATACAGGGTCTCTTTCTAAGGTGATGAAAATGTTTTAACATTGACTGTGGTAATGGTTACACAACTCTGAATATACTAAAATCCATTGAATGGTACATTAAACTTAAGTGGGTGAATTGCATGGTATGTGAGTTGTATCTCAGTAAGAAGGGAATGATGTAACCAGGATGGTGGGAAGCATCCTTTGGGCTCCAGCTTTCTCCTTGACCCTCTCTATCCTCACTGTCCCTACAGGGTGTCTTCCTTCCCACCACATTCCAGTCCAGGAGTGTCTTGATCTGTCCCTGGCCATCCCTGTTGCCTTTCTCTTCTTTTGGGTGGACCATGAAGTATGCTGGCCTTTCATTAGCTGGTGTCTGATATCAGGATTTCTTCTTTTTTGATTATTGAAGTATAGTTGATATATGATATCTTGTTAGTTTCAGCTATACAGCAAAATGATTCATTCTTATATCTGTATATTTTTTCAGATTATTTTGCACAGGTGGAGTATTCTTGATTTTAGGTTTTTCCCTTTTATCACTTTAAATATATTGTACCCTTTGGCTTTCAGAGTTTCTGCTGAAAAGTCAGCTGATAGCCTTATGGGAGTTCCCTTGTACATAAGTTGATGCTTTTCCCTTGCTGTTTTTAATATTCTCTTTATATTTAATTTTTGCCATTTTAATTATAATGTGTCTTGATATGGTCCCTCTTTGGTTTGATCCTATTTGGGACTCTCTCTGCTTCCTGGACCTGGATTTCTGTTTCCCAGGTTAGGGAAATTTTCAGCTTTTATGTCTTCAAGTATGTTCTCTACGCCTTTCTCTCTTTGTTCTCCTTCTGGGATTCTTATAATGTGAATGTTGTCCCACACGCCACTTAAACTGTCCTCATTTCTTTTTATTCTTTTTCTGTGTTCAGCTTCAGTGATTTCTACCTCTCTGTCTTTCAGCTAGCTGATTTGTTCCTCTGTATCATTTAATCTACTATTGATTTCTTCTAGTGTATTTTTCATTTCAGTTATTGTATTTCATCTCTGTTTGGTTCTTCTTTATATTTTCTAATTTTTTTTTAAACTTCACTTTATGCTCATCCAGGTTTCTCCAGAGTTCTTTGATCATCTTTTGAGCATTACCTTGAACTCTTTATCAGGTGGATTGTCTATCGCCACTTCATTTAGTTCTTGTGGGGTTTTTATCTTGTTCCTTCCCTTGGAACATGATCCTCTGTCACCTCATTTTGCCTAATTCCTGTTTGTGGGTTGCCTACCCTGGGGGTATAGGTCTTGACTGTACTGGGTCTCTGACCCTCCTATATCTGTCTCATTGCAGTTCCTTCTTTATAAGTTTAATTGTGGGAAATATTTTCTGCTAGTCATCAGGTTGTTCTCATTGATAGTCACTCTGGTAAATAGTTTAATTTTGGTGTGCCTGTTGGGGGAGGTTCTCAGGGTCTTCCTACTTTGCCATATTTGCCACTGGTATAAGGTTAACTGTAGGTTTTTTGTAAATATTCTTTATCAAACTAAGGAAGTTCTCCTTTATTTCTGTTTTCTGAGAATTTTTATAATAAATTTGTTTTGGCTTTTGTCAGATGCTTTTTTCCTGCATCAATTTTTGGTGGATTACAAGTGATTGATTTTCAAATTTTGAACCATCCTTGCACCCCTGGAATAAGCCTCACTTGGTCATAGTATATAATTCTTTATATATTGCTGAATTGTATTTGCTAATATTTTCTTAGGAATTTATATGTCTATATTCATGAGACATATTGGTCTGAAGTTTTCCTTATTTGTACTGTCTTTATCTGGTTTTGTTATCAGAGTAATGCTAGCTTCATGAAATGAATTTGAAAGTATTCCCTCTTCTGTTTTCTGGAAGTGATTGTATAGAATTGGTGTTAATTCTTCTTTAAGCGTTTGGTAGATTTCTCCAGTGAAATCATCTGGGCCTGGAGATTTCTTTTTTGGGAGTTTAAAAATTATGGATTAAATTTCCTTAATAATTATAGGGCTATTCAATGACCTATTTCATGTTGGGTGAATTAATGGATGCACTCATAGGGTATAGAGCCCTTGTGACCAGGACCCAGTCAGTGGTGAAGGGCTTTCCTATTTGACAGTGATGGCAGCGGGCTCCTGGCACACCTGCTACATGCACCATGTTGCATGCAGGGATGTTGCTTGCACACCCCGCCCCCCATCCTCTTAGGCCTCACACCAGCCTGGGGATTCAGGTGGGCCATTTCTTCTTCTAAGTTGTCAAATGTATAGAGCTGTTTGTGGTGTTCCCTGATTCTTTAGATGTTTGCAGGGCCTGTGGTGATATCCCCTGTTTCATTCTTGATATTAGTAGTTTGTGTAGTCTCTCTCTCTCTTTTTTTCCTTTTTTCTTTGCGAATCTTGCTGAAGGTTTGTCAGTTTCATTGAAGTGTTTTCAAAGTGCCAACTCTGTTTCATTGATTTTCACTATTCTGTTTTCAATTTTATTTATTTTTGCTCTTGTCTTTATTATTTCCTTCCTTCTGTTTACACTGGGTTTATTTTGCTCTTTCTCTAGGTTCTTTGGGTGAGAGCTTAGATTGTTGATTTGAGACTTTTCTCTTTTCGGATGTATGCTTTTAATGCTATAAATTTCCCTCTTGGCACTGATTTAGCAAATTTTGATAGGTTGTATTTTCATTTTTGACCCATGCAGTATTTAGAAGTGTGCTATTTTGCTTCCAAGTATTTGGAGTTTTACTATTATCTTTTGTTGTTGATTTCTAGTTTGATTCCATTGTGGTCAAAAAACACACTGTATGACTTCAGTTTTTAAAATTTTGTTGAGGTTTGTTTTGATGGCACAGGATATGGTCCGTCTTGGTATATGTTCCATAGGCCCTTGAAAGGAAATGTGTATTTTGCTGTTATTGAGTATAAATGTCAACTAGATCGGGTTGGTTGATAATGTTTTTGAGTTCTTCTATATTCTTTCTGATTTTCTGTCTATTTGTTTCAGTTTTTGAGAGATGGATTGTTAAAGTCTCTTACTATAACTTAGGATTTGTCTTTCTCCTTTCAGTCCTATTAGTTTTTGCTACACATATTTTGTAGTTCTGTTATTTGGTGCATATCCATTTGGTATTGCTTTTTTTTTTTTTGGTGAACCAACCTATTTATCATTATATAATGTTACTGTCTATCTTTGGTAATTTTTTTTGCTTTGAATTCTACTTTATCTGATATTAATAGAGCCACACTTGCTTTCTTTTGATTAAAGTTTGCATGGTATATCTATTTTTTTCAAGATTTTTTTGATGTGGATCATTTTTTAAGTCCTTATCGAATTTGTTACAATATTGCTTCTATTTTATGTTTTGGTTTTTTGGCTGCGAGGCATGTGGGATCTTAGCTCCCTGACCAGGGATCGAACCCACACCCCCTGCATTGGAAGGTGAAGTCTTACCCACTGGACCAGCAGGAAAGTCCCTGCATGGTATATCTTTTTCCATACTTTTATTTTCATCCTGTCTTTATTGTTCTGTTTGAAGTGAATTGTAGACAGCACATAGTTGGATCTTGTTTTTTAATCCACTTTGCCAGTCTTTGTCATTGAATTGGTGTATTTAGCCCACTTACATTTAGTGTAATTATTGTTGTTAAGTCTTTATTCTGCCATTTTATTTTTTGTTTTCTATTCTGTTTCTCATTTTAAGTTTTTTGCCATCCTGTAGGTTACCTGAACATTTTTTAGAATTCCATTTGTTTTTGAGTATATCTCTTTGTATAGTTTTTTAAGTGGTTGCTCTAGGTATTGCATTATATGTATAACTTACCACAGTTTACTGATGTTATCTCACCAGTTTGAGTGAACTGCTAACGTCTCTTTACCATCCCCTGTCTGTAATATAATTATCTTCAATATTTCCTTTTCAAACTTCTTGACACATTAGACCACATTAGACAGTGTTATGTTTAATTATGATGTATCTTGAAATGGATTTCTTTGAGCTTATCCCATTTGGGGTTTTCTCAGCTTCTTGAGTCTGTAGGCTTACTGTCTCTTGCCAAATTTGGGAATTTTTAGCTATTTCTTCTTTGAATTTTTTTTAGCTTCACACATCCTCTCTTCTTCTAGGACTCTGATGACACAAATTTTGGATCTTTTGTTATTGTCCCATAGGTCCCTGAGGTTCGGTTCACTTTTCTTTTTCAGACTGTTTTCTCTCTGTTGTTCAGACTGGATAATTTCTATTGTTCTGTCTTCTGTTTCACTAATTCTTTCCTCTGTTCTTACCTTTCTGCTGTTGTGCCCATCCACTGAGCTTTTTATTTCAGTTATGGTATTTCTCAGTTCTGAAATTTCCATTTGGTTCTTTTATCTTCTATTTCTTTGATGAGACTTTCTATTTTCTTGTTCAGCTTGCTATTGATATTTTTCATTTAAGTATATTCATAATTGCTCATTAAAGCAATTGGCTGCCTTAAAATCCTTGTTAGCTAATTCCATCATCTCTGACATCTTGGTTTTGGTTTTTACTGATTATCTTATTGAGTTTGACATCTTCTTGGCACTTGGTATGAGAAGTGATTTTCCACTGAAACCTGGACGTTTTATATTATACTATGAGAATCTGCATCTTCTGTTTTAGCTGGGTTTCTCTTACCCTTGTTACTGCCAGGTGGAGGTAGAAGTCCAAGTTCCCCATTTGGCCTCCATTGACATCCAAGTTGAGTGGGGAAGCTCCTTCTTACTGCTGGGTGGGGGTGAGAATTCCAGCTTCTTACTGACTCCACTGATGCTCTGGCACATGGCAGTGGTCTTGTTACTACCGGCAATGGTGAAAGTGTTACACCCTCCACTGGGCCTGCTCTGACACCACTCCAGTAGGGAAGGGGTGTGGCACCTTGTTATTATCAGTTGGAGATACAAGTGCAGGTCCCATATGTAGTCTCCACAAGTGGGAGGGCCTTGTTACTAGCTTGTGAGGATGAAAATCCTTGGCCTTAACTGAAAATCCCAGTGTGGGTGTGGGGGTGCCTAGTCATAGCCTCAAGAGGGTGGAAGTCTAGGCTCCCCTTGGCACTTGCCAGCATGGGTGGGGGTTGGCCAGTTTTTTTCCTGTGGTGTTTGGATAGAATAGAGTTGTTACTGTTTCAAAGTTTTCTGGGCTTGCCTGGTCCTTTGACTAAAGAGAGCAGGCTTTTAGGGAGGCATTTCTGGTCTGTTTGGCACTTATGGATTGCCAGCTTCTTTAGCTTCATGTCTGGGAATATAAGGCAAAAAGAATACCCAGGAAGTGCACCAATGTGTTGGTGTCATTCCTCAGGTGTTGAGGTGTCTAGCTGGTCTGCCTTTTCAATCATCTTATGTTTGTTGTATATATGATGTCCATGGTTTTTACTTGTACCATTATCTTACAAGTGGCAGCCTCTTCAGTTTCTTTTTAGTTACTGAATATCTGTTCAGCTTCATAGCATACTTTGAACATGATTGTCCCATTTACTAAGTGGCTGTGGCTTAAATTATTCTTCTCTTTTTTACATGATTCCTGATAATTTGATATTTAATTTTAACTATTTCGTTGTGTATGTATTTTTAATGTTATTGCCCCTAAATCTTTTTTTGTATATAGCTATAAACTGAAAATCTTAGCCAAAGGCCCATTTCCCAGATCTTTTGACCGCTCTACAGAGAGTTAGGTTTGTGTGTAGTGACCATCCCACTACATAAACCCATCCCACTACTAAAACGTAATCCCTAAAGGGGAAAGTAATAATAAATGTTTTCTCATGGCACACTCCTATTCCTAGGAAAACAGCTTAACATACATGCAATAGATGTGTCATAAATGGTTAATAGCAACTCTTCTTCATCTAGGATATTGTGTATGAAATTATTCCAAAAATGAATTTTTAAATAATCATAGAGGTTTGAGCCAAACCATTTTTACTTACTAAAGTGCCTAGCATGGCATCAGGAAATCATTCCTATTATTGTTAATTTTTTTGTTGGTACCACATGGTACCAAGGGACAATGTGAGCGCATTGGGCAATGCATGGATTGTTCTGGTTACTCTGTAGGTATAAACAGGACACTTGAATTGGTTACTAATTTAACATGTGTGTAGTAGTGGGGACCATTAATTATTTTAATTCATGGAAGTGATTTTCAAGTTAGGTTGGGATATTTTTAAACTGGTGCACTTTTAAAAATATAGGGCCTTATTTCTGTCTACAGCTTTACTATATTTTACTAGATTTGAACACTGTTCTCCAACTAACTGAGTATTTCTGAGAGAATGGTCATTTTTTTTTTTTTTTTTTTTTTTTTGCGGTACGCGGGCCTCTCACTGTTGTGGCCTCTCCCGCCATGGAGCACAGGCTCCGGACACGCAGGCCCAGTGGCCATGGCTCACGGGCCCAGCCGCTCCGCGGCATGTGGGATCTTCCAGGACCGGGGCACGAACCAGTGTCCCCTGCATCGGCAGGCGGACTCTCAACCACTGCGCCACCAGGGAAGCCCGAGAATGGTCATTTTTAATAAGTGTATCTTTCAACATAATCGTTAACTGACTTTTTTTTGGCAGAATCAGAAAACTGATTTGTCCCAGATAAAAGAGAGTGAAATAGTAATCAAGTGTTGAAACTCTTAGCCATTGTTTTTGTGTGTGTGTGTGTGTGTGTGTGGTATTTGAAAGTAATAAATGATAGACAACTTGCTGGAAATGAAGCAAATGGAAATGTTGATTAGAAATACCTAATAAAACTTTCTATAAAATACTTTGTATTTGCACTGCATTAAAATCTAAGAAGTGACAAACCTTCTTTTATAGTCTTGCCTATTTTAAACTGATTGTCATTACCTTAAAATGTAACTTGTAGGGTGCAGGTATAGAAATATATCCCGGGAGTAAGTGCACCCTGAGTGACAATGGGATCCATCACTGCAAGGAAGGGATCCTCATTAAGGTGAGCACCTGCTGAGACACCCTCTTTCCAAAGGTCAGAATGGTTTTACCTAAGAAATAATTATGTTTTATTAAATTCCCATGTTGTTCCTGTTGTTTTCTGGTTTTGAAAAGCATAAACAGTATGTAAATTTTAATAATATCAATAGTTGGTGGTTGAAAGTCTCCTGTGAGAATACTTTGTTATCTATAGATCTGCAGAAATGACAAAGGAATGCTGTGTCACTCAGAGCTCAGATTGTGCTACCACGTATTAATAAGCATAGCTTTCTATTTTATTTTTAGAATAGCCTGAAAAAAGTGAGATTTCTAAAGCAGGCAGTGTTGAATGTGACAGTTCCTTAAAATATTTGTTTTCAATGTCACAGGACTTCTTAGATGAACATTATGACATTCCCAAAATAACCATGGTGAATAATGTCATACATAATAATGAAGGTTATGGTGTTGTCTTGGTGAAACCTACAATTTTCTCTGACCTGCAAGAAAATGCCCAAGATGAAACTGAAGGTATGGTATATTTAGTAATTTTCAAAATAAAAACCAGACCTAATTTATTGTATTTCAGCATTAAACTCTGATTAAAGATCTTAATCTTCTTCTCCTCTTTAAAAAAGATAACTAGCACATGCTTAGGCATGGAGATAGAGAAACTTGATAAAGCTATAACATTATGGAATCTTGGAGTGAAAGAAACTTTCAAGGTCAACTAGTCAGCTGGTCAAAGCCTTTGATGTGTGGTTTCTGTGGTCCTGCAGTTCCCTTCTTACCATGCTTGGCTTTCTGTAAATTTATAGAATAAGGATGGGCATATGATAGCAATGGTGGTTCCTGCTGGCATTTGTTAAGGATGGAGGCAGAAAAATGAATGTGCCAGGTTGAAGGCTGCATTTTACTGGAGGGGATCATGGAGTTCACCTCTAGTTTTTATTTGTAAAAGTAAATACCTCCCTGTCAGCTGTCTTTCTTGGCAGCAAAGCTGATCTAACACAGTGGGAAGTTTATGAATTTCAAGCCATGACCCAGATTACTATGAAATCTCAGTCATGGAGAAGGATTGTGCATTGGCATAGATGAGGAAAGTTTAAAGGATGATGAGTAGTCCTTGTCATCCTTCAGGATCCACTCCAGCTATCTGGTAGTTCTTTTTCTCCTCACAGTTCTGTAGGTCAGAAGTTATGGTGAGCTTGGCTGGGTTATCTGCTTAGGGTCTCACAGGGTGAAAGAGGTATCAGCTGGGCGGGGCCCTTATCTGAAAGCTCTGGGGCGAGAATCTGCTTCCAAATTCCTTTATGTTGTCGGCAGAATCAATTTCCTTGAGGTCATAAGACAGAGGTCTCTACTTTTTTTGTTGGCTGTTGGCTGAGGATTGCTCTCAGCTCGTAGGGACCACTCTTGGGTCCTTGCCCCATAACCCCCTCCATTTCAGTAATAGAAGACCTCCCTCAAAGCAGATCTCTCCTGCTTCAAATCTTTTTCATGCTCTGAATCTCTTTATGCTTTTCTCTTCTTCATCCAGCCAGGGAAAACATTGCTATTAAAGGGTTCATATGATTAGGTTACGTATACCTGAGTTATCAACTGATTAGTAACCTTAATTACATCTGCAAGGTCCTTTTGCCATTTAACAGTTATGAAAGTAACACCAAGTGGCAGATGGCCGTGCATCACGGGGCCATCTAGAATTCTGCCATCACAGGCAGTCACTTATAAAGCTGCTAGATTGGGAGTTCCTTTAGGGAAAATAGCAGTTTTATTTATCTTTGCATCTAGCTTCTAATACAGGGCTTAGTAAATATCCAGGAGGGACCTATTGAGTAGATGAGATCTAGGATAAAAAGAGAAAATTCAAAATTGGTAATCTTGTATTAGGGTCAGGAGACCTTGAAGACTAAGACACTTGCTTGTTGAGATACTTATGGCAGAGAGTTTGTGAAGTCCAGTCAGATGACAGCTGGAATCCTTAACAGAAAAAACTTGAAAGCTCTGATAGACTGTAGAAATACATGTTTTAGTTGGGTTAGTTTGTATATTTAACTCTATTTGTTATAATTTGTTTGTTTCTTCAGAAAATGGAACACTTAAAGTTCAGACAAGTGGAGAGGCAGATGTAGCTGAAAGAGTGGATCTAGAAGAGCTGATTGAATGTGCAACTGGTAAAATGGAGCTTTACGTGAGAGCTGACCTTTCTGAGCAAGTCGAAGGCAATTGTGAAATTGTAAATGAACTAGTTGCTGCCTCCACACAAAAAGGCCAGTTGAAGAAGAAAAGGTTGAGTGAACTGGGGATCACACAAGCTGATGACAACTTAATGTCACAGGAGATGTTTGTTTCAATTGTGGGAAACCAGTTCAAGTGGAATGGGAAGGGGAGTTTTGGCACATTTCTCTTCTGACCACTGTGATGTAAATAGATAGCAAAATATTGGATTTTGCACATGCTGCACCCAAGAATCACTGCTGCTATCATACTTTGCTTCATGGCTATATTTTGTATCTGATATATTCGATTGGGTTTGAGTGAAACAGATTTATTTCTGTCTGCAGGTGTTGCACATAAAACACGCTCTTTATAAAGAAGGTCATAAAAACATAAAATAGAAAATATTTGGAGATTTCTTATCTAGAAAGTCTTGCTTTTTCAAACACATAGTTCTCATATTAAGTCTATTAATAACTTTCTAGTATAAATACACTTTAGCACTTCAAAGAGGAGGAACAAAGGCAGGGAATGCAAGATGAGCGCACAAAAACGCAATAGGCATCAATGTGCAGTATTCTTATAGTTGTCTTTTTAATCCCAGTTATAGTGAGTCTGATATCCATGCTTTATTTGCATAATACTTGTCTTAAAAGCTTTTATGATTGGGAGGTTATCTCCCTTATCAGGCTTATTATTGAGAATCTGAGTGGGAATGCCTTTTTATGTTGAACTATGTACTCATCAAAACAGTAATAGCATAGCAGGTTTGAAACAGAAATGAAACATCTTATTCAGAGCCAATGCATACATAGAGCATTTTCACTACTGCTGAATATGAGTGATTAAAAAGAAGGTGATTTTCTTTCACCAGCAGTATTCTGATCAAATTTCTTACATAGTCAAAATGATTACCTATACAACCTGTATCAGCTCCGTGTTTTTGATATCATATTGTAAAATACAGCTTTTAAAAGTATTTATGTTTTTAAAAAGTATGTGTGACATTAAAATTCCTACTGATTAAAATTATAATGATGAAATAATAAATTGAATCTTGGTATATTTTTCCAACTGCATTATGGGCCATAGTGCCTGTGTAGCATGTGTGATCCTTTGAAATACATACAATATTTTGATATCTTTTTAGTGTTTCAGAGTATTAAAATTTTTCCCCAGTCAAGTCATTTCTTAAATTTGAATAAATTATAATTTTATTTTTCAGATGCTACTAAATGTGGAAGGATTTATGTTAGATTTTTTTGTTTGACCATTGAAAGACATTTTTCTTTTACTCTTGAAATCCTGTTGCAAAAGTAATGCTAATTAATTCTGCATCAACTTGAGCCAAATACTTATTTAAAAACCATTTATTCAACTTTAAAAAACCAAATTGGTTTTCCAATTAAATTTCCTTTTTATCTTAGATTTTAGACTTTGTATATTCTCTTGTAACTTGCTAGAGTATCAAGAGAATGACAAGTAACTAGGTAAGTTACTTATTGTTCCTTATTATAGGATGATGGGTTTTCAGATTTCATTTCTATCTTAGTTTAAATCTAATCTTACATTAATTTTTATTCAAATTATAAACTATTAGTGAATAGGCCTAGTGTATTCTTATTTAAGTCACATAGAGTACTTTTGCTTATTGGGGAGAGTTGAGCATCTCAGATGACTTAGTCCATGGAGTATAGAGAGAGCCCTGGAGGGATGTGGATTTGACAGTTGAGGTGAAAACACTGACATGGAAAACATATTTACTTGAGTTTTAAGTATTAACGTATAGTAAAATCTGCTCTTCTGGGTCTTGTGACTTGTTTACATAGGGCTTGTCTATTACAAGATTATAAAAATATTTTATATTATCTCCTAGTACAAGTAGGCTTGTTTAAATTCACATTTCTAATCCATCTGTAATTTGGTTTTATGTGTGATATGGTGTAGAACTCTTTTTCTCTAAATGGTTAGCAAGTTCTCTTGATATTGTCTATTGAATAGTTCATTTTTTCCCCAGTTAATTGGAATCGTGCTGAATTCCCGTGTTTGCCTACAGTTGACCCTCTGGCTTAAAAACTCCTGTCTGATAATCTCCAGCTAAATGTATATTCTGTTACTAGGATCCAGCTCACTAGCACTCTATCACCTTTGACTAGAAAAAATGTTTTCTAGCCATCCTGCATTGTAGTAAGTGGTTTTTCCTCCTAGTGACTTGAGGAAAATGTAGCCTCACTTCCATTCCATTCTTATTTTTCAAACCTTCTTGGCTATTGAGCTGCTTTTTTTTTTATTATTACCATTTATCAGCTTTTTTGATATAATAAAAAATCATCAATTTTAAGTCTACAATTCTGAGTCTTGACAAATATATATAGTTGTGTAACTACTACCACAAACACAATATTGAAAATTTCTGTCATCTTTAAAAGTTCTCATTTTTCTTTGCATTCAATCCCCCCCTCCCCAACCTTGGACCCTGGCAACCTCTTATCTGCTTTCAGTCACCATAGTTTTGCCTTTTCTAGAATTACATATAAAAAGAATGACTCATTATATAGTCTTTTGTGTCCATCTTCTTAAGCTTAGTATAATGCTCTTAAAATACATCTATGTTGTTTCCTGTGTCAGTAGTTTGTTTTTATTGCTGAGTAGTTTTCCATTGTGTGGATATTGAGTATTGTGTATTCATTCACCCATTGATGGGCCACATGGGTTGTTTGTAGTATTTGATTATTATGAATAAAGTTGCTAAGAATATTTGGGTAAAGGTTTTTGTCTGAACATATTGTTTTTATTTCTCTGGTGGTAAATACCTGTGAGTGGGATTGCTGAGCTGTATAGTAAGTTCACATTTTACTTTATTAGAAAGTTCCAAATTGTCTTCCAAAGTGGCTATCCCATTTTGCTTTCCTACCAGCAGTGTATGAGAATTCTAGTTGCTCTACATCCTTGGTAACACTTGATATTGTCATTCTTTTAAATTTTAAGTATTCTAATGGATGTGCAGTGATAGCTCACTGTGTTTTTAATTTGCATTTCCCGTATGATTAATGATGTTTAGCATCTTTTCATGTGCTTGTTTGCCATTTCTATATCTTTGGTGAAGTGTCTATTCAAATCTTTAGCCTATTTTAGTCCCCCCAAATCAGGTTGTTGTATTGAGTTGTAAGGTTTGTGTGTATTTTTTTTTAAATTCTGGGTGCGAGTTTTTAATCAAATATATGTTTTGCAAATATTTCCTTTCTGCCTGTGACTTGGGTTTTAATTTCTTAACAGTACCATTTAAGCAGCAGAAGTTTAAATTTTGATCAAGTCCAGTTTATCAATTTTTTTTTATGGCTTGTGCTTTTTATGTCTTATCTGAAAATCTTGTTTTCTCTTTTCCTACCTTCTTTTGGATTGAGAGTTTTAATTTATTTTAAATGGATCCATTTTACCTCTACCCTTGACTTATTATATATACATATATATATATATATATATATAGAATATATATTATATATTTTATAGTTTTGCTTCAGGGCAGTAGTTCTCAACCAGAAGCAAGTTTGGTCCCCTACCCCCATCCCAAAAGGACATTTGCCAAAGTCTAGAGACATTTTTGGTTGTCACAACTGGGAGTGAGGTGCTAATGGTATTAGGTAGAGGCCAGGGATGCCACTAAACATCTTACAATGCACAGGACTACCCTCACATCTGGAATGACATTTTGGCCAAAAATGTCAATTGTGCCAAGATTGGCTCCTGCTCCACGTCAGGGCTTGGCAACTTTTTCTGTAAAGAATCAGAGAGTAAATATTTTATGCTTTTTATGACACACATGGTCTCATATTTCCTTCTACCCACCCCGTTCCAAAATGTAAAAAAATTCTTAGCTTCTGAACTGTACAAAAATAAGTAGCAAGATGGATTTGGCCTATGGCCTGAGTTTGCTGACCCCTGCTCTAGAGTTTACAATAGACATAAACTACCTTCAAATATTTTATCACCTTATATGTAAGGTCCATTTTCCCTTCTATCCTTTGTACTATTGTTGTCAAACATGTTACTCTAACATACGTTATAAGCCCCTCAATATTTTATGTCATTTTTGCCTTAAACTATTAGCCTTCAGAAAGATTTTAAAATGTATCTTTTATACTTATTAACGTATGGACCATTTCTGGTACTCTTCATTCTTCATTGTATAGATCCAAATTTCTATTTGGTATCATATTCCACCTGAATAACTTTCTTTATCATTTCTTTTGGTATAGGTCTGATGACAATGAATTCTTCTAGATATCGTTAGTCTGAAAATGCCTTTATTTTGTCTTCAATTTTGAAAGATGACTTTTTGCTGCTTAGAGAATTCTAAATTTACCGTGTATTTAAAGATGGTGTTCCACTGTCATTTTGCTTACATAGTTTCTGGCAAGCAGCCAGTTTTTAAGATTTTTATCTCTGGTTATCAGCAATTTCATTATCCTGTATATTTGTTTGGATTTCTTTGTTTATTCTGCATGGAGTTCATTGTACTTCTTCATTGTGTGAGTTTATTTTTTCAGATGATTTTTCTGTTCTACTCTCTCTCATCTCTCTTTCCTTGACTCTAATTACATGCATGTTACTCTGGGGTTTTTTTGTCCCTAAGGTCACTGATGCATTATTCATTTTTCAGTTTTTTGTTTATGTGTTTCAGTTTGGATAGTTTCTATTGCTATGTCTTCAAGTTTACTAAAATTTTCTTCCGCACAGTTTAAACTGCTGTTAATCTCACCCAATGAATTGTTCATTTCAGATATTATATTTTTTAAATCCCAAGATAGGTTTTGGGGGGGACTCTTTATAACATCTTTCCTTTCTCTCTTCAACATGATTGTATTTACTTCTACTTCCTTGATCATATAGGACATATTTATAATACCTATTGTAATATCCTTATTTGATAGCTTTATCACCTCTGTTGCTTCTGTGTCTGTTTCTATTGATTGATTTTTCTCTTGGTTATGCGTCATATTTTCCTGTTTCTTTGCTGGCTGCTTATTTCTTTTTGTTTGTTTGTTTGTTTCTTTTTTGCGGTACGTGGGCCTCTCACTGTTGTGGTCTCTCCCGTTGCGGAGCACAGGCTCTGGACGCGCAGGCTCAGCGGCCATGGCTCACGGGCCTAGCCGCTCCGCAGCATGTGGGATCTTCCCGGACCGGGGCACGAACCTGTGTCCCCTGCATCGGCAGGCAGACTCTCAACCACTGCGCCACCAGGGAAGCCCTGGCTGCTTATTTCTGATTGGATGCTAGTCATCATGAATTTTATGTTATTGCTGTAATTTGTTTTAGTCCTTTAAAATGTTTTTTTTTTTTTTCCTGGAATGCAGTTACTTGGAATCAGTTGAACCCTTTCAATGTTTGCTCTTAAGCTCTGTTTGAGCAGCCTATAGTCTAGGGCTAATTTATACCTCCCTTCCCCTTTCTAGAAATCTATCTTGTGCCCCATGTATTTTGAGGTCTTTTCACTCTGGCTGGTAGGAGTGAAGTTTTTCCTGCTCGTTCTTTTCTGGTGACCCTTTCCACAGCCTTGCACAGTTTCTTCTCACACATATGCAGGTTGGTACTCAACCAGTACTCAAGGAGACCCACTGCAGGTTTCTGAAGCTCTCTTTCTGTGCATCTCCCTTCTCTAGTACTCTGCATTGCAAATTCTGGGTGCCTTGGCCTCTAAACTCAAATTTCTGTTTCCTTACCTTAGTGAAGCAACTGTGCTCTGTTCCCCCTCCCTGTAATGAAGCCTGGAAACTGCCTCTAGGCAGTAAGCTGCTATAATTTTGTTTCCCTTCTCAGGTATCACAGTACTGTGTTACCTGTTGTCTGATGTCAGGAAAACCATTGTCTCATGTGTTTTGTCCAGTTTTCTAGTTATTTAAGGCAGGAGGGTAAATCTGAAACTTGTTAGTCAATCTTGACTAGAAGTGAAATTCTTGAATCCTCCAGGTTGGAACCATTTCTAAAGGAAATGGGGGTCTCTATGTTAGAACCAGTTGGTAACCAGGTCAAATTTCTGAGTTTCTCTAGCTTATTTCTGTTGAAATCTTTACTAGACTGGTTGGTATTTGACCATAAAAACATTTTTGGCACATTTAAATAAAGGGGAGTGTGGGTGGGGTGGTGTCACAGGCCATTAACTTTTTCGGTTGAACACATTCACATTCTAAAATCTTAGCCAACCCTAATTTGGTTTGCTCACATCCAAAATTAGGAGTTTTCTGCATTCAGACTTATTTGTGTGGGTGAGGTCAAGGCTGATTGGTAAATAAAATCCTGTCTTATTAAGAAGCATGTGTGAGCTTACCATGCATGCATGCTTTTGGAGTTCAGCTTTTACTGCCTTCAGGCCAGGTGGGCTGACAACTTTCTCACTGAAATAATCTTGGTGTATAGCTCTTTAAAGGCCATTTTGAATAAAATTGGACCAATTTAGCAAGCAATTAAAAACTAATTAGAATCTTTGCATTATTTTCATGTGAAGTATAATGCATTGCAGTTACTTGTGAATGTTCTTGCAAAATCAAGTATCCCTAATTTATAGTTGGTCCTTGAGCTAGAGGCAGCTTTCCTAGGTGATAGCTGGTGATATTTTCCATCAAGACTTTTAGGAATTCACATACTGTTTTATTTTAGATTGCTCAAAAACTTTCTGAAGGTGTTAGTCATATTAACATTAATGTGGCTTTTGGTACATTAATAAAATGCTCCTGCACTTAGCTTTTCGTCAGTGCTTACAAGGTACCAAATGAGCTGTAAGGAAGGTGAGCAGACAGTTTAACACTTTCTAAAGTAATATTAAGCTTTATAGCACTAGAAATCTATTTAATTCCCTTTCATTGCTTCTAAAATGCATTTCAAATCTGTTGTCATTTGTAAAATGCTCAGAGACATTGGAGAATTATTTTTGACTTGGTGTTTATATCTAAAATTTGCTAGTGAGACAAATCCTCTCCAGTGCTAGAGGAAATTAACATTTTGGCTTTTCAACATAGTTATCGATTAGGTTAGAGTTTACAGTTCCCTGGAGGCTTTCAATTTTATGGGTTTAGAAAGGCTAACAGATTTCATACTCCTTGGTTTTGGAAAGTCACATTGTCTTGGTCACAGAGTTTTCCTCTAAACCCAATTTTCTGTTCTTTTAAATAACCATTTTGTTAAGCCAAGTCTCTGTAATTCCGTATTACATAGATGTTGTCCCTTAATTTGAAAAGCAGAATCAATGGCTGTAATTCTCTTTTTAATCAGTGAAAAACGCATTTTTCTAGGCTGTAATTGACTATTCAGCAATTGATAAGGGAGGGTTCTGGCTCTGTGGAATGTAATACCTAATTTGCTGATGGCATTATGCTGGGATGAGGGGAGAGAGCAAATGTGCTCTGCAGAACTGCCACCTAAAAGCTTTTCTGGAGGGGAGGCTGATATGCACTAGTAATGTTAGATAAGTGCTTACACTATGAAATCAACTGCATAATGTCACATGGAAAGATCTGAGAATATTAAAGCAAATATTGACAATAGTAAAGCCAAGTCATTTTTTCCAAGACAGAAATGTTGGTCTACAGGTATTTTTCTGTAACACGTGTTAGGTCATCTAGGTACTTGAGGAAAGAGATTGGGTCTTTTCCACATCCAATTTTTGAAGATGTTAAGGATGTAGGAAATGGCAGGAGTATAGGAGGCTCTCAGAAGATACTATTTTAGAGATCATGGAAATGTATGAATATCTCATGTTTATCCAGCACTTTTGCTTCTAGAGAGTCTAAGGGTAATTTCCACAGGACATGGAAGTGAAATTATTTCAAGTTCAGCACTCATGGTGTTGGTTGTGAATGCATGTGAGTCTGAGTCTTCCGGTATTGCCCAGCCATTTCTAGAGACCAAGCATGTAGGGTCATTATTTCAGCCCCTTTATGTTTTTTTTTTTCCATGCCGGCTCTGTAAGATAACAAGGCTAGAGTACTAGAGGATGATTCTCAGCACTTAACTGCACATTAGAGTCACTTGGTGCACTTAAAAAAAACCTTATGGGGGACTTCCCTGGTGGCACAGTGGTTAAG
Source organism: Delphinus delphis (assembly GCF_949987515.2). Taxonomy (NCBI): domain Eukaryota; kingdom Metazoa; phylum Chordata; class Mammalia; order Artiodactyla; family Delphinidae; genus Delphinus; species Delphinus delphis. The sequence continues at coordinate 22,666,658 of NC_082702.1, read as the reverse complement.
AATCTGCCTGCCAATGCAGGGGACACGGGTTCGATCCCTTGTCCAGGAAGATCCCACATGCCACGGTGCATCTAAGCCTGTGAGCCACAACTACTGAGCCCGCGTGCCACAACCACTGAAGCCCATGTGCCTAGAGCCCGTGCTCCCCAACAAGAGAAGCCACTGCAATGAGAAGTCCTCTCACTGCATCAGAGAGTAGACCCTGCTCGCCGCAACTAGAGAAAGCCCATGTACAGCAATGAAGACCCAAAACAGCCAAAAATAATATAAATAAATAAATTAATTAATTAAAAAAAACACCTTATGCATAGGCACCCCCACCCTCTCAAGATTCTGAAGTAACTGGTCTAAATCAGTTCCGGCATAGGTAATTTAAAAGAAAACATCTGTTACATTACTGCCTGGTGGTCATGTATGCAAGAAAGCCCAGAACTCTAAATGTCTAGAGTCGTGTGAAAATTCCTTTTACTTGACTTCTGCCACCAACTACCCATGTGACCTTGAACATCTGAATAACCCACCTGAACGTTTTCTGACTTGAGAAATAGGAATAATACAGCTTTGCCGACGTGCTTTAAGTTAATTTCAGAAGCGTTCCTTAATGTCCAAGTCTCTTAGCTAAGTATTAATATGATAATGTCTGAGTATTCATCCAGTGACTTATGTGGAGAGTGCTGTATGTAAGGCATCCTGCTGGGCATTGTGGGAGAGTGAAGGATGTGTAAGATCCAGCTCCTGCACTCAAGGAACTTGGGTAGGTGGGGAAACACCTAGAAAGAAGTCCTGTAGAATCTCACACTGTGGCAAATGATCAATCAAGGTATATAGAGGAGAGAGCGCTGTAGACTGGGTGGTAGGGTGACCAACTCATCCGGTTTAACAGCGACTTTCCTGGTTCTAGAACTGAAAGTTCCATGTCCTCGGAAAGCCTGCTGTCATCCTACAGTGTTTAAGGCTTAGCAGTGATTGGAGTGTGTCTTGGAGGGGCATTTTAGGTGGTGGTAAAAATAATAATTGCCTCTCTACTAATTTTCAACATACACCCCTGTTACAACCCAGCAATTTTTTCCCAGCTATATAGAACCACAAGAAATGGGTTCATAGCAGTGTTACCAACCAGGGTTCTTGGGCTTCCTTAATCAACAGAAATTGATAAGGGACCAGACAAGGGTTTACTGGGGTCCCTGCTGCAGCAGGGGGTAGTGAAAACAAGTAACATGTTTCCTTGCTCACTCCTGAGGTGGGGCAAGCTCATTTCTTATATGGGGTCAAGGGTAGGGGCAGGTCCAGGGGCGGGCCAGAAGGATGGCTTAGGTGGTTTGCCCACCCCTTTGGTGGTGGTGTGTGCAGGGGCATGCTAAAACCTGCTTTTGCTCCCAACATCCTGCTTTTGTTCCCAACACCCTGCTTTTGCTCCTGGCTTTTCAGAAGTGGCGGTTGGGATTTTTGGTCTTTTTGTATCTTATTGTCCCATAATTTGCCCCTACTGGGCATGCAGGCAGTTACTTTTAGTCCCTTATAATTTCTTTGTATTCTGTTGCTCAAGGAGATGTTTGTCCACGTGCAAGCACTGCAGCAAAGGGTCCCAGGTCCCAGCCTGTGTCAGCAGCATGGCTCATACTAAGCCCCAAATTGCAGACAACCCAAATGTCTACCAACAGGAGAATGGATAGGTAATTGTGGTATTTTCACAACCCAGACTAGTACATACAACATGGGTGAATTTCTCAGATATAATGTTGGGTGAAAGAAGCCAGACATATAAAATAGCAGAATTTATATGATTCTATTTATAGGAAGCTTAAAAAAAGGCAAACCTATTTTATATGATAGAAGAAAGAGCAACTGATTACCTTTAGTAGGGGCTATTTAGAAGGGAATTTGAGGGAGAACTGGTATGCTGGAGAGATTCCTTCTCTTGATCTGGTTAGTGGTTACATTGGATATGTGTGTGTGTGTGTGTGTGTGTGTGTGTGTGTGTGTGTGTGTATTCATTCAAACTTCATCTAGGATTTGTGCACTTTACTAAACATGGTTTCTCAAAAAAATTTTTTCTTTTTTAAAAAATTTATTCATTTTTTTATACAGCAGTTTCTTATTAGTTATCTGTTTTATACATATTAGTGTATATATGTCAATCCCAAACTCCCAATTATTCCACCGCCATCACTGCCCCCCCATTTCCTCCTCTGGTGTCCATACGTTTGTTCTCTACATCTGTGTCTCTAATTGTGCCTTGCAAACCGGTTCATCTGTACCATTTTTCTAGATTCCACATATATGCATTAGTATATGATATTTGTTTTTCTCTTTCTGACTTACTTCACTCTGTATGACAGTCTTTATGTCCATCCACATCTCTACAAATAACCCAATTTCATTCCTTTTTGTGGCTGAGTAATATTCCGTTGTATATATGCACCACATCTTCTTTATCCATTCGTCTGTTGATGGGCATTTAGGTTGCTGCCTTGACCTGGCTATTGTAAATAGTGATTCAATGAACATTGGGGTGTATGCGTCTTTTTGAATTATGGTTTTCTCTGGGTATATGCCCAATAGTGGGATTTCTGGGTCATATGGTAATTCTATATTTAGTTTTTTAAGGAAGCTCCACACTGTTCTCCATAGTGGCTGTATCAATTTACATTCCCACCAACAGTGCAAGAGGGTTCCCTTTTCTCCACATCCTCTCCAGCATTTGTTGTTTGTAGATTTTCTGATGATGCCCATTCTAACTGGTGTGAGGTGATACCTCGTTGTAGTTTTGATTTGCATTTCTCTAGTAATTAGTGATGTTGAGCAGCTTTTCATTTGCCTTTTGGCCATCTGTATGTCTTCTTTGGAAAAATGTCTGTTTAGGTCTCCTGCCCATTTTTTAATTGTTTTTTTTTTTTTTTTTAATATTGAGCTGCATGAGCTGTTTATATATTTTGGAAGTTAATCCTTTGTCCTTTGATTCGTTTGCAAATATTTTCTCCCATTCTGAGGGTTGTCTTTTCGTCTTGTTTATAGTTTTCTTTGCTGTGCCAACGCTTTTAAGTTTCATTAGGTCCCATTTGTTTAGTTTTGTTTTTATTTCCATTTCTCTAGGAGGTGGGTCAAAAAAGATCTTGCTGTGATTTATGTCAAAGAGTGTTCTTCCTAGGGGCTTCCCTGGTGGTACAGTGGTTAAGAATCTGCCTGCCAATGCAGGGGACATGGGTTCAGGTCCGGGAAGATCCCACATGCCGCAGAGCAATGAAGCCAGTGCACCACAACTACTGAGCCTGTGCTCTAGAGCCTGTGAGCCACAACTACTGAACCCACATGCAACAACTACTGAAGCCTGAGCACCTAGTGCCCATGCTTTGCAACAAGAGAAGCCACCACAATGAGAAGCCCGCACACCACAACGAAGAGTAGACCCCCCTTGCCGCAACTAGAGAAAGCCCGCACACAGCAACGAAGACCCAACACAACCCAAACTAAAAGTAAATAAATTTATATATTTTTTAAAGTGTTCTTAGGTTTTCCTCTAAGAGTTTCATAGTGTCCGGTCTTACATTTAGGTCTTTAATCCATTTTGAGTTTATTTTTGTGTATGGTGTTAGGAAGTGTTCTAATTTCATTCTTTTACATGTAGTTGTCTAGCTTTCCCAGCACCACTTATTGAAGGGACTGTCATTTCTCCATTGTATATCCTTGCCTCCTTTGTCATAGATTAGTTGACCATAGGTGTGTGGGTTTATCTCTGGGCGTTCTGTCCTGTTCCATTGATCTATATTTCTGTTTTTGTGCCAGTACCATATTTTCTTGATTACTATAGCTCTGTAGTATAATCTGAAGTCAGGGAGTCTGATTCCTGCAGCTCCGTTTTTTTCCATCAAGATTGCTTTGGCTATTCAAGGTCTTTTGTGTCTCCATACAAAATTTTAAGATTTTTTATTCTAGCTCTGTAAAAAATGCCATTGGTAATTTGATAGGGATTGCATTGAATCTGTAGATTGCTTTGGGTAGTATAGTCATTTTCACAATATTGATTCTTCCAATTCAAGAATATGATATATCTTTCCATCTGTTTGTGTCATCTTTGCTTTCTTTCATCAGTGTCTTATAGTTTTCTGAGTACAGGTCTTTTAACTCCTTAGGTAGGTTTATTCCTAGGTATTTTATTCTTTTTGTTGCAATGGTGAATGGGATTGTTTCCTTAATTTCTCTTTCTGATCTTTCGTTGTTAGTGTATAGGGATGCAAGTGATTTCTGTGCATTAATTTTGTATCCTGAAACTTTACCACATTCATTGATTAGCTATAGTACTTTTCTGGTGGCATCTTTAGGATTATCTATGTATAGTATTATGTCATCTGCAAACAGTGACAGTTTTGCTTCTTCTTTTCCAATTTGTATTCCTTTTATTTCTTTTTCTTCTCTGATTGCCATGGCTAGGACTTCCAAAACTATGTTGTATAACAGTGGTGAGAGTGGACATCCTTGATTTTAGAGGAAATGCTTTCACTTTTTCACCATTGAGAATGATGTTTGCTGTGGGTTTGTCATATATGGCCTTTATTATGTTGAGGTAGGTTCCCTCTATGCCCACTTTCAGAGGGTTTTTATCATAAATGGGTGTTGAATTTTGTTGAAAGCTTTTTCTGTATCTATTGAGATGATCGTATGGTTTTTATTCTTCAATTTGTTAATATGGTGTTTCACGCTGATTGATTTATGTATATTGAAGAATCCTTGCATCCCTGGGATAAATCCCACTTGATTGTGGTGTATGATCCTTTTAATGTGTTACTGGATTCTGTTTACTAGCATTTTGTTGAGTATTTTTGCATCTATATTCATCAGTGATATTGGTCTGTAATTTTCTATTTTTGTAGTATCTTTGTCTGGTTTTGGTATCAGGGTGATGGTGGCCTCATAGAATGAGTTTGGGAGTGTTCATTCCTCTGCAATTTTTTGGATGAATTTGAGAAGGATAGGTGTTAATTCTTCTCTAAATGTTTGATAGAATTCACCTGTGAAGCCATCTGGTTCTGGACTTTTGTTTGTTGGGAGTTTTTTAACCACAGTTTCAATTTCATTACTTGTGATTGGTCTGTTCATATATTCTATTTCTTCCTGGTTCAGTCTTAGAAGTTTCTAAGAATTTGTCCATTTCTTCCAGGTTGTCCATTTTATTGGCATAGAGTTGCTTGTAGTAGTCTCTTATGATGCTTTGTATTTCTGGGGTGTCCGTTGTAACTTCTTTTTCATTTCTAATTTTATTGATTTGAGTCCTCTCCCTCTTTTTCTTGATGAGTCTGGCTAAGATGAGAAGACTCATCTTCTCAAAGAACCAGCTTTTAGTTTTATTGATCTTTGCTATTGTTTCCTTTGTTTCTATTTCATTTATTTCTGCTCTGATCTTTATGATTTCTTTCCTTCTACTAACTTTGGGTTTTGTTTGTTCTTCTTTCTCTAGCTCCTTTAGGTGTAAGGTTAAATTGTATATTTGAGATTTTTCTTGTTTCTTGAGGTAGGATTGTATTGCTATAACCTTCACTCCTAGAACTGCTTTTGCCGTGTCCCATAGGTTTTGGATAGTCATGTTTTCTTTGTCATTTGTCTCTAGGTATTTTTTGATTTCCTCTTTGATTTCTCCCATGGTTTCTAGGTTATTTAGTAATGTACTGTTTAGCCTCCATGTTTTTTGTTTTTACATTTTTTTCCCTGTAATTGATTTCTAATCTTATAGTGTTGTGGTTAGAAAAGACGCTTGATATGATTTCAATTTTCTTAAATTTACTGAGGCTTGATTTATGACCCAGGATGTGATCTTTCCTGGAGAATGTTCCATGTGCACTTGAGAAGAAAGTGTAATCTGCTGTTTTCGGATGGAATGTCCTATAAATAGCAATTAAATCTATCTGGTCTATTGTGTCATTTAAAGCTTGTGTTTCCTTATTAATTTTCTGCCTAGTTGATCTGTCCACTGGTGTAAGTCAGGTGTTAAAGTCCCCCACTATTGTTGTGCTACTGTCGATTTCCTCTTTTTTTTTTTTTTTTTTTTTTGCGGTACGCAGGCCTCTCACTGTTGTGGCCTCTCCAATTGTGGAGCACAGGCTCCGGACGCGCAGGCTCAGCGGCCATGGCTTACGTGCCCAGCCGCTCCATGGCATGTGGGATCTTCCCGGACCGGAGCACGAACCCGCGTCCCCTGCCTTGGTAGACAGACTCTCAACCACTGCGCCACCAGGGAAGCCCCAGATTTCCTCTTTTTTAGGTGTTAGCATTTGCTTTATGTATTGTGGTGCTCCTATGTTGGGTACATGTATATTTATAAATGTTATATCTTCTTCTTGGATTGGTCCCTTGATCATTATATAGTGTCCTTCTTTGTCTTTTGTAATAGTCATTATTTTAAAGTCTATTTTATCTGATATGAGTATTGCTTCTCCAGTTTTCTTTTGATTTCCATTTGCATGGAATATCTTTTTCCATCCCCTCACTTTCAGTCTGTATGTGTCCCTAGGTCTGAAGTGGGTCTCTTTTAGACAGCATATATATGGGTCTTGTTTTTGTATCCATTCAGCTAATCTGTGTCTTTTGGTGGGAGCATTTAGTCCATTTACATTTAAGGTAATTATTGATATGTATGTTCCTATTACCATTTTCTTAATTGTTTCGGGTTTGTTTTTGTAGGTCTTTTTCTTCTCTTGTGTTTCCCACTTAGAGAAGTTCCTTTAGCATTTGTTGTAGAGCTGGTTCGGTGGTGCTGAATTCTCTTAGCTTTTGTTTGTCTTTAAAGCTTTTGATTTCTCCATCAAATCTGAATGAGATCTTTGCTGGGTGGAGTAATCTTGGTTGTAGGTTCTTCCCTTTCATCACTTTAAATATATCATGCCACTCCCTTCTGGCTTGTAGAGTTTCTGCTGAGAAATCAGCTGTTAACCTTATGGGAGTTCCCTTGTATGTTATTTGTTGTTTTTCCCTTGTTGCTTTTAATAATTTTTCTTTGTCTTTACTTTTTGACAATTTGATTACTATGTGTCTTGGTGTGTTTCTCCTTGGGTTTATCCTGCCTGGGACTCTCTGTGCTTCCTGGATTTGAGTGGCTATTTCCTTTCCCATGTTAGGGAAGTTTTCAACTATAATCTCTTCAAATATTTTCTCGGGTCCTTTCTCTCTCTCTTCTCCTTCTACGACCCCTATAATGTGAATGTTGGTGTGTTTAATGTTGTCCCAGAAGTCTCTTAAGCTGTCTTCATTTCTTTTCATTCTTTTTTCTTTATTCTCTCTTGCAGCATGAATTCCACCATTCTGTCTTCCAGGTCACTTATCCGTTGTTCTGCCTCAGTTATTCTGCTATTGATTCCTTTCAGTGTATTTTTCATTTGCGTTATTGTATTGTTCATCTGTTTGTTTGTTCTTTAATTTTTCTGGGTGTTTTTTCTTTAATTCTTCTAGGTCTTTGTCAAACATTTCTTGCATCTTCTCGACCTTTGCCTCCATTCTTTTTCTGAGGTCCTGGGTCATCTTTACTCTCATTATTCTGAATTCTTTCTCTGTAAGGTTGCCTATCTCCAGTTCATTTAGTTGTTTTTCTGGGGTTTTATCTTGTTCCTTCATCTGGTACATAGCTCTCTGTCTTTTCTTCTTGTCTATTTTTCTGTGAATGTGGTTTTTGTTCCACAGGCTGCAGAACTGTAGTTCTTGCTTCTGCTGTCTGCCCTCTGGTGGATGAGGCTATCTAAGATGCTTGTGCAAGCTTCCTGATGGGAGGGACTGGTGGTGGGCAGAGCTCAGTAAAACTTTAATCTGCTTGTCTGCTGATGGGTGGGGCTGAGTTCCTTCCCTGTTGGTTGTTTGTCCTGCGGTGACCCAGCGCAGAGCCCACAGTCTCCTTGGTGGGGCTAATGGCAGACTCCGGGAGGGCTCACGCCAAGGAGTACTTCCTAGAACTTCTGCTGCCAGTGTCCTTGTCCCCGCCGTGAACCACAGCTGCCCCCTGCCTCTGCAGGAGACCCTCCAACACTAGCAGGTAGGTCTGGTTCAATCCCCTCTGGGGTCACCGCTCCTTCCCCCTGAGTTCTGATGTGCATACGACTTTGTGTGTGCCCTCCAAGAGTGGAGTCTCTGTTTCTCCCAGTCCTGTTGAAGTCCTGCAATCAAATCCCTTGAGCCTTCAAAGTCTGATTCTCTGGGGATTCCTCCTCCTGTTGCTGGACCCCCAGGTTGGGAAGCCTGACATGGGGCTCAGAACCTTCACTCCAATGGGTGGACTTCTGTGGTATAATTGTTCTCCAGTTTGTGAGTCACCCACCCAGCGGTTATGGGATTTGATTTTACTGTGATTGTGTCCCTCCTACCATCTCAGTGCAGCTTCTCCTTTGTCTCTGGATGTGGGGTATCTTTTTTGGTGAGTTCTAGTGCCTTCCTGTCGATGATTGTTCAGCAGTTAGTTGTGATTCTGGTACTCTCGCAAAAGGGAGCGAATGAACGTCCTTCTACTACGCCATCTTGAACCAACTCCGAAAAAGATTTTTTTAGTAGTAAAATTTATTGAGCACTGCCTATGTGCCCTGCAGTGTGTTAAGCATTATAATCCTCACAGGAATCCTGCCTGGTGTGAGTACTGGCCACTTTAAGCATTTGGCCCAGAAATGGTAAGGGGATTTCTCTTAACCACTAAGAAAATATTTCTCAAAGGGTGTTTCAAGAAATAGCAGTTCTGCAGGTGTTGTCTGCAAAAGGAGTTTGTGGTGAAGTAAGTTTGGAGGGTGTTTAAAGGGGTTCCGTGTATCCCTCTACTGCAGGATTAGTATGCCAGTGTGCACTGTGAATTCCCAAACGGTAGAAGTAAGGGAAGGGGATAGAGTAGGCAAAATTTCTCAAACTTACTTGATCACAGATATTTTGGGGAGGGGAGGAGAAGAATGTTACAGGAGCTTTGGAAACCCTTCCTTCTGCCATTTAAGCAAGGGCCCTTCCTGGGACAGTTTTCTGGCTGCAGTGCTAGGCTGTGCAGAGAAGCAGTAAGAAAGCCAACAGTTAATTTGGGGTTGGGCTATTGAGGGCTTTGAACACGAGGCAAAAGATGATGAACACAGGACACTGACGTTGAAAGTACTCTGAGACTTATGGACACAATGACTTGGAGGGGAGAGGTAGGGCTTTAATTAGGAAACTTCACTGTGGTCTTGGGGTGAGTCAAAAAGGCCCCAAGCTGAAGACTATATCATAGTGAGGGCATAATTTATAGCATTTGAGCTGGAGAGTCTAAGATATCAAGTCAATAATCACTTTCTAAGAAATGTTTCACTTTTAATTTCAAAAGTCACGCAGGTCCTGTTATATCTTAAGTTACTACGTTGGTGATTTTTTATTTTGAGGCTTGACTGTTTTCATTACCATTTAACCTATTCTCAAAGTCACCAGTTTTCTTACGAAATGGGCCCATGAGCTTGTTGCAGAGCTCCCATCCCCTGGGCAGGGATGGTGGTTTTAAATGTAGTAGAGCAGATAGAAAAGGTGTCAGGAGGATTTGGGGCAAATCTTGCCTTATTGCCCACACTGAAGAGCAAGGGCGTTTGGGGGCCAGGATGAGGGACACCTGTGCAGGGTTCCTGTGGCTTTTCCTGAGGTGACTCTTAATTAGCAAACTCACCTTCCGAGCTGCTGGGTTACAAAGTTGGCCCCCTGGGAAGGTTATGAAGAATAGAACTCATGGTTTGTAGTGGGAAAAAATTTAGCCTGGTGGGAGGAATGGAGGATTTGGGGGCAGAAGTTCTGGACCTCAGACCTGGATTTTCTGCTTCCTGGCCATGTGGCCTTGGGCAAATCTTTTCACATTTCCCAGTTTCTCCCACCTGTGAAATGGGATTAATGGTTCCTGTCCTGCCTCTTTTACACATTCACTAGAATAAGATGAGGCAACATCTGTGCCAGGGCTCTCTCCTTTTCCATGTTACAGTTAACCTCTTGATTGATTCTAAACCTTTTCTTTCTCCCTCTTTTCCTTTGGGCAGTTAAGTGCCTGTAAGTTAGTTACTAATGATGATGGTATCCAGTCCTCAATAAATGTTGGCTGGCATTAATTATGTTCTAGGAGCTGAGGGAAGAACTACCATGTTGGCTTGTGGGACAATTGTTAGTTTCTTCGTCTGTGAGTCTGGGCCAGTGAATCTCGGGGATGTTATGGGTCACACAAGTGAAAGTCAAGCCCAGAGCAGGCTGACCCCAGAGACTGAACTTTTGACCCCGTTATTGGCTTTATTGTGCCAGACGTGACTGTATGAAGGCAACTTAGGGTATGAGAAGGAGCTAAAGCAATGACCCCATACCCCACCTAGGGGCCAAGTGGACAAGCCAGTTGGGACTCCTCTTTTTTTTTTCTATTTTTTTCCTTTTTAAAAAAATTATGGAATAATCGATTTACCACATTATATAAGTTTCAGGTGTACAACATAGTGATTCACAATTTTTAAAGGTTATGCTCCATTTATAATTATTATAAAGTATTGGCTATATTCTCTGTGTTGTACAATATATTCTTATAGCTTTATTTAAACATAATAGTTTGAACCTCCTAATTACTTACCCCTAAATTGCCCCTCCCCCTTCCCTCTCCCCAGTGGTAACCACTAATTTGTTCTCCATATCTGTGAGTCTGTATCTTTTTGTTATACTCACTAATTTCTTTTCTTTTTTAGATTCCACATATAAGTGATATCATACAGTATTTGTCTTTCTCTGTCTGACTTATTTCACTTAGCATAATATCCTCCAAGTCCATCCATGTTGTTGCAAATGGCAAGGTTTCATTCTTTTTTATGGCTGAGTAGTATTCCATTATATATATATATATATATATATATATATATATATATATATATATATATATGTATGTATCCTACATCTTCTTTATCCATTCATTTGTTGATGGACACTTACATTGTCCCAATACCTTGGGTATTGTAAATAGTGCTGCTATGGACATTGGGCTACATATATCTTTTTGAATTAATGTTTTCATTTTCTTCAGATATATACCCTGGCGTGAGATTGCTGGATCATATGGTAGTTCTATTTTTAGTTTTTTGAGGAAGCTCCATACTATTTTCCACAGTGGCTGCACCAACTTACATTCCCACCAACAGTGTAAGAGGGTTCCCTTTTCTCCACATCCTCACCAACATTTGTTATTTGTGGTCTTTTTGATGATGGCCAGTCTGATAGGTGTGAGGTGACATCTCATTGTGATTTTGATTTGCATTTCTCGGATGATTAGTGATGTTGAGCATCTTTTCACATGCCCGTTGGCTATCTGTATGTCTTCTTTGGTAAAATGTCTATTCAGGTCTTCTGCCAATTTTTTAGTCGGGTTGTTTGTTTTTGAGCTGTTTATGTATTTTAGATATTAATCCCTTATCAGTCACATCATTTGCAAATATTTTCTACCACTCAGTAGGTTGTCTTTTTGTCTTGTTATTGGTTTCCTTTGCTGTGCAAAAGCTTTTAAGTTTAATTAGGTCCCATTTGTTCATTTTTGCTTTTGTGTCCTTTGCCTTAGGAGACAGATCCCCCAAAAATATTGCTACTATTTATGCAATTGGGACTCCTGTTTGTCACACCATTCTCTGTTCCAAGTCATGTCACCAGCTTATTCTTAGGAAAGTCACATGGGGGCGGGCCTAAGTCTGAGTTTTCTGCTAAGGGTGAAAGCTCAGAAGACCAAGGCATAGTGGGCTGAAAAAGCTGCTTTGCTGCTTTTCACTTTTAGGAAAAGTTTCTAGGGGTCTGTTTTTGAAACCATTGGAAAACCCTGCAATCCCTGGGGAGGTGGAGCAGGACTCTGCACCTGGCATGGAGGTTTAGAAGGACAGAAATGGAACAATGAATTGGAAGTTGCTGAGTCCAGCTGGCAGCTCTAAGGCTTCTTTTTGCCCAAGAAACAGTACAAGAGATAGTCCAGAGGGGGCCTGGAGCTTACCTCTGCCAGTTAGGGCCTTGTATTGGGGTAACTCTGTCTTGCTCCCATATATTAAAAAATTCCTTCTTGGGGAGAAGCACTTTCCTAATTTAGATTTTTTTAAACATCTTTATTGGAATATAATTGCTTTACATTGTTTTGTTAGTTTCTGTTGTATAACAAAGTGAATCATCTATATGTATATATATATATCCCCATATCCCCTCCCTCTTGCGTCCTAATTTAGATTTTGTAATAATAAGGAAATCTCTCAGTTGGGGCTGCAGATATTAGGAGAGTGAACAGACTGACCCAATTTATTTCTTAAAAAGGTTACAAAGATGAAATTGGTGGAATGAACAGCCCAATTGTCTCAGTCCAATTTCCAAGTTTTTGTTTTTTATTAAAAAGCAAGAGAGGAGAAATGTGGTTAGATATTAAAAAACAAAAACAAAACTGAAGCCCTAAATTTACTAAGTCCAAAATCAAAATAGAAGATAAACGAGCAATGACCTCCAGCCTGGAATGATCCCACCTAGATGGAGGGAGAAGTGAGCCACAGAGGTCAGTGTCCAAATTGTGAGCTGGGCTCACCCCTCCTGCCACCTGCTGTGTGAGGTCTCTTGTGCCTGGGGGGATGTGTGAGGTAGTATTTTATATGGGGGGAGAGGAGGAGGAGCTGAGAATGTGCTAGTTCAGCATTTCTCAGTTTGATCTTCATAATATTCCACTATCTTGCTGTTTACAGGTATTCTTTTTTTTTTTTCTTTCTCAGATGTTGAACCATCCTTGCATCCCTGGAATAAATATCACTTGATCATGCTTTATGATCCTTTTATTTATTTTTTTTACATCTTTATTGGAGTATAATTGCTTTACAATGGTGTGTTAGTTTCTGCTTTATAACAAAGTGAATCAGTTATACATATACATATGTTCCCACATCTCTTCCCTCTTGCGTCTCCCTCCCTCCCACCCTCCCTATCCCACCCCTCCAGGTGGTCACAAAGCACGGAGCTGATCTCCCTGTGCTATGCGGCTGCTTCCCACTAGCTATCTACCTTACGTTTGGTAGTGTATATATGTCCATGCCACTCTCTCACTTTGTCACAGCTCACCCTTCCTCCTCCCCATATCCTCAAGTCCATCCTCTAGTAGGTCTGTGTCTTTATTCCTGTCTTACCGCTGTGTTCTTCATGACATTTTTTTTTCTTAAATTCCATATATATGTGTTAGCATACGGTATTTGTCTCTCTCTTTCTGACTTACTTCACTCTGTATGACAGACTCTAGGTCTATCCACCTCATTACAAATAGCTCAATTTCGTTTCTTTTTATGGCTGAGTAATATTCCATTGTATATATGTGCCACATCTTCTTTATCCATTCATCCGATCATGGACACTTAGGATGTTTCCATCTCAGGGCTATTGTAAATAGAGCTGCAATGAACATTTTGGTACATGACTCTTTTTGAATCATGGTTTTCTCAGGGTATATGCCCAGTAGTGGGATTGCTGGGTCATATGGCAGTTCTATTTGTAGTTTTTTAAGGAACCTCCATACTGTACCGGTATTCTTTGTAGCAAAAAATAGGTAAGTAAATTTAAACATGCCTTTCAGATGTTAATGACTCTGAGAGGTCCCACAGAAAAGTGCTTGTAAAACTCCCAGAGAAGGATGTATGCAGCGTTTCCACTAGCTCTTTTTCAGAATTCCTGTCAACACGTTCCAGCACATCAGTGTCACTAACAGCAGCAGAAAGCATGAAATCACTGGCCAGCACTTACTGAACACTTACTATGTGCCTGGTACCGTGCTAAGCATTTTCCTCTCTTTTCTCACTAAGCCTTTGAGATAATGTGAGGATTGTTTCCTTACAAACCAAAGGTAACAATGGTACCTACCTGCAGGACTGTTAAGAAATTTCTCCAAGATTACACAGCTGATGATGTCCCAAGATCTGAACTCAGAAAATAGTGCCTGGCATTTGGCTGTGCCACACGTCCCCAGCTATCAGACTCTAAACCCTCATTTCCTGAGGTCACTTGGGCAAGAGTCCCTTCCTTACAGCCTGACAGAGCAGCTAACTTTCTGCATGTGGTCATTATTCCCTGGGGGGATGTTATAGCTGAGGGCCCTTGGGACCAGTAGCCACACACAAGTCTTCACTGAGCCTGAGCCCTGTTCTACTCTAGCCCTGATGGTGTTGCTGTGGGTTGGCAAGAGGGGAAATGTTGAGACAGGCTGGGATCTGGGACCCTTTGCTGCAGCTGCAGTGCTTGCACCTGGACAAATGTCTCCTTGAGCAAAAAAATACAAAGAAAGTATAAAGGACTAAAAATAACTGCATGCATGCACAGTTGGGGCAAATTTTGGACAAGATACAAAAATACCACCCCCCCCCCCAAAAAAAAACAAAAAAATCCAATCCAACTGCCACTTCTGAAGAGCCGGGAGCAAAAACTGGGTGTCAGGAGCAAAAGCAGTGTACTGCGCATGCCCCCTGTACACAGCACCAGCAAAGGGGTGGGCAAAACACCTAAGCCACCCCTTGGGCCTGACCCCTGGACACGCTCCTATCCTCACCCCATATAAGGAACCAGCTCGCATCCTGTCGAGGAGCAAGCAAAGAAACCTGTTATTTGTTTTGGCTCCCCGCTGCTGCAGCAGGGGCCTCAATAAAGCCTGCCTGAATCTCTTATCTGGCCTCTAATCAATTTCTATTGATTGGGAAGGCCAAGAACCCTGGTCAGTATCAATATGGCTGTAAATTCAACCATCTTTAGTAACAAGGAGCCCTTTTCTGGCTTGCAGAAGACATCCAAGATGGTTGGGAAGTTTGCTGGTCTAGCTACGGAGTTCCCTAGAAGAGTTCTTGTTGCCAAGCCCCACCCAAGGCCAGAGACCCACTTCACAAGGGCTGTTTGGGGTAAGCCAGGGGGAAAATAACAACACCTTTGAAGAGTGCTGAACTTGGCTCTAATTGAGCTCTTCCTGTTGATTAGAATCTATTTGCATTCATTTTCCAGCAGAAGGAAAATGCTTCTCTGCTTCCTCAGATGGCACAGAGCATGAGAGGAGGGCTGCATGTGCTGCTGAGGATGCTGTTTGGGCAAAATTAGCCAAGGTACATTAGGCAAAGGAAGAAAGGACCTGAGACCTTGGGAGGCTCATAGGTCCTCTCCTCTTGGAGGCAGTGGTCTTGGTGGGTTGGTTAGCACTAGCAGGGTGGAGTGGGTAGGAAGAGAGAGACTATTTGGGAAGATGAAAGGCTGTTTTGTAGTGGTACATCTGCTCCCATCAAAGTGCTCAGAAAGCTTTTGAAAACATTAACTCACTAAGTCTCCCTGTCTTGGTCTCCTTGACTGGAAAGCCACTCTCCCAGGCCCCATTAGGCAGCCCATCTCGAGGTGGTGGTCATTCTTTATTACTGTGGGCCGTGGCTATGGTGCCACGGGTCTGGCGGGGTTCTGACTCCAGAGAGTTTTTGAAATCCCTCATTCCCAAGGGATGTATTTTTAAATTCTCCAGGAGTGTTTTTGAGTTCAAGGTTGGTTCATCACTAATGAGTTGCTTGAACATTGCACTGAACCTTGAGCATGGCTCCAAACCCATCTTCTAAGTGTTTTCTCTACATTTGATCTCCCCATTGTCTCTGCGTGGATTTGAGAAGAAGATGGGAAGGAGAAGACAGTCTGCGCTCTGTGTCGTCACCTGCTGAGACTGCTTTCTTGAATGAGTGGTCACGCATGAGATCCTGTGCAGTACCCTCCCCCAGAATCAGCATGGTTGTCTCCACATGTGTGTTAAGATCACATGGTAAAATGCCCTGATTTTGCTAAGGGGAAGTATCCCTCCCTCTCACATTGGATGCTGCCTTGGATGGTCATTGTTGGCTTCCTGTTCTTTTCTGGCCAAGAGGTAGACTGGTGATGCAAGCTCAGGTTATAAAACACAACCTGGACTTTTTTTCTGACAGTTTTTCAAACATTGTTATTATCATGTTAAAGATAAGCTATATTCCAAAATGTGTAGCTACATTCCAAATCATGTCAAGGATTTTACTTTGTTAATTTGGATGAGATCATGGGTTGTGGGCATAATTCAAAGTGTCTGGACTTCTAGGACCAGATGTGGTCTGAGATTGATGTATACAAGGACATCGGAAACAAAAAATTAAATTGCAACAAAAGAAATGAAGATGCAAAGTAATGAGTGTTTTACTGTGTGAAAAGGCACATATGCAGAAAAGAGTCATAGTGCTTCCTCTGTGGAGGGCTCAGCCCTATAAAACAGAGTCCATTGTTGGTCTGTGGAAATGTCCCCAGAGTCAGGCCAGGAAGGCGGCATTGCTTCTCGACCTGCTTCTGAGGTAGGGGACCTTGAGTTATTCCTGGTCCTGCCAAGTTGTCTGGGCCCAACCACTTAACTTTTTTCTATAAAATGGGAATATCATTGGCCTCTTTCCTGTGAGTTTGGGAAGCCCTTCCTAGAGATTGCTACACACACCCAGCCAAACTCCCAAGAACTTGGTTCCTGAGCAGAGTGGCTGAAGAATGAAAATGGTGGGAATTTGCTCATTCCAAGGGTGGTGCTTAATCCAGGTCCCTGCTCCTGGATCTCTGGGGCTGCTCTGGTTCTGTCCCTCAGACAGCTCTGTCTTAGCCAACAGAAAGGAGTTTCCTGGAAGGCTATGTGGTAGGAGGTCCAAAGACTCGGAACCTGTTTCTGCTGCATGTAGTCACTGGTGCACTTTCTCTTGATACCCTCTTTCTTGCTGGTTACATCTATGCACACAACTTCAAATATAATCTTTATGCAGAAAGCTTGGAGCCGTGTCTCCAGCTCTGAACTTTCTCCTAGCACAGCAGGAAGAATAGCTCTGCAGGGATGTGATGTTATTAGCAAAAGAACCAAATTCCCACTGCCCTGAGAGCCTACCTTCCTGTCCTAGCCACCCATCTCCTGGCTCCCTCTGTCCTAATCCCATCCATTCTGTCCTGAACTATCTCGTGCAGGCCTCCCATCCAGGCCCACTGCTGTTGCCTTGGTTCAGGCTTCCTTTATCTCTTGCCTGTTGCTTCCCTCTGCTAACTGGTCCCTGCACTGCTAGGCAAAGTCATACAAGCTCAAAAGCCTTCAGGGGCCAGGCAGGTCATGCATGTGTGTGAAGTAAAAGGGCTTGTTGGGAACGGGGGTGCTGACTGGCTATCTTTAGACAGGGTTTTGTGGGCTGTTTCCAGTTTTCAGTCTGCTGTCTCCAGTCTTTAGCCTTAGGGTTGTCCAGGTCCGCTCATCATGCCTTGTGTCCTGCTCTAGTCTTCAGGTGCCATATAAGGATGAAGGTCCCCAAAGCCTCTTACAGTATACCCATGCAGCTGGAGTGCTGGGGACTTGGTGGGATCAAATAATGGGAGTGCTTTGGAAAATGTAGGTTTGGGTCAGTTTACTGTTCTCCCAATGTGCCCCTCACATTCCTGCCCTGATGCTGGACTTTGGATTCGGCTGGAACTTGACCTTCTCTAAGAAGGCTTCTCTCTTTCCTATTAAATTAACCTCTCTAAGCCTCCATCTCCTCCTCTGTAAAAAGGGCGTAAAGCTGGGCTTCCCTGGTGGCGCAGTGATTGAGAGTCCACCTGCCGATACAGGGGACGTGGGTTCGTGCCCCAGTCTGGGAAGATCCCACATGTCGCAGAGCAGCTGGGCCCGTGAGCCATGGCCACTGAGCCTGTGCATCCGGAGCCTGTGCTCCGCAATGGGAGAGGCCACGACAGTGAGAGGCCCGCGTACCGCAAAAAAAAAAAAAAAAAAAAAAAAAAAATGGCGTAAAGCTTCTCTCTCAGAGTTTTTGTGAGCATTACAAGAAGGGTGGCATGTGCACCCTTTATTCTCATCAAACACTGTACAGGTGTAAGGCTTTGTTGTTGAAAGTAATGGTTGGGTGGCCACGAGGTCCAACCTCCCACCCAGGCATTCAGTCAGGACTTCTGACAGTTAACGCTTGAATACTTTATATGGTGGGGAACTCACCATCTCACAAAGCATTCAGCTTCATTGTTGGATGTCTCAAGTTAGAAAGTAGAAACAGTCTCTTTGTGACAGATGTTGAGCGTCTTTTGTTCACCTTGCTCCACTGTCTTCTGTGCTTTGTGTATCCATCATATCAGATCCATTCTGCTTGAAGGGAGGTTTGTGTTTTCTCCTTAGTGCCCTGGAAGCCTCTCCTGGATGGAGAAGGAGTCTGGAGATGTTCTCTATGTGTTTTTCACAGGAAGCTTGTGGGTAGAGAGGAATGCAGGGAAAGGAAGGGGCTGCAGGCTGAGGGGTGGGTGGGTGTTTAGGGTAGGGATGCTAGAGTTGCTGTGGGGTAACAGCCAGCATCCACCAGCTGGCTGGTAGATGTTAGACCAGCACATCATTCCTCTTTGCTAGGCTCTTGGGCTGCTGAGGGGAAGCCATTCATTTCCCGATCTGGCCAGCCTAGTTTCAAATCTGCCCTGGCTGCCCTGCCTCTGTTGGAATCTAGGGTAACGTGGGGCAAGGGAATCCAGATCATAATAATCTACTAATATTTTTCTTAGCGCCCTTTCTAGAAATAAGGCCTGTAATTCTATTATCCAGTTGACTAGAGGGGAAAATTGATTTCAGGGGTTTAATTAATGTGACTTCCAAAAGCAAGTGATCTGGAGAGAAGGCAACTATTTAGTCTTAAGAAGGGTCTCTCCCCCAGAATTGTATTAAGAAACTCATGAGATAAAGATAAAAACAAATTCTAGCCCAGAGGGTCCTAGGAGAGCAATTTGTTCTTCTGTTCAGGTGACTTCCCTGGAGTGGAAAGAATTGAAGTCAGCATCAAACTCAAGGTAAGACGCTCAGAGACTGCAAACTGGTAGCCCACAGACGGGCTTCGTTTGATCTGCAGTGTTTTTAAAAAAATCCAATTGAGGACCAAGAGAAAAAAGGTCATAGGAGTTTACATAAAAATCAGAATTTCCATTTTCTTCTAAAAACCTGGAGGACATGGCATCTGGGCCCCAGTCTGGCATGTTGGGAGCTGAGAGGCAGGGGTCCCTCGGTCTGGTGCGGGTTCCTCTCACCCCGCTGTCTCCAGGATGAGGAGGTGGTCAGGTGTGAGACGTGCTACCTGTGGGAACTGGAGCTGAGACTGCACTTCACAGCTTCCCTGCTCATCTGAGTCCTGATGGGAAGATTTTAAGTGTGGCCCATCAGGACTAAACTCTGGTGGAAATTCCTCGTTTAATTATTCCCAAGGCAGGAGACATGGAGAACAGAAGTGCCACAGAGAAATTAAAACAACATACAAGATATTCTTTTCGTGTGAAATGGAAAATTGTGTTTGGGTTTACTCTTTTGTTCTCAAGGCGAGACTCAAAGAAAATGATTTTTGTTGTTATTATTGTTTTTAAGAGCCCTTTAAGAGAATAGCAGCTTAGCAGCAGTTTGGGAATAGCAAGCTAGCGGATTGTTCTTCCATTAACTGTGTCATCAGTGACAGACTGGGTTGTTTCTTCCCCTAATGACGCACACTCGGGGCCTTTAGCCAGTTAATGTCAGTAGCAGGAGAATTACTGGTTAGATACTGGAAAGCCTTGTTTATTGTGCCCAGATGCAGACAGACCCTCAATCACTGGGTCAGTGGTGGCTCAGGGATACTGCGGTTGTGGTTGAACATCCCTAATGTTTGAGTTTCCTAACTAGGTTTGGATATCTTTGAATAAGTCCTTTATGTCAAAGAGCTAAGTGAATTTAGACCTTTAGAACAAATAAAGTGGTTCAGTGAAAGCATCTAACATGTCCAATTAGCCTTCTTCAGAATTGAATTATAAGGAACATAATGAAAAAAATCTCAAAATGGAAGTAGTCTCATTGTACAGAACTTTCTCTTGAAATTTGGGACCTTCCTAGTGGTCCAGTGGGTAAGACTGCACGCTCCCGATGCAGTGGGCCCAGGTTCGATCCCTGGTCAGGGAACTAGATCCCACATGCCTCAACTAAGAGTTCGCATGCTGCAACAAAAAGCCTGCATGCCACAACTAAGAAGTCTGCATGCCACAACTAAGAAGTCCACATGCTGCAACTATGAGTCCGCATGCTACAACTAAAAAAAAGATCCTACGTGCCACAGCGAAGATCCCGTGTGCCACAACGAAGACCTGGTGCTGCCAACATAAATACATTTTAAAACATTTGAAATTTAATGGATGTTCATAGATATTCATCCATCCAAAACTTATTGAGCACCTACTGTGTGCCAAGCATGACTCTGGGAACTCAGATGTGTGGACAAAGCTGGGACAGAAAGCAGGTCAACTTTGCCCCTACTGACAGGTGAGTACTGTTATTTTGACTGGTCACCAATTATATTTATTAACAACAGATAGGAGCCTAATGTGTTAAAGGACTTACTGCATAGATCTACATCATTGTTTTTATGGTTGCTTAGTATTCCAATAGACAGATGAATCCTAGTTTATTTAGCTACTTTCTGATGTACATTTTGGGCTGTTACAAATTTTCACTATCACAGTGTACTTGCCTGATTATTTCCTTAAGACAGGGTTTCTCAACATTGGTACTACTGACACTCTGGCCTGGACAATTCCTTCTTATGGGGGCTGTCCTGTGCATGGTAGAATGCTTAGCAGCTTCCCACTAGATGCTGGTAGCATCTCCCCAGTGTGACAACCCAAAATATCTCCAGACGTTGCCAGATGTTCCTGGGGAAAACTGCCTTTGGTTGAGAACCAACCACTGCCTTAGAATAAATTCCGATAACTAGAAATTCTGGATCAAAGGGGATGAACAGCTCTAAGGTTTTGCTTATGCATCCCAAATTAAGGGCTGTGGGAAATTATACCTCTTGGTGTAGGTATCCTCCTACACTGGTGGAAGTATAATTTTTTTTAAGTTGAGGTGAAATCCACACAACATACAATTATCATTTTAAATTCAGTGACATTAAGTATATTCAAAACAGTGTGCAAACCCCAGTTTTCTCTAGTTTCAAACTTTTTCATTAGCCCCAGAAAAACACTCTATACCCATTAAGTAATCACTCCCTATTCCCTGCCCCCCCCAATCCCCATCTGCTTTCTGTCTCTGGACTTGCCTATTCTGGATAAAGCATATCAATGAAATCATGTAATATGTGACCTTTTGTGTCCAAGTTTTTTCATTTAGCATAATGTTTTTGAGGTTCTTCCAAGTTGTAGTGTGTTTCAGTACTTTATTTCTTTTTATGGCTGAATAGTATTACATTGTGTTTATATATCACAATTTGTTTATCCATTTAGCTGTTGATGAACATTTGGTTTGTTTTCATCTTTTGTCTATTATGAATCATGCTCCTATAAGGAGTATAAGTTTTTAAAATTTCCACCTATCAGATTGACAAAGATTAAAAACAACATTGAGACATTTTAAATTCCTTTGATGTTATAATGTTATTTGTACCAGTCGCCAACGAATATGTTCAAGGAGAATCAGATTCCTTGATGTGGACAATAGCAGCCATCTCGATGTTTGTCATCAATCAGTGAACCTGGAAATATGTGCTGGGTACTTTCTGTTTGGTCCTGTGCTAAGTGCGGTGGCTGGTGGGATTTTCAAAAGAAGCATAGAGTTGTCTACTAATTTACACCCCCCCCGCCCCGCACGGCCCCTGCCCCCAAGGGGTTTATTCTCCAGGATTGCATGGGGGCACGTATTCTGAGTTTGATTTGTTATTAGCTATTGATTATGTACCTCTTGGCTTTTAAACATCTCTCATGAGGCAGATGATCCTCCCGTGAATTATCACAGTGTTTGAAGTTACACAAAGTTCATTTCCTCAAAGTTGCCACACAGAATAGCCTGTGGCCATCACATTTGCAGAATTTTGGGCAGCCATCTTTCCAATATTTACCCTTTATGCATCCGTGGAATTTGCAAGATGTTTTTTAAAAAATATTTTATTTTTTAAAAAAAGAATTTCAGTTTTACTGCTGCAGAGGAAAAATCCCTATTAGAGTTAAATGCTGTGTTAAGGATTTAGGAAAATAGGATAAACACCTTGTAGTGGAGTTCACTCTTTCTTTGCTAGTCCACTGTCATATGCTTCAGCATGTGATAATTATAATTTTTAAAATGGAAATATAGTTGATGTACAATATTATGTTAGTTTCAGGTATACTATATAGTGATTTGACATTTACACACATTATGAAATGATTAGCATGATAAATCTAGTAACCATATGTCCCCATCCAAAGTTATTAAAATATTATTGACCATATGCCATATGCTATATATTATATCCCCATGGCTTTTTTATTTTATAACTGGAAGTTTGTTCCTCTTAATTTCCTTCATTTTGCCCAACCCCCAACTCTCTTCTCCTCTGGCAACCACCAGTTTGTTCTCTGTAACTATGAGCCTGTTTTTGTTTTGTTTTGTTTGTTTTGTTTTCTAGATCCCACATATGAGTGAGATCATACAGATTTTTCTTTCTCTGTTTGACTTATTTCACTTAGCGTAATACCCTCTAGATCCATCCATGTTGTTGCAGATGGCAAGACTTGATTTTATTTTTTATGGCTGAGTAATATTCCACTGTGTGTGTGTGTATATATGTATGTATATGTATATATATCTCACATCTTCTCTATCCATTCATCTATTGATGGACATTTAGGTAGAGTCCATATCTTGGTTATTGTCAATAATGCTGCAATAAATATAGGGTTGCATACATCTTTTCTGATAAGTGTTTTTGTTTTCTTCAGAAAAACATTCAGAAGTGAAATTGCTGGTTCTATTTTTAATTTTTTGAGGAATTGCCATACTGTTCTCCATAGTGGCTGTACCAATTTACATTCCCACTAACAGTACACAAGGGCTCCCTTTTCTCTGCATCCTCACCAACACTTGGTATTTGTTGTCTTTATGATGATAGCCATTCTTACAGGTGTGAGATGATATGTCATTGTGGGTTCCATTTGCATTTCCCAGATGATTAGTGATATTGAACATATTTTCATGTGTCTTTTGGCCATCTGTATGTCTTCTTTGGGGAAATATCTATTCAGATTTTCTGCTAACTTTTTAATCAGGTTGTTGATAATTATAATTTAGAGAGAGTCACATACTGAATTTAATACATTAACAACTTCTGTATTAGTTTGCTAGGGCTGCCATAGTAAAGTACCACAGAATGGGTGGCTTAGACAATTTAGTTTCTCACATTTATGCAGGCTAGAAGTCCAAGATCAAAGTGTTGGCAGGCTTAATTTCTTCTGAGACCTCTCTCTTTGGCTTGCAGATGGCCGTCTTCTCTCTGTGTTTTCACATGATCTTTCCTCTCTGCCTATCTGTGTCCTAATCTCCTCTTCTTGCAAGGATACCAGTTGCATTGGATTAGGGCCCACACATATGACCTCATTTTATCTTAATTACCTCTTTATTAAAGGCCCTATCTCCCAATACAGTCACATTCCGAGGTACTGGGGGTTAAGACTTCAATATAAGAAATTCAGGGGAAGACAATTCATCCCACAGCCTTCCTAATGTGGACAGTTATTGGAAGCCAGATAGAATTTGTAAAAGGTTGGTACTACGAAATGTTCCCAAAGTAATACATCTTTATCACTTTCAAGTCCATTTTGTTAACTTTAACCTATCTACTTCAAAGTGTTGCTAAATTGGGCTTGCTTTATTAAATAGATATCTTATTTGCAATTAGTGCATTGTTTATATTTGAGATGATGAGAAAATAAATCCAAGGGGTAGGTTAACCCCCCCTCCATATATATTCTGCCTTTTTTTCTCTTTATTGACATAAAATTCACGTATTATAAAATTCACTCTTTTAAAGTGTATAGTTCAGTGATCTTTATTATTCTCAGAGTTGTGCAATCATCAGCACTATTTAATTGCAGACCATGTTCATCATCCCCAAAAGAAACCTGTACCCCTAGCAGTCACTCTCCATAACCCCTCCCCAAGCCCTGGCAATGACTAATCTTTCTGGGTCTATGGATTTGCCTGTTCTGGACTTTTCATATAAATGGAATCATACAATATGTGGTCTTTTGCATCTGCTTTCTTTCACTTATGTTTTCAAGGGTCGTCCATGTTGCAGCATGTGTCAGTACTTCAGTGATTCTTATGGCTGAATAATATTTCATTATATGGATATACTACATTTTATTTATTCATCAGTTGATGGATATTTAAGTTGTTTTCACTTTAAGGCTTTTATGAATAATGTTCCTGTGAACATTCATGTGCAAGTTTTTAAATAAACATTATTTTCAATCCCTTGGATATATACCTAGGAGTGGATATACTGGGTTATAACCTTTCTTTAGCTTTTTGAGGAAATGTCAAACTGTTTTCCAAAGTGGTTGCAGCATTTTACATTCCCGCCAGTAATGTGTGAGGGTTCCAATTTCTCCACATCTTTGCCAACACCTGTTATTGTCTGTCTTTATTATTATATCAATCTAGGAAGCCCACTTTTAATTTGCTCTTAATAGTAAAACTTTATTCACAGATAATATGGAGGCAAGCACCTGACTCCGAATTTGGAAAGTTCTGGCTGCTTTGCCTTATTTGTTTCCCTGAGAACCTTCACTTGCTATTGTCTATTTCCTCCATTTCCCGCTTTCTCTTTGTGAGTTTTGGGTTTGCAGCAAACAATTCAGCTGCTGCCTTAGCGGCTGGTGAGAAGTCACTTGCAGGCCCCTGCCCACACTTACCCAGGATCTGATGAATTAATACTCCCACCATGTACACATTTCCTGTGTCGTCACCCTGCCCTACTGCATTAAGTGAGGCATTAAATAAAGGTTTGACTCTTTTTTACTACATTTTTTTTTTGTCTGAATCAGTAAGGAATTTATCCCCTTCTACTGTCTCACCTCTCTCCCAATTATGTAGTTTAACACTGATTCTTTTTCCCTCCTTCTAGGCATATAAAGTACTTGTAGCTCCCTTTTTAATGACAAATCAATTCCAACACCTTAATGTTACAGACATGGGAGAGCAATTAAGTTTAAAGCTTTTTGCTCTGTTCCCGAATCTTTCTGTTTAAAAGCTCGAGTCATCCGTGATTGATGGAGGACATTAGTGAGAGAAGTTAGGCCCATTTTGATTGATTTTGTTTACTTTGAAAATAGTTTTCTCACTTGTCAAATGGATTAATGATGAGAAACGAATTGTGGGACCAGGTTGGGGGAAGGGAAGAGAAAGGCAGGGTTCAGAATCCCCTTCTCGGTTAAGGATGGTGGGCAGCTGCACCCTCCACTTGTTGGTCCACCACCACGGCCTTGTGCCCCGCACTGCGGGGTGTGTGCAGGGTCCCTGACTCATGAGTGTGTCTACTGTCAGGAGGAGGTGGGGCTGGGGAAACAAGCATTTGTGTAATTATTTATAGTGCTGTAATTCCAGCTGCTTCACCTCAGGTTCTTTGCATATTGTTTCTTCATAGCTCAATGTACTCGTCCTTCATAGCATTTAAATATCAAATACTGTAACAAAATATTTGTTATATAAAATTAATGCTATCTCTCCCTCTAGATGACAAACTCCAGGAAGGCATGGACTATTTTTTTCTTGTTCCTGGCTGAAGCCTCAGTGTCTAGCTTTGTGCCTGTTCCTAGTAGATGCTCAATAAATATTTGTTGAAAGAAGGAATAAATGTCATGAAGGTAAAATAGAGTGCACAATGGGGCATTGGCTGTATTGGGGGAGGAGGGCGGTGGGCATTGGCTGTATTGGGGGAGGAGGGCTGTGTGCAGGGTGGTCTCTGAAGAAATGGAGGATGAGAAGGAATTATGTGGGTGAAGAGTTATAGGGAGGGGAATTCTAGTAACACTGGAATTAGTAACACTGCAAACTCAGAGAATAATGAATAAAATCACAAAAGCATGTGTGAAGTATTCAGGACCTGCGAAGCTGGAGCTGCAGGGAGTTCCACGTGCTTGGTGTGCCTGTCTTCTTTACTTTGGGGGATAATTTCGTGCAGGATTATAAACCAGACTCTGCCTTAACCTATGAACTCAGTAGATGAAAGAGGATTCTGGAATTTGGGTGCCAGAATGAATCTGCAGCCCCATGTCAGGGGGCTGGTGGCCAGCGTTGGAAGGCTGGGCTGTGGGTGCTTATGCTAGAGGCAACTCCTCCAGTGAGCACGCTGTGCCGGCCATGGAAGGCGCCTCTCCTTGACTGTCCCCGTGAAGCCCCTGCCACAGTC
The DNA here is from genome assembly GCF_949987515.2 of Delphinus delphis. NCBI lineage: Eukaryota > Metazoa > Chordata > Mammalia > Artiodactyla > Delphinidae > Delphinus > Delphinus delphis. Next base: position 22,640,460 of record NC_082702.1, on the reverse strand, counting down.
TAACCTGAAATCCTTTTTCCCAGGCTTTTGCCTTTGTTCTTCCTCAAGCAGAAATGAGGCGAGGCTGATCTGTCCAGCTGTTTAGCTTGGGTTAGCTCCTGCAGCCCTCCTTTGCTCACCCGCTTCCTGGTAGGGATGAATGCAGGTGGCTGGCTTCGCCTCCTGGGAGAGGAGGCCCCCAAGGACACCCCGGCTCCTCTTGGTGCCTGCGGGCTGCTGGCTGCCACCTCCTGTTGCCATCTTCAACACTTGACTTCATATTTGCCTGTCCTCTGTGCCGTTCCCAATTTGTCACGATTATTTTAGGGATAATAGGGAGACCACTGAGAGTGGAGGCAGCCAGCAGAAGCTTTTGCAGGTGATAGACACCTAAAGAACTAAAAGAGATGGGATTGGCTTGGCCTCTGCTCACTTGTAACCTGTCACACGTCACCTGGCCTTTGGTTTCCTCTCTGCTCTGTGGCTCTTGGTAGCCACAATCCATCATACTTGCACCACAGAATCACTTATTCTAATGAGAGGACCTGGCTTGTAAACGTTCTGAAAACAGACGTTGAAAAGGATATAATTTTGGGGCTTGTGTTGGCTCGTGGTGCATGCTAACACTTCCTGTCTCTAGCCAAGCTTTTAAAATCACCCTTGACTAGAATGTAGGTGAGATTTGAGCAAGAAAGAGGGTGGATTCTCTGGTCAAGATATGGCAAGTTTTTGGTAAGTGAAAGTTAACTTTTAGTTTGTTTTTTTCACATGAGAGATGATAGCATGAATTTAAATTTGCTTACTGGACAATCATTGCTCTGACAGATGGGATTTCTACTCAGTAGATCACCTGGACAATAACTGTGAGAGACAGAGACAGAGAGGCCATCACCCTGCAGAGTGTTGCCACCTTGCTCCATAAACGTGCTTCTGATTTTCTACAAGGTGGACTACTTGTTGTCTGCGGCAGTGTAAGGTTGATTGTCCTGTGACAGAAATGGGATGCTCTGAAATTTAGCCACTTTCCTTGTACACAGGCTGCCTTTTTGTAAAGTCTTTTCACTCATTCAAAGTTGTCATGTTCCCCTAGTGCATCAGAATAATTGAAGTTTGACCGTAATTGCCATAATTCACAACTTTACAGCAATTTAGAAGGAAAACAATTCCGAGTTGTGTGCTCCTTATCATATAGAATGGTCCAGATGACAAAGCTGAGAATGCAGTACACTTTAATTATTGTGTAGGACAGGCGCTTGGCGTCTGGGGAGGTTGAGGCACAGCCAGGCAGATTACAGCAGTTAACGTGTGCAGGGGACAGCCGGCATTTGTCTCACAACAACAGGAATGAGGATGAGACTGTTTAGAAACATTAACATGCAGGCAGCACTGAGTGGAACTTTCTAACAGCTTTTGATGTCCATGGATGAGAAGAAAGTTCTCATGGGCAAGAATGAAACTTCTGAAAGAATTAGAGATGAAAAAGAATTACAGAAAGGGGCCCTCCCACATACTTCTGGCAGGGGATGTGGCTGTGTACAGCAGCACCATTTGTGGATGGAATGCTGAAAGCCACAGAGCTCTGTGGTTCTGATGCCCACATTGGCATAGCGAGAAGATTGCGGCCTGAGTCACAGGGCTGGCCTGTGAGGTGCAAAGGCAGCAGGAAAAATGATCAAATGGCTACAGGGAAGGATGGAGGGCATCTGGATACCAGGAAAGATATGGCAACCTGGATCCCCAAAATCTGCACTGGGAAGAAGGGCTGGGGTGGCTTCAGAGCCATAGCATGGTGGGAGATGGGTGGGGATGGGGCCACACAAGCTGGCTTGCTAGGTGCAGGGCCCCGGGGACACAGGATGCCATGGCAGATGCAAGTGTTGCGGGGGGAGCTGGGCTGCTGATGCTGGTGCAAGGTGGCGTGCCAGGGATGCTGAGGGCCAAGACACCCAGTACAGACAGTGGAGTGTCCACTTTTTGGAAGCAGGCCCTGGGGATAGAGATGAAGAAACATAGGCCTTGCTCTCAAGGAGTCCAGAGCCAGGGGAAGGGACACACACAATATAAGATCAGAACTTAAATACAGATAACGTTGGCCAATGATGAAAGGCTTCATAGAGATTTGATTAAGCCACTGGGACAGAGCCCAGCCCCTGTCGGTGTGTTCAGGGACAGTATGGTGTCTGTCCTGATGCCAAGCTCACAAAACTCAGGAACACCCTTCCTGGACCCCACAACGCGTCCATTTGGGTGACCTCATCATTGGGAACTGAATCGTGGTTGCACTTGATTCCAAAAATGGGGACAGAAGTTGAACTTAGTGAAAGTTTTATTTCTTTCAGTTTTTTTTTTTTTTTCTCTAAGTCAGAAGAGTTCAGGTCCTTTTATCCATCCTTACAGGCATGCCCTAAGCTAGTGATTCCAAACCTTTATGTGTTATGGACCCCTTTAAGGTATTACCTGACCCATAAAATTGTGTGCATTTTTGAGGGAGAAATAGGGATTCTGATGAAAGCTATGGGGTGAATGTGGTTGACTCATGACCACTGACATGAGGCAGGGGGAGAGGGAAGCACACAGGAAATATGTAGGTAAATACTGAATTTTTTTTTTTTTTTTTTTTTTTGCAGTATGCGGGCCTCTCATTGTTGTGGCCTCTCCCATTGCGGAGCACAGGCTCCGGACGCGCAGGCTCAGCAGCCATGGCTCATGGGCCCAGCCACTCTGCAGCATGTGGGATCTTCCTGGACCGGGGCACGAACCCGTGTCCCCTGCATTGGCAGGCGGACTCTCAACCACTGCGCCACCAGGGAAGCCCATAAATACTGAATTTTGTAAAGCTTGTTTTTCTGTTCAGAAGTACACTATTGGCAAAATTGGGAAAGGCTAGTCTTGTCTTTTCTCTTTTTTTTGGAGAATAAATTCTTTTTGTTTTATTTTATTTTATGTTTTTTTAATACAGCAGGTTCTTATTAGTTATCTATTTTATACATATTAGTGTATATATGTCAATTCCAATCTCCCAATTCATCCCACCACCACCCCCGCCCCCACTTTCCCCCCTTGGTGTCCATACATTGTTCTCTACATCTGTGTCTCTATTTCTGCCTGTAGAACAGAATGGTTCATCTGTACCATTTTTCTAGATTCCACATATATGCGTTAATATACGATATTTGTTTTTCTCTTTCTGACTTAACTTCACTCTGTATGACAGACTCTAGGTCCATCCACATCTCTACAAATGACCCAATTTCATTCCTTTTTATGGCCGAGTAATATTCCATTGTATATATGTACCACATCTTCTTTATCCATTTGTCTGCTGGTGGGCATTTAGGTTGCTTTCATGATCTGGCTATTGTAAACAGTGCTGCAATGAACATTGGGGTGCATGTGTCTTTTTGAATTATGGTTTTCTCTGGGTATATGCCCAATAGTGGGATTGCTGGGTCATATGGTAATTCTATTTTTAGTTTTTTTTTTTTTTTTAAGAGAATTTAAATACTTTATTATATAAAGTTATACCCAAAATTGTGCTTCATTTTTTCACTATATACTTTAACTCAAGGACATTTGTAAAAGTAGTACACTTCAGAAATCCTGGAAGAAATTCCACTAGCTATAGGCTATTTAAATACTGCTTACAGAAAGTATTAAAAACAACAACAGATGAATACCAAAGAACTTGTTTACAAAACAGAAGTAGAGTAACAGATGTAGAATACAAACTTATGGTTACCAGGGGATAAGGGCAGCGGGGGTGGGGGGTGGGGATAAACTGGGAGATTGGGACTGACATGTACACACTACTATACATAAAACAGATAACTAGTAAGAACCTGCCGCACAGCACAGGGAACTCTACTCAATACTCCGTAATGGCCTATATGGGAAAAGAATCTTAAAAAAGAAAAGGAGTGCACGTGTATAATTGATTCACTTTGCTGTACACCCGAAACCAACAAAACATTGTAAATCAACTACACTCCAATAAATTTTTTTAAAAAAAAGTATTAAAGGGGGGCTTCCCTGGTGGCGCCAGTGGTTGAGAGTCCGCCTGCTGATGCAGGGGACATGGGTTTGTGCCCCGGTCCGGGAGGATCCCACGTGCCACGGAGCGGCTGGGCCCGTGGGCCATGGCCGCTGAGCCTGCGCATCCGGAGCCTGCGGGAGGGGCCACAACAGTGAGAGGCCGGCGCCGAAGAAAAACAAACAAAAAAAAGTATTAAAGGAAAGCCAGCACCATATAAACAGCATACACTTAAATCAAAGAGATGAATGCTTAACATACAGAGTAATGTTTTTTATTCACTGATAAACTGAAGGTCCATTTCCAGATGTTTCTCTTGTATACTTCATTTGTTTTGTTAGCAAGCAAAGCCCTGAAAGGGATGGCTTCATCTAGTCCTCAGACTCGGATCCATCTTCATTTTGACTAATCTGGAAGTAACGAAGTTCATAAGTCTCCTTGTCGGATGCAACCACACGAAGCCAATCACGAAGATTGTTCTTCTTAAGGTATTTCTTGGTGAGGTATTTCAAATACCTTTTAGAGAACTGTTTCTCAGAAGCAACTGTGATTTTACTCTTGAAGCGTTCAATGTGAACGACATTCCCAAGATTTCCAGTTTTTCCATTCACTTTAACCTTCTCCCGTAGAAACTGTTCCTATTTTAAAACAGAAAAAATGCCACACTAGGGAAGAAAACCCTAGATATTCACTAGGGAAGGTACCAAAATTTCCAGAATCAAAAATTCCATCTTCTACTGGATGAGTAAGGTCCAAATTAAACTTCCAGGTTGACTTCTTAGGCTTCTTGTCTTTCTTCACGGCCATCTTGCACGCCGGCAACGCGATCAGAGCTATTTTTAGTTTTTTAAGGAAGCTCCATACTGTTCTCCATAGTGGCTGTATCAATTTACATTCCCACCAATAGTGCAAGAGGGTTCCCTTTTCTCCACACCCTCTCCAGCATTTGTTGTTTGTAGATTTTCTGATGATGCCCATTCTAACTGGTGTGAGGTGATACCTCATTGTAGTTTTGATTTGCATTTCTCTAATAATTCGTGATGTTGAGCAGCTTTTCATGTGCCTATTGACCATCTAGGCTAGTCTTGAGCAAAAACAATTTTCCTTCCCCTTCCCTAGGCCAAGTCTTAGGAAGACATGAAGGGGTGATTCACCGACAGAGGAAGGATGGAGGGACCAGGATCCTTCCTATGGGGAGCGGAGGATGGTGGAGTGGGATGGCGGGGAGGAGCCCCCACACCAAGGATGGGGTGTGGATGGAGGCAGGCCCAGCAGACCTCGAGAGCACCCCTCCCCCACTCGTAGGCTATGGACAGTCTGCTGTCTGGGTGGTCAGGGTGCTCCTGATGAATGGACAGAGGGTGAGGTCTCAAACACTTTGGGTGCAGATGGGCCCTAACTAAGGGGGAGCAGAATGGAACGACCAGTTTCCTGAGTCCAGCAGTGGTGACTGTATGGTTGCGCGTGCCTGCACCCAGAAATGGCTCCTCCTCCTTCCAAGGACCTTAGTGTGATATGAGGACTCAAGTTAACCCCCAGGTGATCTCTGACCCTTGAATAAAGGACAACAAGCAGGACAAGACGTGGTGTGAATAGCCTACTGAGTGCCAGGTGAGCCAGTTACCATCTACCCACCTACCACTTTGGAGTGGGAGGTGCATGTAAAAGAGGTTATTTTGGGCAACTATTTTGTCTTGTTTCTAAAAATATGTGTTGTTTAAAAAATAACAATATACTACTGAGAAAATAAAAATTACCCACACTCTCACTCCTCCAAAGATAATCACCCTGAACATTTTTGGGTCTATTTGTCTGACTTCTTTGTGCTTATAGGAAGAGTTAGAAATCAGTAACAGTGGTGCAGACTGGTCCATGTTGTTCTGCCTGGATTTCTTTTTTTAAAAAAAAATTTATTTATTTAATTAATTAATTTAGTTTTGGCTGTGTCGGGTCTTCGTTGCTGTGCGTGGGCTTTCTCTAGTTGCTGTGAGCAGAGGTCACTCTTCGTTGTGGTGCACGGGCTTCTTGTTGCAGTGGCTTCTCTTGTTGCAGAGCATGGGCTCTAGGCATGTGAACTTCAGTAGTTGTGGCTCACGGGCTCTAGAGCACAGGCTCAGTAGTTGTGGCGTGGCATGTGGGATCTTCCTGGACCAGCGCTCAAACCTGTGTCTCCTGCATTGGCAGGTGGATTCTTAACCACAGTGCCACCATGGAAGCCCCTGCCTGGATTTCTTGTAAGTCATGCTGCCCCTCGTGGGACAGTGCTCAGCCCCTAGTGTGGGTGTGTCCTGGCTCCCATCACTGGGCAGTTGGGTTGTTGCCAGCTTCTCACTTTTGCAAACGGGGCCATGATGAACCTCACTGAGGTTAAATTCCATTTTTAGGAATTTATTTTAAGCAAACAATTAAGGACATATGCAAAGTAAAGTTATGTTTTGAAGCCTTTGGATACATATCACATTACCTGGACAACGATTTGACAACCCCCCACCCCACCCCCCCAGCAGATGTATGTGAGTCAGTGTGGCTGATGACCTCAGAGGAAGATGCCAGGAGCTTGTCGTCCAGGAAACTCCTGCTCATATGTCCTTCAAGAGACTTCAGCCTTCCTCTCCTTTATCTGGCACAACAGAAACCAACAAAACACAACCACAGCAATAAAAACAACTTAAAGTTGGATATTTAACCAAAACAAGTTTTCCTTTTGCTTGCTAGCAATGAGGATCTGCTTTATTGGGTGTTAAACTCTTTACTAGAGGTTTTACTTAGATTTTGGCAGTGGTGTCAAGGTTCACAACCAGCCTTTCTGATCTTGGAAGTGTTATTCAAGGGGAGATGGGGTGGAGGCAGCTAGACCCGGCAGGTGAGAGGAGCCTCCTGGAGAGCCTCGCCTGTACCCAAACTGGACGAGCCTCCATCACCTCTTCTGCCCAGTCACTCTGGGCCACACTTCTCCTGACTTGTCTTCTCAGAGCTTCCCGGTCAGCAGAAGTTCTGCTCTTGTCCATTGAAAACATAAATTCAGGTTAGATAGAGGTTGTAGTCCCAGCACCTAGAACCTTGCCTGATACAGAGTAATCAACCAATAAATTGTTGAAAGAGTGAATAAAACCCCATCCCTTCAAATGTATCTTTGGCCTTTGTTGACTTTCTTTCTATGTCCTAGGCTGAAGCAGGGCGGAGTATATATCGGGGAAAGCTAACATGGATGAGTGGACTTGTCCTTTTCCAAAATAGGAGTGGGAAGGAATGTCCAAGATCATGGATATTTTCCTCTCCTAAATATTTTATGTCTGGGCTCTGCCCTCTGGGTGTGACTTTCTGAGACCTTCTTGCTGCATCTTCCCTCAAGCCCAGCATCTCAGAAAACCTGTGTAGGCCAGGCAGAGGGTGGGGAGGGGAGGTCAGGGAAGCTGCAAGCGGGGCTTTGGATGGACCTGGGCAGCTGCGCCCGGGAGACACCTGAGGGCACAGCAGCGAAGGGGAGCGAGGCATTGTCATGGCAAGATCTTCATCTCTGAAGAGGAGACTCTCCAAGAGCGGACTGTTGGCTGCGAGGATGCCCTTCAAGCGTCGAGACCTAGGGTTTTGTACTGTGAGTGCTGTCACAGCCCGCTGTCATGGACAGGGACCGTCACAAGGGGTGAGGGAGAGCCCTGAGACAGGCCCACCTTGCCTTCCCCAGAGCATGCAGCCACTGGGGGAACCCTGCAGGGCAGGCCTGTCGGGCTCAAGCTCCAAAGGCTGAGGGCTAGTTGCTCCATCTCAGCTTGGGGGATCATATCCTAAAACCAAAATGGAAGTGGAGATGGACGGAAGAGGTGGGATTGGCTCCACAGCACGATGGAGAACTGCATATTGATCACATGGGAGAAAAGATTTTTAATAAGGAGAAATAATTACCCAGTGAGTCAAGTGTCTGACTTTGCTGAAGATTCAAGCCAGCTTGAGACCAGAATGGGAAACAGCTGGCAAACATTTTAATCAAGGGAAGGCAGCAGCTCTGCCCCCTTTTAAAGCAAGCCCTGTGGCCTTGCTTATCAGCGGAAGTAAGAAATGATTTAGTCACCAGGATGGAGAGCAGCTTCAGAGAAACCCAGCGTGAAGACACTGGTGTGCGGGAGAAGGGAGACGGCCTGGGAGCGTTTGAGGGCCAGATGTCACGCAAACCACAGGATGCGGTTACAGCAAGGACGGCTGGGGTCTGGGCTGGAAGGCGTCTGAGCCGGGAGAGGCAGGGGGGCTCCGCGTGGAGGCCACGCCCCGTAGTGGACGCGGCCTGGCAGGTGGGCCCCACAGGTGCACAGGGAAGGGCCTTGTCACCGAGCTGCGACTGTAACTTCCTTGCTCAGGCTCACAGACTGCAAGGCAGCGGAAGTAACGTGATGTTATTTCCCATTTGTCTTTGTCCTTTCTGGCATTCTAACAGCGGACACGGCTGAATCAAGGCCCCTCAGCGGAGGGAGGAAGAGACTGCGGTGTGGGGCGGCCCAGGAGGGATTTCCTGCAGGGCGTGCTGAGGCGGGGCGGGGGCACAGATGGCAGGCCGGCTCCATCTGGGGTTTTCCCTGCACCCTGAGACCTCTCTACCAAAGCCTGCCCGTTTCCTTCAGGATCTTTCCAGCTCTGATTATCCCTCAGTCCTTTCCTTTCTAAAACCATTATTTCGTTCATTCATTCATTCACTATAGTTTTTACTGGTGGAAGATTTCATCCATCCACTGCCAATTTTCCCCGCATCCCACAAGCACTGGAGGAGGGCTGCTTTCAAGGCGGCTCTGTGCCCAGCATGGGGACCACCTCTTGAATAAAACATTACCCCACACTCTGAATTCATTTCTTCCCTCAAGGAGCTCAGAATTATTTACATGAGTACACTCTCATTTAAAACCTTTACCTTCCTCAGAAAGCTTGTTAAAGATGTGATTAAAGAAATAATCATGAAACTTTTCTTATTTGTGGAATAAGGTTCTTTCTCCTGGTCCTGAATGTGAGATTTGAATGCCAAATAACTGAAGGTTTTTTTAAGAGTTCACTAAGCTCTTTGAAGACTCTTGGTGCCCTGTGCTATAGTGGTTAGAAGCAATTGGTGTTTGAAGGCTGGGGTCACTGTCAGGTATGGAACTGCACAGCCTTGGCTCTGGAAGGATGATGGTCTGTGAAAATGACGTTAGACTCTCTGCAGAAAGCCCCCCACGCCTCCCCCACACCCAGGGAAGGAAAAATCAGCGTGGCCCAATCCTGACCTAGCTCAGGATTTTGAGGGGAAAGAAGGGTGGCTTAGCCTCCACTGACCACACCCCTTCTCCTCCTGAAACATCCAATTATGACCCTTCTCAGTCTCTACCTGTGAAGTGAAGATTTCTGACCCCATCTGTGGTCCCCTCCATGCTGACACACTATGATGACTAATGTGCATGAGCTTGAAAGAGTAGAAATAAAAAGTAACGCCCCCCGCTGCTCAATTTGGGAAGTAAAGAGAGTTGAGCCCCTGAAGGTCTTTGGAATGACCCCAGCCCCCGTTTGCCACCTTGCTTTCCAGTTTCTTCTGGAAGTAACATGCACTGGTCTGGAGAGTGAGCGGGATAGAGAGACTTACTACATTCACCTGATATAAACACCCATCTCATCCGAGACACACTTATGTTTTGTATGAAAGAAAAGCTCTTTCTCCTTATACAATGCAATTACACATAAATACTTCATGTCATCTGCTCTTGAAATTTTAGCAGCAGGACTTAATGCTGCTGGTTACCATGGCAACGGGCAAAGCTGGCAATTTTGAATATTAGTGTATTATTCCGTGGTAAATTTCATTTCTGTGTATGTGTGTGCATGCACATGTATGCGTGTGTGTCGTGTGTGTGTGAAGGGTGGTGCTGCATGGAGGGGGTAGTTTATAGACCACACAGTGTCAGAAAAGTCAAGAGGTGAGACTGTCACCATTATTCAGGGGAACACATGAGAAAAGTCGAGCCCAGTACAGGTATTTGCCATTCCTTGATCATATCTTTTTTTGAGAAAGATTGAATTAGTCTCAAAATGGACACATGACAGTTTTGTTGTTGTTGTTTGGTAATGGAGACAAACATGCTGGGATAAAACACACCTACTGTGGGGCTCAGAGTTTTCTTTTCATTTTTCTTCTTTGGTTCTGTGGCTACTCTGAAAACTCCACCCCTTCTTGGACCTCCTGTTTCTCCTTCCCTTGTGGCTGCTGGCACCCTGGTGAGCCAAGTATTTGGGGCTCTGGAGCTCTACTGTCTTCAGCTCACTTGGCATGTCTCTGCTTCCCACCTATGAACATTGGTTATGAGTCTGCATGTCTATGCTACACAGTTCTTTCCATCTTATTCCAGAAATTCTCTTCTCTTTCTCCTTCTGCTCTCTTTGCATGCTATCAGCATTTTCAGTACCTCTCTTGTGTTCATTCTTCCTCTCTCCCAAACATCTCTGCTTGGCTTTATTTTATTATTATTATTATTATTACAGACAGGTGTTTTCTATGTGGTAGAAAAGATAGCCCCTGGCAGCTCCAAGTCAACATCCTTCCATCTTAGAAGTTGTCTTTCTACTGCAGTTTCTCTTCCCAGCACTTTTTATTAACCCCAGAGAAGGACTCTGATTGGTCCTGGTTGAATTACATGTGCACTCCTGGGCCAACCACTGCCCTGGGTGATACTGTGACGGGTTAGGCCTGGGTGGTATGTCCACCCACAGAAGAGGATGGGCCCAAACAATGGCTAACATGACTCACTGCAGCAGGGATTGGGAGGCTGGGAACTTTCCTCTCTTTCATAGTTCCATAGGGAGTATATTAGGTCAGTGTAAGGAGACTAAAAGGGGAGTAGGGTATTCTGTGCTTCTTGTTAACTTAGGGCTGAGATTTCTTCAGTGGTTGAAAGTCAGCTGAGGTTCTCAGTAGAGATGGCTGAACATGTGCACTAACTGGCATGTTAGTGGAATTTTGAGAGTAAACAAAAATTAAGATTTTTTTGAACCATTCTTTTAAGTGAATTATAGTTAATTAATTGCCATTCCTTGATCATATCTTTTTTTGAGAAAGATTGAATTAGTCTCAAAATGGACACATGACAGTTTTGTTGTTGTTGTTGTTGTTTGGTAATGGAGACAAACATGCTGGGATAAAACACACCTGGCAGGCGGATTCTTAACCACTGCGCCACCAGGGAAGCCCGTTCTCCAACTTTTAATTTTCAAGAACACTTTCTTGTTCTCAGAATATTCTTTTTTGCAGCTTTCTTTTTTTAAAAACAAAATTTTATTACACTGGGGACAAAAAGAAGATCCTAGAAGCTTCCAGAAAGAAAAAAAAAAGTACCATATCAGGAAGCAGAGTGGCTTTGAACTTTTCAATAGCAATACTGGAAGATAGAAGCCAATGATGGATCAGTGTCTTTCAAGATTAGGAGGAACATGATTCCCAGTTTAGATTTCTATATCCAGCCAAACTATCAGGTAAGTGTAAGGGCTGAATAATAACATTTTGAGACATTTAAGTCCCATGGGCTCCTTGTCACAAATTGGAAGATGTGCTCCACCAAAGCTAGGTTTTAAAGAGAGAGAGAGAGAGAGAGAGGAAATCGTAGGATATAAGAAACAAGGGTTCTGACTCAAGAGAGCTATGAAGGGATATCTAAGGTTGAGGGTGAAAGGAAATCTTGGCGGTGACAACTGTGTACTGGATATGAGGGCTCCAGCCTGGAGTAAGTCAAAAGGCCATGGGAGAGATTTCTTCAAGAAGAGCTACTTGGAAAATGGCAGGCAGGGAAGTGTGGTAGGGTGGTGGTGGGGATGTTCTGAAAGAGGATTGTGCTGACTATGGAAGAAAATAGATAATTCCTAACAGTACACTTATAACTCCCCTTTCTTGATATTTCAGAGATATCAAAGTATTAACAAATTTGGAAGAAATTTGTATTAACAAAATGAGTTGAAAGTGGTTGCCTCTGGGATTTGGGGGTGGGTGGGGCAGAGGGCTGCTGTTTTTGTAGCAAGCCTTGTAAGATCACTTGATTCCTAAACTATGAGCATGTGTACTTTTTTGACCCAAGCCAGCTTGGAGATTATGCCTGGCCCCTCTGCAGTTGCCTGTCTGATGTTGGGTTGTTGCCTTCTCCCCCCACCCTAAGTGGGCAGCACCCTGTGCTCAGAGCTGCTCATCGCAGTCACTGCTGTGGACAGGCAGCCCTGTCTTCTTGCCTACTGCACCTCCTCTCCAAAGCCAGTTGCTTCCTTGTTGAATTAAACATGGTTTCTCCTGTCTCATTTTGATATTGAACATGGCTTTGAACATTTCTCCAAGTTTGGAGCTGAATGGCTCTAGACAGGAGCTGTAAGGAATGCTGATGGAGTATGGGGGAGGAGAGGCATGTAGGGCGTGCAAGGGGGCAGGGAGGTGGAGGGAGCTGGCCCCTGGCTGGGCATTTTGGGTTGTGGCTTGGTATCCAGCAATCTGTCCCCAAGGCCACGCATGTGGAGGTGTGGCGCTGCTTGTCCTGACCAGCTTGATGCCTTCCTGAGTCTTCTTGGTATAGGTGGCTGGGAGGCAGCCTGACTTGTCCCTGTGTCTGAGACTCTTGGGTGACTTTTGGGGCTTAGGCTTCCGCTGCTGTGCTCCTGGGGGTGGGATGCCCTTTAGACACCACCCTCCCTGGCAGGAACTTGACTCTACTATTCTCAATGTCTGACCCCAATACCACCCATTTTAGGGATCCTGCTGGCCCCCTCCCCTTTTTTTTTTTGCGGTACGTGGGCCTCTCAGTGTTGTGGCCTCTCCCGTTGCGGAGCACAGGCTCCGGACGCGCAGGCTCAGCAGCCATGGCTCACGGGCCCAGCCGCTCCGCGGCATGTGGGATCTTCCCGGACCGGGGCACGAACCCGCGTCCCCTGCATCGGCAGGCAGACTCTCAACCACTGCGCCACCAGGGAAGCCCATGGTCCCCCTTTTGAGGAGAAATCCTTTCTTCTTTGTACTGCCACATCTTCACATTTTGACCTCTTTGAGTATGTGTCTCTTTCAAACGTCTATGGTCTTTATGAATCCCTGCTATACCCCCAAACTCAGTGGCTTAAAACAGAACCACAAGCCTTGCTTACGAAGGCTTGGTCAGATATTCCAATAGTCAACATTAGTTGATGATATCGATGATGATGTAGGCAATGATAATGATTTGCCTATTATGTATCAGGCACTGTGTGAAGTACATTTTCCAAACCTTTCATATTTGTTGGAATGTGCTAGGGAAAATGGAACTTCAGTGTGATTACAAGTGTGGCCTTGGCTTCTGAGTCTTGGCTCCTCTGATTGCCCACCCCGCACCCACTCCCCATTCTCTTGGTCACAGCACCTTCATATCTCTGTGGGGAGCCTTTCCTGGCTCATTGAAGCCATTCTTGGGATTGTCAAACTAGTGTGGGCACATGACCCAAACATGGGCAATTGGACTTGTTTTCTTGGGACTGTGAATCTTCAGGAAATTAAGACTAGCGTGCAAAACATCAGTTAAGGGCCTGTTGTTGGAATGAATGAGTTCCAACAAAGTTGTCAGCTATTGCCTGCCACCTGTACCAGCCCCTCCCTGTCCATCCAATGCACTGCGTGCTCCCCATTCTAATTAAACCTGGTTCTCCTGCTCAGTTGATTCTTCTGTTAATTTAAATAGAAAAAGAACGTATTGGAAGGATACTGAGTTGTTCAGAGTCAGTTTTCTTTGTTTGCCATCAAAGAACCTTAATGGATGCAGCCCCTAAAAAGCAGCCACATTGTGGTGGTTGGAATAATAGTGTGTTTTATTCTTTAACAACGAAAGCTGCAACTCTGCAGGGCCTGAGCCTAAGACCCCATTTAGCTGGAGAGGAGTTTGCTGCAGACCTCCTGAGGTAACGCCAGAACAGAAGATAACTTCGGAGCTTGGTTTATTTCCATACAAATGGGATTTTAAGTCCTTATCAGGGCAACAGAAACAAAAAAGAATGTCATACAGACACATTTACGGTAGCCCGGTTAGTTCCTTCTTCTATCGGAATAACTACATTATCAAGATTATGCTTCACTGCCTGTTAGACTCACTTCTGCTGGGAAGCTGATGAATTGATTTTGAACTTCTGTGATACGCTTAGTGCTTTGTCAGTAAAATTACTGTAATATCTTATGCCATCTGTCATATTCCCTTCTCGCAGCAGGAGCCATCCCCAACCACAAAGTTTTCAAGTTGAATGTCAATCTTCAGAGTGGTTAGTATGTGAGCCCACATTCTGGTGCTCTGCTGGCCGGCTGGGGATGGGCTGCAGAGTGGTTGGAGGCCTGGTTTTTTATTTTCACACGGAGAAGCACCACGACCCTGGATCGTCTCTGGGCTGGAAGCATGGATGAGCAGTTTTGCAAATACCCCATCTCTAGAGGCCTGGAGTTTGGGGCAGCTGGGCTGGCAGTTAGTAGGGTGGGGCAGGTGAGGTGAGGTGAGTGAGGCATCAGCCTGGGGTGAAATTTAGAGAGGTGTCAAAAAACTCAGCAAAGACAAATAATATTTTAATGTGCGATTAAAAACATCAAAATTAATAGGAAAAAATCCATGATGAACAAAATATGAAACATTCCCATAAAGTCAGTAACAGCAGCAGCACTGTGCTGCTCCTCCAGCCCCTCCCGCCTCTCCCAGGCTTTCCCTGCAGGCCATGCTTCCAACCACCAGGGACTGACACAGAGTGTTTCAAAGATGGTCTTTGTGTGGTAAACCCTCTTGAGGCCTGAGTTCAAAATGTTGTCCTTCACTACCTGGGATGCGTGAAAACACTGGAATTGCATTTGCGTGTTGCTGTTGAGACGTCTGACCTCTAGTTCATGTTTCCATTATTATAATTTTCACTCCCAGTATTTTTCATTATGTTGCAGGAGAAGGGGGAAGTGAGAGAATGGTCACAGCCCAGGTCTCAGGCGAGTCCCTGAGACGGGCTGCCAAGGGTGGGTCCTTGGCTTCTCACAAGAAAGAATTCAAGAGCAAGCCATAGTAACGGGAAAGTGAGCTTATTTATACACATTCCCTAGGCAGAATGCGGTCCATCTCAGAAAGTGAGAGCGGCCCGGGCATGTGGGGGTGGTTAGTTTTTATGGGCTGGATAATATCATATGCTAATTAGTGGGAGGAATGTTCTAATTATTTTGTGGACGGAGAGGGGATTTCCAGAACTTGGGCCATCACCCACTTTTGGCTTTTTATGGTCTGCCTCAGAACTGTCGTGGCGCCTGTGTGTGTGTGTTTAGCATGTGCTGACGTGTTACAGTGAGCATATAATGAGGCTCAAGGTCCACTGGAAGTCGAATCTCCCACGATCTTGGGCCTAGTTGGTTCTAACCAGTTTTTATCGATTCCTGTTTTTCTCAACAACTGTGTCATTCTTTTAACAGTGTGTCCTGCCCCCTTCCTTCCTGTCTCAATTAGATTTTATAATTGCCTAGTCAATACCCTTTCATATATCTTTTTTTTTTTGGTACGCAGGCCTCTCACTGTTGTGGCCTCTCCCATTGTGGAGCACAGGCTCCGGACGTGCAGGCTCAGCAGCCATGGCTCACGGGCCCAGCTGCTCCTTGGCATGTGGGATCTTCCTGGACCGGGGCACGAACCCGTGTCCCCTGCATCGGCAGGCAGACTCTCAACCACTGCGCCACCAGGGAAGCCCTCATGTATCTTTGAGTTTAGTTATTCTGCTTGCTATAAATTCTCCTTCTGTAGAGTATAGGTTGTTGGGTGTGACGTTCTTTTACAGAGTGGCACCTCCTCAAATGTCTCATCACTTTTCCACTCAGAGCTCATCTTCTCTTGGGGTGAGCAGCTACTTTGGCTGCTAAATATATACCATGGAGTATACACTGGGCTAAAGCCCAAGCCCTAGCTCATGTTCCTTCTGGGAAATTTAGGAAAGGGGGTGGTGATGGAAGGAAGGGACCAGGAGAAGGGGATTTGTGGGGGGAAGGGGCAGTGCTGTGCGGATGAGGTTCTGGTGTAACAGACCAAGCTCATCTGCCCCTTTCTCTCTCTGACCCCAACCTCACCCCATTTCCCAGAGAAAAGTCCCTGTACTTTTCCCCTGAGCCCTGCTCTGTGCCTAGAAGTGTCTTCCTTGGTTGTAACCACTGAAACGTGAGGAATGGGAGGGAGCTGGGGAAGTGGGGAATGCGCAGGTCTGGGGGTCTACCTGCATCTGGTTTTATCTCCAGCTACCCAGTCAGGATCCAGTGATGTCACTGCCTTGTCACTACTACTGCAAGACAAACATCCCAGCAAGATCAAAGGGGCAGGCATTGACTGTCCAGGGAACGGCTGGGGAGGACATAGAGGTTTCTTCAAACTGTCCTCTGAAGATAATGCTTGCCCCTTTGGGCTGCTGTTTCCTCTCAAATCGGGACCCAAATTCCTCCTGCTTTTCCTGGGTGTTTCTCACAATGTCTCCTTCAGTGTTTCTGATCACTGACCTCCACGTCACAGCATCTGCAGATGGGGTTTCAAGAGAGGGAACCAGCAGCCTGGGTTAGTTTCTGCCTCATCAGGATTTCCTAGCATGTGTCTTCACATGGACTCAGCTTGACGTGGTACACAGCTCCAGGCAGCCTAAACAGGAGCAATAACCACAGCCACAGTCCCAACCACAGCCACCAACCAAGGGGACAGTGGTGAGCCTGCCTCTGCCTTCATGGAGCTTATGAACTTCTCAGGGGACAGATGGGCAATTATGGTAGAGTATGCTAAATACCACGGGAGGTATGCCTGGGGCGCAGAGCAAGGGCATCAGTCCCAGGCTTTTGTGCGTGAGTGGGTAGTGCAGTCATTGCAAAGGTCACAGAAGACTTGCCTGGAAAAGGTGACATCAAAGCTGATACCTGAAGGATGATTTACAGGGAAGAGTCTCCTGGGTAGAGAAAATAACACAGGCAAAGGCCAGGAAGCCAGAAAGAGCACAATGTGTTTGGAAAATTAGAAGAAGAAGGTGAGTCTGGGATTAGGGGGAGGTGAGTAAGGCAGGGTAATGCAAGTATAGGGCAGATCTGTCTTTATTTAAATTTTTGATACTCTGTTTATCGTGGATTTTTTGCATTAATTTTTATATGTGCTGCATTAGAATATTATTTACTGAGATTTTTGCTGTCCCTTTCAATTTTTCCCGTGAGGCGAGTGCCTCACTTGACTTACCCTAGTCCTGGTAGCTGGGCAAGGCTAGAGCACTGATTTTTGAGAGGAGCAGGTGGTGAGGGATAAGCCTGGCATGCAGAAAAGAGGCCAGACCAGGAAGGCCCCCATGCCTCACTCAAGAATTGGACTGTCCGTCTCAATTCTGCTTGAAGCTGTCCAGTGGTGCACCGTTGCCCTTAAGAGTCCAATTTGGCTTGACAAGGATCATGCTGGCCTCAACGGGTTGGAGGAAGCAGCCTGGAGAAAAATCTTTCCTTCTTCTACTGACATTCTCCTTGCTCCACACCGTGCAGCCCAGCTGTCTGGGCTTGGATGTCCCTGCCCCCAGTGGGCCCTGCCTGTGGACCTTGTTTCTCATTACCCATCTTCCTGCAACGTGCATAAGGTGGACGAAAGATTAGCTCATTGATTAATGGATCGCTGGGAGCCCCATCTTTCCCACACTGCACTTCACATTGCACAGGGTCTGTTAAAAGAATATCAGTGAGGTTGTTAATGTAGCAGTCAAGATCTTCTGGTGGAACCAAAGCTTTGAGAATCAATAAAACATTAAAAAGGTTAAACACTTTATTGGATAAGTCAGAACATATTCTTTAGTTAATATGTTTTTAGTTTAGTTAATACAGCTTTGGGGGAAAATCGAATATGAAAAGGCAAGGTAATATCATTCCATAATGGGAAAACACTACATAAGAGGATGATTTTATCAGTCTGATACTTGAATTCAGTGTGTACACTCATTACGACTAAAGTCGGAATGATGGATGAGGCCTCCACAGGGAAAGTAGCAAGATGCGTGGGAGATAAGAATGCCAGGGGAGTCTGCTTCTTTCACTGGCTGTGTGATCTCAGGCAAACCATTTGATTTAATTTCTCTAAGCCTCAGTTTCTTCTTAGAGTGGGGCTGTTATGAAGATCTGGTGAAATACAGGGTATCAAGTATCATATGCATATTAGAGTTTTTGTCTATAACCACACTAGCTGAGTAATAGTCTTAGTGAGGAATTTCTAAGCGTGCAGAAGAAGCAGGAAAGAAGCTGTACAATGATACAGCTGTACTGGTGGGGGTCCATTGTCTGACACCTCTGACCAGTTTCTTAATGGATATGAATTGCTGCTTCCACGCATTTTCTCTAGGATTCTTGTAAATTCCTAATGCATTTCCATCTATGGGATCTTACTTCCTTCTCCTGGAAAGGACTGCTTTCTCCTCCTTACTCTGGAGTGTTGGTTTACAAATCCTTCCATCTTTAGGGGCTGGTGAGGTGTGGAAGTGGGGTATCTTCCTGCCAATCTCTCCCAACCCTCTAAAGCTGGGACATGTTTATAGAAGCATGATAGCACTGTCAAAGGTACATGTTTTAGCGGCATTATTTGGGAAATGTAAGTTCTTATCGTTATACTGTCCATGTGTAAAAGTTGCAAAAAAAAAAAATCCTTGGGCAGGCTGGAAAAACTCGACATCAGTAAGATTGCAGCTATGCTCTGTGAAGAGCCTGCCCTCCTACATTTTCATCCCACTGTGCCTGTGAGGGCTGAGGCTCAGTGCTCTCCTAGGAAGCCCTCCTTCACATTCCAGTCCACAGTGACCTCTGCACTCTTTAGCAACTTGCTGTTTAAATTTCATGATTTAGCCCTGAAGGTGACATGGTCCTGAATGAATCCCTGGTGGTTCCATAAGCATGAGTCTTGGTTTTCTAAAGGAGATTGTGTGTTCTCTGAGGGCAGGACCACGTCTTCTCTTGTATCCCCTACCGTGAGCCAGGGCCAGGCCTCTCCAAGTGCATGTTAATTGATGACTTGAAAGGCGTCTAGTCCTTCCGATGACTTTCCACTGAAAGTCTGCCTTCAGAGGTGAGACAAACAGAGACATGGAGACACACCTGAACTTCACCTTTAACAAGACAAGAATGAGAAAAGCATCAGCTATGACAAGGTCTGAAGTTGAAGAACAGAGAGGACCAGAGCAGAAAAGCCCAGAATCACAGGAGAAAGCCCAGGATAGCGCAGCTAAGGATGGGAGGAGAACTTAGAAGCAGCGTCTCATTTCTGGATGGAAGAGGAGCTTAGAGGTGGGCAACCCGCCCAGGCTGGGAAGAGCCCCGAGACACTACTCAGCCCTCTGTTTGCTTCCCATTTAGGTCCCACTGGGACCCCTGCTTTGGTCAACTTTCTCAGAGGCAGGGCATGCCTCTGAATTCATTCATTTACCCAAAAAAAACACAAGTGATGCAACAACAAGCAAAACAGACTAATGTCCTGCTATAGAGGAGCTCATTTTCTAATAGGGAGCCGACAGGCAGACAAAAATGAAATGAGACAATCTCAGAGTCCATGAAGGAAATAAACCAGATTGGTGCTACCATGACTGGAAGGTGAGAGGGAGGCCTTCCGGAGGGGCTGAGTCATGTGGCTACCTGGGAAGGAAGAGCCTTTTCAGGTAGAAAGAGCAGGGGATGAGGCCCCAGGCAAGGATGAGCTAGATGTTTCAGTGTTCCAAGGAACAAGGAGTGTTCCAAGGCTAGTGTGGCTGGGGGAGAGGGAAGGGGGAGGGAGGAGCAGAGGCAGGAGGGGGCGCAGAGGCAGGAGGGGTGGCCCAGATCACATGGGGTAAGGCCTTGTTGGTCATGCAAGGAGTTTAGATTTCATTCCAGGGCAAACAGAAGGCAGACTACTCTGGTTGCTGAGCAGAGGATGGAGAGACAGGCGGGCGATGATGGGAGCCTGGGCCAGGTGACTCCCCTCCTTCTTTACCCACCTGGACCCCCCAGGAACCCCAGCCAGCCTCTGATCTCCAGCCTCCTCATCTGTAAAACAGAACTGGCAATGGTGTCCTCTTCATAGGGTGGCTGTGAATACAGAATGAGGGCACATCCACACAGTGATGGGACAAGAGGTACCTGAAGCAAGGTGGCAGCTCATGATTCTATGCCCCACATTCCCCCACATCACGGCATTTCTGAGATTAGGATGTGCTTTACAGCTGTGTACACTTAATGTACATATGGATGAGTTTAGAAAGCTCATCCAAAAATTAATGTTGTCTTAGAATTGAGGAATTAGAGTGTGATGAACCCTCCCCTTTGCCTTTTGGAATCTTGCTGTCCCTTCAAGGCCCTCCTGTTCCAACAGCACTCCCTAGCTTCCCCAGCCCTCAGAGCTCTTCTTTGTCCTTTACCAACCCTGAGCACCTAGTAGGTGACCAAGAAGCCCTTGACCAAGAATCCTTACCTCGATATGTATCCTGGGAGATGTTCCCATCAGAAGGTGTGCTCTAGTCTAGAGCCTTCCTGATGGTTGGCCAAGCTCTCCAGCCCCCCAGTTTCCAGCCCCACATGCAGAGGAGCAGGCTGGCTGCAACCCCAAGGGAGGAATAGGGCCTCCTCCTTCCCTGATGGAGAGCAGCCTCCTTGATGACCTTCTCCACCTGATTCATATGCTTACTTTCACACTGTTCCTCTAGTGTCTTTTCAAGTCTAAAAGGCATCATCTCAAAAAGTTTCCTTTTAAAAATGTAAGGAAGAGGCCACATGGGGATAACGTGCTGCTCACCATTTCTAGCTACTCTCTGTCCACAGAGATGGCAACGTGAAGAGGCTCTCTACTGGCTCCCATTGAAGTTGATGTGGTACTGAGTTCTCATTGGTCGGGAAAGGTTTCCTGCAAAAGCGGCAGGCTGAGGAACAGAATCCTCAAAGTGCAGGATACAGAAGAAACTATGCAGAAGAAACCACCTGCATGTCAGGGCATATAGAAAAGCCAATCATAGTTTCCATTGCTGTTGGGGAAAGGTTTCAATAGGACAGACGTGGCTGGCATCACCTCTTCCTGCCCTTTCTGCCATGAATGTGGATGTGATATTTGAGTTGTGGCAGCTATCCTGTGACCATGAGCAATTACTGTGTGCTGGAAACTGTGCCCAGGGTTATACCTAATCCTCACTGAAACCACCATTTTATAGGTGAGGAAACTGAGGCTCAGAGAGTAGAAGAGCACACAGCTACCAGACACTAGAAATGACATTTGAATCCAGGTCTGGCCAACCACAGGGCAGAGCTATTAACCATGAGCTTTTCACTCATAAAAGCAGGCACAGTGGAAGGCTGAAAGGGCTCCCAGCCTCAGGGCATCCACTCCCTGTCTGCACTGCCGTGCTACTCAATTTCTTCTTTTTTTCTCTGAGAACAGGTGGGCTGAATGTGGAAAGGTGGGGAGAGTGTGTTGGGAAACTCCCTGCAAAGCTGGTATTAAATCACTTGTCTGTTTCACTCTAGTGAGTGAGGGTGCAAATGTGGCCCGAGGTGTGTTGTTTTAATAATAAATCAGAGGTGAGTGCTCACAATGCCTTAATTATGTATATTTTTATCAGGAAAAGTTTAAGGATCCCAGCAGTTGCCTGCTCTCTGGGTCTCATCACTGCTGACAAAGCGGGGATTTATGCATTTAGCGCAGCATGTGGCAAAACACGTGCAAGGGCTGGGAGGCTGTTCACGTTTCCCCTGCTATTAAAATGTCACGTTGGGGTAAATAATACATGTTAACACAACAGACAAATCTCCCAGGCTTGTTTCCTTTACCAAGTCTGAAAATAATTTAACAGCTTGTAACAACTTCATGACTAAATGTACTGAGTTAACCTTTTTTTTTAAAGTGACATTTTCACACCATTCTCATTCCATCTCATTTAATTCAAGTGTAAAGCCCACAAATTATTAAAATAAGAATAGCTTGCTTTCAGTACTCCTGGGATGTGTTTTCCCAAATTACTGTTATTAAGCAAACTCTCATTGCATTGGGAATTGTTAATTTGGCTGGAACAGGTGAAGGAAACTTTTCTCTCTGGTGGCCTTGTTAACAACTCTTGGTCTACTGGATGCATCCTGCCCCCCTCCTTCGGTTGTTATGGTTACTAGGGATATGCTCAGTGACCAAACTAGAATTTGTCCCCATCTCTTCTCATCTGCTTCTCTGCTACAGAGGCTGGAGGGATCTATAGTCATTTTCCCAGACTCCCTAGCAGCTAGGTCATGTGATCTGGTTCTGTCTAATGAGATATAATTGAAAATCCT
Source organism: Delphinus delphis (assembly GCF_949987515.2). NCBI lineage: Eukaryota > Metazoa > Chordata > Mammalia > Artiodactyla > Delphinidae > Delphinus > Delphinus delphis. The sequence continues at coordinate 22,618,174 of NC_082702.1, read as the reverse complement.
GGGGGTGGTTGGGGGGAGATTTCACAAAAGCTTTAGCTTTACCTGAAAGGAATAAGACAGTAAGGTGGCATCACTCCTTCTCTCCCTTCCTGCCTTGATATGAATGTGATGTTTGTGCTACAGCAGCCATCCTGTGACCATGAGGCAAGACACACATAAGAAGGAGCCACCATGCTAAAAATGATGAAGTGGAAAGGAGCTGGGGTCTCTGATGCCGTCACTAGTGCTAGCAACTGCTTATTTTTAGGTTTCTCATTATTAAGAAAAACAATCTCCTATCTTTTAGCTATTATAGTGGGCTTTGTAGCCTAACATATTTCTAACAGATACCTATTCTATGGGAAAACATCTGGCTCAAGTGGTGACCCATCCTCAAGCTGCAAGAGCTGGAGTAGTCAGAGAAGAACTTCCTGGGGAAGGAACATTTTTGCTAAGTGCTGAAATACCAGAAGCTGCCACTCATGCAAAACTCTCAGGGAAACATTGCAGGAGGAGGGAAGAGCAAATGCAGAGGTCCCTAGAAGAGAAAGCTTGGCTGGTCAAGGAGATGCACAAAGGACAGTGTGGCCGGACAGTTATAAGGTGGGAGGATGGGGAAGAGACGAGCTTGAAGAGAGGCTGAGGCCTCGTGTGGGGCCCTGAGGGACATGAGAAGTCATTTATGAGGTGGCTCCCAGAGGGCATGGAGACACGTGGTCAGGTGTGAGTCTTCTGGTTGAGTGGTGGAAGTGGGGAAGCCAGTGTTGCTTTCTCTTGAGCCATGGCATATTGACTGCCGAGTGCTCAAAGGGCCTTCCAGGGGTCTCTGCCCAGCAGAGCATTGTGGTCCCCATGTCCCTACCTGGAGAGGATGCCTTGGAGCAGCTCACTGGGATTAGTTGGGATTCTTTTTTTTTTAAGATACTTTTTTAAAAATTTATTTTTTATTTTATTTTATTTTTAATTAATTAATTTATTTTTGGCTGCTTTGGGTCTTTGTTGCTGCGCGTGGGCTTTCTCTGGTTGTGGCGAGCGGGTGCTGCTCTTCATTGCGGTGCACGGGCTTCTCATTGCGGTGGCTTCTCTTGTTGCGGAGCACGGGCTCTAGGAGAGTGGGCTTCAGTAGTTGGGGCCTCCGGGCTCCAGAGTGCAGGCTCAGTAGTTGTGGCACATGGGTTTAGTTGCTCCGCGGCATGTGGGATCTTCCTGGACCAGGGCTCGAACCCGTGTCCCTGCATTGGCAGGCGGATTCTTAACCACTGCACCACCAGGGAAGTCCCAGCTAGGATTCTTAATTGCAAGAAATAGAACCCAACTTGAGTTAGTTTAAACAAAAAGGGAGGATTTGGGGGGAAGTACCTACAAGTTAGCCCAAATGAGAGTTCAAGGAACTGGGGTGCTTATCCATCAACTCTCCATCTAAGATTGAGATCTGTCTTGGAAGGCAGTGCTCAACTTGCCTTATTTGGCCTGAAAAATCCCTCAGGTAGAGAGTTCATGGTATTTGCAAGACGCAGCTCTAGAATCTAGAGGTGGTGCCCAGGGGATGCCTTAAGGTGTCATCAACATCCGTGACAACACCCACAGGGGACTCCTTTGTTCTCCCTCTTCTCAATATGCCAACTATGGAGGCCCTGACAGGATGAGAACCCTGCTTGGCCCTGTGTGTTTTTACAGTGGTATTCTGAATCCCTCTGCTGACTCAGCTAATTGCTTTAGAATAGGAGTTGGCACATTTTTTCTATAAAGGGCCATACAGTAAATATTTTAGGCTTTGTGGAGCATATGGTCTCTGTTGCAGCTACTCAACTCTGCTGTTGTAGTGTGAAACCAGCCATGGACAGTACATAAAGGAGTGTGTATGGCTGTGTCCAGTACAACTGTATTTATGAAACTGATAGAGGGTTGGATTTGGTGGATCTGCAAGTTGGGATGTGAGGGGAGCCCCTGTTAGTGGTGGTGATGGTGATAGAGATGGTGAGGGATTCACTGAAAGATGAACTCTAAAGAATCAACCACTACAAGGGTCATTGTAGTTCAGTCCCTCAAGAGATGAGCTTGGCTCATGCTCTGTTCCCTTTTAAAATTCCTTTCCAAATTCCCTGAAGGGTAGACACGATCTGGCCATAGTCTCTGCCCCGACCTTCCTATCATGCTGTGCAGTGTCATTTTGAGACCTTCCATGAAATGAAAGGGCTGGCAGGTCCCTAGTCCTTGCTGACTGTTATCCTGTTAAACTGGTCATTTCCTGAAAGCCCCCAAAGGCCTATAAGACTTGTATTTGACAACTTTTGCAACCATGAGCTGCTTGCCTTTTGATAACCCTTATGGGTCAAATCTGTTCATCAGATCATGAAATAATGGCAGAACAAGAGACCGTGGCCTAATAGGAGGGCACGTTAACACCATTCCCACTGCGCTGCCACCTGTCCATGAGAGACACTGATGTGAGATGAGCACATGTTGGGTGGGTTTCTGGTATGCATGTCCTGTACCAGAGCACCCCTGTGTTAGGGATGTCTGCCTGTTGTATCAGTCCTTCCCAGTCTTGCCTGACCATGGAACTCTATCACAGAGTGGAGCGCAGCTTGAAAATCCTTGCTCTACTCATCTTGCATTTTCTTATTGATAGCAGCTTATGGCCGGTTTATGTCTCTGCCTCAAAGCTCTGTCTTTCCTACCTGATATGTAAAATTGGAGAACTTTGAGATCTTTAAGGCACAGTGTTGGGCATAAATTATGGTGAGTGCTGGGAAGCCTGGAGTAATTGATCATGTCCAGAATTAATGACGGTGTTATAAATTGGGGGTGGGGGATCAGAAAGATAGATCAGACTCCAGAAAGACTACCCCAGAAGTCTTCCCTCCTGCTGACCCCTATGGGGATAGGTGGGGACAGAATTGCTATGTTACTGGAGAGGATAATGCACCTCTGGGTGGAGTCTTCCCTTAGGCAGCCTGGAGGTGTGCTGTGATGGTGTTGGCTGATGGCCTTGTGGAGGTTGTAGTCGATTAAGGTATACAAAGCAAATAGGCCTTGTCATCAACACATGTTTATTGAGTGCCTACTGTGTACTGGTCTAGGCACTGGGGATTCAGCAGTGACCAAGGCAGAGTCTCTGCTCTCACAGAGCTCACATTCTATTGGGGGTGGTGCTACAAATAAAAAGTAAGTGTAGAATATGTCAGATGGTGTAAGATGAGGCAGAATGAGTTGACTGAGGATCAGTGCTTGGGACGTTGCTTTTTACATAAGGCAGCAGAAGCTGGAAGGAAGGAATCGAGGTGTGTGGCTATCTTGGAAAAGGCTGTGAGGGGCAGAAGGAAGGGCAGGTGCTGCACACTAGGGAGCAGGGGGCCCCTAGCGTGGCTAGAGCAGAGCCAGGGAGCCAAGGAGGAAGTGAGTCCAAGCGGCAGGCAGGGGACAGCTCACAAAGGGCCTTTGGGCCTTGCTAAGGAGTTTGGATTTCCTTGTAAGTGAGAAAGGAAGCCTGTGGTTGAGAGCAGGGAGTGACCTGACCTCCTCTGTGTGCCAGAAGCTACCCTGTAATTGCTGCACTGAGACAAGTTGAGCTCTGTTGAAATTACGTCTCTCATCAACGTAATCGATGAGACGTAATTTCATCCAGGGGCCTGGCCCAGGGTGGCAGCTCTGGAGGGACAAATGTAGTCACACCGCATGACTTTTAAAGCTAAAGCTGGAGGGGTTGCTGATACAACGAAAGGGACAGTGTATTGAGAGAAACAAGAGGAATCGGGGCGCCTGGGAGGTGCTGGCCACAACAGCGGGCAGGATGTGGTTGCCTGTTAGTCCTCGTTCACTCAGTCAGTCAACACACATTCATAGAGTGCCTTCTCTGGACAGGCACTCAGTTAGGTGCTGGAGCTCAGACCATGAGATTTGTAGGGTTCCTTCTCTCACGGAGCTTCCATTTCTAGCAGGGGAGACACACAGAACAGGTGTGAACAGACAGGTGAAACACAGATGGGGGTGAGTGCTGTGAAGAAAACATGGGGGAGACAGGACGGAAAAGGGAGGTGATCTGGGTTATGTGGCAGGAGGCCTACTCGAGGGGCTGTATGCTCTGGACCCAGTTCTGACGTGTGTGTGCGTGTGTGTTGGGAGGGTCCTCACATCCCAGCAGTTCTCTGATACCAGCTGGATGTCCTTCAATCTAACTCAGTTCTGACACTACCTGCCTGGGGACAGCATCAGACCCCACATGTTAAGGGCTCAGTCCCACAAGACTGCCCCCTCCCCTCATTTCAGATGCCAGTCACAAGTCCAGGACGTCACTGTGCTTCTGACTGACTGGCTGCAGTTTGGAGGTGCCCAGTACCCCTCTTTGGATTTGATTAATTTGCTAGAATGGCTCACAGAACTCAGAGAAACATTTTACTAATTAGATTACCAGTTGATTACAGGAGGATATAACCCAGGAACAGCCAGATAAAAGAGATGCACAGGGCAAGGTGTGGGAAAAGAGTGCGGGGCTTCCAGGCTCTCTCTGAGCATGTCACTCCCCAAGTCTCTATGTGTTCACCAGCCCAGAAGTTCTCTGAACCCATCCTTTTCGGTTTTTATGGAGGCTTCGTCACGTAGGCACGAGTGATTACATCATTGGCCATTGGCAATGATTCAACCTCCAGCCTCTCTCCCCTACCCAGAGGTCAGGGGTTGGGGCTGAAAGTTCCAATCCTCTAATCTCATCTTGGGTCCCCTGACAACCTGCCCCCATCCTTAGGCACTTTCCAAAAATCACCTCATACAAAAAGTAACATACAAAAGATCTTTGTGGCTTTCATCACTTAGGAAATTCCAAAGGTTTTAGGAACTCTGTTCCAGAAACAGGGACAAAGACCATATATATATTTCTTATTATAAATCACAATATCACAGGGTGACAGCCAAGACTTACAAGGTAAGAAACCAGCCAGCCAAAGACAGAGAATGTTGAAAATACCCACCTGCAGGAGCTTTTCAGATCTTACGATTAAAGAAGCTATTTCACTAAGGTGGTAATAAACAGTGCTAGAAAAAAGTTCCCTTCAAAACAGAAGGAAGACAAATCTACTGAGGTTGTTACAGTCCTTCCTTTTGTTGCCACACCAGTGTCCGCAGGCCTGGGATGAAAGGGCTCCACTGATATATTGCAAGAATCATTCTCATAGCCAAGCTGTACCTTCTAAGGGACGAGGTGCGGCTGGGGACAGTGAGCACCGGGGAGAGGCTCTGCAGTGCAGGTGCAGGAGGCGCCACCCTGTTGTGACAAGCGCTGCTCCTCCAGCCCCTGCTGCTGCCATTGCCATCGGGGCACATTACTGCCCTTCCTGCCCCGCGGTGTCCTGGCTGTGCTTGGGGCCCTGGCCCCGCTCTGGCTGCCCTTTCCCAGGCCTGGGGGGCTGCCCTGGCTGCCGTCCCGAGCCCCAGGAGGGCCACATCCCTGAAGCGCTTCCCGTGCAGACTGGGAACGTCCCTCCAGCTGTGGCTCCACACACTCTGGTGTGTGTGTGATGTTTATCCAGCAATTCAAATCTGTGTCCCATTCTCAGGTTGTACTGCCTCTGGCGGACCGTGAATTAGTACACATTTTAACACATTTTGTAATTAGCTTGTGAGCACCGGCCATATTACCATTTTTGGTCTTAAAAAATCTCTTTGTTGGCTGTAAGTATTTTAAATATACCTCAAGGTGGTGCAGTGGGAAGACTGAGTGAAATAAGGTTGGCAGAATGTTGATAATTCTTGAAGCCAAGTCACAGGTACACGGGTTCATTTTACCATTTGATATTTACGTGTCTTTGAAAACACTTCATATAAAGGATTAAAATAAAATAAACAAATATACCACTATGTTTTGTATTCAATTTTTATTACAGGAAGTTGGCTGTACATCCCTGACAAGCTCTGAGGGCAAAGCTTAATACTTTTGCTGATGGACATGAGGGAGAACTTCCTGGCAGGCTGATGAGTGTCATGGGAAGTGTCCCAGCAGAGGCTTTGGGATGGGCTTTAGCTGCCCAGCAAGTGGTCTCCATTTGGTCACCCATCTTGCCATTTCCCCAAAGACCTAGTTCACCTGTAGACATCCCCCAGATGGCACAGGGGTGGTGGGAACTGCTGGGAACAAGTCTACTGGGGGACTTTGGCTGTGCCCAGTACTCCACGGGGAAGATCCTCTCTCTTCATCCTGTTCTCTGCATGTTGAAATTCCTCCTTGAAGCCTTCCCTGACCACCCCAAGTGAAAGTGGGTGTTTCTTCCCCCTTGTACCTCTCTAATGACACTGGTTTCTGTTTATCTGGCCCTGGAGTTAACTGTGTTCCCTGGAGGGGTGTGTGGTACAGTTACCTGAGGTGCGCCCGTGGCCTCCCATGAACGTGGGGCTCCAGCTCCAGGATGCTGTCTCCTCTGGGCCCCCTTTTCCAACACTGGGTTTTTCTAACACTGTGGGGTGAAGGCCTGGGGTGAAGTGCTATTTAAAGGGCAGGGGAGACTTGAGTACTACTCTTGGCCCTGCCCCTGCAGGACCCTCAGTAAGCCTCCCCCTGCACCTTACTTGTCTGAAGTTAGGGTACAGAATCGGTGACATTCTCCAGCTGGAAGAGCCTCGAGTCTAACTGGCCCATGGTGCCTCCCACACGCGAGCACTGGGTTCATTTCGCTGGAGCTGGAGTCCAGCTGCTCCTCCATGTGGCACAAAAGTGTGATCACGCCAGAGTCTCCCCTCCTCAGAGGGGCTCACATCCCTGCCTGCTTGTGACACTAGTTACCAGAAACACATCTGAACACGTCTGCGGCGCGGGGCTCCACGGCAGGCCGAGTCCAGCTCATCCCCAGCAATGGGCTGTCAGACTGGGGGCAGACGGGCCCTCCTCCACCAGCGATCTCTCTGTAGCAGAGGGTCAGGTGCATTTTCTACTTTTTTCTTCTCTGAGACGGTCTCAGTCTGTCCCTGGAGGAAGGCCCAAGGAAAAACTCTGGCAAAGGTATTACTTTCAAACTCCCCTCTTCCTCTCCCCAGAGGAATTAAATGACATTGCTTTATTCCAGGAAATACTTCAGGGGCTTCCTTTGTCTCCAGAAGCAGTGGGGGATGGGACGAAGAGGACCGCCAGTGCTCACTGCGGTTCCCCTCAGAGCAGCTTAGGAGC